>NC_133434.1:24700779-25300779 GCF_011762505.2 Arvicanthis niloticus
CTTTTTTTGCTAAATGACTAACAAAAGTAGCTGTCTTTTGTAAGTTACCTTGGACATGGTGTGTCTTCAAAGCAAATAGAAGAATAACTAACATATGGCTAAACAGGGAGATTTGGAGCTTGAAGATGTCTAAATCAAAATTAAAAATTTGCTTGACTGGAAAGGAATGATGTAATGAGAAGAGAAACCTAGCCTAGGAGTGGAAAAGTGACCTGTGCATCCCAAAAAGAGTGTCATGGAAACTTTGGAGAGTGAATGCAAGATGTTCATATCACAGACTGCAGGACATATGTAGATCTTTATTCACAAATAGGAAGTGGGCTCTGTGTGCATATCTCTATGTGTGTCTCTCTGTGTATATATGTGTGCATATATCTCTGTGTGTATATATCTGTGTGTGTTTGTGTGTGAATATCTGTGTGTGTGACTTTCTGTGTGTGTGTTTGTTTGTACATATGTCTGTGGTATCTGTGTATATCTCTGTATGTCTCTGTGTATGTCTGTGTTTGTATATATATGTGTGTGTGTGTGTATCTGTGTGTGTCTATGTGTGTTTGTGTGTGTATATACATGTGTGTGTGTATCTCTGTATGTCAGTGTACATATATCTTTATGTGTGTATCTCTGTCTATGTGTAAGTGTATGTGTAATAGATGGAATGATAGAAACATAAAGATACAGAGAAAGAAAGAGACACAGAGACAGACAGGCAAAGAGAAAAGGAAGATGCAAAGATAATTGGTTTCCTAAATTGTCCCCTGTGTTGCAGCTCAGACATTACCTTTTATTTTTCCAATAATATTCTTGGTCCTAGGCCTTAGACCAAGACCTGGTGACCTCAATAAGAAGAGAATCCTCAGCCATGAAGCCACTAAGTGCCTGAGCTGGAGGCTATCTAAGCCAAGGTCTTCAATTGACAAATGGATGACATCAAAAGGCTACAATGATTTGTTCAGGTTCATAAAAAAGCAGAATTGTCTCAGACGCTACTTCTCCTGACTTATTTGTCCATCTAATGACGTTATCACCTCAGTGCCAGCTAGGTGCTGCAGAAACCAGCTCTGAAGGAACAACTTAGAATCCTACATTTACCATTAGAGCTCAACATTCTTCTTATCTGTTCTTCCTGAAGTCACAGAATGCTTCCTGTGCTCAGAGATCTACAGCAGTCAGATGGGGTCATTATCAGGTACCCTGCCCCTACATCTAGCCTAACTTTGAGAAGCGGACATATGTGACTCCTACTTAGAGACAGTGGCATATGCTTTTCATCCTGGGCTATGGAGAAGCCAAATAATAACTGTTGTATGGACAGTGCTCAACACTGAGCTCAGCCTCTGCTCCTGTCTCTCCAACCAGCTTTGAGAATCAGCTGGACAACCATTCTGTGAAACCATGACCTAGCTCTCAGCTTCCTCATCTGGGTAGCAGGACTTTTCATCCATTTTGTATGGACTAGAGGGTAGCCTGGCTCCCTAGCCAAGGAGGTCAGCCTGACCCTGACTCATGCAGGCCTTGAGTTTAGAACACAGAACCAGAGAAGTTCTGGAGGATCAAAAGAAGGAAGACGGAAGGAATTATGGATGGGCAGATGCATGAGCTTGGTAGTCTGAGTCCCAACAGTCATCAAGGCAGCCATCAATGGAGTCTAGAGCTGGCCCAAAAGAACTAGGCAGGGCTTGAGATCTATTCTGCTTGCCCAGATAGGTACCTGGACTCATTCTAGGCCAGTACACCTTCTCATTCTTCAATAGGATCTTGAATCTTGTGCTTCTTTTGTGCATTTGTGAGTGAAAAGATAGCTCTGCTCAAGTGTGACATACAAGTCCCCAACAGTCTTCAGCACACCATCTGGGACTAGTAGACTATGACACGATACCATTGCACAAATTTGTGGGTAGAGTAGTTTTGCATCTTGTCCTTAAAGGCATACATCTCTGTATCCATGTCTGCTTTGATAGGGAACCTAGACACTTGAGTAGTGGTAAAGGAAAGTCTTTTATGTTCCTCCATTGTTCATAATTCAGACTCCAGTGGCAGCACTTTGTCCCACCTACAGTCTAAATACAAAGATATCAGTGAAGCACAGTCCTCAGAACTTGGAGGCGTAATTCTCCTATGTGTAAATCAATCAGACTCCTCTTTGTCACCACAGTGTCTATGGAGTGAATGTAATAAATATATATTGAAAACATGAGTGTTAGGTGCCTGTTAAATTCTACCTATCATGTTTACCATAGATGAAAGAGTAGTTGGTTTTGTCCAGCACATAAGTACATGACACAGCTAGGGGTGTCAGTAGTTTGTGATATTTTTAAGGTAAACCAAAAAGTCATACAGGCACTAGCACGAGGATTCAAAAAGAATGATATCCTAGGTCTGTTGGTCTCAGTCACCCTGTGCTTTGTTACCCATGTTTGTACACTGTCCAGAAATCACTTCCAAGGTCACTGCTGCTGCTTGCCCTGTGGAAAGCTTCCAAGATGGAAGCATGGGGGCTGGGGAGGTATCTCAGTGGTAAGAGTGCTTGCTGCTTAGACATGAGGAGCTGGGTTTAAATTGCCAGCATCTACCTGAAAGTCTGAGCTTGGTTGCACATGTTCCTATAACCCAGACTAGGACTCAGGGGACAAGATCACTGGAGGCTTTCTGACTTCTACCTGCCCCATGTTCACTAAGCAATCCTACCCAAGAGAGTAAGAAGGAAGCAGTGGAGCAGGACACCTGACATCCTCCTCTGGACTTCACACACATACAGGCCAGAGCATCTGCACATATGTATGCATACATCACACACACATAACACACACACCCCACATTCAAACACACACAAACACGTGCAAACACACATACCACATACATATCACACAAACTGCTCAAACACCATACCATATACACACACATGCACACACCCCTCACCACCTACAAACACACATACCACATACAAACACACACATAAACACATAATACACACATATAAACACACACACACACAATGAAAAAGAAATGGAGAGACCTATGTCATTGGGCTTGCAGACTTTCCAGGAATCTAGAACATCTGTGAATGTGTCCCAGGAAATGTGCTACAGTCCAAGTTGGAAAAAAAATAATATGTACCCTCAGACTGTTGGGAGGCAATGAAAGGAAGAAGGCTAGTGTGAACTTGTTCAGCTCTCTTAGGGAATTTCTTTCTCTTTTAAAATGAGACAAAAGCTGAAATCCCACTAACCTCAGAAGGCACAAGGAAAAGGTTTCCATGCCTACATGGTATGGCATGGAAAGGACCCTTGGAAGATGAGGCCACAGCAAAACCTGGTCCCACACCCTGGAACCATCAAACTTGGATGGAGTCCTAGAGAGTATCTGTTTCAGATTCCTCATTTCAGAAATTATTGCTTAATTTCTAAATAGTTGGGAAGCTTATCTTTTTAAATAAGCAGATTTATTAAAATATAATTTACATACCATACAAGTGACCACCTTAAAGAATAAACTTCAATAGTTTTTTTGTATTACATTATTTTTTAAATTTTAGTCATATGTATGTATATATATTATGTATGTATGTGCATATATATACATATATATTGAATTTTATTCTTTAAGAAGATTACTTATATGGTATGTAAATTATATCTTAATAATGTACATACATACATACATATATATAAATTTTCATTTAACTATCTTTCAATTCATTAATGATACTGTCACATTGTTGTCTGTTCATCACATCATTAAATATTTTCAAAAACTTCATCATCCCTAACAGAGACTCCAATCATAAGCAGTAATTCCCCTTTGCTCCCAATCCCTGTTATATCAACATTATTGTCTACTTTCTGTGTCTGTGAAATTATATATTCTGGGTACCTTACATAGGTAGAATCATACAATCATCTGCCCTTGTATATTTGTCATATTTCATTTAGTGTAATGTTTTGGCTCTGACTGATGTTATAACAAGTATCACAGCTATTTTTCATGGTTAAATAATATTTCATTTTACAAGGGACTAGAGGGATGGTGCAGGAGTTAAGCGCTCTGGCTGCTTTTCCAGAGAACCCAGATTTGATTCCCAATAGCCATATAGGGACTCACAACTATCTGCAACACCAATCCTAAAAAATACAATGTTCTCTCCTGGCCTCTGTGGATACCAGGTACACAAATATACACAGACATACATGTAGTCAAAACACTCCTAAATATAAATTAAATAATAATAAATATATTTCATTATATAATAAATATATGCCACTTTTTTCTTATTCATTCATTCTTAGACTTGAGTAGGTCCACCTTTTTGTGGGTTAATATGAAATGTCTCCTCAAAGACTTATGGATTGAGGGATTGATCCCCAAAGCAATTTTTGAAGTGGTTAGATCATGAGTGTTTTGGCCTAATCAATGAATTAATCTATTGAGAGGTGTAAAAAAAATTTAATCCAGCAACATGGCTACTCTGGCAAGGGATCACATCCAGTGACCTTCTAGGTCTATGTGATTCGGCAAATGCAGAAACACCTAGGACTACAGTATGACCTAGCTAGAATACAGACATGCACTTAGTACATACCTTTAATCCCTAACGATAAAGGTAAGTAAGGTTAGTTTGTAGAAGGAAGCAGCCATATTTGAAAATGACATCTAATTGAGGAGCAGACAAAGTGATGAAGCAGAGAAAGACTTGACAGAATTAGTCAGAGATAGTATATACCCAGATCACATGAAGACAGACAGGAAAGAGAAGCTACTTAAGAACAGTGAGAGAAAGAAAGGGGATGGTCATTTGTAGTATATGGGGTGTGATGTGTGAGTGTGTGTGTGTGTGTGTGTGTGTGTGTGTGTGTGGCAGTTTTATCAGTCAGGTAGCAGAGAGAACAAGCTAGTAGAAACAGGTAAAGACAGAAAATGAGGAGACAGAAGTTTAAAACATATTGTCAAAATTAGTATGAGGCCAGGCAGAGCAATTCAGTCAGAAGCAGAGAGAAGCCAGATTGCATCAGTCATCTTGGAATATTAGATTGTCCGAAGGCTAGAAGCTTCCAGGCCTAGACCTAGGGATAGTTAGAAGAGAGAAGGAAATGCTCTGGGCTCAGCCCAAGTCATGTATTCACAGAGCTTGAATACAGTTCTCATCTCATCATCTGAGGAAATACAAGTGACACTTAAAGAGGGGCTTGTAATTTGTGTGAATATTTGAGAGGGAGAAGGGGAGGGAAAGGGGGAGGAGAGGGGAAGGGGAAGGGATGGGGGAGGGGGAAGGAAGGGAGAGGGGGAGAGAGTGTGGAAACCGTGGATGACGGTGCCTGATTAGAGGAAGGAAGTGGATCCTTGAGGGTATGTTCAGAGGTTCTGTCTTGTCCCTGATCTCTTTTTTTGTTTGTCTTTCTGCTTCTGAGTCCTATGAGGCAAGCAGCATCCTCTGACATGCCTTCCCACTGCCACGACACCTTATGTTTAGAGCAATGGATTCCATCAGGGCTGAAATGTGAAACAGAGTAAACCTGTCCTGCACTAAGCTGGTTTGCTCAGATAGTTTATCACAATGATCAAAATTGACTAGTCCCTGTTTTTGATTGAGCCGCAGTGAACATTGGCATACACATATCTTCTATATCCCTAATTTTAATTCCTTTTGAGTTTATACCTAATAGTAAAGTTGCTGGGCCACACATCCTTATTCTTTGTTTAGCTTTTTTGAGGAACCACTGAGCTATTCCAGAGTAAACACATGAGTACATTCCCACTAGCAATGAACAAGTAGTCCACATGTTCCACATGCCACCACTTTTTGCTATGCTTTGGATGATAGTTTTCCTTCATTACCTGTGGGGCATTAACTCCAGGACCTCTCAGATATCATAAACCTGACAGTCCTAACATCCTTTACACAAAATGGTGTCTGTTTGTAAGTAAATCATCTCTGTATTATGTAAAACAATGTAAAATGCTATGGAAATAGCATTATTTAGAAAATAATAACTAAAAAGGTCTTTAGATGGTCACGCAGACACTGTAAAACATCTTTCAAATCAGAAGTTAGATGTGGCTGAACTGGCCACACAACTGTGTCAAGTGTGAGTTTAGTGTGGGTTTGACTTACATTTTTCTAATGATGAAAGATGATAAAGATGGAGATGAAAAATCGCCCTTTGTGGTGTTCAGGGACGCAGCGCAATGCTACCAACTGTCATCACCATGGCACACACAGATCAGTGACCTTGCCCGACTGACTCTAGTTGTATTCTACTATGGTCAGAGCACATTTGTAGTATGACTTTAGCCCTTTGAAACATTGAGACTCATTTTAGTCCTCATGAATCCCAACTTTAGAAAACAAGAATTTGAATAAAAGAGGAATAATATGTACTCTCAAGCTGTAGGATACAATGTTCTCTTATGACCACAGTTTATAACTTAAGTCAAGCTTATACATCGTCGTGTTTAAGACTTGAATATCTTTATGATTTCTTTTGTTGTTTACCTGCTCTATCTAGGCATCATTGGAGAGACCTGTTACATCTTTCATGATTCTGCAATGTCTATTTCTCTTTATGCTCTCAAGTTTCACTTCCCATTTGTGAAGCTGGATTGTTCGGTGCAGTCAGATTTAGAATTATTACAGCTTCCCAGTGGACTGAATTTTCACTGAAGCAGTTTTTCTCTTTTCTAATGCTTCTTGCCCCGGAGTCCCATTTGTGCGACACTGGTTCAGCTCCAGCATCTGCTTGAGTTTGTATTTATATGTTATGTCATTTTCTCTCCTTTTCTTTCTAGAATTGGAACTTACTTTAATGATCACGGGTTTTGTGAACGTTTGCCTTTTTGATTGATATACTAAGGTTATTTACATTTAATATAAATTATGGTGGAAATTAAGTCTACCCACATACTTACTCTTTTGCTTTATTCTACTTGTGCTGTATTTCTTTTTCTCTTCTTGCTTTCTTTTGTACAACTCTGATATCTTTATGTTTTAATCTCCTTTGAAGTGAAATGTATATAACACAAGCAGAGCCGTTTACAAATGAATAGCCCACTGGCATTTGGTGCCTTGTGTGACCAAGATTCCTGTCTAGTTGCAAATCACTGTCATTACCTCACAAGGAGGTCCCATATACACTCCTCTTTGTGTACTGAAAATGCAACAAAGAGTCTTGAACAGACTAAGTAAGCCCCCTGCCATGTGCTACTCCCCAGCCCTTTGTGCTTTAAGGCCTCACCATGTAGCCCAGGCTGGTGTCAAACTCAGCCTTCCTGCTTCAGTCTTTGGAATGCTGGTATCACACACATGAGCCACCATATCCCTCTTCCCTTTAGGCAGTTCCTTCCCATTCTCCTCCTTCCAGCTCCATTCTCCTCCTTTCAGCCCACAAATCTATACTGCATCTATGGATTGTGGATAAATCAAACATTTCTTTATTCTCTACCAGCTGGTTAATTATACATTCATTTACATCTCTTTTAGTGATTATCTCCAAGGTTACCAATTCACACCCCTAGCAAAAATGCTTTTATTGCTTCGGGGCAAGGAAAATACTTAAGAACACACACCTAGTATTCTTTCCCTCAGCCCCTGTGCAGTTGCTGAAAGCTAAGGTTGGCTGTAAGGGCCGTTGGCACCATGTTCTGCTTGGCTTCTTCTCTACTCAAATCAGCAACTGTATTGTGAAGGAATGTTCCAACCGAATACCCAATGCATGCCAGGATGCTCCCCTCTCTCAGAGAGCTCTTTGCCTTGTTGCATCTCTCCTGCCTTTAAACTTAATGGGTTTTGGTGGCTTCATTATCTTTAGCTTTGTCTGGTGTCTGTGAGATTGGTCTTCAGTAAAGTATTCTGCCATCATTGAGGGCAAAGTCTCGTGCCTTCATTTTCCAGCAAGGACACAGAGGGAGATGTCAGTGGTCTAATTTTACTGCTAATTAAGACAGAGCAGTATTTGGAACTCTTGCCTCCTGGTACCCATTTGAGCACTTTCTACCACAGCAGGCTAGGCAACAAGGCAGTCTTACTTCATCAAACCCCAGATGAGCCACCGTTTGTTCATTTAAAAAATCTTTCTTAGGGGGCTTGCTCCATTTCCAAGCACTGGGCAAATACATCTATTTTGTTTTTGTTCCTACTTCCATCCAGAAATTCTTTTGTTTGGATTTTCATCAGTTTTATTTTGATGTGGTAGTTGTAGTTTTCTTTGAATTTATTCTGTTTTGATAATACAGATTTATAAATATAAGCTTTGAAAATTATTTTTAAGATTGAGAAAAGTTTTTATTAGTCTATAATTTTTTTGCTAGGAATGCTCTAGATTTTAAAGGACTTACCAAAACATGTTTTATAAAACAGCTTTATTTATTTATTTATTTATTTATTTATTTATTTGTGTGTGTGTGTGTGTGTGTGTGTGTGCGCGCGCGCGCGTGCGCGTGCATCCATGGAGGGCTGAAAGGGTGTCCTCCTCTTTTACTCCTCACATATTCCTTTGTTGAGGCCCAAGCTCGAGTCCCTGTTCGGGCACCAAAATAATGTTGGGGTCCACACTAGCCCCACGTTGGGGCGGCCAAAATAAATGTTGCAGCCCAGGCAAAATGTTGAGGCCCGGCCCAACCCACGTTTGGGCAGCCACTGTATCCCGGCCCAAGCTGCCACTCCAGTCTGCGGGTCAGGGTTCAGCAAGATCGAGGGTGAGGGCAGACTCGAAGAATGGAGACCAGACAAGGTGTGATTCAATCCCGTTTATTCTTCAGTCTCTCATCCTCTAAGTGTCTCCTGCTGTGTCTCCTCTGTCTGCTGTGTCTAATTCTGATCTCAGTCTGAATTCTGATCTGTTCTGTCTCTGCCTTTTATATGTCTCACTTCTAAGCCACGCCTCTAAGTTACACCTTTAATCATGCCCTTAGGTCTTGTCTCTAACTCTGATCTCTATACTTCTAAGTCATACTCTTAAGTCACACACCTTTAATCTCACACACCTTTAATCTCAGACACCTTTAATCTCAGACACCTTTAATCTCACGAACCTTTAATCTCAAGGTATCTAAACCAAGATTATCAGAGTGTGCTCAGCTGTTGTAGGCTATTGTAATCCAAGTCTCATGTCAGGGTATATGGCTCAAGATGGCTGCAAAGCTGATAGCTGCTTTCTGCTAAAAGTCGGTCCCCAACATTCCTTTGAGGCAGGGTCTCTCCATGAACCCAAGGCTCATGTTTAGCTTTGAGGATTGTTGACAGTTTTGTGATTATTATATCTTGAATATAATTGCATGCATGCATTGCCTCATGTTCTTCATCTTATCATTTTGAGACTCTAATTTCATGTGTAACTTCATCAAAAATTATGCAGACTTGAAGTAGAGACCAGAGTGTAGACCAGAGCAAGTATATAGCTTAAGAAATGAGTATAGCTGTATCTTACAGACACACAGAACAAAAATAGCCTAAATCAAACATCTTGTTTTCTTCTACTTAACAGATAAGATGGAGGCACCCAGGTTTGCCATAGCATCCTTTCCTTTCTGGGTGCTAACTTACCTTATCTGCTTGGACCAATGTGGCTTTCTGCTATAACTCTGCTCAAATCAGAAGGATGGACAGAGGGGAGAGCCTTTCAAAGTTCTTCCCTAGACATCTATGTCCCATTGAATGGATTTGTTCACATGGTCACAAGCAAAAGCAAAGAGACTTGGAAATGTGTTTTTTTATTCTGGGATGTCACTTCTTAGGCTAACATGTAGAGATTCTATTATTACAGGGGAAAGGGGATAGATAATAAATACCAAAGGACAATTAGCTGTCTCTTCCGTAGGAAGTAGTTATTATAAAATTCAATAGGTTATGGCTGATGCCTTGGAAAAAGAAGTTGGAAAAAGTGTCATAAAGATTGGGCATTGAGGGGCAAATGGGAGTTCAGTCAAAGAGCATCCCAGGCATGAAGCCTCCTATGAGCATGTGACCCCTGAAATATAGAGCCACTTTCCTCTCTCTACCCACAATGCCTGTGTAGATATTGGTTAACAGGACTGATTTTGAGGGCAGAGGCATGAGGATTTTACTCTGGAGAATGAAGGCCAAGGAACTGGAAGAGCTGTTGTTTCACTGTGTAGGAGGAAGGGGATGCATACCACTGTGGTTAAACTAATCCTTAAGGTAAAAGTGGGTGTGCCAAGTTAACTCACTATCCAGTCAGCTGGAAGATGTGGGGGCTGGAGATGGAGGTTTGGGATTTGCCTTTGGGTTATGACAGTTAAAACTGTAGGAAAAGGCACTTGCCTCAAGATGACATCTGTAGAGAGTAAAGAGTCCAAGTAAGGATTGACCTTCACTGTGGAAAAAAAAAAACTAACAAGCTGAACAAATATAGGAAATAATGTTGGAGATTACTTTCAAAAGCATTTAAAAACAATTTTTTTTACTTGCTTGAACTTTCTTTTAAAGCATCCTCTATCATTTAGAAGCGACTGAATCTTTCAATATGAATTTTGCTAACTGGTTACTGCTAGCTACTTATCATGTCCTGGATGGTTTTCTTTACTTCTCTGAGACATTAGCATTTTCCATCGTCATCTCTATAATCTGAACACTCTGCATCAGACTTCTCAGTTGGCAGCACTGAGGCATTTGTACTTGGTTTCCTTAGTGTAAAGAATAACTTTCCTATTACTCTAAGCAGAAAACAAATCTCCCATTGGGCAGTAACATGGTTGCCGTGAAGACTTGTTCAGTCATGCTTTTATATGATGGTTGCTTTTTCCATGATTTTTTTTAAAACTTGGGTTAGAACATGGTCATTGAAAAACACAAGAAATAAAGACCCAATTAAGACTTCCAATTCCTAGTCTTCAATAATGGTTCCACCTTGTGAACTTTGGGGTCCTCACAGTCAAAATTAATCAAGCACTTAGTATTTGCCAAAGACTATGATTGACAGATGTGGTCCCTAATCCTATAAACGTATAGTCTATGAACAACAAAGATAAGGGGAAAATGTAACTGAAAGTTAGCTTTTACCTTCTTCAAACACGAGGTGAGTTAAGACAGACTGTTTAATGGATATCTACTAGAAGAGGAGGGATGGGAATGTCTGGAAGCCAGGCTGATGACCGGAACACTGCTGAGAGTGTCTCAGTCTCTGGGGCACCGTGAACATTACTGGCAATGGCCTCTCTTGTTAATGTTCTTTGAAATTTGCCTTTTGAGCTAGATGCAGCTAGCACATCACCACTTGGAAATTTTTTGCAGATAAAAATATCACTAAGTGTAGTTATAACCATTTTGTCACCGTGGGGCTTCTGCTTTTCTAAATTGAAGCAAAGCACAGAAAAGAGAGGATCTTATGCCATCAAAGTCATCAAGACCAACACAGCAGGCTGTTTAAACGAAGGTGTAAGAGGGCTGCTCAGATAATGTCTCATCAGGTCCTGCAAGTGCTAGGATAATGCAAGCACATAATCACTTTGAAGAAAATTAACTGTAATTGATGATTATTAAATCAACTGTATTTAGTTCAAAATGCTTTGATCTCCTGCTGGAGAAACAAATCACTTATGAATTTAAGAGTAATCTTCTGCAGCATAGATTTTTACCCATAATGCTCACATACTGCACAGTCTCATGTCATCCCTGGATGATACGTGTAGTGATAATACACATATAGTGATAATTACACGTACAATAATAATTCCCCTACTGTTAGACACTGTGTATGCCTCTACCATACACTGCTATCAATAATGTTGCACCCAATTTTTCTGTACAAATTTTCTGAATGTGTGTGCTTCCCATAAGCTAGAAGTAATCCTCTGGGTCAAAGAATATACACATTTGAAGTATTTAATAGACTTGATTGTTTTCTGATACAATTTAAACAAGGCATCGTGTATTAAAGTTTTTTTTTTTCTTTTAGTTTTTGTGAGGTAGGGTTTCATGTAGCCCATGATGGTCTAGGACTGCTTTGTGGTTGAGGATGACCTTGAAATCCTGTGTTTGAGGGAGAAAAATGATGGTCTGGGACTGCTTTATGGTTGAGGATGACCTTGAAATCCTGTGTTTGAGGGAGAAAAAGACCACTACCACAATTTTGAAGCAAGCTTTAATGAAATACTGGCCAGGATACTGAACTGTGACCAGGTCTATTCTAGGGTTTCCAGAAAAAGACTATGAGTCACATTTTGTAGAGGCCTATACAGGCACATCCATAAGGCTATGTCCTACCAGGTCCAATCATGGGAAGCATGTATCCTTACATACTTCCTGCCTGCATTCCTATTGAGGCCCGAGCAAAATGTTGAGGCCCGGGCTGCCCCGAGTTTGGGCAGCCACTGTATCCCGGCCCAAGCTGCCGCTTTGGTCTGCGGGTCAGGGTTCAGCAAGAGAGACAGTGAGGACGACTCGAAAAATGGAGCCCAGACAGAGTGTGATTCAATCCCGTTTATTCTCTACCAGTAGATGACTGAGACAGATGCAGATACTTACAGCCAACCATTGGACTGATGTCAGGGACCCCTATGGAAGAGTTAGGGGAAGGACTGAAGGGGCTGAAGGAGATGGCAACCCCATAGGAAGACCAACGGTATCAACTAACCAGGAACCCCAGGAGCTCCCAGAGACTAAGCCACCAACAAAATAGCATACAACGGGCTGGTCTGTAGCCCCCACAGTATATATGTAGCAGAAGACTGTCTTTTCTGGCCTCAGTGGGACAGGATACATGCACTTAATCTTGTAGAGACTTGATGCCCTAGGAGGAAAGATGTGAGAGGTGGGGAGGGGTGGGGTGAAGAACAAAGCCCTCTCAGAGGCAAAGGGGAGGGGGGAATGGGTGAAGAAATCTTGGAGAGGGGACTGGAAAGGTGGCAACATTTAGAATGTAAATAAATAAAGCAAGCAAACAAACAAAGAATGCTGAGAGTGGGACAAACAGTCTTCCCCAGAGAAGAGCACACTATCCTATACCAAATGGTCACTCTGAAGTCACACACATGCAAGGAACATTATACTGAGCAAAGTATATTTAGGAACATATATATATATATATATATATATATATATATATATATATATATATGCATATATGCATGTAACAACAGTTAATAAAGAAAAGAGGCCATGAATTTGAAAGAGAACAAAGAGCAGTATATATACATATACATACATATATATGTACATATACATGTATATATGAAAGGATGGAGGGAGAAAGGGAAGGGAGAAATAGCATCATTACATTCTAATTTCAAAAATAAAGGAGAAAAAACAGAAAACAAAAGTACAGTTGGAACTATGAGTTGCATTTTTTTTTAAGTGCAATGCAGCGACACAGCCCACAGGGTGAGTGGCAGTGTGGAGATGAGGAGCAGTTCAATGCCCTTCATGTTTTCCTCCCCAGGTTCTCCTTTCTGCACTATGTTCTTAATGTTTTAACAAGGCTTATTCAGTTGTTGCAAGCCAAAGTGAATTTTTAAAAGGATTTACATTTACATGACATAAGAGCAACACAAAACAATTTATAGAGGGAGTGGAGGTGGGGCCATGCACATGACCTGACCTGAGGTTGATACATTTAGCCCTAAATTTTTTGAGACAGAGTCTTACTATATAGCCCTATCTGGTCTGCTTGCTATGTAGTCGGTGCTGGCCTAGGACTTACAAACATCTGCCTTCAAGTGCTGACAAGTGCTGGGACTAAAGGTGTGTATCACCATGCCTGATACCCATAGGTTACTTTCATTGTGGGGTTTTGATTTACCCAAGAAGGAACAAATTTTCTTCCTCCCTTTAAGTTCTGAACCTATAAATCCACTTAACTGTGGCCCATCAACAACAAGGCAGATGTGACAGAAGAACACACTGGTAATGATGAGGTAGATGAACTGCTCTCCAAATGACTTGTGTTTGTCAAAGGCTCAGCGTCCTATGAAATGGTATTAACTCTCTCAGGATTACCAGAGATACTATTTTCCTACTTTAAACTTTATCATGTTCAGGACAGTAATTCATAACCACATTTTTATAAAATGAATTATCCTAAAAATCTGCGCCCCTGCTAAATTATTGAGAAAAGAATGTTTGTGCAACAAACTGGGGCTGCACAGAGTGTAGGACAGACAAAGAATTGAACATCAAGGAAAGACCAAGATGCCCAAGGAAGTAAAAGTAACAGCTTACTGAAGCAAGCTAACCGCTCCCTTGGAATGGGAGGAAGCCCTGGAGCTAGAGTCTGAGAAACAGATTCTAGATTGGCTGTTTTATATGGCTCTTGGGTCCCTTTAGCCTCTTTATTGGTCCTGCTTAAATGTCAACTCCCCCAACCCCACACCCCACCCCCGCCCTCGCCCCCGTGCATTGCGCTATCTCTCTTCATGATATCTTTTGAGAAGAAACTGTCATTTTAGGAAAGCCACTTTGTCTTTCCCTGTATATCTACATCCTCTGAAGTCTCTCTCAGGCTTGCTTCTTGGGGACGAGGGCAGGACTGGGCAGTGGCTGGTTTATGTGAGACATTTAAAATGCTGCATTAATCACTTCTCCTGTTTGGTAACAAAGTCATGTTAGAATGCAAGAGTTTGTTTGCAATCATGGTTCAGGCAACAGCCCATCACCGTGAGAAAGGCATGGCAGCAGAGAGCTGCGAATACTCACGGTTGGCTAGCTTTCTCACTGTCTCTCTTTTATGCAGTCTGGAACCTGGACCAGGAATGACGCTGAGTCCACGTAGCTCAGTTAACTTAATACATAAAATCCCTCACAGACATGCCAAAAGATTAGTGTCAAATCGGTCAAATGGGCAATCAGTATAACCATCATAAATGGTATTTTAAACTACACAAAGAGATGAGACATTTAAAACATCTTTAAACAATAAAAAGACAGTCTGAGTTTCTAAGATTCAATATCATAGAGGCGTCATGTCTCTTTAAATTAATCCAGATGTCTGGTTTGTTGTTGTTGTTTTGTTTTGTATTTTAGAAATAGTCTTGCTAAATACACTTAACTGGGTTGGATCTTGTTATATAGATCAGGCTGACTTAAAACTTTCAGCAATCCTCCTGCCTTCTCTATCCAAGTGCTGCGGTTACAAGTGTATACTAACACACCCATCAATCTAGTAGTAAGCATGTAAACTAAATCTAAAATTCACAAGAAAAAAACAAAGAAGTATATTCTTGGGGGGGTAAAAATCACGAAGCAAAACAAAAAAAGAGTAATGGGGCTACTTACACCAGATATTGAAACGTTAGTAATTAAAAATGGTGGTTCCAACTGTAACTAGATTTATATTTGAGTATTAAATCAATATTATTATTGATGGTAGATTTTCGACATTGAAACAACTGGATGATTTCCTGTCGTCTGTGTGTGTGTGTGTGTGTGTGTGTGTGTGTGTGTGTGTGTGTGTGTGTGTGTATGTGTGTGTGTGTGTGTGTGTGTATGTGTGTGTGTGTGTGTGTGTGTATGTGTGTGTGTGTGTGTGTGTATGTGTGTGTGTGTATGTGTGTGTGTGTGTGTGTGTGTGTGTGTGTGTAAAGATAAATTTTGAAATAATAAAATAGGACATAAAGTGAGGACTTACTATTAACATCAGAATGAAGAAAATTCTTCAAAGAAACTACACAATTAGATAAATTCTACTGTGTGATAGTACATGTGTGCTATGATGGTTTGAAGGAGAATGACCCCCAGAGGCTCGTATGTTTGAATGTTTGGTTTCTAGTTAGTGGAACTCTTTGGGAAGGATTAGGAGATGTGGCTTCATTGGACTAAGTGTGTTGCTGAGAGTGGGCTTTCAGGTTTCAAGAGTCCACACTAGGCCCAGTCTCTCCACCACTTCTGACTGTAACTTACAGATTAGATGTGAACTCTCAGCTACTGCCCCAGCACCATGCCTGTTTGCCTGCTGCCACACTCCCCACCATGATAGAGGTGGACTAACCTTCTAAAACCGCAAGCAAGAACCCAGATAAATGATTTCAGATAAGTTCCCTTGATCGTAATGTCTCTTCTCAGCAATAGAACAGTAACTAAGACACATATACATAAAGTAATTCTCAGATTTTAAAAGGAAGGGCAAATATCTGGGAAAGGTGTTTGTAGCTTGTTTAACTGATAAAGAAGTATCTTTCTTAATGTGTCTTAGTTAGGTTTCTTTTGCTGTGAGAAAACACTGCAATCTGGAGCAAGCTGGGGAGGAAAGGGTTTATTTGCTTCCCTGCTGCAAACACTACTGAGGAAAGTCAGGGTAGAACAGGATGGAACCTGGAGGTGGAAGCTGATGCAGAGGCCCTGGAGGTGCTCACTGGCTTGCTTTTTATGGCTTGCCCAGCCTGCTGGCTGGGGATACCACCAGCCCTGAGGTATCCCCATTAATCACTAATTAAGGCTGCCTACAGCCCAATCTCTCAGTTGAGGTTCCCTCCTCTCAGACGACTCTAGCTTGTGTCAAGATGACATAAAAACTAGAAAGTACGGTATCTTTCATTACTGTGTAATCTCTTTCTTTGCCACATTACTTCTTTTATAAGAAAGTATGAAATGGGAAATTGTTTTTTGAAATGCCACCAGAAAAGGAAAATACATCTGACTAAGACATGAAAAGATACTGGGACTCAGTAACAAGCCTGCAATTAAACACATAATAAGGGCTTAAGAAAAAAGCTCACTGGTATAGTTTTTGTCTAGTGCATATGAGGCCTTCCCTGGAATTGATCCATATGTTGCAGATGATGATGACGATGATGATGATGATGATGATGATGAATATAGTACAGTGTTTTAAAACCTATCTTAATAGCAAAGATTATCAAGCTAGAATAAGGGTTTCAAAGACCAAGATGAGGACCAAACCAATGGTTCATTGCTTCCAGGAGTTAATTCTTGCTGGCACAGACTTATAATCCTGGTCCTTGGGAAGCTAAAGCAAGGGACTGAGAGCTCAAACTATGAAAAAGAAGAGAGAGAGAAGAGAGGGAGAGAGAAAGGGAGTTAGGAAGAAATAAATTTGTTAGAAGTTTGTAGTTCTTGATAAGAAAAAAAAGTAGACCTCTGGGAAATTACCTGACCTTCTAAAAAGAGTTTGCAATGATACCACAGTAACATTTGTTATAGTAAGTAAGTGCTCAGTTAACGGGTAAAACACTAGCTGACTAGTCTCTCCACTTTGTTCCCATTTTCCTGTTTGTTCATAATCACTAATATGTTAGAAAATACTCAGAGACTGTGCATACTCTCTCATCTTCAAAGTATTTTCAGCACTCACTTCTAACTTATCATTCCTTCTATGTTGTTAGCTAGGTTTTAGAGAAGGAAGAACTTTCTTTATATTTGCACATCTGTCTGTGGTTATAACAGTGTGCACTTGGAATCTCACTTTATTCAGTGAACTAAAACAAATCATAATTAGCAATTCTTCAGTTGCCCAAAATTGATCAGTGGACACTCTCTAAGCAGATTCTGGGCTCTTTTGCATTTCTCTACTTTCTGTAAAGTACCTACTTAGTTTCTGCTACAGTATTATTGTGGGCTTTCCATGCCCCAGGCCTAGAACATAAGACCTTCCTCCAAGGAATCTTGGTTTATTTTAGTGGGAGGTGTTATTTAGAAACCATGATCTGGTGTTCTATGTGCCTACTGCCCACATGTGACATGTAGGAAATGTATTCATCTATGTATTAAAAAGTGGGTCCTTCAGAAGGCAGAAGAACAGATGCTCCAACGTTTTGAAGTAGAGCGAGTGTCCAGGTGGTCAGAGGTCTCTATAAATTGGCTAAGTTTTAGAAACTACGATTTGTGCTTCCCACAATTATAGTTAACTCAGTCATTCTGGATTTCTGATGAGGTTGAAAACATATAGCTATTGGCCTTAAGAGAAAAGATTTGAGTGGATGGTCGTCAGCTGACATTCATCCTAAAGCCAGGTTCAGAACTAAATGTTCTAGTTAGAATAGATGACAGAGGAGCTGGTTAGTCAACAAAAGGATGGACTGGGTATTAGGACTATCCTGTACCTCACTGGTACAAATTGGCATAATTATGCTCTAATTGTATTTTGAGAGAAAAGTTTCATTTTAACAGGAAGGGTGATGTAAGCTAAGGTAGGAGGAGTACTGAGAGGAAGAAAAGGAGTAAGAAGAGGAGAAGAAGAAGGAGAGGAGAAGCTAGGTAATGAAAGAGAAAAAGAGGGGGGAGACAGGGAGGCAGATATTCATGTATCTCCACCAGTCAAAGATAGTTGTTATATCTAAGTCGGTCATTGGGTTGCACCTCTGACTGAACAATTCCAAACTTATAAAGCCTATGATTAACATTCTTCTAAAAAAATGTATAAATGCAAAAAGGAAAAGGGGGCATGGGATATGGGTTTCCTAAGGGGGTGGGGGGAAATGGGGATAGGGGATGCCATCTGAAGTGTAAATAAAATATCTAATAAAAAAAAATAAAAAACAAAAATAAATAAAAATAAAAATAAAAAGCGGGTCCTTTACTTACACTTCTGGTTCTAATTATCCTCAGAACCCATTTTAATATTTCTCCTTGTGCCTGCAACTTATTCCTCTGACAATGAAAAAAAAAAAAAAAAAAAAAAAAAAAACAACCTTGTTTCTATTTTCCTTTAACCTAAAACAAAGACATATCAAAATTTCTGATCCATTTCACTGAGAAAAGCATGCCTACTAAGAAGTTTAAACTCTCCAGTTATATTAAGATGATTGTACATGTAATAAAAAGCAAAAATTGTAAGTGTAGAATTTGATGTTTTGAGAAATGGACACACACACACACACACACACAGTAAGGAGGCGTAAAACATTCTCCTCATCTCAGGAAACTCTTTGGTCAACACCGTCCATGATCAGCACCCTTCTGATGCTTACATTTTGCTGTTAACAGTTTAATCCTTCATGTGACGACCTGTAAGTCCAGTCATGCTTAAGAACTCTTCCATGCTCACTTCTTTTGTTTGCATGATACATATGAGATCCATCCACTATATATCAGTACATTTTTCCTTGTTTACTGGCTCCACATTATAAATGTTGACTTACGCATTTCCATAAGTTTGAGTTGTCCCCCATGTTTGAATGTTGTGACTAAATGTTTTGTAGCTAGGGTTACCATTGATGAAACACCATGACTAAAGCAACCTGGGGAGGAGAGGGTTTATTTCACTAACAGTTCAACATCAAAATCAGTGAGTGCGGGTACTCACACAAGAAGGGAACCTGGAAGCAGGAGCTGATGCAGAGGCCATCACAGAAGCGTGCTGGCTACACGTCTTGCTCAGCCAGTTTTCTGATAGAACTCAGGTCCATCCCAGGGATGGTATCACGCACAATGAGCTGGACCTTCACCTAACAATCATTATTTTTAAAAACGCCATACAGGCTTGCTCATAGCTGTATCTTATGGAAGCACTTTTTAAATCGAGGCTCCCTCCTCTCGTACGACTTTAGCTTGTGTCAAGTTGACATGAAACTACCCAGCACAAAAGGTATCAATATTCCTGTCACAGTCAGCCTTTGTCAACTTGACATAAATACCTGGGAAGAGGGAATCTCAAGCAAGGATTTGCTTACACCAGACTGGTCTGAGGTAACTTGTGTGGGGGGCTTTTTCTTAATTAACTAATTGATAAAAGAGAATCCTGCACACTGTGAGCCATATCTTCACTGGGCAGGAGGGCCTGGGCTCCATAAGGGATGAAATGTGAGCCGGGGAGAAAGCCTGTGCATGGTGATCCTTCATGGACTCTGTTTCAGTTCCTGCTTCCCTTGGTGATAGATTGTGACCTAGGAGTTTTAGGATGAAATAATATGACCCCCCAGTGGTTTTGATCTGTGTTTATCATAGTAACAGAAACCAAACTAGAGCAAATCCTGCTCTAGGGTTTTTGTGGGTATGCATGCTCATTTCTATTAGGTACAAGGGCCACGTCTTTCAGCAGGTGTGCACTCAAGTTTAGTTTTAAATGAGCATTTACACATCGTTGTATAACTTTACATCCCACCAGCAGTATATGGAGGCTCAAGTTGCGTCACATCTTTAAATCATTTGTTCTTTGCAATCTTTTTAATTTTAGCCATCCTAATAGTTTTAATGTTTACTTATTTGCTAACTAATGGCTTTGAACACTCTTCCCTCATTTTTTGAGGAACAAGCATTCCCAAGACTTGGGTTTGGCTCATTTTCTGCTCTGCTTCTCTAGTTCAGGAAGTAGTAGTGTAGTTCTTAAGATTTAAAAAAAAAAAAGATAAGCTCAAAGGAATAGATCACAAAGTTCAAAGACGCTCTATACATTCCAAATTCAAATTAACATAAGCCTTTGTTAATAAGACAAAAAAATGTAATTAATCACGTGCCTATAATTTACTTGCATTTGTTCTGTTTTGTAAAGCTGATTTCAATTGTAGATATTTATAAAGAAAATGAGTATCTGGCATTGTTTACAAGCTAACACTTCCAGAGTTTTTATGAAAATTCTATGAGTTAAAGGTGAATTTTCATAAATTTTTCTTAGCAGTCTTTTTTTATTACTTATATTACTTTAGAAAGTAATACAAACTTTTCAGTCATGCTGGTAATGTCATGCTGGTAATTGTTCTTGGCGTCTCCATCGTGCTTCTGTTTTGTGTGTTCACTCAGTATGCCTGTCACTTCCCTGAGTAGTGATATCTTTATTTTACAAATGGAGACAGGGAAGCCTCAGGGAAGTTAAGTGATTTGTCTAAGGTGTATGAAGTTGGTACTAGATCATGAATTAAGACAAATAGGTCTGTGTTGTGGTCCATGGATTCTTTAGGAGCCCAACATGCTGTCTGGCTCTATGAAAACAGCTAATTTGTTTGCTCCATTTAAGTAGCACCATGAAATATCCCAGGGAGGCCAGTTCCAGCCAAGGATAAGGAAGGTGTCGTCTACAATTGGTTAGGGTGATGGACTAGAGACAGATGTTTATATTGTTTTTCTGTAGAGAAGGGTGTTTCTTTCATAGAAAATCAATTTGGGATAGTAATAGAATGGAGTCTCTCTGGTTTTGAAGAATCACCACCATACCTCAGGAGTCTCTGTCAGGATACGGGCTCAGCCCATTCTTCTGTCTCTGGTATATCATTGACAATGTTTTGACTGTCTCCTTTGTTGACTGATCAGATAAGTTCAGCTCATTTTAAGGTAGCTTCAGTACACATTTTTAAGCCCTTACTCTGGATCCATTTGGTGGAGGTAGCATGCCTACCCAACTTTCTCATGCCTCGTTTCTGGCTTCAAAAGGGCATGGCCACAAGGGAGAACCTAGCTAAAATCTGCACATTGTTTCCTCAAAGAAAAGACTCACTGTAATACTGATCTATCTAGCAATATACCAGTCCATTATAGATGTCATCTGGACTGCAGAATGACTTTGAATTACAGCACAAACATGCAGAAATCACTTGCAAAGAGACAAATCTACACAGCTCTGAATAAAAAAACATATGTAACTGAAGACCCCCATACTCGGGAGACCCTTCCTCAAGTCTCAGGAAATCACGACCACCCAAAGATCACAAGAAACCATACCTGGATGCAATCAGCAGAGGTTTATTAGGGAAGAAACCTGGCAGCCAGCGGTCTCACCACACACTCGTGCAGGAGTGGAAGTTCGACCCCAACATCCAGTCCGTGGAGGGTTTTAAAGGGAAAAACCACAAACCAGGGGAGTGGGAAGGGGGTGAAGGGTTGCCAAGGATACATAACATAAGAATAGTGAGACATTCCAGAGAAACCCACCCTGAATGGTTAGTGTCATGTGGAAATCACCCTGCATTCTTCTCAAAAATGTGGTTTTTATCATGTCATTGTGTCCTATCCTGCCATTACCAACTATTTCAGATTAACTATCTTCTGGCTATAGCCCCACCTAGGTGGCAGCATCTTTATCTGTAGTCAGGAATGTGTCTTCCTGCCTTGGGCCTCTCCCACCCATAGGTGGGCCTACTGCTTGAGGCTTGATTCAGGGGCAGTGTCCTGGGGTAGTGAAAATCTTACATTCAGTTCCACTTTCTGGAACTTGCATTTTTCTGCCCAGGTCTAAGGGCAAAGAAAAAGTCTACATATTTCATAAAATGGCCTTTATAATTTTTCACTCTACATAACTTATAACCTTAATTTTAAAAATACAGATTAATAAAATTGGATTCTTCTCTCATGCTCTCCCACTCCCAGTAGCAACCTTCCCACTTTCATATCATCTGTGACATTTTTCTCAGCACCTCTTACCCACTCTTGTGTGGTCTCTTGTCTAGTTTCATGATTCTTTGCCTTTTCACAAACTCTTTCACACAGATAGACACTAAAAGTTAGGATCTGCACTTGAGAAGGGGCACAAGATGTTCTTACCCCTGAAACTGGGTGACCTCATTTAATGGAATACTTTCTAGATCCATCCGTTTTGCCCTCCAGCACAAGAGTGGATGACGGAAATGTGGCAGGTGGATAAGACACAGTGGGATTTTACTTTGCTGTTCATAAAATGGTGTCTAGTTTTCTTCTGTGTGACAGTTCTCTTCATAGCGAATCTACTAGAGAAGTAGCCAGATGGTCACCCAAAACGTGTACAGGATTCTTCACTTCTTCGTTTCTCTTTTGCGTCTGTACTGGCTCTGATGTCATTTATAACCTATTGTTTGTATTTACGAGGTCACGTTGCCCCGTAAGACTCCTCCACCAAATACACACATTGTACCAGACTCTAATTTGATCTGTGTTTAACATTGACCTCCATGGATTATTGAGCTCTAGTTTTACCCTGTTCATTAGTAGAATTGTTTCCAGAACAGACTGCTTACCTTCTCTGTGAAAAGGGCACTCTGGTATGCTTACTGGACCAGCATTTGTAAAATTATGCTGGCTTCTTGTCTCAGTTACTTCTCTTTTGCTATGACAAAACACCATGATCAAGGCAACTTTTAAAGGAAGAGTTTATTTGAAGCTTACAGTTGCAGAGGGTGAGTTAGAGGCCATGACTATCATGAGGAGAACGTGGCAGCTGTCAGGCAGCCACGGTGCTGCAATGGCAGCTGATAGGTACATCTTGAGCCTCAGCACGTATGCAGCAGAAAGGGCTAACTGAGGGTGGCTTAAGCTTTTGAAACCTCAAGCCAGTGTCTCCTCCAAGAAAGCCACACCTCCTCATCTTATCCAAACAGTTCTACCAACTGGGGAACAAGCATTCATTCTTATTCAAACTGGGGCCATTCTCATTCAAACCGCCATACTTACAGAAATCTATTGTGATAATTATTTTAAAAAATCCCAGCACCAGTTTTCTTTCCACCTTTGACTATTTATGTTCCTAGATGAAAGACACACACACACACACAGCCTTTTTATTTTAATATTCCTTAAGCAGAAAAATAGCTGGTCAACTGTCTAATCTTCATGCTGTTAGGATCCACTTTCCGACAACCCTGAGTTACTACGTAATTAATTTCTATGTTCCATCTTGGCTGCTCTTGACCCATTTGAGCAGCCGTCTGGACCACATTCTCTCGGCCCTTTTACATGGCGGCTCTCCTTCTCCCTCCTGCACATTGTTCTTCTTCCATGGTGGCCTCTTCCCTCCTTTCTTCTCCTCATGGTCTCAAGCAAGAGGAACCTCAACCCCGCCTATGTGCCTGTGTCTCTTCTTCCCAGCTATTGGCTGCTGGTATCTTTATTTACCAATCAGAATTAACTGGGGACAGGGCCCCTCAGGCTATGTGTAGACTCCAAATCTTAGAGGCCAACACATAAAGTTAGAATACAAGCAGCATTAGGCCAACCCACTACAGAAACCTAGAAGGAAGTAAATTATTTTTACCTGGATGTAATGTGAATGTTTCTTTAGCAGCCTCCAAAGTGGTGATTTGACTGCTGGCTATTGTACTAAGAGTTAACTATGTACCTAAGTAGCTGCTATTCCCTTGTTACTGTTGTATCACTGACCGTCTGTGTATCATTTCCTTGTATCATCCTTCAAGTGAGCCTTGTTCATTTTGCCTTCCCTCTTTAATAACTTATGTAAATTTTTGACACATGCGCCTTACATATTTGTATACAATTCTATCTTTAGAATTTTGAAGATTATGCTTTGACACCCTCAAGTGTGACTAAAGTTGAATTTCTCACCACTCTAGACACTTGTCAAAGCTCAAATTAGTTGAATCAGTTAAAATGAAGTAAAATGAAATTCTTGCTCCTGAGCCTAGAGTTTAGGAACCAGCACGAGGTATACAAAATGAGAAGAAATCTCAAGTATTTCCTGAGCTCAATATTTATAGATAAAGAAATAAAATACATTGTATAAAATAATGTTTCACTATGCAATGAATATTATGTATTTGTTTATTTAAGTAGCTATTTTCTCACCAAGAATATGTTTGTTGAGCATCTTCAATCTGCTAGGTATTCTTGCAAAATCTAGAAGATAGGGTCAAGAATATAGAAGTGATTTAGGCTTCCTGTCCTTAAGAAGTTCTCAGGGTGATGTGGGGTGGACATACACAGGGCCACTGATATACGAGCTATAAGAAATACATACAGCACTGAAGAGTAGGGGAGAGTATGCCATTATGGGAACACTCAGAAGTGGCTGCTACCACATCCTGAGCAGTTGCTAAAACTGAGTCTTAGTGTATGAGTAGAACTTAATCTGACCTGAAATAAGAAAAGATCATTCTGAGCAGAAAATACTGAAATCAATCAAGGGAGGGAAAGTAGCATGACAAGTACAGAGGTTCTGGTATGAGGTAGGGGTGACATATGCTCAACGAACAAGCTTTTATTTTTGTGGTGGTTAATTTTATGTCTTGGCTTGATATAGGCCATGGGCTGACCACATAACTAATTAAATACTACTGCTGGATTCTGTGTTAAGACTATTTCCAAGTGAGATTAATATTAAAACTGGTGAACTGCATTTTTTTTTAAAAAAAAAAAAAACTTCCCCAATGTAGGTGGGTCTGTTGTATAGAGAAGGGAGGTATAGAAGTTGAATTATATCCCTTGGTTGGTTGACAGTTGAGATGTTGGTCTTGTCCTGCCCTGTGATTGGAAAGTATACGATCAGAGTGACTTGTTCTCGGAGCTCTAGGTCGTGCTGAAATGGAGCCACTGGCTTTCCAGAGTCTCCAGCTCTCCTACAGCAGACAAAGGGGCTTCTCGGTCTCCAGAATCATGTGAACCATGCCCTTAGAATTTTAAAACATCTATTGACCTGTCTCCTGTCAGCCTAGTTTCTTTGAAGAACCTTGACCTTCATCTGATGACTTAACTACTCACCTGAGCTCTGCATGCCTCTCTTAGTCTTAATGTGATTGGTTCTTTAATGTGAAGCCCCAGTGTGGTATCTATCAGCAACCATTGAGAACCATAGTTAACAATACCTTAAAAAAATGTGATTGTTTGTTTGTTTATTACTTATTCACTTTACATGCAGTTCACTGCCCCTTCCCAGTCACCCCCTCACTCTCCCCTTCTCCTCTGAGCAGAAGGGCTCCCCTTAGGTATCTCCCCACCCTAGCACTTCAAGTCTCTTCAAGACTGGGTACTCCCTCTCCCAATGAGGCCAGACAAGGCAGCCCAGCTAGAACATATCCCAAACACAGGCAACAGCTTTTGGGATAGCTCCCATTGTTCGAGACCCACATGAAGACCAAGCTGCACATCTGCTACATATGAGCAGGGAGGCCTAGGTCCAGCCCTTGTATGTTCTTTGGTTGGTGGTTCAGTCTCTTGAGATCCCCAAGTGTCCAGGTTAGTTGACTCTGTTGGTCTTCCTGTGGAGTTCCTACCCCTTAGGAGCTGCAATCCTTCCTCTTATTCTTCCATAAGAGTCCCTAAGCTCCATCTACTGTTTGGCTGTGGGTGTCTGCATCACAGTTACAATCTTTTTAACAGCCCCTGGAAGCAGCTGTTAACACAAGGTCCTCACCATGATATTAAAAAGCTGCAGTCACATCCCCACAGTGGTTATAAAGGCTGCCATTTATAGAGCTGATGCTGTGCCAGGAACTTCCAATTTATATTCTGCTGTTTATTCTCAGGGTAACCTTATGGGGCAGGAACTGCTATTTAGAACTGGAGGGATCTAGTTCACAGAGGTTAAGTGAATCATTGAATATCACAGAATGGCTGAGTGTCAGATTGTATTGTATGAATATAGGGCTTGATATTCTTCTACGACTGTTATCAGCACCCTGCATTTTTCTGGACAGATTATATCCAGACATATTGTGTTTAGAGGCCAGGGGGTCCAGTGTAGATGAGTGTAGGGAAAAGTAACATTAAGAAGTCCTGACTTGAGCACCTTTGTATACTTGTTTTATCCCTTGGGAGAACAAATGTCAAAAAGAAACAATATTCATGACCTACTTGAAAATTAAAGTTGCTCTTCCCGAACCTGTGGCTTATTGACAAAAGTGTTTACACCCCTCACTTGGACAGAATGGTAGCATGTTTGATGCAGGGGTCAGGGGGAAACTGTTTGGTTTTCTTGGTTTTTTTTAGAACAGCAGTATTATCTTTTTATGTTCCCATCATTCTGGCTTTGCTGCTGCTGGTGGCTAAGGTGCTGTTTGGACTCTTGGGAATTAGGCTTGCCCAGACAAGGTAGGAACCAACCTGATGGCATTGCTCTAAGATGGAGTCGCCTGTTTCTAACAGTCCAATACCTATGGTAATACTAGGACTGGCTGTTCTGTCCTTACCAGGGACAGGCTTGCCAAAGTTTCTCAACATGCACTGTAGCATAAAATTCCATTGACCTGCTGTGTTCATTTCCTTCTAGAAAATTCTAGACTGTCAAAGCAGAGAGCATTTCTACCTAACACAGCTGCACAATCCATGGCAGCAGGGCAATAATTCTGCTACCCTGTCTAGACTGCTTGGGGAGTTTATGTGTGTATGTGTGTTTCTTACTCTATTTTTCCAAATAGTGATTTATGCTTTCTTCTAAATGATGCTGTTTAAATGCTTTCCACAAATGGAATCTTGAAAATAAACGTATTGAACAGATAAGAACAAGAGAGGATCTGGTCTCGGTGTTTGATCACTTGCTGGGAGGTTTTCTCAGCTGCAGAAGATGAAGCTGCACAGATGAGTGGGTCATCAGGATAAAGTGTCCCCAAGTGGATTGTTGGTATGGAAGTCTAACCAGATGGCACTCACAGATTTAAACACTTGGCACTTGTTAGCCACCGGGGCCCTCAAAAACTTAGGAGACTTATCTCGTAGTTGACCCTGGTTTCATACCATCTATGGAAAGCTATTACATCCTTGGATGGCTATTGTCTTGACTTGACACAGGCCCTCAGTCCTAACAGAGTGGAAGGCAAGGCATCCCCACATGGCCTGTGGTGGTTAATGAGAAATGTGCCCCATAGGCTCACATATGCAAACACTTGGTCCTCAGGCAGTGGTGCTATTTGGGGGACGTTATTGGACCTTGGTGAGGTGGAGCTTTGGTGGAGGAAGTGAGTCACTAGAGGTAAACTTTGTGAGTTTATAGCCTCGCCTCACTTCCTGACCTCTCTCTTTGCTTTCAGTGTCTATGTAATAAAATGTGAATCAGCTCCTGCTGCTGTGCCTGCCTGTCGCTTTGTCTGTTAGGCTATGATGAATTCTTATTCTTCTAGAACTGTAAGCCAAGATAAACCCTCTCTTAAGTTGCTTCTAGTTATGATATCTTATCAGAGCAATAAAAAAGTAACTAATACAGTGCCTTACTGTGTTATGGAACTGCAATATCTGATTTGGGGAGATTGAATTTTTTTCCCTCCATATATATTTTATTTACTCTTTAAATTTTTTTATATGCATATGTAATGTATCCAATCCTATACTCCAGGAATCTTCACACAGTACAGTGGGATTGACTGATTTAGCATGGGTTTAAATCCCAACTCCACTTTCCTTCCCAGCTAGCAAAGGATCACAGCACACCCCACCTCATGAGAGGGCTACTAGCTTGTGATTAGGAAGACTAAGAATGACAGGACATGAAGTCCCAGGAGCAGAGAGGGTGTCCCTAGTCACCCCTGTTTTTTTTTTTTTTCTAAAATGCTTTTTGATTATATATATGTGTGTGTATACATATATATGTATATATACATGTATATATGTACGTATATATATACATGTATGTATATATATGGAGAGAGAGTTGGGTTGTATGTCACTTGGGAAGGGTTATAATTATTCTTTTATTTTTGGAAAATACTGGAAATAAACAGTGCTCTGATAATCCTCCCCTCCATAAAAACCCTCAAAAGTTTCCCTATTCACACTTATTCACAGCATCCTTCTTTGTCAGAACCTGCAGAAGTGCTGACACAACACGTGTACCTTGTTACTTCATTTTCACTTTCCTGTTAGATAGATAAAGGGGCAGAAGTGAAATTTAGGGGCTCTATTAGGCACTTTTCCTTTCCTGTAGCTATGCCTGAGATAATCTGTCCACCAGTGATCAATTGTCTTTGTTGCTTTGGGGCTGTGGTAAGACAGCTCATCATGGGGCTAGCATTGCAAAGCCAAACTTCTCAGCCAAGGAGTAGCTGAGATCAACAGAAAAGCTGGGGTTCCAGGGTTTCCTTCAATTGCATGGCCTTTGACCACCTGCAGACTGTAGTTAACTCCACTTCTTAAAGGGTCTGACATTTCCATTAGTGCTGTGTTGATGGCTGAGCCTTTAAACACACGAAGCAGTGGTAGAGAGTGGGTACTTAAAGTCCAACCTCTGGCAGGGAATTTGGATAATTTGCCAGACCACAGAACCAGGAAATGAGCAAAGCGAGTACTTAAACATAACTCCAAAATCCATCACTTATAACTTCCCTGTCCCCACCCAGCTGTAATTGGTTTTTCACTATCTAACTCCATTGGTCTAGTCTGAGGCCTAAGTCTACCCCATGTATTCACTTTTGGTTGCTCCCAGGCTACATTGGGTCCTCCCAAAGTCCAACTGTCTTGCCAATGTCCTAATCAACTCTGGCCAAACCTGGGCCTTAGCCTAGCACCTGCCCTGTGAAATCCCCTGAGATCTCCTGTCAGCAGATTTCACTATAGCAGAGTGAGCCTTCTGCAGGAAACAGAGGCCACAGGACTAAACCTGACCTCTCTGTCCACATGTGTTAGGGGATGTTTCTTTAAAGCAAAAATTATGGTTCGCACATAATTGTAAAATGAATACATAAGCAAAGATCTACCTCATTAGCTGAATGGGGGGAACTTTGTTAGATGCTGTAACTCATTCAAAATAACAGGTTCACATGGAATAAAAAAATGTTGAAATAAGTTTTATATGGGGTTAAGATGCACTTTATCACAAGAGAATGAGCAGAATTATTTATGTCTATAAATATGAATTACTTACATTTCTATGGGTGATAATTTACAAAGCCATGAAACAATCCAAAGGCAATAAAAGCCAAAGTACCTATAGAATCAGAGAATCTGAGAGGGGTCCCATTAAACAGTTATTTGGAAATCACCCTTACTTATCCAAACTCTTATAATTTTCCTTGCAAATGAGTGATTTCCCATGATGTATCCCAGGAAAGAGTTTTTAATCTATGCTTAGGAAGTCTTAAATTGTAGGCTTTCAAGAGAAACCTTGAGTTCAAGTCTCCATTTAGCAATGAGATTGTGTGGCTTGGCCAAATCTCCCTCTTACTAGAGCTGTGGGGACTGAAGTGTCTGGCACATGGTAATAACAGAACCAAACACTTCCTTGTTTTTCACTCTATGCAAGTCATGATGCCTAACAATATATTCAACATACTGTCACCCCCATTCTACATGTGTGAAAACTGAGGTCCTGTGTAGTTCTGCCCTGAACCAGGAGCTGGGACATATCACTGGCAGTTACTGTTTGCTGTGTTCCATGCTGCCAATCTTTGCACCATGAACAGGCTTGGCTGCCCATGCTAAGGTGCTAGCTGAGAGACTGGTGTCACCTCTTATTCCTCTGATCACTGTACCCAGTTGGCACTGGATTGAGGCACAGGTGTGTGGCTCACTACTCATCCTAGGACTTGCTGCATTGAGGTTTCCAGGACTATTTATTTATTGGTTTGTTTTCCATGTTTTTGTCTACTTGCAATTTTCATCGACATATTCTTACAAAAAAAATGCACAGCCCCATGAATTTCTACAAAGGGAATACAAAAACACACAAGAGCACTCAGATCAAGAAACAGAACACGCTCCCTGGCAATGGGCAAAGAGACACCATGTTGGTGGTGGTGTTCTTATATTAGTCAAGGACAGAGCAGATGGCAGTCCTTTGCTCATCCTAGCTTGATAACTGACTTGGTAGCCAAAGCTGTCTTATGCCTAGGACTCATAAAATTCAAATCAAATCAAATCCAGGTAGCTCAACACAGGAGGAAGAAGGCACAGAGACCTGTGGACCACAGACCTGCCCACCAGCACATAGCATATGTGGGCCACAGACACTCACTAACCACCACACCATGCAGCACAGATAAAGGATGTCATCCAGTGACCCACCAGCCTCATGACCAGCCTGCAGCAAGAACCACCATGCTATGCAAGTATATAGTGGTCAGATGAGAGAGAAAAAGAATTCTGACAAGAGATGAAACTGGAGACTCAAGAATGGGGGGGAGCAGCCTGTTATAAGTGGGTAGCTCTGCCACCTGGGGCCATGGTGAGGAGGTCCTAGCCTGAGCTGCCACTGAGGGCCATGTCTGAGTCCATAGCAACACAGCAGTAGGGGTTGGTGTCAATGTCTGTGGCTCATATTACCACCAGAGAACATGGGGATGTCCCTGGTCAGGGCAGCCTCGGGGGACTACCTGGATGTCCAGGGGCTGTACATAACTGGTCCTTCCCCTCTCTGAAGAGATAGCGCCATCTTTCACCAACAGCAGCATTTGGGAGAGCAGGCCCTGCAACCTTGCCCAGGTAGCACAGTGGAGCTGGCCCTGGAGGCAGGGATGTGAGTGAGTTAGTCCCAAGGCTGTGAGTGTGGGAGAGCTTACCCCACCACTAATGGTGGGGTGGCATGGGCAGAGAGAAATGCCCCTTCCAAGCCTTCAACACCTCAGGTGAAAGCTGAAGAAAGCTCCCCACAGGGCCATGAGCTCAGGAGAGTTAGCCCTGCCCCTCACCAGCTGGGGCACTAAGGAGAGCAGGCCCTGTAACTCACCTGGAAAGCACAGTAGTGCTGGTCCTGGTTGAGGGGTCATGGGTGAGTTGGCCCTAAGTGTGAGCACAGGAGAGCTGGCCCCACACTTTCATCTGGTGAGGTGGTGTGGCTGTAGGGGTGATGGCCTCCCTCCCTGTTCTTACACCTTACCACTTGTGGCAGCTGAAAGAACTGGCCCTGGTTAAGAGCGGTTCACCTGGGTGTGCCTGTTGCTAGTGACAGCACTCAGGAGAACAGGCCCTACACCTTGTCTTGGCAGCATGGTAGAGTTAGCCCTGGTGGAGGGGTGCAAGTGAGCTATCCCTGAGGATGAGAGTGCAGAAGAGCTGGCCCTGCCACTCACCTAGTGAGGTAGCATGGGTGCAGGGATGATGTCCTTCCCCCTCCCTTGTCACCTACAGTACTCAGGAGAGCTGGCCCTGGAGTCATGCAAGCAGGACACCTAGCCCTGTCCTTTACTGGCTGTAGCACTCAAGGTTGTGGGCACTGCACATGGCCTGGGCAACACACTGGAGCTGGCCCTGATGACCAAGGCATGACTGAGCCAACCCGGAGGGTGTGAGAGCAGGAGAGCTGGCCCAGCCCCTCACAGGCTGCAGCACTTGGGAGAGTGGGCCCCAAGTCTTGACTGGACAGCACAATGGAGCTGGCTCTGGAGGTGTGGGTGTGGGTGTGGGTGAGGTCCTCTGTGGCTGGCAGGCAAATCCAGTACCTCTCAACTCTTCTTCTTACAATCCCTCTCTCTGCCCAGATGTCCCCTTTCCTCTCCAGCCTCAGTTAAGCTGTCAGCTCCTTTTTAAGCCAATCAGAAGGTGAGGGAGGTGAATGTTTACAAAATAGGATGTGGGGTGCTGCCAATTAGAATAACAATACAGAACTCCAGACAATACTCAGCTCTCTGCTGGCACAGAAATCAACATTTGAATAACACAAAGGCAGCCTTTATGCAGTGCACAAGAAGATCATCCCCAACAGTTAGAACCAGCTCAGCTAACACCCAGGCCAAGACCCAGGGCTCTGAATTGGCTCATGCCCAAATCTGTATCATTTAAGAATGGTTGGGACCTGTGAAAGGGCCAGTCCTACAGATCCAAAGCTACAGGGTCTCCATGAAGCAAGCCAACAATAGGATAACCAGGAGTCCTGATGAAGATCCAATATTGATGGTGTCACAGAAGCCAGAGATCTCAAACAAGACCAATGACTCTGCAACGAACATTTGCAAGTGAAGATGTGTACACAAAGGGATATACTGTAGGACACACTGTGACACAATGAGATATTTTCTATGCTTTTTTTGTTGGTGATGGTTTTGTGTGTGTGTGTGTGTGTGTTATTTTGGGTGGGAGGTTGCAAAGGGAGCGGGACTGTGGTACATGATGTGAAACTCACAAAGAATCAATAAAACGTGTTTTTTGGGTTTTTTGGTTTTTTAAAAAAAGAATATTGCCAGAACCTCAAGACCAAGTCACATGGTTGAATCTAGTCCTTACGCCTAGGGTAACTGTGCCCTTCCCCCAGGCCTGAGCCTTTTTACCACAATAGACCAAGCAACAGTAGGGCCTGAGATGCATTGCATTACCAGCCTTGGAGCCTTGGAGCCTGCTACCTGAGCTAAGAAGAATGGACTGCCTGCTGAGCTAGCCTTGATACCTTCTGGACTGCTATCTCCTTACCCAGCCCCTGGGCTGAACCAAGAAGAGACTCTGGGGGGCGGGGCTTCCCCTTTATATGTGAAAGCAAATTATTAAACTTCGGTCCTTGATCAGAATACTTTGTCTTGGCCCCATGTTTCTCTCACCTATAATTCCCAGGCTTCCTCTCAGGAGAACCCAGTTACCCATAGTTGCAGGCAACTACAGGTAACCATTCCTTGTGTAGAGTGAAAAATTATAAAAATCATTTTATAAAATGTATATAGGCTTTTCTTTAGGCCTCACTTTAAAGGGCATGGAAAATTTTCTCTGAAGCAAGCTAAAAATGTAGACTGGCCGGTTTCAGGAAAAGGCTAACCACAAAGGGAAGAGAGGAATGCAAGTCATCTAGGTGGTGCTGAGAAACTAGTGACCACGATGACAGGGCAGGACTGTGTCCGGAGCAACTGAGAAATAGTTGAGCAAGTGACAGGGCAGGGCCACAGTGACATGGCAAGACCACATTTTTGAGAAGAATGACTATGCAGAGTGTTTTCCACATGACCCTGACTCACTTAGGTTGGGTTCCTCTGGAATTTTCTGCTATTTTTATGTTATGTTTTCTTGGTAACTCCCTCACCCCGCCCCCCCTTGGTGTGTGGTTCTGCTCTATATAAACCCTCCACTCCCAGCCCACAAGGTCAGTTCCTCTGCCCCTGCGTGGGATACAAATTGACCATCAGTCGACTGATCCAGAAATATACCTCATGCTGTTGTATCAAGAATGGTGTCTCGTGAGTTTTGGGGTGGTTGTGAATTCCTGAGGCTTCGGGGAGGTCCTCCCTTTGTGGGGGTGAGGGGTCTTACACTTGTGCTTCTAATAACATAGCATTTGCTGATACAAAGGCAATCGTAGTCTACAGTGTCTGTATGTCCATCCATCTGCAAGTCTGTCTGTCTGTCTGCCTGCCTGCCTGCCTGTCTGTGTATTCTTTCATCCTGTGTTCTGTTGATGAGATTTATCCACGTTGTTGAATGTAGTTGATTTGTTTGTTCCCATGGGTATATAAAGACACAATTTATCTTTCATATAGTGGGCAGACATTTGAGAAGGTTCTACTTTGTGATTATAGTACACATATTTCAGCCCACAGGGCCCATATTTTTATAGAATCTGCTTAAGGATTTGTGGGTTTTGTTTTGTTTGGCTCAAGTATCCCATAGCAACTGTACACCTCTAATGTGTGCTAAGTGAAGCCCAAAGCTGACCTGTTGTGGCTCTAAGGTTTACATGTGACCAGTGTTCTATATTCACATCGAGGCAGCAGCGAGCAGTATCAGCTTCCCAAGGCAGACTCAGGAACTCTGCAGCTGACCTTGTGACTTGTTTTGCAGTGTGCAGGTAGTGCTTTCTATGCCTCTTCTCCTGACCGAACTGCTTGACTGTGTGGCCCCCTCTCCCTTGGTTCTGCTCCTAAAATGCATAAAAGCGGCTTCTCTTCTAGTGGGTGCTTCTCTTCTCGCTCACAGCCTCCTCCCTTGTCTCCTCGGCTCACGCAGGCTAGATTTGGTCCAGGTCTTCCTTTTTACAGTTTGCCCTGTGCTGTGGATTCAGCCTGTTCTCCTCTGAGATGCTTTGATCATTGGTCCTTCTGTTCCCACCCCCCAACCCCCACCCAACCCCAGAACTTTAAGTCATTTCCTTAACTTAAATCACCTTTTTCAGATTGGCAACCCTCCTATTCCCAGAGTGCCTGGCTCTGACTGTTCACCAGGAAGGGTAAAGCACAGATCTTGACATGAAACAGGCCAAGTTAAAGGTTTGCGAACTGACCAAGTAAAGTGTGGGGTGTAAATAAAAGTGTGAGGACAACTAGAAAGATGTGAGTCGGACAACTACAGAGACCAAAACATCAGGAAGCACTGGACTTCAGTGTTTGGAACTGAGCTTGTAACAAAGGCAATAAAAGAAACTATAGATTATAGTGTGCTGTTATTAGGACAATAAAGCAAATTTTCAAAATAATATTTACAATAGGGTTAAGAGAATATCTTATTTATTGTTATTACTCCTAAAAATCCAGCATAGCAATGGCCTATAAATATTTTCAAGGCTAAATTAATAAGTTACTATTATCCCTGGATCATATGTCTTGAATATTCACTAGACAGCAGGTAGTCTCTAGTGTGTCACAACTCGAGCAGGTGAACACTATGCTTCAGCAGTGTTCAAATGTAGAAAACAAAGCACAGAAAGTAACTTTCTGTCTCATTGCTCCCAGTGGACAGCTTCTGATCTAAACTCGGGTGAACTTCTGGAGCCTCTTAGGAATCTGAAATGATAAAAATGGGTATTGAAGGGTATTTCCATTTACCAGGCAACAATATCAACCAAACTGACCAGCACTCTATGTAGTGAGAGACTGCCAGAAGCTTGGGAAAGCTGCACTCCCTCTGCTGGAAGCTATCAAACTTTAAAGCTCACAAACCTTTGCTGTGTCTGTCCCTGCTGCCTGATTTGAGAACTGCTGTTCTCCAAGCTTGGAAGTAAGATGAAAGTAAGGCTCAGAGAGCTCAGAGAGCTATCCAGTCCTTTGTCGGTTTTTAGGGAGTGGTGTATTGCCTACATTCCAAGTTGGAACCTCTGCTCTGACAAATAATGTCTTTGAATAGGCTCTGGGAGACTGGCCACTGTCCTGGCTATTTTATGCTTTGCAGTATCAAGATAGGAGATGGAAAAGCTAAAGGTCGTTTTTAAGAAATTGGAACAGAAGTCATGGGTTCCAGTTCTAACTGGATCACTTATTCAAGTGACAGATTCAGTTTAAAAACCGAGGTTTTTTGCTAACAGAATCTGAAGATGGCCCATATGTGATGGGTAATGTGTGCATAAAAGAGGGAAACATTAGCCAGTAGGTAGTAAACAAACACAAACAAACAAACAGGGATGCTTCATAAAATAACAAAATAGAGACAATAACTTCCTAAATTAAATTGAGTGCCTGACTGAAAATATCACATATTCCAATTCATCACCAATTTCATCTTAACAAGTCTATCTGAAGGTCTAAGTCAGAGGACAGCCTCAGAACTGATACAAGATACAGAAGAGAGTCCAGGTAGCATTATTTGGGGATGGTCAATACCACACACTCACATAGTGAAAAATGATTCTTAGAAATACAAAATGGCAATTTCCAATGGTCATTTACTAATATGAGAAGAGTTCTGAACCTATTTTCCATGTGGAAAGAGAAACAGCATCTCCATGAAAACCTGTGGGAAGTGATCAACACAGTTGAGAGGAGAGGGATAGTCATTCTCACAACTTGACCGTGGTAACGCTTACGTTCACGTATTTTACTGGTAACACACAATCTACTTCGTTGAAAACTGACCAAAATAGAATCTCAGTCACATTTGTTAATTAATGAGCACTTAGGATTTTCAAACATGTGTCCATCAGCCTACTGGAAAGCCAATAGACAGATTCCTCAGCTGTGGGAACATATGGTACTTGTCTAAAGAGGCTAGGCTCAACAATTGATCAAATATTTGATAATGGGAAATGTTTCCTCAATCATCACTTCTCTTTCTGTCCTCTCCATGTTTCTACCTCCAACTTCTGAGATTTTTTTTCTCAACGTATTTTTGTGTCCCTCATATCTAGATATAACTCTTTCAACTTTTCACTTCAGCATAAAATATTTACATGTGAAATAAAAGTAGCTACTCCAGGAGAATTAGTGAGTAAAGAACACTGGTAAGAGGTCTCTTCGACCATGCACTCTAGAGGACAATGCAGGTAGTATACAGAGGATTATCAAGTGTAGTATGATATGATCACCTTGATCATCGGAGCAAAATCTGGATGGTTATCTAGACCTGTAAACAGACAGATTTGGATGGATAGTTATATACCAGCTCTTTTTAAACCATATAAATTCAATCCAAATATGTCCTTTCTCACAACGTTCATACTTGAGTTTTTAGACTATCTATGAGCAAGTATGTCTATGCCAAGCTGATCTTGACAGTGAACAAGAAAAGTTAGATTGGAAATGGAGAAAAGATAGAATAAAAAAAATACAGTTTGCGCTGTCAAGGCACCTACATATATTTTACACTCAATTGTGGCCTTGTTGCTAAACAGTAAGACAAAAAGAACATTTGCATGGGACATGATGGCTGTCCACTCAACGAAAACATGTCATGTTTGTAATTGAACTTTAACGTTCAGTTTTTAAGTTACTGAACACTGGCTATTGTATACATTTATAGTGACTTTAGAACACAAAGCAATGTAAAGAAAATTAATCCATTTATTTGACTCCAATTCCATTTTACCCATGGCTACGGCGATTCAATGAGCTAGTTATTTGTTAAATCTCTAGGGTAACTCTTAAGTCTGAGTTAGGATGAAAAAAATGATTGTGAGGGTTTTATCCTTATTCTTTGAAAGAACAGGATTATGACAAAAAAAAAAGATGAGAAGGTACGTCAAAGGAAGAGATGATTCTTTAGAAGTTGGGGCTCACTGGCCTGCTGCATTTCCTTCCTCAGACTAATAAAGGAAGTAAGCAACAATACAAATAGTTTTTTTAAGACTTATTTATTTGAAATGCACCATGTGATTTTCCCCCTATACCACACATAGAGTCCTAGCTATATTTACTCAGGCTAATACTACTTAGGCATGTTTCACCTTAATCTATACCTACTACAGTCAAACTACGCATCTGAGAGCAGGAATTGAAAGTAACAAACGATACCTTCATGTTTAACTTTTGCCCCCAAACAGTTTACATGTGGATCCACCATAAGTAACTGGGCTTAACTTGTGGGAAGAGTCTATATTGTTACTTCCCACCCACTCTCACCACACACACACACACACACACCATGCATGCATGCACAAGTACACACCCAGTCTTGCACATGCACATGGCATATGCATGTGGACACACACACACACATGCGCGCACACATACACACACAAATGAAAGTTCCTTTGTTCATTTCTGCCTGGTCCCACATGCTGGATGTTGGCCTGGCCTTTCTAATAACTCCAGTACTTCTGCCAAAGTCATTTAAATGTGCCAATAATAGCTGTGAGACTCTAGCAGGACACCAGATGGATTTTACTGATGGCCTGTCTTTCTCAATGTATATTTTGTAGAATTGGTCCTTTAAGGCTTCAGTTTCTTCACTGGTCCCCAACATAGACTCCTTTCTTTTGCATCTGGATGGATGCCTGGCTTGCTGACAAATCACAGGAGCTATGATCATAAAATGCTTCAGATCATCAAATGTTCATGGTGAGGTTGACAACACCTACTCAATCAAATTGATGGCTTCCATGTAATTACTGATAAGTAATGTTCCAGAGTAGATAGACCACATTTGTTCACTGTTTGAGGTACTTGTCTTAATTCCTTGGAGAGAAAATTATTTCCACAAGGTGGCTGTTCTCATTTGGGTGCAAGGACAAGTTATTTGTTTTCGGCATGTTTTCAATACACCTTTTTTGCAATGTCTTCACATGGAATCGCCTCAAAATTGTAACCAGGACAGATTTCATCATCACCATGGCGATGTACTTCCCAGCACAGCTGCGAGGCCCAAAGCCAAACGGCTGAAAATACCTGTAGGGAACCTATGAAAATGACCAGATGATTAGCCAGAAGCATGAAACCATCTTTCTTTGATTTGTCTCTGAAAACACGGGTCAGTCAGAATATCCTGGCTTGACACTCTGCCATGCTGCTTCCTGCCTGAGACCAATGGCTATGGTTAATGAAGCATCCTTTTTAACCACTGTGCCTCTCCTGTGACACAGACCAGCCACAGATAGTCCCTAGTTTTGTTTTACATGTCAATAAGCTGGGATTTTTGCAGTGCAAATCACCACATTTTGAGCAATATTAGAAACCACGTAGACTAATTTCAGCTTTCCTGGTGCTTTGCAAGTTACTAAGGCAAAGTTTGTTTTTGCTTGACCTCATATAGTAGATAAAATGAAGACAAAAGCTATGGATGCTCAGACTATTAGTGTCAAGCTTCTTGTGTGCATGAGAAAGAGAGGGGACCTCAGTGGCCTGGGTTAGCCCCAAAGTTCTGATCCTCTTGCCTCTACCTCAGAGTGCTAGGATTATAGTAATATACCATTACATCAGGACTCTGAAAACTTTTAGGTACTGTGAAAATTAATGAGGATCATGTCTGTCTGTCTGTCTGTCTGTCTGTCTCTCTTGACTAATATGCATTTACATAACCTCAACATTTGCAAAAAAAAATTTGACCAATTAACTGACAAGGGATCATCTGGATTGCCTGTCTAGAATCACTAATTAGAGTATCAACCGTATCAACAATGGGTCCTCATGCTACACACAAGTAGGAAAAGAGGTAAACACAGAGAGCTATTTGGAAAATTCTGTCTTAAAAATATTGTTCTGACACAATGGAAACAAAAATCTCTCCTATACACCAGCTGTATAAAAAAGAATGCTGATTTTTTAAATCATTGAGTTTTATTGAGAATAGCACCCATTGTCTGAGGCTATTTGAAAGAATAAAGACAGCAATAAAACTAAGTCTTATTTGATTTCTATCTAAAGTAGAAATCTACAGTTGAAGCTAGATGATGCCAAAGTGATGCATTGTTTTCTTTTACTTCATTATAGAAAAAGTGACAAGTTTAGGGCTGGAGATATGGCTCAGTGGTCAAGAGCACTGGGTATTTTTCTAGAAGACCCAGGTTCAGTTCCAGCACCCACATGGTGGTTCATAATCATCAATAAACTCCGGTACCAAGGGCTGTGATGCCCTCTTCTAAACTCTGTGTACCAGGCACATAAATGCTATGCTTATGGACATGCAGGTAAAAACACTCATACACATAAGAATTTTTAAATTAAATGATAAATTTGAATGAAAGAAAGTGTTGCCTTAAATAAATCTTTGCCAAATTAAGGGCTTTTTATGTTTTGCTTCCCTGGGTGGCAACTATACAAACATTTTACAGAGCTACAGAGGCAACATCTTTGGTTTGGGCTGAAGGTGAGAGCCATATTCTAAGCTCTAGGACACAGCTGCTCCCGTGATGTAGGAGTAGGGCTGGTGAAGCTCTCTAAGTGTGTGGTGCAAGCACAGGACCGGAGCTGCTAAGACCATGGCACCAGAAGCAACATGCTCAGGCCTAAGGGGGGAAGGGGACTCTTACATTCTTCTCAAAGTTTTCAAGAGTAAATTCATTGGGCTTGGGGAAATACTCAAGCCTGTGCATTCTTCCAATGTTCAGAATGATGTTAGTTCCTTTTTTAACGGGGTAGCCATCAATCACATCATCCTCCAGGGCTCTGCGCATGACCAAGTCCACAACAGGCTGGTACCGCATGCTTTCATTAATGAAGTTTTCTACCACTTTTAAGTTTTGGACATCATCAATCCTTACGTCTCTGTCACCTGTGGAACAGATTTAAAAAAGGACAAAGAGGGTAATGTTACTTTCGTAGTGATAAACACTAAAGCTCTTCTTTTTCCATGGGACAATTTGTTCTTGATTAGAAATAAAAATGCCTTTAATTCTAATGCAGACCACTCACTGGGAACAAATGTGTTGTATTTGGTCCACAAAGGGCTTTATAAAAGTTTAGATGTAAAGCCATTTCTGGAAATTTCATAACAACCGCAACAAAGATTTCCTAAGATAATCTGAAAATTTGCTCCTAGTAGACCCACATTCCCAGCTGCAGTCAATGGGCAGGAGATGGGGCCAGCCACCTTTTCAGAGAAGACATGCCCTCTGCAGTTTTATGTGGGCCACACCTACTCTGCATCCCATATTCCTCTTATCTGCCTTAAGTCTTCAAGTTTTCCACCTACTCTACATTCTAGGGAACATTTACTTTGCTTCTTACTATATGTGCCAACTAGTACAGTAGCCACCCAGACAAGGGTGCAGAGGAGGCTACAGAGTCAAGTGAGATCGTGCACTGAGTCCAGTACATAAAGCCCACTCCTCCTGCTGCCTTCCCACACATGTCACTGACAGGCCCGCCACATCTGACCTCAAACAAACTGTTGCAGGAATGTGGCAAAATGCTTTCCACTCCTCTTCATAAACAGTGAGTGTCCCACCTAGCCCTGAGTGCTGTTGAGGAATAACAAGACAGTCCCAGTGCAGCCTGACCTGACATTAGTCAAGGAAGGTTAGATTGCTCCAGATATGACAAAATTTTCAAATACCCTCAAATGAGCCACTTTAACAAAATCAAAGTATCCTGGGGGTTCTGAGATATCCCTGTCATTCATATATATATATATATATATATATATATATATATATATATATATATTCCATATATATAATTTCCACATATATATAATTTCCACATATATAATTTCCATATATATATACATACATATATACATATATATGTATGTATATATATACATATATACGTATATATGTATATATATATGGAAAGAGAAAGAGACAGAGAGAGGGAGAGAGAGAGAGAGAGGAGTCTAGTTCAGAAAATTCTAAAGAGAAGCTTCATCTCAAGTACTGTGCTCTGTGCCCAAGGACCCAACAAGTATGCATAACTAGGTTGGAGAGATAAAGGGACAACCACAGAGGTTTCCAAAAGTATTTCCTATAAAGTAATGACCATGGACCACAAGAGGAAGCATAGAGGTTGCAATCTGTTCTGCATGTGGACCACAGGAGGAAGCACTGATATTGCAACATATTCTGCCTGTGGACCACAAGAGGGAGCCTGGATGTTGCAACATGGCCTGATGTTTTCCCATCTTTGCAGAGTCAGATGAAGAGTCCAGAGACGCTGAGATGAATGCATCTCACTCTCAAGGAACTTCACTAGTGATCTGATAAAAAGCATGCTCTCAAAATCAGTTTCCCCTCCTACACCTTCCTACAATGCCTTCTCTTTTTATTCCTCTAAACTAACTTCCTTCCTTCCTTCTTCCCTTCCTTCCTTCCTTCCTTCCTTCCTTCCTTCCTTCCTTCCTCCCACCAGTTTACAAGCCAGCAAAATGAGTTCTGTTTCATGCCTGCTACATAGACCCTGGAAGCCATATGGTAAACACTGAGAAAGCAGTCTGAAATTTGAAGCAGAGTTATCCTGTTCCTTTCTCTGCCTCACCGGGCATGTTCTCCCTTATCAATGCATCTACAGAACCCTCTTCTCATATATTCAATGAATGCAGTTTTTCCTTAGTGTCAACCACTTCAAGCAGCAATAAAATGAATGTCTTTTTAAAAGATGGTGCCATTCTATGACCAGTAACTTTTTTCACCAGCACTGTGTAAAGCCAGGAAAGTCCGTCTTGTGTCAGTCTTCTTCCATTTGCAAGTAATGTGTTCCAAAGAAGATCACAGGCGAAGGCAACTCCAAATGAGTGTTATGATCTCATGCTTCCAAAGAAGAGTGGGGACAGGATGCTGAGGCAGAGTCATGAAAATAGGGGAGGAAAACCAAGGGTCTGAATCGAGGACCCCCTACATATTTGTAGTGGACACTCAGTTTGGTCTTCATGTGGGTCCCTTAACAATTGGAGCAGGGGCTGTCTCAGACTTTGTTGCTTGCCATTGGATCCCCTTCCCCTACGAGGGCTGCCTGATTGGTCCTCAGTGGGAGAGGATGAGCTTAGTCCTGCTGGGACTGGATGTCCCAAGGCAAGGTGGTACCCAAGAGGAGCTTCCCTTTCTCAGAGATGGGGACTGAGCAGTGGGGGGAGGGATCTGTAAGGGTGGGACTGGGAGGAGAGGAGGGAGGGGGCCTGTGAACAGGATGTAAAGTGGAAAAAAAATAAATTAATGCATGAATAACACAAAGAACAATAAAGAAAATGAAAATGGGGGCGGGAGAACTGATAGAGCCCAGGGGCTTCTCTACAGAAGCCATGGGAAGAGTCGGGGAAGGGCCAACACCCATGGATTTGTGGAGAAAGAAGCTCAGTACCCCCTGGTCTGTGTTGTTACCTTTTTTATCCTCCCCCTGTCACAAAGTGAACCCACAAACCATAAACAGTAGCCATCTTCCTAGGTGGACCCACTAAAATAACATATGTAACTCATGAGGCAGGCAGAGTGCGTGAAACTCAAGTTCCACGTCTATGGAGTCGACCAACAGCATTCAATGTGCATTAATTGTGTGTGTACTGAACAAGTGCAGCCTTTATTTTGTAGTTACTCTCTAGATAATACAATGCCCTAACTATTTACATAGCATTGCCTTGCATCACACATTATAAACAATTGAGAGGTGACTTAATGTCTATGGGAGGATTAAGTAGGTCACATGCAAGTACTGTATGGTTTTCTAAGATGGCCAAACCTAACCATATCTGTGTCTGTGTGCACATGATGTAAGATCTCAAACTCGGGAGATAGCTCAACAGGTAAATGTACTTCCCACCAAGCCTGAAAACCTGGATTTGATTCCAGGAGGAAGGAGAAATAACTGTCACAAGCTGTCCTCTAACCTCCACATTCATACTATAACATGTACACATGTGCACACCCCTACACACACACACACACACACACACACACACACAACTAAAAAGCTCTTGAAAGACATACAGCAAACAAGTTGCCTATGTGTTGCTCTGGTGTTTGGAGTCCTCAATAAGCATACATTTCTGTTTTATACAACATATAAATAGGAAGGACTGTCATTTTCACCTGCTCAGTCAGCACAGCTGTGACAGAATTACTTTATTTTTCCTTAAGGTTTTATCAGACTCTTAAGCTGTATGGGGCAGCTGACACTCCCATTCCGAGGGTGTTCCAGAGGCACAGCTGTTTGTCTGGTAACTGCTTACCAAGGACATTGTGGATCTCCTTCAGAATTTCGGTTTCGACCTCCGGATACTCTGTGACAAGAAGCAGCATGAAGTAGAGGGTGATGGACATGGTGTCAGGGGCCGCAATCAACATCTCCAGTACACACTGATTCACGTTCTCTTTTGTCAGGTCTCCACGTCTCTGAGGAATTGAAAGAGGAGAAGACATTGGGAAAAGGAATTGAAATTTCACAAAATTATGGGAGGTGGCACTCAAGCACCAGACTCAACAAAATGAAGTCAGAGGGTTCTGTAATTGGTAACAGCATTGTACATATCAATAGTCTGCATACAGATAAACAAATAGCTGGTTACCTATGTACCATTGACCCTCCTTACACTAGAGTTCCACATCAATGAATTCAACTAACGAGGCATCACATATATTTTGGTTGTATTTTTGTTGAGCAGGTAAAGACTTTTTATAATTAGTCTCTGAGCAATGCAATATCATAATTATTTGCATCATATTAGGCTGTATTGGGTATTATTAACCCTATGGAGTGATACAAATTTTTGCAAGTACCATGGCATTTTAGAGATAAGAACATCCTTATATTTTGGTATCTGGGGGTGTGGGGGTGGGGGTTCTAGACTAAAGCTCCCAGATATTGAGAGATATTTTTACTCAGCGTCTTAGGTCTCCTCTCTTCCTGGTTTCGTCAATTATAAAATAGAAGAATTTGAATGATAAATGTCATTGAGCAGCTGTTTGGACTGTTTTGATGGGCTATCATAAGACTGCTAAAGAAACTTTTTAAAGAAAGACCATACCACCTTTATAAAAATGATTTTCTAAATAATGGTACATTATCATAATATATCAGGTGAGCAGTTGTGGTTCACTCAGGCCAATACCTCAGCGAAAATCAAATCAGTTGCAAAATCCATAAGGTCTTCCAGTTTCTCTGTTGTGGAAACTTTGTATCTTTTTTTTTCCACCAAAACAGCTATCTCATCTTTCAAGTCCTTGCTGAAGAAAAAAAAAATCATCAAAATTTTATCAATTTATACTTCCAGCAAAACAGATTCTGCTTGTTGAAAGGCATTAATAAATGAATTTCTATTTCAATTCTTCACAAACAAGTTACATGAAGTATTTATCTTACGATACTGGAGTTAACTGTGATTTCTAAACACTGGTAATAATCTCAAAGCTATAACTTTAATTCTATGTTTCCATTTTTTTTTGATATGCAGAAAGCCCTGACACTTATCAGTATTAGGGTTAGCCATGCTTTTGTGTCAACTCAAAGATAGCACAGTGTCCTTGTTCCCGAGAGCCCTCCGGGCCATATGTCTGGCTAAATGGGTTCTTGGCCAGAGACTTTCTTTGTTCTGTGGTCTGTCCCAATGCAATCAAATTGCTATGAATGTTTCACAAGTAACAGAATCAGCACTGCCCTCTGCACTCTGGGGAGCATAAAGCTTATCAAAGGGGCCAACAGCAGCAAAGACACAATGAACACTGTACATGTAAATCCTCCAGATGTGGACTACTTACATGGCTCTTTCATACTTTCTGTAGAGCCAAGAAATCTTAAAGAAGATGTTTGGTTTGATGAGGAGAGCTTGCCATGCGTTAAAATAGCCTTGGATCTTCTTCACAATAGAACTTTCTGTGAAACAAAAATCAAAGAGCTGAATTCCAGATAGTCTCTTCTAGCAGTGGATGGTCTAGCTGCATAGACTATGCGGCAAATTCATTAACTTATCTGCTCGGCACCCAAATTGGCTGAGTTAGCTGTTGAATTGACAGTTTTCAAGTTTGTGTCTGAGACCACAACTTATACTCTCTTGTATCCCAGTCTGGTTGGGCTTCTCACTCTCTCTGGCTTTTCTGGACAAAGAGTAGTAACTACAGTTATTGTGTCCTTGGTCCTGGTACCTAGAAGGGTGTTGTTTGGACAAGTTAGATGACTTGGTGGTTAAAGGTCCTTGCCTCTTAATGATTCGAGTTCAATTCCTGGAATTCACATGAAGGTGGGAGGGGAAAACAGCTCCAGAGTTGTCTCCTGCCCTCTGTGAGTACACAGGGGCACTCATGCCTCTTTCTCATTGGTGACGATGGTGACGATGACGATGACAACATTTAATTTTAAAACATCAAGCCTGTTACGGTGCTAACACAGTTCAACTGGTTCTGGAGTTAGGTGAGATATTAACTGGACTATGTACTGGGATTATCCACCTAATTAACAGCCATAGTGTTCTTCACATAGCCTTCACACTTATCTATATTTGGCCTGAAGTACAGAATTCATTTCAGCTTCTTCAGTGCATTGTTCTGAGCCCTGTACATTGTTAATAGCAGGTAAGTGATAATAAGTTAAATTGAATACAAAAAGAAAAAGAAAGTCTTTGCCTATTTTTTTAAAGTTACACACACACACACACACACACACACACACACACACACACACACACGGGAAAGGAATCAGGATTTTTTTTTAACTGACAAAATGCCAATCATTTCTAGGTTGCTTTACAGAGCTTTTAAGTTTAATCCTTATAGTCTTGCCAAAGGAGTGATAACATCTTTGTTTTGCAAATTAAAGAAACCTACAGTTGATAGAAATTAAGGATGCAGACAGTATGGTGGGCAGGTCAGCTTGGAAGTTTTAACAAGTCTGCAGTATAAAAAGAAACAAGCGTAACCCACACGGGTCACACAGCTGGGGTGCCATCGCAGTCTGGATCCAGCCACTGACTGATTGGTGCAGGGATTCACACTAACTCTTCCTAAGAGTTTCCCAGAGGACATGGTTTCTGTAGCCCCTGGGAAGTGCAGGAGACTGGCGATGGCAAGGCCAAGGGAGCTGGGAGGAGGAAGGAAGGGCTTTCAGCTGATCTGTGGCAAATCAGGTAATATACATATGGGCCAGATGGTCTCCACAAGCTTCTTTCCCCCACCTAGATTGTTTTTTTTTTCCTTTCGTATCTTCGCATGGCTGTGACTTCACTTCATTAGACCATTTTGAATGTCCTCTCTGAAGAGATATTTTCTGACCAGTCAACTCATGATGGGCATGGCCACACTTCAGTCCCACCTCAGTCCCTGTTCTTTACCCTGATTTGTTCTTGTTTCACGGCACTCATTATCGCCTAACATGTAACCTGGTATTTCCTGCCTCTACTGTTCACGTACCCCACTGCAATAGAAGCTCCTCAAAGGTCAAAACTTTACCCATCTTCCCAATTCTCTCCCCAGAACCTAGAGTATAAAGTAGGCAACCAATACATATTGGTTGAGTGACTGGATGAATCAATGAACTTGGGCATAAATTAATTTAGAGAAATCACATACTAATGTCAACAGCTTTTGGATGGTGGTAGTTATGTGCACATTTTTAAATGTTTGCTTTTTCTCGATTAGGGGAGAAGGTAGGATGCCTTGTGGGGTTGTTATAAATATTAAATGGCAGGCATACACATAAAGTATCTTTTCAAACTGTTTGGTACAAACAAGTATGTTTGGTGCATACGAAATACCTGACAGCTGTTATCACCATTTGTCAGCATCAGCTGCATCAGCACCATCATTTTTTCATAGTGAGACAATCAAGTTCTCATAGAGAGTGACTTTGAGAGGAGCATGTACATAAATACTTGTGTGTGTATGTATCATTTCCCAAAGAATGGTCAGAAATGGTTAAACATATCCAATTTACGAGTGCTATGTTAATGACCACGTTAACTGATAATGTTTACCCATGATAGAACGCTATGTCCTAGAGAAACACAGGAGATACAGAAGAAATGGGGTTGACCTCTACTTTGAAAGTTTATAAATGAATGAACAAGGCTGAAATGTTGGGGTGGGGCTACAGGGGAGGGGAGGTGTTGATTGTAAGGTCTGGTTCCTTAATTGGTTCTTGATTTGGTCAATAAAGGAGGCTGGGACCCAATTGCTGTGCAGAAGGGTCAAGTGAGACTTCCAGGTCCCAGGAGGAAAAGAAGACAGGAAAAGAGAAGACGATTTTTCAGCCAGGCTTTGGAACCAGAAGCACACTGCTATTATGTAAGTTCTCAGGGAAGCAGAACCAGAGGCCTCTGCCACCATCTGATAGCCAAGGAGGTCTGCGGAGGCTAGCTGATACAAGATAGCTGATAAGTTTAGGGCAGGAGATTCTGTGCCCAGCAATTATGCTAGTTGGCAAATTCTAAAGTAATAAAACTGTCTGAGTGATTTTCTTTCCTTGTAGCAAAGGTGGGTAAAGAACGAAGCAGGGTCAGTGCTAGCAGCTTGGCAAAGCTAAGCTGGAAGGAATGAACAAGCCAGGAGTGGGGCTGGCAGCAGCTGATCTCAGAGCTAAGTCAAGAGGGGCCAGAGTATGGGCCACAGTCCCTGGCAAAGTCGGTAAAAGGATTTTAAAATTATATGTAACAGTGGAAGGAATATCCTTAGGAATACTTAGAAATGCTTAACTAAAAGTAGCACTTTGCTTCCATGTACTGTCCCCACATGCCCTGTTTGAAAGGAGTCAGAATACATAAGAATTCAAGTTCCTGTACCGTCCAGGGGGATCCCCAGGAAGAGCATGTTAGAGGTGTCCAGCATGATGTGTCTCATGAGGGTCAACACATCCACGTAGCCTGAGTTGTTGGTGACTTCGTTGAGCCTGTCCAAATGCTGATTGACAGACTTCATGCAAACTTCCACCATTCGAACAAGACCAGGGCCCGTCAGAGCTGAAGAACAGAAATTTGGCCATCATAAGCACCAGGGCACACACAGCAGGTTATTTCACCTTTATATGTCAGGAGCAGTTGTCCTCAACATTACATTAAATAATAGGGTGGGAATTTCTATAATTGTCTCCCATACTTTCTTGTGTTATCCTGATTTTCTGTGAGAAGTACTTACCTTTTTTTTTTTTTACTAAAAATGAGTGCATGAATATTAAAAAGATGATTCAGATTCAAGCCTTTCTTTAAGCTCTAATCATTTCTGAGACTGCAGATAAAACATTAATACTTCTAGGATAATAACCAACCAGTGTTTTTTACATTTACTGTACATGGTTACCTTGAGGCGATGGCTTGGATTTTATTGGGGTCACATTTATTTTACATTTCAGCACGTAGATGGCTATTAATACAAACTGGTGAAACTGGTCCTTAGCTTTTTCCACCTAAGGTTCCTAGATAGCAGGGTTGTATAATGCCAGTCTTAGAAATGTTGAATTTGTGTCCTTCTTCTATGCTTAGCCTCTCTTCAGTTTACCTCCAGATTCATTTTATAGAGGTGGAGCAACCAGAGCAATTCCTCGGTGACTGGGGAACTCCTAAAAGAGGGTGACAACTATTTAGCAGCTTTGTACTTCAACCAATCCTGCATGAGGGACCTTGACACACATTTGTCAAACAAATGAATCAGACAAATGAATGGATGGGTGAACGAATGGATGAATGGATGGATGAATGAATGAAAACAAGTAGGATGAATTGGATCTGTTCTCCTCTTGCTCTGCTCCTGACCTAGCGCTGGCTCTAGTAAGCTGTCATAGTAGAGTTTCTTTAAGGTTCCTTCAGGACTAGTCTCTATTTTTTATGTCTTTCGTTATTCAGATTTGCTGCTAACATTCTTTAAATGCCATGAAAATTTTTGGGGTACCTTAAGGGCAGTATGCCAGAAGATCATCCTCTCAAAAAGAAGAAACAAACAACAAAGAAGTGAAGAAACATATTTCAGAGGACAGATTTTGCAAATAAGAACAGAAGCTTGACAGCATTGGTGGCTCCCAATAATCCCAGCACTCCTGCAGCAGAAGGATTGTTAGAAGTTCCAAACCACTTTGGGTTTAGGCCAGTATAGGTTACAGGCTACAGAGTGAGACCTTGTCAAAAAAGAATGTGGTAGAGGGTGTGTGCTGTTGGCAGAGTTGGGGGAGAGGAACAGAGGGGAAAGGGAGCATCAGAGAACTGGGAAGACCAGCCTAAGGATACTCTAAAGAGTCCCAAATGTGTAAAGAAGGCTGGAGTAGAAGCCTTCCTGCAAGTGGTGGGAAGAAACAACCTGAGCATTCTCTGTTCTCTGGGAATGATCACATTTGAGAGAGAAACATATCCCTCAATGCCCTTTGTAGGGAAGGGTGGCACCACATGTCATTCCTGATCTCCGTCTGGGTGAATGCAGGAGTTGCCTTTATGACAAGGAACCTGAAGATGATCACAGATGATCAGAATGCAATTTGATTGCTTATGGACACTGGTGTATGTAGATATGATTTAGTGTTTAAATGTGCCTAAAAATACTCTTACCTTGCTCAAAAGAAGATTCAGCAAGTATTCACAATTCATCAATAAAGAGCTCTTGTGGCAGTTTCAGTAAACAACTTCTGAACTGAAACACTAAACTCTTAGTTGAAATGACCCTGAGTATGCAGATCCATCTCTTCAGAGTTTATTGTGGCTATAATCATAGACTCTGTGGTTGTATCCTGGGGTTGCATTTACTAATGTCAGAATCTCAGGCAAATAACCTAACCTACGTGAGCCTTAGTTTCCGATCATTTTATGAGGTTGCTGTGGGATTAACAGTCAAATGTTTAGAATGTTTGTCCATATTATTTCAAAATTATGTGGCAGCAAAATTTAAAGCACAGCCTTTTTAAAAGAAGTACCATCGCAGACCTAAGAAAATAGTGTAGAATCCACATTTACCTTTCATAAAGAAAGGACGAACTTTTTTCCAAAGGTTCGGATTGTTGTTAAATATGATGCCATTCTCATGCATGCCAATGCACTGCAGCGCACGCTTGCTGCCGAATCTGGAGATGTAGTTACTGTTCTTCATTATATGGAACATACTTGAGGACCTGTAAAGAAAGCGAGCCATGCTGTCAATCCGACAGAGGGGAGGGCCTTTATGGCAGTTCACCTGACTGTGTGGTGGCTTTCTTAACAGAAGCATGTTGACCCAAATGGAAAGTATGATGTCGTGTTCAGGTTAAATAAGTATGCCAGGTAGCCTGAGAACATCCCTGTTGAGTAAGTCATTTCTACTTTCTGACTCCTTGGGTATCACTGAGAGGCCCTGAGCGAGTGAAGAGGCCCTGGGTGGATGTGAGCTGCTGGTAAGGCCATGCCAGTGATCAGAAGGAAATGGTAGAGTATTCCCTTCAAGTCCAAGAGTGGCTGTTGATAGTGCATTCAGAAAACATCCACCATCACTCTCTTCCCTGAATATTTAGAGACTGAAGACTGTTCCCCTATAGAGACTGCTCCCCTATAGAGACTGCTCCCCTATAGCGACTGCTCCCTTATAGCGACTGCTCCCCTATAGAGACTGCTCCCCTATAGAGACTGCTCCCCTATAGAGACTGCTCCCCTATAGAGACTGCTCCCCTATAGAGACTGCTCCCATTGAGGTTACCTAAACCTGTCTCCTCGATTCAGCTGTTTACCATAAACTCTGCCTCCTTGTTTACCTGTATGTAGCAACCCCACTTCCTTGCTCGGCTGTATGCAATGACCCGGCCTCCCCACTCGGCTCTATGTAATAAACATGCTGAGCTGGGGGCGGGGGGGGGGGGAGGTTGCCAGAGGTGTATTCCACTAGAATTAATTTTTAAAATGAGGTAAAACTCCAAAATAATGCTAGAAGTAGCTTATTTAGTTGGCATTTATTTCAGAAAAAATTCAAAATAAAAACCATAAAATCAAATTGTCTCTCAATTTAATTCTCAATCATACTTATAAAATGATCTCCTTTTTAATAAACAAAAACAAAAAATCAGATTTTTCAAATTGAATGCCAACAAATTAAGCTGACACTCCAAATTTTACTTAGGTAGAATTATCACTCTATAAAACAAGCTGAAATTACTGATAATTAAAATAAGATTCCTAGCTTTTCTTACCTCTCCTAACTTTCTCTACAACTAAAGCAGAGAGTATTTTTTTTTTGCATTCTTTGGTCACAATGTTGCATTTTCAGTACTTGAGGAATGAACAGAGCATTGGATTGTTTGTTTGTTTGTTTTTCTGCTCTGGTTCCCAGGAATTCTGTACACTACATTTGTCTTATGAACCCAACTAAACGTTAGTTTAGTTGCAATAGCTAATCCATGTGTCCCTTAGAGGGCGCTGTCATCCTGGTGATTTTCAGCCTGATGGTCTGCCAAGAAACCATCAAGGAAATATGGCCAGCCACAAAAATAAGTAGTTTAAACCAAGGTCTTTTCTCAAAGTGAGGCAGAGTTTATCCAAACGGAGTAAACTGGACAGTTAAGGAAAGAAGACTGTTGAAGGAAATGCCCACACTCATCCTGGCCATCACAGAGACTGATCCTGAGGAGAGCCGTACCAGCAATCCTAACAGGGAAATGTCTTTGTTGGAGAGAGTGAGAGTTTCCCAGCAGAATGCCCAAGTTCAGAAGAGACAGTGGACAGTGTAACGCTGCTGAGGTCAGAGGTCAGACTTTTAAATATGATTAAAGTTAAGAGATCACCAAAATAGCCAAACCTTCCCACCCCTGAGGGGGAGGAGGGAGAGGGAGAGGGAGAGGGAGAGGGAGAGGGAGAGGGAGAGGGAGAGGGAGAGGGAGAGGGAGAGGGAGAGGGAGAGGGAGAGGGAGAGGGAGAGGGAGAGGGAGAGGGAGAGGGAGAGGGAGAGGGAGAGGGAGAGGTTGACAGACAGACAGACAGACAGAGATCTTGGTTAAATTCAAGTGGGTCCTCCATGCCATTTGGCATTTCTACTCAATCTCCACCATCCATTCTCTTTCTCTCAGTCTCTGTTGTGAGTCCCTCCTCCAAACTAAGACTTTAGAAATTTTCCTGAGGAAAGAGTGGAAATCCCTTGGACCTAAGCTGTGCATTCAGCCTTCCTTCTAATTGCTATGAGTGAAAGGATATGTCCTATTCAAAGTCAGTCCCTCCATGTGTCCCTGGGACATCATCATATTTCACCCAGCACACGCACACACAGCACACACACAGCACACACACAGCACACACACAGCACACACACAGCACACATACACAGCACACACACACACACAACACACACAGCACACACACAGCACACATACACAGCACACACACCCAGCACACACACATACAGCACACACACACAACACACACACACACACACAGCACACACACACATTTTCTCCTTCATCGGCTGTTCCTTCTGTAGTTCTCCATCCCCATCAGAACTCACAGGAGTCACATGATCTTATTGTCTCTAGTTGTTACTGTGTTTCCTTTCAGACTCTGCCATCTTTGCTGTTTCTTGAACAGTTTAGACAGGCTCTGCCTCGGCGCCTCTACACCTCCTGTTCCTTCTGTATGATGCACATTTTCTCCAAATTTCTACCTGGGTCATGTCCTCACTTCGAGTCTTTTGAAAACTGTATTTATTTTATTTTTCCATTTGTGTGTGTGTGTGTGTGTGTGTGTGTGTACACCCACATCTTCATTTATGAAGGCATACTTGTGTTGGTGGAAGCCTTTGGTTGATGTTGGGAATCATCGTTGACTAGTCTTCCAACTATGTCCATTGAATCACCTCCCCAGCCTTCCTCCTAAGTCAGTAGTCAGTGAGGCCTGCCCCAAACCACCCACACACAATTATACTACAGTCCCTTCAACTAACCCCGCCCCAATCTTTTATTCCTAACTTTCTCCCACATGGTACATAGCTACTCGGTTTCCTCAGGACTGTCTCAACTTATCATTAGAAATCCCCTAGCTTAGAAAATTTCCTAATCTCAGGCAAACTGAACAGTTGGTCATCATGTATACACTCCATAATAACACTGCCATCACAGACAGACTGCACAGTTAACACTGTGACCCCAGGAGATTATGTCACCTGACAACCATCATGGTCATCTTATATATTCTACGATGACAAAGTGTCCTCAGGATGCATTTCTCAGCATGCACCCATATTAAGGAACACATGGTTATACTGTGCATGTCACTTCTTTATACACAGTGTACTAACAGTATGCTCTTCCGTGAGACCGGGAACTTTGAGGTCTTCTTACTCTCTAAATGTAATACTGCTGTATTCCTAGAGAAGAGCATGGTATAACGCCTTCTCATTTATCAAAGGAATAGAAAGTCAGTTACTACTGTTAGTACATAAGCTATCAATATAAGTTGAACAAATTTCTTGTAGATTTATACATAATTAAGACAGATAAGCAAATAAAACTTTCATTAGCATGTTAATTGTTAATTATCCTTTATGAATGATACTCAAATTATTTTATTTTTGTATTTTTGACAAAAATAAATGTACACACACATACTGGGCATATAACCCAGCATCCATAGGCCCTGGTGTGGAACATTAGCTCCCCAAGGGCGCTGTGTATGTTTTAGTGCAGATTCCATAAGCGCCCACATCTAAGGCCTTACCTCAGAGTCTCCAAGATGTCCAGGCAGCATGCAAGCAGCACTCCTGACTGCCTAGCCTGAAATTCTGAAAGAGCTCCTTTGGGACAGGACTAGTTTGAAAAGCTGGACTTTGGTCATCGCACATTTGCAATGATTCTAAACCTCAAACTTTTCAAATGGAAAAGAACTCCGGCAAAATAACAATCTTTCTGAGGTCCAGTGGGGTTGTTTCAAGAGGCACAGGTAGTTCTGGAAAGGACTTGAAGAGCGGGCAAGGGAGGGAGATGGGAACAAACAAGTCCTATTCCAGAGAGGAGCACAACGTTAACAACAAAATGGAGGGCTCAGAGGCAATTAAGGGGAACACAAAGACTCCAACAAGTGAGAGGCTCACTGAGGGAACATAACAAGAAGTGAGCTGAGACAGCTGGGGGAAGGGTAGGCAGGTCAAGTCTGTGCCACTGTTCGAGTCAGTACTGGGCTGGCCAGAGTCACTAACGGACGCTTTCCTAGTGAAGAAAGGTAGGGAATCCTGGCTGTGCCAAGGACCCAACTTTAGGGGCACCCATGCAGGCACCTGTGAATGTGTCTGGTGATACAAGTTTCTAAATGTCCACTCTCTGGGAGGGATTTTATTTACTACTATGTCCTCAGATCCATTATTCTTCATTTCAAATTTAGTCTTATACCAGCCTCTCCTTGGCTAGAATCAAGCATAACACAGTAAGAGGAAAACCCACCAGCACTGCTTAGTTCTTTGTGTTTGTCCTGGAGAAAGGCACTCTTGCCCAGAAACAGCTTCCCTTCTTTCCAGGTGGGAGTTTGCCAAACTCCACAGCTCTCTGGAATTACCTGGAGACCTTAAGCAGGCCTGGTATCTGTCCACAGCCAGGCTAGGTCTCAGGGTCTATGCCCTAGAATCCTATTCGCTCCTGGTTTACTCTAAAGCATCTCCCAAGAGAAAGCAGTACTCAGGCAGGTCTGCATTTGACTAGGTATCACCCTGTTTGCCAAGAGAAACTGGGGAACAGAAGCCATGCTGAATAGAGTAGGGCTAGAAAACTGTTCTCTGTGCTGGGGGTGAAACCGCAGGAGGAACTATCCTAGACAGTCCTAAATGGCATTGGTCACAAAACATTGTTTTAAAGACAATAACCAATTGAAAAGGTGACTAAAACACTAAAGATGGAGAGAAAACATCTCAAATTTGCTTGAATTAGAATGACCAGACTTCAGTAGATCTTAACATATCAAATCAAAGCGTAATCGTGGTCTAGTCACGCTGGAGCGATGCTTCTGAACCATCTGCAAACTTGGTGAAAGCAGACCCAGACCATGGGTGTTCTAGTCCAGATGTTTGTTTAGTAGGTCCTGGTGGGGTACAAGCGTGTGCATGTCTAACAAGTTCTGAGCTGTGCAGCTGTTGCTAGTGAAGGAAGCCCACCAGGAAACCTCTGCCCCATGACGCATCCACTCCCACCCTCCGCCACAGCTGCTCATGGCTCCCGAGATGTAGCCTGCCTCTGCCATTCTTCAGAGAACTACAACACCAGAGGACACCTCAGGCAAAAAGTAGGGAGTTAAATAGATCCAGAACAACATGATTAGGTATTATGTTGGAATTATAGGATGTTTTTCACCTGTGTGCCCTTCTTTGCGTATTTACTTCAAAGAACTGGGCTTCAAGGGCACTATTGTAATCGATAAACGGATGTATACATTCAAACAAATCAATAAAACACCCTGGTAGGTGTTAGCTAGTGGGAAAAGCCCTGTCAGGTTCATAAACATTAAAATATTTATGATAGAGTTGTTGTAGAAAACTTTGCTAAAAGTCAAGATAGCTGAAAGTATAGTGGAATCTTTAAAAATTTCTCCATTTTCTCAGATCGATAGACAAGAAAACTAGTGAGCAAGAAAACAGTTCCTTTTTAACAGTCAACAAGAACTTCGTAAATTCCAGGATGAATGCAATCCAGCCCAGTATAACAAGTCAGGAAGGAGAACTTTGGTTTTTAAAGGGAACTACTGGTCTCAGTTGGTTTCAGATGGCTCCGCCCAGACACTGGCACACAGCCATTGATTGGAGGACAGTAGCTGGTGGCTTCTGCCTTTGCTGTGGTTTTCAGTAGCCTGCAGGATAAACTGAAAGCTACTGGTCACATATCAGCTTCCAATTTGTTGTTTAAGGATTTGCGGGACTGTTTTTGTTTTTGTTTTTTTATTCGCTTACTTGTAGAAATAATACCAAAAGCTCAGAAGCAGGAAACATGGCATGTCTTCCCTAAAGCATGTTTGCCAAAAACCAAGCCATCTGGTCTCCAAGTTTCCACATTTGTGACTCAGAGAAATTTTGAATGATTTCCCAACTTCCTATGGTTCTTTGTCTACGTGTCTCTGGCTTCAACTCAAGAAGGTTTTAATTATTTTGCTTGTCCACAGTATCAGAGTGCTACACGGCCATTTGTCACCTTCATTTCACAGAGGGGGAAAAAAAATGCAACTTTACCAAAATATCAGGCTTCAAAATGAAGTGACTTTTTATAAAGAAAACCCAATATTCTTTTTAAAAATGGGGAAAGCATCAGCCTTGATTTTAAGAAGGCAGTAGAAGTAGTCGGAGCACAAGAGGAGTTTGGGTACTGAGAGTGGAGCCCAGGCCTGGCCCACGCTAAGTGCACATTCCTGCTGAGCTCCGCCCTGGACCACGCTAGCCTTGTTTATTCCCAGACTCACTTGCTGATAATGAGTGTCTCCTCTCCACTGATCCAGACCCTCGTGAACTCTCCATACATCTTATTGTAGTAGTTGCAGGCACTTCCAATCCCCATCCACAAGAATCTGCCATGGGAAATGAGGGGCCCAATTCCCAGACAGTAGCCAGGACCTACAACAAATCGTAAGAACACAGTGAACTTCTTAATAATGCCAAAATAAATAAATAAAAGGTTGTCCTTTCATAGTCAATCTTTTTTATATCTTCTGGAGTCTATATGTGAGTCACTCAATGTGATTGAAAACAAAAGCAAAGATGACACGAGACGCGCCACCTCTTTATGAATGAAAAGCATGTGGCTTCACCGTAGCTCCTCTTGATCCGTCATCAGAGCTCCACTAAACGGGAGGCTATACGATCTTTCTAAGAGTCTGGAATAAAAGTCAGTTTATCTGTTTGATGATGATAAGCATAGAAACTGTGACAGATGACAAGCTGACGAAACTGTATGGCTGCCCGCTGCTCTTAGCAGGAAGCTCTCAGTTGTGAACGACCCAGCTGACACAATGAGTTCACTAGAACCAAGCATGGCTTTCTTTCATCTGAGGGAAGGTCTGCAAGGATAACATCGTCCAGTCTCAAAACATCCACTGCTTTTAAAAGGCTCAGTTTATGAAAAGGTATCTTGAGCAAAAATCTCGTGAGGTAATACAAACCTAAGACCTCATTATTACAATGTAGAGCTCAGAATCTACACTAGGGCTCGCATGCCAGGATCTGGTTTTAGCAGAGGGCAGTGTCCAGCTTACAGCCTTGCTTTCATAGACAATGGGAAAATTATGCAGTGTGAGAACCCAGAGGAAAGTGGGGGGATTATATGTGGTTTATGTCACAAAGCAAACTTGTAGCTTGAATTTGTTCTGTTAACTTTGTAGGTTAGAACACAAAACAATGTGTTTCACTACAGCATTTTCATACACATGTGTAGTTACACTTTGTTGTTTGTTTGTTTGTTTGTTTGTTTTGTGAGACAAGGTTAAACTACTTAGCTCAAGCTATCCTTGAACACCAAGATTCTCCTGTCTCAGATGTCCAAGTGTTGGGATTCTAATCAGACCTTTTAGACTTTATTTTACTAGTGGTTGGTAAAAAGTTAGATAAAAATACTTTCGACACTTTAAAATTTATCATGGACAATGTTTTTTTCTAAATATTTTTAAAAAGTCCATGTTGTCAGTGAAATCGTTATAAAGTCACAAACATGTCTGGTTGTATGAGACTACAAGAGCTGTGTAATAATCTAGATGGTGTGAGCTTTCAGTTGAAACATCTGACCTGGACATTCACTCCCAAATTTGGCAAACCCTGCTTACCCATTCACTTTGTAGTAACCAAGTTCTTATTATTACATTTATCAGACCTCCTCCTCCTGTTTGAAGAAAAGATCTTTGAATCAAAAGATCAATAGAATCAAACTATAGTCAATGGTTTTCAATGTTCTAACTCTAGTAGCACACTATATTATATTATATTATATTATATTATATTATATTATATTTATTATAGGTGACTGCCATTATATTTAAACAATTCCCTTATGTTTGGTCAACAAGTTAAAGAATCAGATTTGATCAAATGTATATTTCTTCAAAATATCAGCTGTATCAATTTTTAATCTTTAAAATACATGTCGTAAACAAAATACCATTTATATTATAACAGTACGTCCCAGATGCTTGCAAGTGTTTTCAAATAGGCAGGGTATGTGTATATAATATAAAGAGTGAATTTTTGAGTGTTGTTTTTCACACACACACATACACACACCATATACACATATACACACACATACACATGCACACACAAATAAGTTTTTAAATGAAATAACAACAATTGTTGTTTTTCCTTAGAGCATTTTAGGCTGTTTTTATATTTAGATCAAAAGTGGCAGAATATTACATAACATATATTTAATCTACATGAGGCCAAGTATTGACTTGACTAAAAAAAGACTTGTCTACAACTATTTACTTAATAGTCAAGCTCCATGAAACACAAGACAATACTTTAAATGACTTCTATTTGAGAGGCACTGTTCCCCTACTAGTATAGTATAAAACATAAAAATTATCAAAATAAAAACATTTTGCAATGGGTCTTACTATGTAGCACCTGGTTGGTTGGCCTGGAACTTGCTATGTAGAGAGGGTGGCCTCAAACTCACAGAGATCTGCCTGCCTCTGCCTCCCAAATGTTGAGATTAAAGGTGTGTGTCACCATACCTGGCCAAAATGAAAACATTTATTTAAAAATATATGACAATGAAGATTTGTATATACTGAAAAATGAAGCTTGCTAGACAATATATGGGTTAAGAGTCTCCGTATTTGGCCAGGCAGCAGCAGTGGTTGTATAAGGCTTTAATCCAAGCACTCAGGAGTCAAAGGCAGTAGATCACTGAATTCTAAGCCAGCCTAGTCTACAGAGTAAGTTTCAGGACAACTAGGGGTACACAAAGAAGCCCCGTCTAGAAGAAAGAAAGAAAAATAGGAAAGAATGAAAGAAGGAAGAAGAGAGAGAGAGAAAGAGAAGAAGGGAGGGAGGGAGGGAGGGAGGAAGGAAGGAAGGAAGGAAGGAAGGAAGGAAGGAAGGAAGGAAGGAGTTGAATGCTCTACCAGAAAGAAAAGCAGAATTTGGGGTATTTAATGACCAACTATATGTCACTTTAGTTCATCCAATAAACATTTCCTTGTTTAAATATTTGTTCCAAGTCAGGGTCTAGAGATAACCACGATACAATTACTCTATATTCTTATAGAGTAGTAATAGATAAGATATAAAAAATATAAAATCAAATAATTATAACACATTATACATTATATCTATGTGCATATATATATTCCTGACATTTAAATATAAATCTTGAACCACAGATGGGTAAAATATGAGGGACATATTCTAGTTGCTTCCTCACTAGGCAGCTCTAGGCTTCTCAGATTGTGAATGCTTCTCTAGGCATAGACTGGACTGATTTCAGGAGAGTCCCTCAGCCCACTCCCAGGAGCAATAAATACTATATCACTATTCACTGATGTCACCAGAGAGCCTCCTTAAAGCCTACAGCTAGCAACACTTAGCAGCTCTCCTAGGTGGGAAATTGGTCTTCACACCTATGAATACACCCTCGAGAGACCCATGCACGAGCTTTTTTACAGCAAGACTGACCTTAGGACCCCAGCTGGAGACACTGTCTGATCTATGAACCATGAGATTTTTGTGCTGCTCAAGGCTGTGTAGCAGTGGAAAGGAAGCACAATGCTATCACTGTCTGGATGGATCCTACTGCCTAATGGGAACCAAAAGGAGACAAACAGTATACAATGTATTGCTAAAATATATTTAAAACAAGACAAAAAAAAAAAAACCTATATTGTCTGATGATGTGAAATTGGGTCACAAACTGTAACAAAACAAGGAAGTAATTGTTACAAAATCCAGGGAAAAAAACCATTTACCTCTGAAAGAGACAGAAGGGAAAAAAAGAGGAGGGAGTGAGGGAAAGAGGAAAAGAGGGAGGAAGGGAAATAGAGGGAGAGAGGATGGCATGAATCAAACCTAGAACAGTTAGCACCCTATTCCTTACACAAGACTCTGATAGCAATTCTGTTGTCAACTTGTAAAGTTTTCTGTGAAGTATTTTCTTAAGAGAAAAAAAGGAGCATTTTGCAATTGCTCCTCTTGTCATGCTCTGTGTGTGTGTGATGCCCAGGGAAGAATATATTATCTGTGGGAGAGAACCAGTGTCAAGATGAGCGGCCATGTGTTCTTGAGGAAGGAAGGGTTTCCAGGGAGAAGGCAACACAGCCTAACTAGAGGATTTGGGATATTGATCAGAATTGAAGTGACGCCGCCTACCACTAGAATCAGTCTTTGCTTCCCAACCTTGGCAGCCTCCTTCCCCTCAGCCTTTCCAGGTCAAGACCCACACCTTTGTTCCTTGTCCGTCCCTTGCAGCCAAGCACCAGATCTAGCTGGACTTCTCAGCAAGCATAAATGACAAGGCTTAGACCCATCCTTGAGTCACAACACATGGGATAAAACCTCTCCTCTTTGACTCCAATTTCTTAAAAAAAAAAAAAAAAAAAAAAAAAAAAAAAGGCACTGTCACCAACATTAGGAGACAGAGGGAGCAGGAAGCTGCCTTAACTGAAATGTACTAGGTAAGGCTTTTAGTCACTACAGCTTTTAAATTCCCTTAGGCTTTTTAGGACCCAGAAGACCTTCAAACTTGTGAACCCAAGAACCCAGAGAGCTATATTATTATTATTATTATTATTATTATTATTATTATCATCATCATCATCATCATCATCATCATCATTATTATTATTAGGAGCAATGACAGAAGAGTTGGGAGGTCAGACCAGTTTTCTTATTTCCTGTGCCTGATGTGAGACAGAGAATCCTGGGCTGTGCCTGTGTAGAGAACTGACCAGACCTCGTATTTCCAGAGCGTGAATGTAAGGTAGGGACTCACAGTCTGAGGTCCTCCTAGAGGTTCCTGGCCTTCTGTCAGGGCTCCTGTCTTCCTTCTAGCTGGGCATCAGCAGGCCATTTCCCTCTTCTGAGATTTAACCCTTTATTTTGTTTGGACTTTTTGACTTCTCTTACTTAAACCTGTTACTTGGCAACACAGATATAGATCATTAGGGGCTTCCCCTTCTATCACACGAAGGAGTTGGGCTTAAAAACCACCAAGGAAAGGTTTTACAGTATCAATCCAAAGGCTCTACCTCAAGCAGGATCACTGTGCTGTCTAGGTGATTGACACTGAAGACAAGCATTACCATATCCCTGGCCCAGAAGTGGTAAGCGCAGGCAGTACCACCTCCCTCCCTGACCCAGGCCCGAGCACTGTCAGGTCTCACTGTGCTTCTTTTAGAAGTACATGTTTTAGCCAGGTGTGGTGGTGCCTGATTTTAATCCCAGCACTCAGGAGGGAGAGGCAGATAAATCTCTTTGAGTTCAACATCAGTCTGGTCTACATTACATAATGAGTTTTAGGCCACCTGAACAGCCAGGGCTGCATAGTGAGACCCTGTCTCAAAAACAAAACAAAATACCCAACAACAACAACAACAAAAAAAAAAAAAAAAAAAAAAAAAAAAAAAAAAAAAAAAAAACTGTTTAAGGTGGCAATTCAAACACTCTGGGGAAGGGCTTGGGAATCAGCTAGCAAACTCCCTCCTTTAAAGTTGTTCTTATACTAAAATTTGAGAATTGTACGGTTTCCTTGACAGATACAGTGCTGACCCTTTTCTGTTTGTAAGATGCCTTTATGATATAGGTAGGTTGGACTTTAGCACCTGAGCCTATGACAGAGAAACAGAGTAGGGGTCTGCTGCACCCTACCCTCATTCTTTACCTTGGCTACTCCTTTCCCCTGACCAAGGAGCTCACCAGGGGAAACGGAATCTGTGGAAGGGAGCCTTCAAGCCGAAGCCATGATTACTGAAGGCTTTCTCCTCTGGAGGTGACACCACCAGGTCGATGTCAACAAGTTAACTCTGTCAGCTAAATTAGAAATTAAAGTGCCAGGCTGAATCAGATAGAAGGGCAACTATGGGGAACACTTCAGAAAGAATCCAGGCACAGCATTTGGTCCCCAGGGTAGCTACCACTTTCAGTTGCCCTGGGCAGAGTCTTGGTGCATTTGTGAATGCGTGGTTACTATGGTATTGAAACAGGCCTTGTTGGATATCCTATGGAGTTAGAAGCTAGTGATAACTGTAATGAACTCACAACTAAACTTAAAGGCATTATCTGAAATTTCTGTTTACTCTGAATTAACTTGATAATTCATCATTTCAGCCCCGGTGGCAAAACTGGTTACTGAGATTATCAGAAGAATTATATTAGTCTCCGTTTTTGACTGACACAAAGACCTTTGGATGACTGTCAGACTGTGATGCTCCCAGAGAATGGGTCTAGTCCCTGCTCTTCTTCCAATAACCAGCTCCCATTCAACTTCTATGGCAACGCCACTGTCACCACGCTGCCAATACGAGAAATAAAGAATAAAATTGAGAGAAAGGATAAACGCAAGGAATGGAGGGGAAGGTGTCGGTGCAGGCAGAAGGGAGGGCAAAGGAGAAGGAAGAGGACAAGAGAGAGGGCAGCCCACAGTCGGTTCACCTGCAGAGCAGGGCTGGAATTAATCAGAGTCTCATGGTGGTTGTTTTAACTTAACCAAAAATTCTGGAATTTGACCTTTGCCCACTCCATCTCAAACCTCCCAAAGCACCCATTTGTGATGTGCTCATCCGTCGTGGGCAGGCCATCAGTTTAACATTTCCTAGTCCTCATGAGTCCAGCTTGTGAACTGCACTGCGAGCACAGCGAGCACAGCAGCAGTTCCCAGGTTTGCATTTTTACAAAATAAATAAATTATATATATATATATATATATATATGACATATTACGCATGCCATGGACCAAAGGGCCCCGTGAAACACTTCTGTAGGTATAGGATTAAAGCAGCGGCTTACCTGGTATTGAAGACGAGCTCTCACAATTCCAAATCAGGAGAAGGAGGCCCATGATCAGCAGGAGTGGCATGGCACTGACAGGCACCGTTTCCGGGACCATGATGGTGACATTATAGTGCATGGGGTTCAGCATTTCCAAAAACATCTTGAGCTATTTGCCCTCAGACGGAAAAATGTAAAAGTTCTACAGGAAGAAAACAGTGAAGTTAGAACGTGACCCAGCAGTTTGGCTGTGGCTCCTGTCACTTGTAAGGGTGCTGGGCTGGAAAGATGGATGGGCATTTTGTTTTATAGTGATTGGACACTTAGACAAGACAAATTTGTGGTTACAAGTCAAAACAAGGATGGCCTTGGGAGGCTCAGGTTCTGCTCAACAGTTGGTCTGATAGAACCTTATCATCTTGCCCTTGAGTGGGTAGAGTGACGTGCACGCTCAATCGTAAGTCAACTCTCTGAAGTTCATTCCAGAGGAACAATCCCAATGCTGTGATTTCATCAGCAGCATTTGTTGAGGCAATCCTCCTTATTTAAAGCAAACTCAATTAACAAAACAAATCAAGAGCAGGTAAAGGCTCCCGACTCAGGTCTAACAACCAGAGTTCATTCCCCAAGACAGACAGACAAACAGACAGACAGACACACACACACACACACACACACACACACACACACACACACACACACAGGCTAAATTTAAATATATAATTATAAAAATAAATCAACATGCACAATGTCCCAATTCCTACCCTTGATCAAAATTACTTTTCCAAACTGTACTCTTCTATAGAAAGAATGCATTTCGTGGACACCACCAAAGTGTTCAAGGTGCCTTCATTAGGGCATCTATGGAATTCAAGATATGTTACACATGACAGTCTTTGTCTGGTGGCTTTAATGAGGACCTAGAACTAGAATCATAGGCTGGTTAAACAGTGTTCACGGGGAGGGGGGTCAGGAGGAGAGGCAGTGGGGATGGAGGGGGCACAGAACGGGAAGAATAAAGAGGGGAAAAGAAAATGATGGGGTGGGCAGAGAAGGAGAACAGGAAAGGTAATGTGCCCAGCAGCAAATCAAGTGCCACTCAGCCATCTGCTCCCAGTGATGGCTTATGCCCTGTGCATGTCATTCCCTTTAGGCCAAGCTACTAGACCTGCTGGTTTCAACAACGGCATGATGCTGAATGCGTCTTCAGTCAGGTTTTATCAATTCCTTTTACAGGGAGTAGCTTTAGGGATGGCAGTAGTCCAGAATAAATAAATAAATAGATAAATAAATAAATAAATAAATCCAAGTTGAAGAAGCTTGTATCATTATCATCAAATGCATTTTCCAGTGGCAGATGACCCACTCCAAGCTTAGAGCCAGAAGTTTAGGAGACTTGCCAAGATTAGCTGAGTTTGACCTCACACTGGTACTCTATGTCTACAAAAGTGATTTCCAATTGGATGCCAGGAGCTCTGTGGATCCCCTGATATCCTCCAGAAATTTTTGTATGTGCTCACATACACTTTTTAAAAAAAAATATTTTATCTGCATGTGTGTACGCACATATTTATGCAGGTGCTTGAGGAGGCCAGAAGAGGGAGCTAGAGTCACAGGCACTTGTGAGTTGCCTGCTGTGGGGGCTGGGAACCGAAAGTGCACATTCTGTAAGCAGCCAGATGGAGTAGGGTCTCTCCAGCCTTCACATGCACTTTTGAGGGGAGAAAGGCCATAACTTTCACCAGACTCTAGGGCGATATGTAATAATGTTTCTCCTCTGACCTGTTCGCAACCTTTGGTTTCCAGCCACCACTGAAATTTCACAATTGAATTCATTCAGTTCATTCATCATTTGTTAACTCATTATATTACTCTACCATTTCAATAATAAAGTTCAAGACACTGGAAAAGTATCTGAGCAGCTTAATTGTTACAGTTTCCCAACTGATGAGGTGGAGAATGAAGAGTCAGCAGCTGTTTGTAGCAGCTCCCTCTGTTCATCAGCAGCTACTTTGAACATGTTGAGGTTTTTTTTTTTCTCTTGCAGAGAAAAAGATGCTCACTAGAAAAAGGAAGCAGGCCAATGAGATAGCTTAGGGAGTAAAGGCACTTGCAGTCTGAATTTGAACCCTGGGACCCACGAGGCGGAAGGAGAGAACCAATTCTTTCATTGTCTGACCTCCACAATGGCACTGAAGCATTTGAACACACAGAGACACACACAGACACATACACACACTAAACAAGTTAAATAATGGGAGAGAAGAAAGGAAGTAATTTGAAATACTTTTGATAACTCTATTTTTTAAAAAGGAGTTCATGTTATATAATCCAGACTGGCTTGAAACTTGCAGGTGCCTGCCAGTACTGGGGCTATGGAAAATGTAACACTACATCTGTCTTAAGAACCTTGCTTGGGCCAGGCAATGGTTACGCATGCATTTAATCTCAGCACTCGGAAGCAGAGACAGGAGATCTCTGTGAGTTCAAGGCAAGCCTAGTCTACAAAGCAAGCTCCAGAGTGAGTTCCAGGACAGGCAGGAACACACAAAAAAAACCCTGTCTCAAAAAAAAGAAAGGCCACAAAAACTGCTTGGAGAGAGAAACAGAAGGAGAGAGAGAGAGAGAGACAGAGAGAGAGAGAGAGAGAGAGAATGAACAAAGAGAAATCACTTTAAGATATAAACTTATAAACTATTGTATATGAAAATATTTTATTATTTGTTTCTCTATAGAAGTATAAATTGTGGTAAAAGTAATGTTTTGACAGAAAGTTTTTAAGGTCATAGAAAATAACAAATATTCTTTAGAATTTCAAAATTGTTTTGCACAATTTCTGATTGCATGGCCATGTTTGCAGTAGTGAACGGCTCAAAGTGGAGGTTGCATATGTCTGTATTCAAATGGGGCTACAAATCCTGGTTCCTCAAAGATATGTAGGAGCCCCACAGGAGCACCCACCACATAAAGGAAAACAGAATACGAATTTTTACACTTCCAAGTACTTCGCAGATGTTAACCCATTTGCTCTTACATCAGCCCTGTGAGCTACAAATGATTGTCCCATTTTACACAAGAAATGGAGCCATAGCAAAGTTGAATTCCCTGTCCCAAGGTAGCCAGCTTTTGTATGGCAGAGTTGGGACTGACACCCATGTGGCCTTCTCCAACACCTATGTGTAATGTTGTTGCTTGTTAGGGAGTTCCTGGGTATCCACACTTCATCTATTACAGGGTAGGTTATTTAGAACGAGCCCTTTCTAAGGATTAAGCTTTCCTGCCCTCTGGGTGCAAAGTTCCTCTGAGACTTCTCTCTCACTACACTTTGGGTTTTGTAGTTGGTAGGTCACTCGAATGAACGGCATAGGTTAGTTGAACAGCAGCAGCTTTTGAATAGAGGAATGTAGAAAAGCCCTCAAACTTCAAGTTCCCTGTCAATAATAGCATGCCCTTACCCCAGAGCACATACACGTAGCTATTTCCTAAGAGTCGAAATGTTCCTTCCCGGAGACAGACAGGAAGCTCAAGATTTGGGATCTTCAGAATGCTGTGTGGTTCGTACAATCCATCTCCAGCATTACAGAACTGAGAAATGAGTGTTAATGTGAGGAAATTCTCTTTGCTGGAGATGCCTGCCACTTGATCAGAGGGTACCAGGTGTGTTACGGCTGTGAGTCTTCCCCTATGCTGGGTAGGGCCTTTTTGTCACCTGTGTTCCTGTGACAGAAGTAAAATCATTGCCTCATTAAGATAGATTTGGGAAGAATCATATCATAAGTCTGTTGTCAATACTCTAGGATGAGTAAATTCATGATTGTTCACATCTCCCCAGGAACACACACGCACACACACACACACAAGCATACTTGCAAACACACGTAAATGCACACTAACACACTCGCACACAAACATGCACACATGTGTTCACACACACTCACAAACGCATGTACTCACACGAGCACACGCTTGCACACCCACACCCGTGCACACAAGCATACAATGCATGCATGCACACACACTCACAAGCACATGCAATACTCACACATGCACATGCAATGCACCCACCCATGCACACACGCATGCACACAATTTTCAAATGCTCAGTGCCTTCAAGAGCAATATAACTAACTACCTGAGTCTTCACGCCCCGCCCCCAAGGGTCATCACCTCAAGTCTAATGCCTTCACTTAATGTCCTGGCCAACCTCAGGCTAATAAAATACCAAGTCTCTATGCAAAGTCCTCAGCTTGGTTCATGGCAAGACCTGAAGGGACAGAGTACAGCTTTGGTGTCCTGACAATCTTGGGGTTAGGGCACAGCCCTAGCTCCTATAGTCCCAGAAGGGAGTAGATACAGGTGTAACTAGACTGTATTACTATATTCTGCTTTTCTGTCTGTCCACCAGGGAGACTAGCTGGTCATTCTGAGTTTGAGGGATGAATACAAGTCTCTCTCCTTTTCATTCTCACCAGTATCCCCAGGCTCCCTCTTTTATGACCCTCATTACTGAAAAAAACATAACTTAGCCATGTTGGTTTCTTCTTGCTGCACCCCTTTCATTGAAATAAATGACTCCTAAGGTTGCCACTAGAAGCAAGACAGTTGTAACCTTGGCTCCCTGGGGATGAGGATCTTAAAAACATAAACATTTATCGAATGGGTTTTCAAGTGAGTGACAACTTCTAGAGAGGGTAGAGAGTCTTTCGGCTGGAGAACTTTCTGTTCTAAGAAGAAAGGGACTGTAGAGTGGAAGGCATGGTCAAGGTGGATGGGAAAGCTTGATGCTAATAAGAAGAAAGAACCATTATCAAGAAAGAAATATAGGAGGGGGAGGGGGAGAGAGAGAGAGCGCAACAGACAGACAGACAGAGACAGAGAGACAGGCACAGAGACACAGAGAAAGTCAGGGACTCAGAGCTCCAAAAGAGGGAGACTGTGTGGGGCACACTGGGCCTGACACACTCATATAGACCGTGGCTGTGGTAAAGATGAGAAGCTAACTAAGTGTGAAATGAGAAGCGAAGAGTGTCACCAAAATTTGTTCCTTGGAGAATATATAAACAACTGGTCCTTTATCAGAGGTCCTAAAGACAAGCTGAGGCATGATCCACCACAGCTCACTCTGGAGAGCCAATGAGTCCATCGGGCTTTACTTAAAGAGACATGGCTGAAAGGCTATGGGCTGGAGCACAGGGGCTTAAAGCCCCCACACTGGAGGGTCTGCACCATGCATGGCTGTTGGCACATAAATGAAACCCGGCCCTAGTCCTTCCTACTTTATATAGTCCAGCCTCTCCCTGACTTTATGTGTAATCAGGTCAAAATTGCACACCAACTGGTTAGGAAGAGTGGCTGGATACGAAAATGCAGATTCCATGACCCTCCCTCCCCTTTCTTGTATGAGGAAATTTCAACAGGCCCTGCTTGATGATCTTTTGCAAGTGGGCACAGCTCAACTCATGAAGATGGCAGCAGTTTGGCTTGACTGTCCTGTACATCAAAGGAGAATAATGAAAGTCAGTAAGCTCACATTTTCAGAAATCTTCAAACACTCTGGCCGCAGAAGAAAGAACATCACAGAGGTAGTGAATGTTGAGGTTGAAAAGAGACACGCTGATCATCTCCACAGTTCTGTAGACAAGATGGGGTGAGAGCATTGTAGGCTCAAGGAGGCCAAAGCCGACAGGCAGATGGGTCAAGAGACATTTGATATTTGAAGTAATGTAAGAAGGCCTTGATTTAGATTTGCCTAAACAGAGTCAGGGTCAACAAGAGTGTTAGGAACCATCCCTAAGCTCCAGACCGGAAATTACTACATTAAGGGATAGTGGTGCCATTCTCTGAGACAGAAGCAGTTCTGAGCCGTGGGAAACTCCTTGACACTTTGAGTTCGAGTTCCAGGAACTGTTCAAACATGCAGGTGTTAATGTCGAGGAGCTCAGCGGCACCTCTGAGCAGAAGACAGCAGTAAAATGTGTAGGTGGAAATTAACCCCTGGGTTGCGAAAAACACCATTCAATGAAGCTGTTCAGACCGAGAATGGTCTCAAAGGACACCAAGATTTAATGACAGAAAAGAGAACATAAGGAGAAAAATGAGTTAACAGGAAACACATGGAAGAAGGGGCCCAGGGAGAAGCTGGGGACCAGAGGAGGCAGACTTAGCCAGCGTCCTTGACGAACAAGGAGGTCCAGCTGATGCACAGCAGTTGGTATGTGTCCAAAAGGTATGAGTCAAGAGGAATAATGTTTTAAATTCTATGCTTTCAATGAGTAGACAGTGTAGAGACAGTGTCACTGGTCCGCTGATCTGGCCAATGTCCCTTCTGGGATGTCCCATCAAACGGTGTACGGACACTGGTTCAATAGTCACAGTAACCTAATAGAATACACTCAGTGCTCTGCCTCTATTTTGGGGGGTTTTTTGTCTTTTGAGACCACACTTCACTGTAGAGTCCATGCTGGCCCTGAGTATATGATCCTCTTATTTCGTTCTCCTGAGTGCTGGACAATGAGGCGTGTGTCAGAGTGAGCTGTGAACACCAACCTTTCTGACTTGGAAGTTCCCTCTGAGCCCCCACCACTCTTTTCGCTCTTTCTACTTCCTACAGTTCACTCTCCAGGTTTCCACGATCCCTGCTTCTCCTTGTGCTTTTATTTCGCCAACGACCCCTTCTCTCTTCTTGACTTACTAGCTCCTCCTGCTTCCCAATAACTTGCGCCCATTGCCTCTCTTTGGACACATTTCCTAGTCTCTGCTTCACCACACCACTGACACCCACCTTCATCCTTTGTTTTTTGTTTTTTAATTATGTGTATGCACCTATGATGTGAATGCCGGTGTCCTTGGAGACCAGGAGGGGGCGTTAGAGCTCTCTAGAGTTGGAGTTACAGACACTTCTGCTTAACATGGGAGCTGGGATCTGAACTTAGATCTTCTGGAAAAACAGTATTAGCCTTCACCCCAAACCCCTGCCTGCCTCATTTTGACCTCACTGTGTGGCACTAAACTCCATGTGCTGCTCCTTGCTCCTCTATATGTCTGTGCTATGACTTGCAACAAGCTTTCCCTTCCTGTCTCCACCCATTCCGTGCTGACTTGCAACAAGCTTTCCTTTCGGCGGCTCCCACTCCTGCTTAAGTCGGAGCTATGGCCCCGTGCATTATTAACCTCTTTGTGGGAACTTCTTCCAATCCCTCCTTGGCCCCACCCCATCCACCTCTCAAGCCCCAGCAGCCTGAACACATAACCACTTAGGTGCCTCACCAGGAGTCCACAGTTATGTTAAAAACAAATTTGTCAAGCCTCTCCAAACCTCCAGACCAGAGCCTTCTTTCAGCGTACTCCCTCCTAGCATAGCCTCCCCATGCCCAGTCACACAGCAAGTTATTTCCCAAAAATATCCTGTCCCTAAATAAAAGTATTTTTTATTTCCTTGGCCTTCTGGACTATATTTTACTTTTTATCAGTACAGGAAAGGTTTAATGGTTGAAGAATTATGTCTCCAGAAAAGCAACTTTTCATGTTTCAAAACAGCTTTGATAGATTTATTCATTCATAAATTGATATTTGTAGAACTTCCCTAATCCACAGAGTATCCTTGGGTTGGCAGCACTGCCGGCAACCTGGAAGCAGGAGACCAATTCAGCATGAACTGGGCATTTCCTATAGCTTCCCTCATGGGCCTGTGTCCTTGGGGGACAGACCTTCCACCCAAGGGGATATGGAGCCCCTTTTCTGGTACCTTTAGTGAGCAAGACCTGAAGCTCTTCATTGTCTACTTGTACAACAGTCACCCTGGTCCTATCCAGCTTCTGTCTGTATTCCTTGTCCTTCCTAGCACTTTGCCTTCCACCTGCCTGGCTGGGAGAGATTGAACTTCTAGTGCCCAGGTAGTTTCTGGAACCCAGCCATGCCCTGGGGATTTCAGGGGCCCAGCCATGTCCCGGGGGTTGATGGGACACAGCCATGTCCCCGGGGTTGATGGGATCCAGCCATACCTGCCTAAGAGGAATGGGGGATAGTTTTTTTTTCCTATTCTTATACTTGCCCATTTTCTTGTACTCAAGCCCAAGTCTCAGTCTGAGGAAGGCCCAAGGCCGAGAGGATCAAAGATCCAAGAGAGAATACAGTGGGCTAGCCCCGATCTAACAATAGCTGTTCACAGTACCTTCTGCTCAATTCTTGATGACAAGGTACAGCAGTCAGCTGAATGCAATTCATATCTTCCTTCTAGATTCGACTCGCTTTTAAATGTTCCTGTGGAAAATCTGAGGATTCCTGGGAGGACAGTTAATCAATCCTCTCTGTGTGGCTCCAAGTTTCAGAGTCTCCAGGAGCTGAGCAGGTGACATGCATGCTGAGGGGGATGGACTGGTAGCCACACAACATGGAGTAGCACAATCTTTCTCTAAAACTACCAGGTACAATGCCAAACAAAGTATCTATGAGTCCAGTGCCCACTCTGGTCTCCTTGAAGCCTCCCCTCAGGCTCAGTAGCTGAGTTAAATGTCATAACCTTCAAAGAACCACATTATGGGGTTTCTTTTCTGAAATTTGTTCAGTCATGCTTAGCGGCCAGAAGGTAAGCTGACCCTCCTAAGATCAGCTCCGTGAAACTCACTTTATCTTTAGAGATGTTGAGAATAATAATCATTTATACTTAGCCTTCAGATTTGGATGTTTTACTATAAAACTGCTCAAACTACTCTCTTTAAAGTAAAATGGAGTATTAACTGATTGAAATTTGTATCTTTCCTTCCATTTTCTCTTCTGCTTAAGGTGAGTTCCTGCAAAGACAGGAATGTGTGTTCTTCAACTGTGTTCCACTTCCTGAACCATAGCCAGGCCTCCAGACATGCTCACTGCAAGCCTGTGACCTTGCAGGCAATTCCGCTGACCTGACCCCCCCCCACCCCCGAAACCAAGCAATTGCCTAGTCATCACCAGCCACCAGATGGGACAGGTGATTGCAGGAGGATAGGAGCCGCCAGCCACACCAGGACCCTCTCTCTGTGTCCTAGGAGTTCCCTCTTTCCTGTATCTCCATGTGTGCTCCCTCTCCCTCCCTCTCTGCCCCTTCCCCCTTGCTCTGCCCTCATGCCTCAGCTCTCACCCACCTCTTATCTTCTTACCCAGGTCCTCACTGTTCCTCCCTTACCTCCAATAAACCTTTCACACCAGGTCTGTTTGCACCTTGTCATGGGCTCGTGAAAGGTAGCCCCGCGCTGCATTGTATTTAATAGCACTGTCCACACCTTCCGCGGGCATTCCTCTCCGGCTTTCCCCATCATTTTGCCCTGCACATTTAGGGCTGGATTGTTTTCAATCCTTTTACTTACACTCTGGTAAAAATCCTTCTTGCTTCTACTTGCTTGCGAGGGTTTCAGACTTATCCTCACTGGCCTCATCAGTGATCTCCACTCACAGCCCGGGTCCTTACTGGCCTATGCACACTCTACCTGCAAGACTTCCTTTCTTTTTCCTCCTCCTCTTCCTCTTCTACCTTGGCCTTCTCTTTCAACTTCCGCCTTCCACTGTTTTATCTCCTGGCTCCTTCAGGTCTTATCCTCTTCCTGAGTCAGCTTCCTCCTTTCTCAAAACTATCTCCTTCCTGCTGTAAACCTCTCCAAAATGGGTCCCGGGGCACTTTTGCTTTTGACTGGGAGGGTATCATAGAAAAAGCCTCAGAAAGTTTCATTAAAAAAACAAAACATTAAGGTTGCTGGGGAGGAGGTCTCATGTCCCTCAACAATGTGGCCATTGTTTAGCTACCCTTGCCCAAGTAGCAACCCTAATCAAATGAAGTAGAACGAACACACACACACACACACACACACACACACACACACACACACACAGGCTTGCCTGGAAGAGAGAGGGATGAGAACAAAGGCAAGATGCTACATCTAGTTCCGTTTCTAGAGATAAAGGAGGTAAGACAAACAAGCCAAAAGTTTCCAGCGGGTCATCTTGGCAGAGCCATGGCCACATAGCCATAGTTACAGCCACAGGCTTAGCTACCCAAGATCATTGGGTTACTAGAGAAGGAAAAATCCTGGGGTCTACACCTTTCCCTTTAGAAATGAGTCTGCGACATGAGACTCAGCAAAGTAAGATTCCTCGTTCGATGTCATTTAAAAGTGGAGGTAGTCTATCCATGGTCACTCCTGACGTTTGCTTTTTGTCACCTGATATGGGGGTCCTGGCCATCTTTCTCAGCAAGGTTCCAATAGGAAAAGCTACTTGTTCTATAGCAGGAGAGAGAAAAGAACCCACAAGGGATAGTGAGATCAATATGTTGTCCTGAGTCAATTTTAAGGCAAGCATCTCACCCACCCACCCAGCAGTTCTGGTCAAGTTCCTAATTAGACATGCAGAAAAGCACAGGGGGAGGGGTACACTGAGAAAGCTCACCCAGTCAGTGCCTCACACAAGACTTGACAGTACATGAGACATGCTGCCCATGCCACATTTAGTGAGCTCATTCATGGTACCCATCAGCTATCATGGGACCTTTCTCTACAACTTTAGGCCCAGTACCCAGCAGGAGTGCTTGCTCATTTCCTGCCTTCTTCATGACGATTTTCCAGTCCACCCCCACCAGGCCTAAGGCAGGGACATCTTTTTGCTGCAGCTTTGTCTGTGCCCTGACAGTGCCTCATTTCTCAGTATATGGTCCAGTTTCTTCCCAGTGTGTTATATCTAATGTTATCTCCCATGGAAGCCAGCAGGGACTGGCCTGTAAGCATTTTAGGTATTGATACTTGAAGGCATTTCAAACGCATTACAAAGCTGATGATTGCTTGGGGATCAGAGTCTTAACAAGGGCTCTAAGATCCAATTGGGGTCTTCTGTCACTGAAACCGTATTTTTTCTCCTTCACTGGATCCTGTCCCATGGAAGGGAGAAAAGAGTTAAAAAACAATTGTTTCCTCTCGCTTTATTTTTTTCTTATATTGCCTGCCTTGTAAGAATTTTTCAGTCAACTTTTGGTTTTTAATCTGAAAGGAGGAAGGGTAGAAATGACAGCATTAAACTATGAGAATTTGGTTGGGACCAGAAGACCTGAGTTCAACTCAGTGATTAACCAGCTCCAGGAGCCCACTCACTTTCCCAAGTGGTCTAATCTCCGGCTTACATTAAGCCAGATCTACTGCAGGGAGCTGAAGTCTGGGGTCAAGAACCTTGCAAGCTACACACCTGCAGCCATGGTTGCCGGTCCTTGATCTTTAAATTCTCCATGACAAGTAGAGCTGTGTGATCTCACGACTTGGACAGCAAGAGTAGAGGGTCCCCAAAAGAATATGAAGTTCTTGGGGTGGTCCAGATACTGTTTCTATTGCAAGATCCATATCCACACCTGAGTCTCTGTATCCAAGACTTTATCACCCTGAAGTGAAGATGCCCTTGCTTCTACTCTTTGGCCTGAATATGATAGACTCTTTTAACGTACCCCACCCCCATCCAAACAGCCAGTTGCCTCTGCAGTGCTTGTCATCACCGCCAGGGCCCTGCCCCTCCTTCCCTGGTGAGATCTTACTTTTATGTCCTCAGCCTCCACGGAGGCTGCCACGGAGCCAGGGATGCTCAGTAAGTGTTAACGAAGTGGATGAATAAATGGTTAACATCTTAAGATTTTTAGTTCGGGTGTAAAAAAAGAAAACTCCAAAAATCTCTAATACATTCACATATCCCTAGAAGAATGTTTTCCTTATCCTATCTGTGATTACAAATGCAAAGTTCCAACAGCTCAGTGGGCCTATAGCTACCACCCAAACAGCCAGATAGCAGCAGCATTACTGGTCTTTCCTTGTGAGCTTATCTGTTGTTTAATGAACAAACTGTGAGGCCACAGAGATGTCCTGGAGCAGGGCCACTCTCTGGCAAGGAAACTACTGAATGACCCCCAAAGTGTTGGGGTTACTTCACCTCCCCAGATCTCCATTTCCTTATCTATTAACAATGGGGGTTGGACCATCATCGGAAGACTCTGCACAGCCTCAGAAACCCAGCATTCCTAGCCTTGCCTTAATTCTCTAGCTTCTACACTCCTTCTCAGTGCCCTGGCTCCCTCTACCTCAGCTCCTCCTTGCCTTCTGAACTACTGCTGTAAAGCAGACAATGGTACCTGAGGGCCTAGGTTACCTGAAGTTGGAGGTGATGAAGGTTGGGGTGACAAAGCCAGGGCTGCCATCTCTAACTCGTCCTATTCTCGTTCAATCCCCGGGGCCCATTCTGATGCTGTGATGAAGGCCCTCTGAAGGAACACAGTCAGGAATCAACAGGCAGTGTTCAAACCCAGTGCGAAATTTCTGAACTCCCTAAGGTCTCTCAGCTGACCTCCAATGGACAACTCAGCACAGGTTTGGTCTGGTGTTGTTTCCTTTCAGCCTTAAATGTCCAATGCCCTGAAGCTCTTTGCAGATCCAAACCACCTCCATTGGCCAACTGAGTATTGTTCCAATTTGTATGTCAGTGAAATTTCCTTGGAGACTGCTCATTTTAACTGGATCCCAAATCTGTAGGTGAAGATTTGATGATAAAGTTCCAGATTATTTGGCCCATGGGGCCAGTAAAAATGACTTAAAGATAGAGTATATCTGGAACCTCAAGACCCCACCTGGGACTCTGCAATCCGTCAGTGTATCACTGCCTCGGGGCTACACTTCTCCCTGGGGATGTCAAAGGTCAATTTCTTTCTTCCACAGAAGAGCCCTGGTCATGGAATGCTCATGTTTGCTCAGATGATTGTCTTCACTCAAAGAATAACTAATGTATCACATCCTAGTCATCATGCTAGACTCTAAGCAGACAGACGAACTGTGTTCTTAATGGATTAATTTAGTCAAGATAATATCACCTCTACAAATACAATAAGAGTCAGGACTTGTACCATTGAATAGAGTAAGCAAATGTAGACAACGGAAAGTCAAACCCCTATGAAGCTAGGGTGCAGCCTTGTGAGCAAACAGCCAGGGGTGTTTTGTTGTTTTGCTTGTTTAAGATTTATTAGTTATGTATACAATGTTCTGCCTGCATGGATGCCTGCACGCCAGAAGAGGTCACCATATCTCATTATAGATGGTTGTGAGCCACCATGAGTTGCTGGGAATTGAACTCAGGACCTCTGGAACAGCAGCCAGTGCTCTTAACCCCTGATCCATCTCTCCAGCCCCAAGGACATTATTTTTGAAGTTACCAGATTGGAGTAAAGGCATATGCAGCTGAGAAGATGGAAAAGGAAATGACAGAGAGCCCATGGCCGCTTGCTCCCCTCCATCACCACTAACCTCTGTGTTCATGGACATCTGTCTCGTGCTTTGCCTCTGTTTCTCCATCAGAAAAGCAAAACCGGGGGAAAATGATGTCTCCTGATGTGGTTACCTCAAGGAGGAAATTAGATAAAGCCTTGTCAGAGTGCCCGGCACATGGGTCCATAAAGGCTGATATTAGGGGATCTTGGTGGTGAAAAGCAACTGTTTCTCTTGCAGAGGATTGGGTTTCAGCTCCCAGCACCCACATGGTGGCTCACTATCAGCTCCCACTTCTTCAGTTCCAGGGATCTGAAGTCCTTTTCTGAGTTCCTTGGACACCAGGCACACACACACACACACACACACACACACACACACACGAGAGAGAGAGAGAGAGAGAGAGAGAGAGAGAGAGAGAGAGAGAGAGAGAGAGAGAGACAGAGAGACAGAGAGACAGAGAGACAGAGAGACAGAGAGACAGAGAGACAGAGAGACAGAGAGACAGAGAGACAGAGAGACAGAGAGAACAGATATACATGCAGGCAAATCATCCATGTATAAAAATCTAAAAAAAAAAAAAAAAAGAACAAAAACCTTTTAAGGCTAATATTGGTCCTCAGTCTTCAAGGAGAGCATAATGAGATCTGAGAATGGCCAAAAGAAACAGGACGCCCAGGATGAAGTTGTGTCCTCGGCAGCCACTATAGAGATGAAGATTTGGGGATAGGTCACCATGCCTCACCTGGGAACCTAGAAGGGCCTGCAGAATATGGCAGTCTCCAAGAGTAGTTGCCTACTCCTGATCCCTTGATCCTCCAGCCAGTGCTATGAAAATAACCAGGAAGAACTGGGGTAACCTGGACACAGTGTGGAATCATTGACATTTGTCCACAGTGCACACCTCCACCTAGGCTTACCCGCACTTCATTTTTCTGGGTCATGGTTTTTATACTTCTTGGTGGTACCAGGGATCAAACATAAAGCCTCAGACCCACTAAGTAAGCCCCTCTCTCATTGGGCTGCATCCCCAAGCAAATTCCAGAACTCTGTGTTAACCATACAAAATTTGTTTTTTCAATTTCTGCATAATTTAGCCTTTATTTCATCAGTAAAGCTTGAGCTGGATCCTCCACCCTCTCTCCTGGCTTCAAAGGATCACTTACCCCTGCCTAATTCAACTCTCCTATCACCAAGCCAAGAGTGAGCCCAATGGGATCTCTGTAAAGAATTACAGTCCTTTTTAATTCTGGAAAATTTTTGGTGACTTTCTTTAAATACTGCCACCTCCTCTGTCCTGCTTGTTTTTCTTTCTGGAATACCCACCAAATATTGGGCCTTCTGCTTCTATTCCTATCTCTTACTTTCATTCTGTATTTTCTCTTTGTACTATGTTTTTGATTTCCCGTCTTGCCAATTGTTATTAATTGGGATTTTCAGTCTACCAGTTCAGACATTTTACTTCAAAGATATTAGCAATGCCCACTGCTAGAATCTTATGAATGCAGTATTGGTTGTGGTGTCTCTGATGCTGAACCATTGAGTTCTATGGTCCTAAGCTGATCAGTAATATCTGTGTCCTCACCTTGCGTCTTTTCTCCTGGCTTTAATCAAACATGTGGTGATTCTTAATTATATGATTACTTTGTGCCAGGGATTTCCATGGGCTGCTTCTGCTTGCCCACTTTGTAGGGAAGGAAGAGAAGACAGATGATTTTCAGTGTGTATTCCAGGCTCTTCCGGAAGACTGTGGAAGGGGCAGCAGACACTACTCATCACAATATATCAGTTGGACCTTGGGGCTTGGGTATACTCTTGTGTTCAGCTCCACCCTCCCATACCCATAGTTTCCTTGAGTCAGGTCTCTAGCCTGTAAGATATCACAGGTTTCCTGCTACCCTCCTAAGCCACTATCTCCAGTGCAGATTCCTGTTTGATTTCTGTCCCACCCATTTAGGCATCCCATTTTATACTGTGTATCATGTGCCTATATATTTACTTCACCAGATTTATTCCATGTTTAGGTTTCCAGAATTTATGCCTCACACATACACACGCACATACGCACACATGCACACATGCATGTACACATGCCAACACATACACGTGTGTACATATACACATGTTCATGCACAAACACACATATACACACACACCTGCCCATGCACATGCATGCACACACATCAATTTAACAATTCCAGAGATTTGGAGTGTGAAGAAATGCTGGCACATCTTAGTTCACCATAATGGTGCAAAAATATTAAGTTTTCAGTCCCACAGATTCAAACAGCAATTTCAGAATGGCTTTCGTGATATTGTTGAAATAAATACTTAGGTGTTCTGATCCTCTCCTGAGCAAGGGTTTTCTGTTAGATGCAGAAAAGATAGATGGTGTTCAGATCAACACTGAAAAGATACATAGTTATAGACCCAAACAAGCAAGCATGAGCAGCCAGGGAGGTCCATGAGCCATGTGGGAAAACAAGACAAAAGCAAATCTACAAACACATAAACAGTTTTCCTGAGAATAGAGAATAGCGGTAGAGATTCTGGACTGACATGAGAATTTCAATAAAAGCAGCAAAAGTTCTACAAAACAGGGTATGCTTGTTAATTTTTGTATATTAACACATATTAGAGTCATTTGGGAATATGGAATCTCAGGTAAAGAATAGTTGCCTGCATCAGATTGGCCTGTGGATGTATCTATGGGACATTTTCTTGATTGATGTGGGAGGGCCCAGCCTACTTTGAGCAGCCCTGGTTTGTTTGAAAAACAAACAAGCAAGCAAGCAGGTAACCAGCTTTCTTCCATTGCTTCTGCCTCTGGTCCTACTTCAGTTCCTGTCCTAACCTCCCCTGATGAGATGGATTGTGAAGCGAAAGTTTAAGCCAAATAAGCAGAGAGAGAGAACAAATAAGCAGAGAGGGTGTAAAAAGGGCCTCAGGGTGGGGGAGGCAACACTCAGGCCTTGCAGAAGCATGCTGTGCACATTCCGTTTGTTCCAAGTGCCCCTGTATTAGCCAGGCAGTAAATTCCCCCATGGTTTGGTAGCCTTTGAGGTGGTAGCCTCCTATGTGGAGAAGCTTGCCTCAATTGGTAACATCAATTTTTCTTTCCTATTATACGGGCAGTGAAGAGGAACCATAAAAAAAAACACAGAGAAGGTAACTTGAAGGAATCGTTACTCAAGAGACAGTTTGATATGTATACTAATAAGTAGGAAGCGGGGGCTTTCAACTGCTCAGAACTGGTTTCAAGTTAGGTCAGTTGATGCCCTGGAAAGGAAACAATCTCCAATATCTAACTCAAACCTACTTCAGACCAAAGTTGTGACTTGCTGGCTATTGATCCCAAGTTCTACAGGGAAGGTGTTATCAGTGTTATCAGTGGTCTTAAAAATCTGTGAATGTACTTGTCAAACAGCTCTCTTTCTCACTTGCTCCAGTGCCACAGGATGCAGTTGTACCTCATACTGTGGAAACTACCATGCTGACAATTATGACTCTCACAGTAATAAATAAAGATGCCCAAACAGTTCACAGTAGCATCATCTAGCTCAGCGAGAGCTCTAGCTTTGTTCATACAGAACCCAACAAGAGTTAGTCCACCAGCAAACACCATGGCAGAGTCAAAGTGGGTGTTCCCAGAAGAGGCGTTTCTGAACAATTCAGTAACTAATCACCAGCGCTTTGAAAACCTGTTCTTCATCCATCTATCTATCCTCTACCCTGGGAAAAAATAAAATCAGGAGCTGGCTTAAGATTCCACTTTTGAAGAAACAAGAAGCAGGGTACTTTAATAACCTTTATTTTTAGACAGGGTCTTGTACACCTTGGGATTGTCCCAAGTTTGCTATGTAGCTGAGAGTGACCTTGAGTTCCTGATCCCCTGCCTTCTTCCCCCGACCCCCAGGGGTGGGGTTGAGCAGGATTAAAGCAATAGGTAATCACACTAAGGCTTTAATAGCATGCATTTATGAAGCTGTCATCTCTGTTGAAGTTACAGGGCATTCATCGCCTCTAACCTGAGGGCTTGAGACTTAGTATACACGTGGGAGAAGGATAATCCTGGAACCAGCCCCATAAGTACAGGGGTAGAAGGGCCAGGATGAGTGCCTAACAAGTCATTCCTGGCTCATCATTTCTAGATGCCCTGATCCAATTCAGATCTATAAAGAACTCGATGTTTCACATAGTTCAAATAAACACATAGTTCAAAACTATACCACTTAACAGAGATGCAATGTTTGTTGGGCAAGTTACCAAGCCTCTTGATCCCATCGTCCTAAAACGGAGAAGCACCACCTGCCTCTCTTAATACATGAGGACTTTGACATGCACTCTCCCGGAACGCCAAGCACAGCCGTTAGATTTGCTCCCCAGGAAGGGGTAGCTGACAGTAGCACCCTTCTAAAGACAAAGATATTGAGGGTTGAATTTTGGGGAGAAAAAATGTCAGATGAGAGAGCATTGGATAGATAAGCATGAGTGATCTGCCCAAGGGAAGAATGACCTTGCTGTTAATGCTTCCCCCTTAGATCTCAAGTGTCCCGGTTCAGACAATTTATTGTCACTGAGATATGTTAGTTACAGGTGTTGCTGCCACAGCAGTTCATTGCGGCTTTCTCCTGGCAGCCTGGTGCTGAGGTTGTTACTGCCAGAGTGGTGGGGACAATGGCTGCCGTCCACTGCGTTACAGCTATACTTCATAAGGTGAAGTTTATTCTATGGTATGGTTACTGCACAGTCCAGGTGTTTACTGAACCTGATTTGCATCATACCATTCTCATACCATGTGGAACTCTTTGTGGAAACTCTAGAACCATTAGGAGGTGCAGCCTTGCTAAAGGAAGTGTGTCACCTGTGTGTGCTTGCAACATGCCAGCTGGCTTCCCACTCCAGCTGCCATGCCAAACCTGTTATTATATACTCTAGCCTTTGGGAATCCCAAGCAACTTCCTTAAGTTGCTTCTGGTTGTGATATTTTATCACAGAAAAAGAAAAATAATCAATATTATCATCAGGGCCCCCAAATTTCCCTTCTTGCTGAAAAAAAAAAGTGGTGTGCTTGTTACACAAGTGTTGCTTCTTGGAATACATTATGTTTAAAAATACTTGGAGATGGATAATTCTTTTTGGCCAAGTGCAAGGAACTATGATGTAATAAAGGACCTTGGAAGACATCTTGTGCTCCAGTCCCACTTGAGGGGAGATTTGGGCCAGGCAAACTGGACATTACACATAGCTTTGTCTTTGTCGTTCCAAGACAAACAGCTCCTTTGTCAAGGAAGAGGCTCTTATAAGGCTTCTTCTAAGAGCTGCAGTGGGCTGAGAGAGGAGAGGAGAGATCATAACAGGCCAAGAGATACACAAAGCCATAGGACAATCCTGTAAATCTGAAACACTCAACCCTGCAGCTAGCCTCACTCACCAGCTTAAAAATGAACCAGAGCAAGAATTGATGGTGCAGGTGCCAGGGCCACAGGAGCCTGGAAAGCTCTTTAGAGGTAGGAAGAAAATGCCGGGCAGATGGGGAGAATCCACAGGAAGCCGGGGTGTGTGGGCAGAGAAAAGAGGAGGACTTTCTATGTGGGCAAAGGCAACTGATGCAGTTTGTTAGGTTAAAAAAAAAATAGCTGGAATCGTGTTTGTGGTTTACTGACTCACTCGCTCTTCGTGAACTCCAAACTCCAGCTCAGCTCAAGGGGTGCAGCAGGGTCAAGTTTTCAGCATTGAGGGAAGAGGATGGACAGGGGAACACATAGACAACCTTATTTCTGCCTTAAGGCCCAGGAGCAATAAGGCCCAGGGGAAATACAGGAAAACAAATACAGACAGCAAGGGTTGTGTGGTAGTATACCTTCAAGGAAAGGAAACAAGCCTGAAATTACCAAACAGGAACGACAGAGAGATCAGCCTTGCTCAGAGGAGGGCAAAAGAAATCAGAATTCTTTTCCTGAACAACTTTCTGTCAGGTGTACAGGAACTAGAAATCTCAACATAGATGCTGATGGTGCAGAACACAAAGGCAAACGTATCTTGAACATTTCCCCAGAAACACTGGGCCCAGAGAGCTCCTGACGCCTTAGCCAATGATGGGAAATCTAAGGAGGAGTCAGGGAAAGAACTAAACCTGTGCTTTTAAGTTTTGGGGGGTGGGGGTGGCAGGAGTGGGGGGTGGAATCTGCTTAGGTCAACCCAGAGCATATTTGAATTCAATCTGCTACAGTATACATCTGGTGTGACTAAGTGTCTTGTCCCATTTAAAAGGCTACACAGATTGCCACAGCATGAATACACAGACAGCCTGGGAAGAGGTAAATTGGAAGCAGCTGATCTGTAGTAAGATGTAAAACTATTTAAAAGCTGAGGGGTAGTATCTTGGGCTAGTCTGGAGTTGGAGAGTTTATTCTCATCAAAGGAAGGAGTGGAGCAGGATCACCCAGGACCTTTCCATTGACCTCCCCAGTGTTGAGATTAGTCTGTGCCCTGTCCTAAGCTACTTGGTAATGTACACACAGAGCACTGCCTTTCCACACTGTGTTCTGCGGAATAGACTTCATCTTATAGACAGCTTTGGACTCCATCTTGAGAAGATGCAGGGTAACTGTGAACCTTGTTGGGCACATAAAATACCATCCAGCCAGCCAGCCAGCACCACCCACATGACATAGACTGCTACCTAATTCTCCTAAGAGTAGCAAGGGTGCCATCCTATAAATTTAACAAGAAATAATATGGCACCGTAGGAGCTCATGAGTGTACTGAAACCAGAATCGCCTGAGACACACCAGCCCAAGGAAAAGTATACAAATCCATCAATAAATTGCCTTACAGATGCGCTATTGCTTATATGCATGTGCTATAGCAACATGACATGGCTCCAATCCTGTCTCATCTGACCAGCCCCTGTGTATGAAGAGGTTGACAGAGAATGTCTTACTATCCCAGGGTCTTCAGCTTAGCCTTCAGCTTAGGTTCAGGGGGAAGTGGGGAGAAGGCGGGGAACGTCGTGGAGGAGGATTGACCAATGCAGATAGTCAGCTGCCCAACTACCTATTCATCCCTCTCAATCTGCCATTCACGGATCCATCCATCCATCTGCTCCTTTCCCTGCCCCCAGCCCTGCCCTTTGACTCTCCTGCCGGCCTCCTGCACCTCACTCTGGTAGTCTGACTCTGAAAGGACTCAAAGGCGGCATCAGCATCAGAGGTGCTTACAGCAGATCTCCAGTGGAGTTAGCTGTCTGACCTCTAACCTGGCCCCACCCACCCTACTCTTCTTTGTCTCTATGGGTCTACCAATTTTGGCCTCCCAGGCATCTTTGAACTCTGCTGGGGCCTAGCTGTAGGCCTAGCTAGCACCCTGTAGCTATTCTACAACCTTGATATTTACTGTCTTCAAAGATAATTTTAAGAGTTGAGAGTTAATTTTAGTAATTAAGATTTGAACAAAAGAGAGCTGGAGAGACGTCTCTGTGGTTAGGACAGAATACTCTCCTTGCAGAGGAACAGAGTTCAGATCTAAGCATCCTCAACAGGTGGCAAACAAATATCTATAACTCTATCTCTAAGGGATCTAATGCCTCTGGTCTCTCCAGACACCTGCACTCACTCTCACGCACGTGTGCGTGTACACGTACGTGTGTACACACACATACACACACACACACACTTTAAAAATATTTTTTAAAGATTTGGATGAAAGAGCCTGCATTTCCTATTAAAGAAACTGATATTACTTGTCAAATTTACATTGATGCCTACAAAGCAAACATCGCCTGTGAAATTCTTGTTATTCAACAATTCTCACACTGTAGCAAGATAAACATGTTTATATTTCTGACATAGCATGCTCTTGACAACCAGATAAATGAACACTAAGCATTATTAACATGCACTTCATCCAAACTGTGTTAAAATCAAGGGCAAGGATGTGTCTGCCCCGTGTGTTCACCTAGTGTCCTTCACCAACAGTGACAACTATCCATTCTTAGATTTCCAGGATGCCTTCCCATCCATTCCAGTTAGAAGTTGCCATTTGACCTCAGATAGCAGGTATGATGCTCTGATAAAGTTAGTATACAAATCCATGTTGGGCACTTGAACAAGCCCTGGGAGGTGGAGGATCTGTCACTCTGGGGAAGATAGAACCTCATAGAGACACGAGAAAGAATAGGATTCCAGTAAGACAAGGGGAGTGCCCATTCCAAAAGAACCGTGTGGTGTGTGTTTGTGTGTCCTGGAGGAGGAAGAAAGGTAAAAGAACTCAACATTCTATCATTACCCACCAACTCACTCCCAAGGTCAAGTCTACTTTGATCTTGAAAAGCCTCACCTGTCCCACCTGTGAGAGGAAGGCTCCAACTTTTCATCTGGAAAAGAGTCACAAACACCCCTGCTACTGCTGACTAGTTGCCAGAAACTGTGTGGCTCAACTTGGTGCCCTCCTACTTGAAACTCTGAAGAACACACAAATACACACACGGGTGCACACACGCACACACTTGATAGTAATGTTTTCTTAATACTAATGTAAAATGCCCCCACTTCTAGCAAAAAACAAAATTTTAGTGTCTGTTCCACAAAAACACACAAAACAACAGCTGCCCACTTGAATATACAGAAAAGAGAGAAGTGGCATTTCCTGGGTTAGATGGTGTCACGAAGACAAGCAAAGGTCCAGCAAGCAGAAGTTAGTCATTGAGCTCGGTCACTTATTTTCTAAGTTGGCCAAATAGATTGCACAGTCTTCGTGAATAGGGACCACAGTGCATGGCCTTGGCCCTGATAGTCTAGAGGAGAGAGAAACACTACAGAGATAAACAGCCAAGTAAGTGTCTCGTCTCTGTAAGTGATGAAGTAGTTATTTTAGCCATTGTTAAGACAGGTGCCTAACCTCAGTTACAGGAGAGGTGGCGTTCACCGCTATAGGAGAAACTGAAACTGCCAAAGGAGAGCTCCTGAACAAAGCTTTCTAAGAACTTAAGGATCTGGTCTTTAGAAGGGAGACTGAGTGGGCAGGTGAGACATGGCACCTTACACCAGGAAGCAAAAGACAGTTGCTAGGAGGACAGTGCCAGTGGGAGACAGACATTGTTCACTAAGTAAGTCTGCTGAAGGCTGGACCCTGGCATAGGCTAAAGTGCCCCGCACAGAGTGGACGCAGCAGGAACAGTTTCTTTGATGAGTTGGAAGCCGGAACTGAAAGGAGAAAGGAGAAAGGAGGGGGCTAAGAGGAATTGAGTCTACCGACCCTCAGAAAAGCAGCTACAACTGGTAGGAGAGTGACACCTGGAGGGACCTGTGCATTGACCGAGGTCTAATGGGCTTAACTTGGTTGCAAAGCTCATCACCAAGTGCTGAAGGAGAGAAACCAGTAGTAAGAAAGAAGTTGAAGAATTTACAAATCATATCATCACTGGAATAGGCCTCAGGCCAAGGAGTAAGGAACGGAGGTGTCAGGGGCCTGGTCTTAGCTGGGGGCCAGGGGCGGGGTGCATCATGCAGGTTGCATTGTATTTTCTTGCCAATCTTTTCTCTGGGAGTGGAGGGGTCAGGGTCAGGAGTGGTTGTGGAAGAAGGGGGCAAGAGGGGCGAGGCACAGTGAGGAGCGTGATAAACTACTGAGCACTGAGTGTTGAGGACTCCCCGATTGTGGAGAACGTGAAATTGGAGCAATGCTGCAGCGTCTAGCTGTGTCATAATCTCGATTGATTCTCATAGATGCAGGCCTGGGAAGGACACGTGGGGGAGCCAACAGAGGACAGACTAATATTTTTAGGACACTATAGGAAAAACTCATGGCCTCTGATCCCGGTAAAAATGAAGACTGGAAGATTCAAGGCACAGGCTGAGCGGAGAGGCTCTTGCTGGAGAGCATGGATAACTCAGAGCAGGCACTTGGAGTTGAAAGGTGAGACTTCAGGGGAAGAGACAAAGGGGTGACCAGGCAAATACATGCTGAGCCTGGCACAGTGGGAGAGGGATGAATCACTGAAGGTGCAGCATCTGGCAGCAGGGGAGCAAGAACAGTAGCTGGAGCAGCCACAGGGCCATTGTTACTTAGAATGACATTCCAGCACTTGGGAGGCAGAGGCAGGTAAATTTCTGAGTTCGAGGCCAGCCTGGTCTACAGAGTGAGTTCCAGGACAGCCAGGGCTACACAGAGAAACCCTGTCTCGGAAAAAAAAAGAGAGAGAGAGAATGACATCGTTCATTAGAATAAAATCAAGGGATGAGTGGAGAATAAGACCTGGGAAAGGTACTTTAGGGAGTGAGGGGTACAGGGCAAACAAATGGGTGTGGTTTTTAGATAAAAAAAAAGATATAGAAAGAAAAGTTCAAGGGGTGTGGTTTTTAGATAAAAAAAAAAAAATATATAGAAAGAAAAGTTCAAGGGTTGGCAGTAAGATACCTAGAAAACACAAACTCCAGCTCCCAACTCTGAAACTGGAGCAATGAAATGAAATGAAATGAAAATGAAATGAAATGAAATGAAATGAAATAATGAAATGAAAAACATTTACTAGGCAAAGCAGAGTCTTCAGGAATCTGTGTTGAATGAAGAAGTGGGAGTTGAAAGGATTGTGGCAGTGGTGAGGGGGGGAGATTTTGGTGGTGCTGGGGAAACAGTGTGGGAACTGGTGTGGGGGATACAGAATAGCAGAATAGCAAGCAGGCTTGTTGACCATGGAGACACACCTTGCCCCAAGCCAGGGCCACTTGATACCATTAACTAGATCTGACCCGCACCGTTAGTCTGTGGAGATAGCACTACCACTGAGTGAGCATGAGTTACGTTTCCAAGCTCTGGCTGCTAAGGCTCTTTAAAGTGTTTCCTGGGTCACTCTCAAATCAGATGTGGGATTGATGTACCTGTCCCTGTCACATTTTCTCATATCAAATCCTATCTCATCTGTCTTGCCAGCCCTGTCCCCTCCCACATACATACATCCATATTTAGATTCAATCACACCAGCCCCAACTTTCAAAAGTCGGCAACCTAGACCTCCATCCAGGTATCTGAGACCATTGTGCGTAAAGCTGGGTTTTCTTCTGGGGAGCTAGGCTTCTCATAACACAAGTTGGATTCTTATCTTTTGCAGCAGACCTTGCTGCCTCCTGCACCATTTAAACCACTGACTGGGCCATAATTGACATGCACTAATCATCAATACTTAAAGTATAGGATTGGGTGTGTTTTAATGTCTATGCAGCCATCCCCAAAGCCAAGACAGTTGAACCACCATTACCTTGTTGCGATCCACCTCTTCCTGCCCCTCCACAGACCCACCACCTCTCTGTTCCCTGTATTGTTGATGAGTTCACACTTCGAGAGTCCTCAGTCAGCATAACCACATGGTTCAGAGTCTCCTCCAGTCCCCATGACATCATGTATCTTCATTCTGAGATCCACCAGTGCCAGTTGTTTGGCCCTCAACACTGTTGGGAACTTTTCTAATGTATAGCCAGCCATACCCATGGTTTATCCAGTCCTTTCTTAATAAATTCTTAAGCTGTTATCCAGATCTGGCTGTTTCAAATAAGGGCACTGTGACAAATGAGTAGAAAAATCTTTATATGGCATTTATTTCACTTCTCTTAGGTGAGAAGCTAAGAAAATGGTGGAGTATACATTGAACGTTTAAAGAAAATGAGGTTCTCTTCCAAAGTTACCTGCCTCCCTGCCAGAATCTAGGAGTTCCTGACTGCTCCACACAGTCCTACCAACACTTGGGATGTGCCAGTTTGGGGATGTTAGCCATCTTCGGGGTGTCAGCTGTTACTTTCCTGGTAACTAGTGATTATGCACATTTTCAAATGAACTTGCTCTCTGGGGTTACAGTTTCTTTCATAAAGAGGTTGATCAAAACCTCTTACTCATTTTTTCAGTTAGATTGTCTATTGGTATTTAATGTTGTTTTATAATAACAATAATCTAGGCAGTCGGTCCCAGCCGACACAGGACTCCTCTTGCCGCTGGAACTGCTTGAGGCCAACTGCAGCTCTAGCTCAGGGGGGCTCCCACGAGTTTTAGACCTGCACTGCTGTCTGGAATGTATTTTTCAGGGTGTATCTATGCTCCCCTCCCAACCTGGGTGATTCTGCCCCGGTTGCAGAGAGTCTCTGGAGGTGATGGGATGTAGAGAAGGTAGAAGGTCATCTGAAGTAAAGACTCCACTTGTGCAGCGGTGGAGATCTTGTCATCCAAGCTAAGGTTGAGACTTTTTGCTGATGCAGCTGTTTGGGGGCCATCTGCATGTGAATGATGTTTCACATGCTTTCCTACAGCTGAGCTTCGAGACCTCTCATCATGAAGCTATACTTCTCTGTCTTCCTCTCTCTGCTCTATCACGGCTGCACTATCTGAGCTACTGTCTGCACACACACACACACACACACACACACACACACACACACACACACACCAGGGAGAGCTAACCCAAAAGCAAGCTCATTGTTTGGGTTATCCGTCCACATGGAGTCCCTTCAGTTAAGAGAAGGAACTGCAAGGCCTCCCAGTCCTTTATGAGGTCTAACCACTTCTTCCACAGTTATTTGTTTGTTTATTTGAGGCAGGATTTCACTATGTAGCCCTAACTAGCCTAGAACTCACTAGGTAGACCGACCAGGTTGACATCAAACTTGCAGCAATTCTTTTTCTGCCTATCAAATGCTAGGGTTACCCCCATGTGCCACCACTCTCCTCTCTGCCATTCTCTTGCCTGTATAGGCCCCTACACCCATCGCCACCCCAACTTTTAAACACTAACTCTACATTTTCATAACCTGATACTTCTGTAAACATTTTCAACCTTCAAAATGTATTCCAAAATAATTTTTTAAGTATCTGCTTATTAAGATACTCTGTCATTAAACTGGGTTTGATTCTTAAATAACACAAGCCCCCAAGTTTTTTAGAAATGAGTGCCATTGGAGGTGAGCTTCTTCAAGACAAGGACCATGTCTTATCTAGCTTTATATCGCCAGCTTCTAGCCCGCTGCTGAGGGCAGCATTTCAGCGCACTCAGGAGGATGCTGAACAAACACCACTCTGGTGTGGCCCTCTGTTCTTCAAATGCAGACAAACCTCTGCTTCCTCACAGGCAAAAATAAAAGGTACGCAAAATACCAACATGCCAGGTCATCAATGTCAAGTCTATACAATGGTGTCAGTCACGAAGTTACTCTGGGAGCCCAATGCTGGTGACTTCACAGCTCAGGTTTTTGGCACAATCATCAGAGTTTCTGCAACTGCACACCCCCACGCCCCTTGATGCTCCATCCTCCTGCAGGAGAGTGCCAGACTAAAACACAAGGCAATTAAAATGACCTGTAGGAAGGAAACTTGCTCCAACAGGAAGGCAGTCTGATAGCTCCCTTTCCACAGTCATGTCTGTGGATTGGGCTGTAGCTCTGCAATTTAAACATGCAGATATATCCTTATTTCTTTTCCGAAGATTACATAAATGATCGGTTTGAATACTAGACGTCCTAATGGTAGAGAGTGTTTCCTCTCCTCTTCTGCTTGCTAGTCACACAGGGAGGAAACTGTGTGATTTGGCAGACTGAGGAGCTCTTTAAGGACACCACTCTCTTCAGTTTTACATGAAACTCCACACTTAGGTTCAGCAGAACATTCAAAATGGGGATGGCTAATTGTGGAGGGTTGAGAAATCACCTTCGTATTTTTAATACTTTCCATACATTTTTTAAGTAGCCTTGCCCTTAATCATGCCCCAGTGTTTCCTGTCTTTAAAACTGGGGTAGTGGTCTGTGCTATTACCCTTCTCAAAGGAATTACAATTATCATCATACAGAGGAAAAGAGCACTGGACTCTGAGTCAAGAGAACTGTATTCTATCTTCAGCCTTTGAGGCTTGAGAACCATCAACTCAGTTTTCTTGGCTCCAAACCAGGAAGTCCAAATTATGCAATTTCCAAGTTGGCTCCCAGGATCAATAGTGATTGATACATACATTTAAAAACTAGAGTAAGTTCAGTGGTCCTCTTTTGCCCAGCATTGTCAGATAAAAGGAGGCTTGGTGTGCACTTTATGGTGGGATGCAGCATGAGATACATATGCATACAAGGCTTACAGGGTGTCAGCACACATGTAGCATATGTGTCATAGCACCACACACCAGGCAGGAACACAAGGAGGGAGAGGGTGTCTCATCAGACACAATACTAGGAAACTGGGAGCAAGACTTCTTGTCCAGTTTTGCACTAAGACTGTTCTTATTCAAAAATAAAAAGTACCAGTAAGCAAGTGCTTCAGACTTCCTAAGCTATCTGGCATATGACCAGAGAAAGTATCCATAGGTGTAGCTCAGCAGGGAGGAACTGGAAAAGAGTCAGGTTGTCGCTTATACCTTTTGGATGTGCTAGACACCCTCCTACTGAGATGGATTCCAATGTGGTAGGTGAAGTTCTTTGTCTGCCTTCACTTCAGTGATCATGCCAAGTCCAATCCCTCAAACCATTGGGGAAATGTGCAATACTGCAGAGTCTCTTCTGCCTATATATACACCATCATCCTTCCCAGATTGAAGGAAAACCACAGGGGCCTCACAGTTACATGCACCATCTGTGGCTTTAAGCAAGACTGCCCAAGTCTCTGAGCTGGTTGATGCAAGATCATAAGAAATAGGGTTGTGTGTATGGTTGTCACCTGGGTTAATCCCAGAAGCCCTTACTCTCTCCGACCAGCCTTCTGCCACCCAGAAACTGTTTCAGGAGAGTGTTGTTGAGGGAATCTTGCTAACACCAAATCCTTTGTCAAGGACATTTGAAGGGTCCAGATGGATAAGGACAATACTGTAAGCCCAAGGAGACAGGGCATCACCATCTTCTATGTATGAAATAGTGACCTTAGGGGAAAGCACATTGATTATCATTCTCTTCCCTACCTCCATGCCCACCCAACCCCATCTCTTCCCTCCATTCCAACGCTCTCCCTAGATGGCATGCCACTTGACCTAGTTTGCATCCTGCTTTGGCTTCTTCTCTGCAGGAGAAGCCTTCAACTGCCATGGTCCAGGGTCAGGGTTCCCACCAGGGAGGCCTGCCTCAGGCGGCTCTCACAGAAAGTGTGCCTCTGAGAGTCCTACACTTGAGACGTACATCACGGCAAGGACTGGCAACATAGCTTGTGGCTGTGGCTGCCACAGCCTGACTGAGTGTCCACCTCCAGTTCATAGACTGAGGCAGCCCCTGAAAGCACAGGACTCAAGTCTCTCCCTCCCAAAGAGATTTCTTCTGTGTAAAGATACCCAACTCACCACTTCCAGCCCAGTTCCTAGAGCCTTTTCTTTACTAAGAGGGACTGTTCCAATGGCATTGAGAAGAAGCTTGTGCCGTTGGTACAAAAAAACCTCTCAGGCTTGGGAGTCAGACTGCCCTGCGTTCAACTCCCAATATTTCTATTCACCGTGTAGGGGAATCCTTGGCAAACTGCTGAACCTGGCTTACTTAACATGTGTGTAAAATAGAGACATCTATACCTCCACACAGTTGTTGTGAGGATTAAACAAAACTGCATGACAGCAAGTTGACCAGAGCTCACTGAGGGCCTAGTCAAAGGTGATGCTCCAGTTACAACTCTTGCTTCTCTCACACCACAGAAAGACTATGCTATACCAAGTACAGCCTACTGAAGATGGTTGAGACATTGCTGCCCAAGACTGACTATATAGCATTTTAACAAGTTACAAGCTGACTATGTTAATTTGGACATTAAGGTATCTCGCAAGTAAAACCATCACGACATGTGGTAATTCCTCACAGCAATGTGACAGTGGACCTACTAACTGCACAGCAATGTGACAGTGGACCTACTAACTGCCCCCTCCCCATTCTCACCTCAAGCCTGAGGTTTTCAGGAAAATGACAGTTAAGTTTGTCTAGGGTGTTGAGACATGAATGTGACACAAACTGTCATATTTGAAATGAAAGCTCTTTCTTTTCCCAGTAAGCTCTTGAGCCTGGGTCACCTCCCTTTGACATTTCTTCTTTCCACTGAGATCATTTGTCCATGTGTGAATTTGTGTCCAAAATAGCCAGCCTTAAGACTGCAGAACAAGAACTGGCTCAGCCAGTTTGTTCAGACTGTTTCAAGCATAGATCTCAAACCTTGCGATTGTTTGTCCATCCTAGTAAAAGGCTCATCAAATCAGCCCAAACAGCAAGCTCTGCCATCCCTTGGCCCTTTGTCACCTTTATGCATAGACAAAACTCAGAAGATATGACCCACAGGGGAAATAACCATGGCTCCAACTGAAAACATGTCAAAAGAGCAATGACAAAACCCCCTGCCACCTGCACTACAAATGTTACTACTGGCTCTTCTGCTTCTCTCTCCTAAACCTCCTCCGTGTCTAAGAGACCACAGAGCACTTGAAACTGAAAACACACCCAGCACATTATACAATAGAATTATCTGTCTCTTTTTCCTTAACACTGAAGCCACAGGCACCTTTTTACAACAATCACCACACTGCACCAGAAATTCAGAGAATATTTAGTCCTAAAAGACTATGTGGTCCTCCATGCATTCACCGTGTACTGCTTATTAAAGTTTCTGCAACTCAGAATTCATGAGTTACTAACTCTCGATCGCAGCCGGCACAAGAAGCAATTTTGCCTGGAGTTGCTAGCAAAAACAACAACACAAGCCATAAGAATGTGCTCTTGGGATGCTTCTTAGAGGAACAGACATCCAGCCAAATCTTCAGCCATTTGTCCTGGTCTGGGATTTCCTGATCCAAGCTGTGTACCCCCTCCCCACCTATCTGTCCCCCCTTCTTGTTTTTAGAGACTGTCAGCAAATGATTTGATTTAGAGGAAACGGTGCTGCAGTTCATAGAGAAGCCAAAAATCACCATCACCATCCCGACTCATCTTTTCTGAAGCTGTGACATTCCCTATGCTGCCTGCGGTGTCTCTGTTCAGCATTGCTTCTAAGCTCTATAAAGATTCTTTCACTTCCCTCCCTCCAACCCCCCACAAACCACTTCTTCATTTCCTGTCCATTGAGTACCCCTAAATCAGGCTGATAATTACATAATCTTAACTAAAAGGCTACCGATGAAATAACTGTTTCTCGTTTCTAACTCGAATTTTCTAGAAAGATTTTCAATATCAGCTTTCAGGTACCTGAAAAAAGCAAGCAAGACACAGATGGCTATAATTTCTACTATTTTTATCTCAGGGGTGTACCTTTAAAAAAAAAACACCAATGGAAAAAGAAATGCTTGCTTTTGTGTTTTGAAGGGGAGGGGGAAACAGTCTTACTACCGCTAACAAACAGAATTGATGCTGGATCAAACAGCTCAAGTTTAGAAGTAAAACAATTTTGCTACTCTTTAAATATTTTGAGACTCCAAAAACACACTTGTCTCCCCACTGTGTGCATGGCTTGGGTAAGACAGTTTGCACATCCATCTTCCTACATTTATGGATTATTTGTCCCTTCCAATGAAACTCTGCAAAAGAGAATTTTCTCCCCTCCTCTCTCCTCACAACAGTGAAATGTTTTGAGAGGGTTGTTTTCTGATGACAAAATCCATGTCCAACTTATTTTGTTTTAAAAAAAATCAAGAAGCAGTTATTTAACAGAACACATTCTCTTATCAAAAGTTAGACAAGACCAACAACTAAGACCGAATAAAATGAGTATATTTCAAAGAATTTTGTTCTCTTCAATAGTTGCATGAGGTTTTTTTTTTTTTTTTTTTTTTTCCAGGAAAATGTGCAAATAGCATGGTTACCTGGATCTGCTGGTCACTTCTAGTTTTTGGACTCTTGAAGATGGTGGGTTTTCCTAATGATGCGCAGCCGTTTAAAAACCGGATAGCTTTTCTGGCAGGCACTCTTTGTGTGCCATCTTTTATAAAGGTGCTTCTTGTTGCTAAGAGATCAGTTGCTTAGAGACAAAATCATTAAAAAAAATATATATGTCAGGGGCCAACATAAATTATAACCAAATTGTGTCATTTCATCTCGGCCTCTGAATGTTTGGCTTTGTAATAGATCTCAGCGTACCAAGAGAAGCCAATTACTGATCACAAAGAAAAAAAAAAAAAAAAACTGACCACAAGGAGGGGAAAAGATCTGTGCGTACTCTCTGTGAACAGTGAGTGGTGCCACAGGCTCCTTGTGATGGGGTTACACTATCTAAGGACTCAAACTTTCACTCTCTGTGTTATCCTAGACAAGTTTTCTAAATGCATGGTTTAAAACACACCGGAGTAGGCACTCGGGTGCATACGTACACACACACACACCTCTCTGAGCAAACTTGAGTGCAGTTCTTAGTATGAATATGTGTGGAAATTGTCAACTACTTTAGTGCTTTCCAAAAGAAAATTTAAGATAAAAACACTATACTTAGGGAAATGTGAGTTGTACCAATTCAGTTCTAAGTATGTATGTATAGATATTATATGCATATATATGTGTGCATATATATATATATATATATATATATATATATATATATATATATATATATATGGTTTGGGTTTAGGGGGGCTCTCAGTCTCTTCATGATAATTTTGCCCAAAAGAAACTGTCACCCCTCAAGCTAACTCTTAGCTAAATGTAACACACACACAATGTTTACATCTCAGGAAGAATACTAAGTAAGAAATGAAAATCTTAGTTTCTTAACATTCAGACAAAAGGCACCACGACAAGCTCCTAAACAGGTAGAATTGGAAATGTTTGGGGCAAAATAAGCTAATCCCAAGCCATCTCTGCTCAGTTGCATAACACGATTCTCTCCAATATCTTTTCTACCTCTGTTCTTCAAGGTCTCTTTGTCCCCCATATCACAGGTGAGAGCAATGTTCGCTCATACAACACCAAATTCTTGGAATTGAAATCAAGGTAAGAGATAAGCCCATGTGTGCATGGTGGCACTTTAATCCCAGAGCTTTGGGAATCAGGGGCAAGTAGACCTTCATGAGTTCAAGGCCAGCCCAGTATATAAAGCAGTTCCATGCCAGCCAGAGCTACACAATAAGACCCTATTTCCAAAAAGAAAAAAGGAGGAGGAAGAGGAGAGAACAAGGAGGAGGAAGGGGAGGACGGAAGAGATGAAAAGAATGCCTTAGCTCTTGTTTGTTTTCTGTTTTTGTTTCCCTTTACGCCTCCAGTGAGTTTACCACCATAGTCCTGCATGCCTTGAACTTCATCATTAATCAGCAAGTATCTAGTAATCAATGCCCTGAGGCTAAGGAATTGAGTGGGAGCCAAGTGGGGATGAAGAGGTCCTCTTCTCAGCTCACATTTCAGTCCCAAACATCATAATGACCCATTATTAATCTGCTAAATCAATGAACGGCCCACAATGGGTTTGAATTTGTTTACACAGAGACATCCCTGTAAAGAAAGAAATTACCCAGGTAAAAATGTGACTCACGTAACACCCCGGGGAAAAAAATTACAAGAGGGAAATGGTGATTCCTACCAACCCACACTATGAACGGACACAGCATTTAAGTGTCCCAACGTGAACACAGATGTGTGTCAGACAGATGTCCTTTTGTGGGAGTGTCCCTTTCTAGTTTCCTGCACTTGTCTGCTCTGAGGCTGCTACTTTTAGAGAGGTGGGAAAGCACACACAGAAAGATCAGAGATAGGAGGGAATCAAGGTAGAAAAAGGAGAGAGAAACAATTTGTCTCAAATGGGAAAAATGAGAGTGCAACTTGAAGAGTCAAGGAGGAAGATATGAGTGAGCACGAGGGCAGAAATGATCTTTACCTTCCTTCTCTCCAGTTGCTAGTCCTTTGCAGAGGATTTCACATTAGAATACCAGTACACATTACTGTACAGATCAACTAAGAAACACAAAGGCGGGGAGAGTCTGGGGAATTGCAACTCTTCTTTTGCACTGGACTTTGTGTGAGTCTGTCCTCCATTAGAAACTAGCACTGCAGAGACATTTGTGTTTCCGACAGAGCACACGTTCTTCTTGTTCATCGATTCTGGTCTCTCTGGTTTGGCCCTAGTTTGCCCTTCCCTGTCTGGTGGTCATTCATTTAGAAATCTCAGCATCTATCTCTAAAGCATCTATTTACCTTACCTCTAGAGCATCTACCCTCCTTTGGCCACTTCCTGCCTATCAAGAGGTAACTGAGGCACCATCCTAGATTCAAGACATTGGCAGGCCATAGGCTCTCCTCTGCCTGGGTAGGAGCAGGGAGATGCAATGAAAGACCCATCCAGTTGCTAGTACTTGAGGTTACCAAAAGAAATAAGCTTGGCAAATGCCCCAAGCTCGAAGCTTCCCAAGAAATGTTTCATTACCAATGTAACATTGTACAAAGAAGTAGAATCCACTGTCATTTCAATTCTTGTTGTATGACAGGCTACTTGTCCATGGGTACCTGGATCACAGAATCCCCACACCTCCAAGCCCATCAATGCTGAAAATCTGCCCAACCCATGTAAGCTGCTTCTCCCTGTCCCAAGAATGTGGTAGTTGCTCTATACTTCATAGGAACCCAGAACAGTGAGCATTAGTCTCCAGGTCAAACAGATGGTATATATACAGTGACATCAGGCACCAAGGCATTCTCTGTAGAGATGCCTGTCACTGGAGAAGCCAACATTCCCTGATGTCACTCTCAACTGAGCCCAAAGATCCTGGTGCTATTACTTACTCCTCAATTGCCAGTAGTCCCCACCCCAAACCCCAAAGACTTAATTAACCTCTGGCTGCAACCCAACAGACACCATTTCTAGGAAGGATCAGACATCCCTTCATTAGCTAGAAGGAAGGATCCTTTGTGCCCCAGGAAGGCTCCTGTGTAGTGACTCTGCTACATCTTGGAAGTGGACTCTAAAAGAACAGATTGAAGAGAAACATGGCCATCTATTTAAGGATGGAGAATGTTTCAAAGGTTTAGGCTACCCTCTTAAAGGCTCTAGAGAAACGAGTGGAAGCAGAGTCCCTGCAACATAAGGTCGCTTACTTCAAGCAACTTCAGCCTTTGCTGGGCAGAAATTACTCTTGAAGCCAAAGACCAAGGGAAGAAAGAAAAAGAGGTCTTGCCCTGGAGCAGTCCCACCCACTCCAAAAGCAACCAATCAAGAGTAGGGTTGAGGAAGTGTGGGGAAGCAAAGCATAATGACTCCTCTTGAACTCTAGGCCAAGAGTAGGTCAGGTAGGAGCAAGGATCTGCTCTTCCAAGGGATGGCAGCTTCTGCCAACCAAAAGTCCCTTAGCAAGCTTCTCCCTGCGCTAATTGCCTTGGAGGGCTCTGAAAAACCTTTGTCAAAGTCCCCATAAACCTCTAGTATTCTAATTCTTAAGAGAAAGAGCCTGGGTTCTATGAGTAGCAGACCTCAGGACACATGGTCACAGCTACCTTCTCTGATCTCAGCCATCTGTCAAAGACCACGCAAGTCATTGGCTTTCAGGATCTGGAAATCTCAACTAAGTTTTTACCCCTGTCTACTCAGCTAAGATCTCTTATCCTCTTGATCCCCACCCAGATTCTTCTCAAGTGTTATCAACCACTTGTGCAGAATCCATCTCAAGGACAAGTCAGATGATATCCCATGGACTGTTGAGCCCGATGAACTTCTTAGGAAAGTTGACTTTCATCTCCTTTATTTTTGCCCACTCCACTTCCATCACAGAAAATGTCTTCTGCTTCAGTTAAACCCCCAAACTTCAGCCCGCTGACAGTTTGGCAGCAGACCTGCCATTCAATGGAACAGCAGCCTCCCTCTGCCAGGAAGCTATTGGAGACAGCTTCTGACAGGTTGAAGACTGCATAAAGAGTATCCCAACCACCTTGAGCTCCAGAATCATCACAGATGTCCAACTTTTCTTTTTTATATACTAGACATTTGAGGTAGGAAGTCTCTTGTACTGCAGTTTTGTAATAATATAACAAAGGATCAAGGTTTAATAAGCACCCAGCACAGTTCAATTTTACCACTTTTCTTAGAGACAGAGCCATGGTGTTCTTCTGCGGGATCATTTGGCTCTGGATGACCCTCTTCACAGCTGGTAATTTACATCCAGTTACTAGCTGACAATTCTCATGTGTTAACTGTACTCCTATGTGAGTCTTTTGCTTAGAGAAAAAAAAATACAAAGCATGAGGTGGGAAATCAGAAGGACAGCCATGTGGTAGTGAGGGGACTTTGGAAGAAAAAGAGAAGCCAAATATCTTCTTAAACTCATGAGGGGTCTCCCCTCATGAGACACATGCATGCAGTGTCAATCAGGAAAATATTCCACCAGAACCATTAACTCTGGTATCTTGTAATCTTTAAGAGAAAAAATCACGAGGTAATTACTAATCATGACACAATTATAAGCCAACAATGGTGTTTTATAGCAAAGTACAATAGTTGCAGCTTGCAAAGGTCCCCACTTATCCACCAAAGTGATCTTCATTCTCTTCTTCTCTGACCTCTGCAGTCACCTTTTCCTGTCTTCCTTTACTCTCTACCTATGTGTTCCTCTCAGTCATGGTTCATCTGCAGATAAGCAAAACTCCCCAGTCTCCCCAACACACACACACACACACACACACACACACACACACACACACACACACACACATTCCCTTCCTGTACATAGCAAAAAACAAACCTGGAGGAGACACACATCTTTAATGGAGTGAGCAGAGGAAAAAAAAAAAAAAAGCAAGCAAACCAAGTAGCAGCAAATTGCACTGCTCTGTCCAAATTGCATTTGGATGCTTGGTTTTATTGTGTTTTATTTTGGTTTTGTTTTTCCTCCTTGGAAGACTTGACTCTTTTGTGAATTTGTCTCTATCCAGCAGAGTACAAAATACTTTCGCATGAAGTATGGGGTGCATTTCAAAACTGCATATATCCTGACCAGGCATATCCAAGCATCCCAATGTAAGAGCACTGTCCTTAGAAGAAAAGGAAGAATCCTTCTCAAAAAAAGCCAACACCTCCCCCTAACTGCAAGCCAGGGACTCCTCACTTTTTGTTCTTTGGAATTAGCCCATTTGAAAGCATACAGATTCCTACTGGGAGATTGATGGAAGTCACACTGGAGGAATAAAAGGCTGGGACCTGTGCACAGGAGAGAAGTGGTTTAATTAGAAACATCGAACAATTTGCCCAAGTTATGGTTAATACGGGAAGCTGTAGCAGGTCCTTGAGGTTCTGACCTTGGAGGCCTCTGCAGGGCCCCAAAAATGTTTCTGCTCCAAGCTTATAAAGCTGAAGGAGCCTTTTTTTTTTTTTAATTCATCCCTGGGGTGGCACCAGCTGGAGGGGTTTACCTCCATGTGTTCTACCCATACCCATATGCTGCACACCCAGTGACACCAGCTACACATAGGCATGGGCTCCAGACTAAGTAGAGTCCTTTGTGGTGAATATAATCAAAATACATTATATACATGTATGAAAATGTCATGATGAAACCTGTTCTGTAGAGTTAAATATACACTAATAAAAAAATGAAAGGCCAAGCCTTTTGGAGATTGACTAGGAAACTGATTATAGGCTTTCTCACTTTACTCCTTAATACCCAGTCCTTCCCAGACCCTTGGACCAATGCCCAACCAGAATAATGAAGACTGTATCCTTCAAGGAAAGAGAAAATAATCACTTCCTAATGAGGAGACAAGGTGGCTGAAGTAGCCACCAAGTTAAGAGCATCATTTCCACCAGGTGAGCCCATGGCGCTCACAGGCCCATTCTCTGGCAAATCAGGGCTAGTCTGCTCAGAAGTGAACAGGAAGCAAGACCCCAGGCCTAATTGAAGTCAAGGTATCTTTAAACCTGGCCTCGTCTGGTTCTGCAGGCACCACTGTTAAGGATGTTATAAGTCTCTCCTCTGGATCCTTGAGTTACTGCAGGTGGCCTTGGTGCCACTGCTCTGTGCAAAGCAGCTGTTACTGAGCATGCTCTCTGTACCCCACCCAAGCCATGTTTTAGAGTCTAGTTTCCCCACCCAACCCTACTCAGTCTCCACCTACTCTCAAGGGCCCTCCTTCCTTCCCTCTTTCCCTCCCATTGTCCAGTGAAACCCATAAACCCACCATTAGAAAACTCGCTAGATAGTACATAAAATTACAAAAAAAAATTTTTTTCAAATAATTATTTCCCAACAATATCGGATCATCTCAGCCTATTTGTCCTCCTTACTCTTTCCTTTCCCAAAAATGGGTACATATAGCCACGCTGTTGAAGACCAAGCAAGGCCTTCTACAATGCTTTCATAGGAAGAAGGACTTTGCCCACTGGCAGGGCTCTCAGCTCCCCCTTTAATCCCTACCCTACAACCAGGCATCCCAACCATCCTTTCCTCATCCCTTACAGGAAAAGTCTAAGTCTTTCATCTCTTCTTGTAAATAGGAGACAACTCTGTTAAATTCTTCATCAGTATTCACAAAAGACACATTAAACATTTCACCCTAAAGGATGGGGGTGGGTAGGAGATTGTGTTGAAAGTGTTGGGGGTTAGGGGTAGGCTCCCCTTCCAACTCAGTGTCCTAAACAGTGTTTCTGCAACCAACCATCAGAGGCTGACAAGACTGGAGCTTGGACAGTCTGCTGTTTCTCTTCCCCCATGTTCCCACTCACCACTGAATTGCAGCCCACTCCTGACCTAGTGGAAGCCAGTCATGTTGCCGAGACTGAGTTGTACCATGCATGGCAGGTTCCAGACACCAGGAGCTCACAAACCCTTTATTTCTCAGTTTCTGTTTACCTTAGGTTCCTACTCAGTTTCCCAGAAACCACATAGAAGTGGGGTGGTATTACTCTTTTTAAAGTGCCTGGCACATAGTAAGCACTCAGTAAATATTAGCTATTAAGTAAGGATAGATCCAGTGTGGGGCCATGGGCGGTGCATTGCTAAGAGTAGACAGACCTGGACAGTAGCAAGCTTGAATTCTCAGCACACCCATAGTAGACTCCTGCACTTAATTCTCTGAACTACAGGGAGTTTCAGCTCTTTAAAATGGAAAAAGAATGCCTTTAAAGATAATGGTTACTGGAATCCCATTTCTAATCTCCAGAAGAGTTTAAAGGGTCAGCCAAAGATTGGCTAATCCACCCAAGACAAATGGCTAACTGAGTCATTCATTAACATATCAAAGTTGACCTACAAGGCCAACTGGTTCTCCCAGAGTTCCTTAGTCTCTCTACCTGTGGCTGTGGCCCTACTGGCTGTCATACCCCACCCCCTACCCTGAACTCTCCAGCCTACATATAGGAGCTGGGCTTCCTTCCCCCTAACTCCTCTGGCCACTATATAACTCAGCCATTTGAGCTATGCCAGTCTCTCGGCCAGTCTCTTGTCCCAGGCTGCCTCTCATTTGGCAACTCCTCTCTTGCTCTCCCTCCCCTTCTCTCCTCATGTGGCCCAACTCAGGGTCATGTTCACTCAGGACTCTTCCAGATGTCTCCGTCTCTCCCTCTGGTATGCTGTCCCTTTTATCTACAATAAGCCTCCCCCTCCACCATACCTAGGAGCAGTCATGTCCTTTCCTTTTTATTTCTTTTTTTCATTCAACAACCAAAAAATCTCTCAGTCTTCTGTCTTGAACATCAAATTTCCAATTAGCCAGGTATTACAAAGGGTATCCGATTGGTATCTTCTGTGGAACAAGGTCGTTCTAATGACCTCAAACAAAAAATAGCAAGCACGCTTTTCAAGACACATGCTTAGCACCCACAAATAGAAACAGCCAAGGGTCCCTGCACCCTCAGTATACACAATGAACCTGTCTCTTGTGAGCCAAGGTCTACCATGTTGCTTCAAGTCCTTTCCTTTCCTGCCCCTACCCTCATCATGTTTCTTGACCCAGAGAGGTTGGAATCATCACCACTATTTTCTAAGGTTTCTTGGATTACCTCGTCCTTTTACTTCCTTCAATGCTAAGCTACCTGGTAAGGTCACCAACTTTGATCTTCTCCTCTGCCTAGGACTGCCCATGCCCCATGTGCCCTGACAACAGGAGCCTAGCACCTGCATGGAGATGAAGACTCATTTAACTTGGAATGTCGCTGGGGAACCAAGAGGACTCCTCCTAACCTCCAGAGTGGTTACCTTTGTATAGGACCTTCCACTCCCAAAGGTCCCTCCCTGACTGAGAGACCCAAAGGTGACTGACAGAGCCAGCCTAAATTTGGCACAAAAAATAAAAGTAAATTTGAGGCAGATTGAAAAATAAATAAATAAATAACAAATAACAAACAGCCCCCTCCAAAATAAATAAGTAAAACCTTGAAAACTATGGAATCAAGAGTGAAGGCACTGAGGGGTTTTTGTTTGTTTGTTTGAGCAAGGGAACAGGCTTCATTCAGAACCATGCTTAAGTGGTAGTAGGCAAAGAGGCTAGCTGGGCAGGCAGAGCCTGGGGCCAGGGATGGGTACATGAGCCTAAAACAGCTTCCCTTCGAGATGGGAAGGAGACACTTAAGTGAGAAATGGTACCAAAGAGCTTACATGGACTTGGGAAAGAATTAGGGAAGGTAAAATGTGCTGTTAAACAACTGTGTTGTCCCAAGCCCATTTCAAAGGTGAAGCAGGGCTAGAACCAGAGTTTAGTGACGAGCATGGTAGCTTTGTGGAACATGAGAAAACAGGACTGTTGCCAAAGCCTACATAGGAAAATGCAGAACCAGGATTCCTGCCTAGATGGGTAACCCCATCTTTCCCCTCAAGTCCTTCCTGCGTCTCTAGAGAGGCCAAGAGGAGAAGCAAACTGCAGGGGAAGGCGACAGCTCTAAACACACTGAGGGACCACAGGGAACCTTCAGACACTTGGGCAGGGGCCAGAAACAGACAATAAAAACGTGGGAGGCAATTGCAGAGCCATTGTACTGGACCCCAGGCTCACATAAGTCAAATTTCCAACACAGAAGACAGAGATGGGGGCAATTCTCTGATCAGGTGTGGGAGGGATTGACTCATCTCAAGACCCCAGCACAAAGGAGATAATGAAGCAAAAAGCAAGAGTACAAGGAAAATCAGGGAATGGTCGTCTAACAGGAGTACAAGGGAGTCAGTGTGAAGAGAAAGAAAAGCACAAGAAGTCATAGGCTCAGATCTCTGTATTCTAACATTCTGAGGGCAGGCACAAGGCCCGAGACATCAGTGAGACACCCTGCATTCTCATCAATCTGTTTCACCCAGATGAGGGAAGACAGGCCATTGAAAGAGCAAGCATGGATTCTTCTTTCGAGAAATTTGGTAAAGAATGAGGAGGAGACCCGAGGAAGGGAAGCAAGGCAGAGAAGAAACTTGCTTTGAATGGATTTGTAAAAACAGTTGCACAACTCTTCATTACCCAAATGAGTGTTTAAGACAAAGATAGTCTGCAGCCATATTGCTTGCTGGCCCAGGACAGATCACACTTTCTCTGGGTCTAACTCTTAAGAATACCTCGCCTTTAACTCTTAGCTCCTTGCTGACCATGATTTTGCAAACATCACCAGCCTGCTATTTTATCTCCAATGTGATTCTAGGATCTAAGAGATTGTCATGTCCAGCCTGCCATGGGAGTGGCTATGGTGGCAGAAGCCTTACAGAGCCAAAGGTCCATAAACAGCTCTCAGGCATTTACAGCGGTTGGAAAACTGCATCTTACTTTTATGGATTCAGTCACTTACCCTCAACTCTCTTTGCAGCATTTTAACTACCTGGGAAGAACAGTGCTAAACCCAAGGGGGTGGGATAGACCTCTTTACTCAGGTCACCACTTATAAGGGAAATCCTGTCTCTGTACTCTTGGTCAAGTTTTGTAACTATTTCGGTGGGATGCCTTTGTCTAAATTGCACAAAGGGATGTAGGCTAGTGGGTGCTCTGCCTATACATTTATGTTGGGAGAAAAGACAAAGACAATGTCCTTCTACATGGTTTGAAAGCAGCTCTTTCTCCTCAAGAGACACCATTTTCTCTCATGGAGGCCTGATTCCCTAGACTACAGCTGTTGTGGTTTTCTGCCTTGAATGGAGGAACATACCCAGAAGAGCTCAGACGAAGCCTCTATCTGCAATGATGAAGTGATCGTGGGCAGAAAAGATCAGCCATGGAGGCAGGTGCTGGATAAACCATGAAAGGGGGCTGAGGCAATTTGCTGAGTTGTGAGAACAAGCCTTGGGGAGTTTCATCCCCATCAAAACCTGTTGCCATGTATACAAAATCTACACAAATGATTTTAAATGCCAGTTAGTCTGAGCTAAAAAAAATAAAAACCCTACTTGAACGAACCAGGCTGCAAGAGGTTAAATCATGTGAAAACTCTTGTTTTTAAAAGGAACTACATTCAGTTAAGAACCACTTGTGTAGGATATGTCTCAAATAGTGTTGCCATTTGTCAGGGGGATAAAAGTGCTTTAATCCCTTGTGCCAGAGAATGCCTGAGACATTGTATAATGCAACTAGAATAATTGAGTTTCTTGTTCATTACAAAGACCTCTAGCTGAATACTCAAAATTCTTCAGCAGCTGAGTGGGTTTGAAGTGAATTAACAAGGCTCTTTATAAAAAAAAAACAGTAATAATTTTGAGGTAAAACACAAATTTTACAATAGGATTTTGTGAAGCTATGTTGGATGCTTTTTACTCCAAGAAGCCCTGTGCATTATTCTTTGTTGATACTTTTAGGGTGGATTCAGAAAGACAAGTAAAAAGTTAGCCAGAAGTCTTCTATAGGACTCACTGTACCCCAGCCACACACCTTAAGTCTCCTCAGGATCTGCCTCTACTTCCAGTCTTTGGTGTTGGGGAGTAAGGGGTCCTGCCAAACTGCCTCACAGAGCACACCATCTCTGTGCTCATGGGTCTAAGAGCCCTGTGTTTCATTGTCATACTAGGTCCTCCAAGCATGCAATCCAGAGCCCAGACACTCTCAGGGGGACACTACTGTGGGATACAGAAAGCTAAGCTACTGCAGGATTGAAAACAAAACATAACAAAAACAAAAATAAAACGGAAAACCAAGTCCAAACTCAGGAAGACCCACACTTCCTCCAGCCAGCCAGATATCACTCAAGCATGGTCCAATCCGTCTCTTCTGGGAAGACAAAGTGCAAGCTGAGAGGGAGCCCTTCTTATCCCTGCCTGGGTGCTTTGGGAGAGTTGGCTGAAACCCATCATCACTTTGATGACAAAAGCCTTTGGGAGTGGAGAGAAGAGTGAGAAAAAGAACGGCATTGCACTGCCCAATATGGCTGGACCCAGAAAGGCGGGCGAGAGAACACTGGAAGATGCAGAATGTGACCGTTTTTTTTTGTTGTTGTTGTTTTTTGTTTTGTTTTGTTTTTCAAAACAGCAGGGTCAGACGGAGAACGACAGCCAAGAGGTGGACTCTGAGCCTAGTGAAGTTGAGGTTTTCATTGTTTCTGGTGGGATGAGACAACTAGGTAAGGACTAAGGCCACCCAGCTTCAAAGCTGGTCACAGAGGAGTGTCAAGGGAAGACAGGTGAGAGAGGCCTCTAGTTCAGACTGGGGCAGGGCTAGAATGCATGATAAAACAAAACAATACCCTTCCAGGCTGGTGTTACAGTCGAAGACTTGGTGGAAGGAATTTGAGAAGCACTGGGAAAGGGCATTATTCTGAGCCTGGAAGCAAATCGGAAAGAAAGGGTATGGATCACACCCACCAGCCTCCTCCTTCCTCATGGGCTCCTGGGACTATGGCCACTCCAAGTCATCAACCTTTCTGTTCACTTCCTCACAAAGAGAGCAAATTAAGGCCAGCCCTCAACAGAAGGCAATGTTGTTTCCAAAGTGACCCTCCTCACTCCCTCATCCCCCACCCCCATCAGACCAGGTCTCAGTGTCAGCCAGCGATGATCTTGGCACTAACATGGACCGGGAAGGCTTTTTTCATAAGGCTAGATTGTGTGCAAAGCCTGTCCTTTAGGCTAAAGTTGTGCTTTTTTACTTTCTTTCCTCTTGAGTATTTACAGTGTCCTTTGCTAACCATGAGATGATCGTGATATACAGACCAGAGTTCATAGTTTCCCCCTCACCTTTGTCTAGCAAAAATCAAAAAATGGTATTCCTAGTGACCCCCCTTCACCACCAGCATTTTTATATTTCTGCTTTTAAAATTGAAAGCCATAGTTAAGAAACTAGTGTTCAAATCATTTCCAAAATACACATTTTTTTGGAAACCTTTTTTAAAAATCAAGTTATTTTTGAACGTACAAAGAAAAATATTTCCGGTTAAGTGGCCCCAGTTAGAATTTACAGCTCTATCCCAGTATATCAGTTGGATTGTAACCTGTGTTTTTATGAGGCATAATTCAAAGATGACCCAGAAGGACCAGGTAGCAGACATTCTATTCTGGAGGCATTGGATGAATAGGTCTGTGCTAAGACTTGGGTTCATCTAGCCTGCACTCCCAGAAGTAACCATTAGCATTTATGTTATCCACATTATCTAAGGTCTCTTCAAAGGGAACAGATCCACACAAGGCCTCATAACCAGTTGATGGCAGGGCAGAGAAAGAAAGAGAGAGAGAAAGAGAGAGAGAGAGAGAGAGAGAGAGAGAGAGAGAGAGAGAGAGAGAGTAGAGCCAGGTCTCAATGTCTCCAAGCCCCCCAGTTCAGGATTGTATGTCAGACTCTGCCAAAGCCCACAAACCTTATGCCAAATTGGTGGCCTTCACCCAGGATGGTAGTGCTTACCAGGGGCTACAGACATCCCCTGTGCCGGGTGGCCAACCCTGGCTTGGTAGGATGTCTTCTCTTCTTGTCGGTTCTTCTTGAGACAGCCGAGGGGGAAGAGCGTCAGTGGAAGGTAAGACTTGGTCTTATGAGATATTTAGGTTTGCTGTATAATAAAAGTTTATTTATGCTATAAAAGTTTACTTACTATGCTACTGTAGCTGACCTGCCCTCTGGTATTCCCTGAGGCCAGAAACTTCAGTTTCTGGAACTTAGTACCTCAGCCCCAAAACAGCAGAGGATTAGGCAATGTGGCCTTTATTCTATCTCAGCAGAAACTGTTGGGCTCTAACTTGTGCCTGATAGTCTGAGGTCGCAGGAAGAAAAGACACTTAGAGAAGTTGTTATAGAGTTTATTACTAAGTTCCCTATGAAAAGCTATCTAAGGGGAAAAGTGGAAAGGTCCTAAGTGGGGAAAAGGAAAGAAATTCTAATAAGGGAAAAAAATTCTAAGGGAAAAAATTCCAGGCAGGGGAAAAGGAAAGGAAGGGAAGAATGAGGATGACTACTCTCTCTTTGTCTTTGTCTTCGGTACTTATGCATCTTTCAGAGTACATGGTCACATGTTACAAAGTTCATCACAAGTTCACACCAAAAAATCAAATCATAAATCAAAATAGAAGTTTACAACAGAGAATGTTTACATGCATATCCATTAAGAGTAATTATCTGGCTAAACATCCATCACCTGTCTAGCTCCACAGGTTCACTGAAGGTTTAAAACTATAAGAAATTAGTGAAGCTTTGTATAGATAAACCCAGGCAATATTTTATCTTCTGTCCCAACACCTGTAATAAATTGTGAATTCCCTATTAGTGACCTTTGGTTAACTGTTTTACAACCTCTTGGAATGTGCTCTGAGTAGGAGAAAGTCTGGTTACTATCTAAAAGCAATTAACTGATGACACTTGGGAGACTGGCAGAGTTCTCATTAAAGTTTTGACTATCAGAAAGGGATCTAATAGCAGTCCCACTATAAAAGAGCTTAACAATCATTGATATAATTTTAAGAATTCTTATAGGATCATCATTAAGACTTAAGAAGTCATCTATTTGTCTATATAGCATCACTACAAGACAATACATCTTCATGGATCTGTAGAGATCTGCTCCAAAGAGGTGCACTGCTATTGCTTAGTGATAGTTATATTTGTTTAATAATAATAGGAAAAGCATATTAATAGCAGGAATCTTTCCTAAAATAAGTAAGTCCCTTACAGCCTTGCTGAATAAGGGCTCACTTGTCGCAGATTATATAATAATCCAAGGCAAGCCATTTCAGGGTGATCACCTGCTAATTATTAGCTTGTCCCATTATGGCTCCTGACACCTCTGGCTCCAAGACTGTCTTCTTTCTAAGGACTTGGGGGTCAGTTCTAAGGCCAAAGCCCCAAGAGATCTCATTCTTCACAATTGCAACAAGGCTTTCCTGCAATGCACCCCACACACATGGACTCTGCCCATGGTATTGCACCCTCCTTCCTGATTGATATGTCCCCCAGAATGTCACTAGTCAATTCTACCTGGTATGTGTCCCAATTCCCTAATATTGAAACGTTCTCTTTGTAGTCTTTGAGGCTGAAAGAGCAATGATTGCAAGTATAACTACAGGACCTGTTATCATGACCTTAAATGTCAGGTCATGGGCAGGGGTGCTGTGATGGCATTAGACAAGAGAAGGATTTGGGCCACACTAAAGAGTGGGAGAAGACTCAGGAAAGCTTCATGGAGAAGACATTTGAGCTGTGTCTTGAAGCATGAGATAGAGGAGCAGCAGGCCTTCGAGTCCAGCTCTCCACCCTTTGCTATGGAATTGATCCAGGGAGCAAAGCCGGAAGCGACCCAGGAGCTGAGGCACAGTGAATGTGTTATAGAAACTGGATAGAAACTAATGGCTCCCTCCTTGCACATTCAGGATAGACCCCAAGTTGACATTATAAATTTGTCTGTCCACTTATACAAACTGGGGATGCATGTCAGCCTCTTTTAAGTCATTCTGTACTTGTCTTCTTAGTTTGTAGAAGGATTTACTTTTGTAAAAAAAAAAAAAAAAAAAAAAAAAAAAAAAAAAAAGTGCCATGAAAGAAAATACAAATTACAATGTATACATTTCATGTTTTAACTGTTACATGAACAAGTTCAATGAATAATAATGTTATCTCACCAGGGTTTGAAACATAATGCTATGACCAATCCAGTGGTTATAGCATATTTAGTCACAGATTGTGGACCTATGTATTTAGAGTTTTCTAAAATCAAATGACAGATTTTAGCTGTCATTGGTGAATCTTCATGTGAGGATCAGGAAGACCTGGCCCAGCTCCAAACACTAAGTAGATTCACCCTGTGTCACCATCTGCTTTACTTTCTGTCTGTAGAATGGAAGCAGTTGTTTAGGACTGAAAAAAAAAATGGAGTAGACCATTTCTAAGGACTCTTCCAGCTCTGCCATTTCCAGGACTAAGTTCAAGGAATTCTTTTGTTGAGCAGAGGCCCAGAACGTTCTCTTCACTTCTATCCATCATGGTTATCATTGTGTCTGAAACACTGACTCCCCTTCCCTCAGGAACTCTTAGCCTTGGTAACACGTTGACTCAAAAATTGCTCTACTGCTATTAATAATCACCGTCCTTTCCCACTTCAGCTGGGGGGCTTGAGGAGCTAACAGGGCCAGAGAAAGTGACAGGTGAGCAGCTGGGGCCAAGACAGAGAGTTACTTCAGAGTAACAGGCTGGTTGCTTTGCTTTGGATTAGGAAACTAGACCTGAGCTGACAACTGCTCTGTGGAAGCTTGCTTCCTAGATGTGGAGAGAGGGTAACTGGACCAGACCCCCATCTGCCAGCTCTGCAGAGGTTTGCTGATGCCAACAATGGCATATTTTTTTGTCTCCTTCAGACCTCTGTTTCAGAAGACCTCAGAGTGAGGTGAAGAGCTTTGGACCCTTCCTTCATTCTGAAGCCCTATCTACCCCATCTACTTCTCTCTGTAGGGCAGCTGGATTTCTTGCCACTACTGCCAGACTTTCATCTGGTCCCTGGTTTACATGGCTTTCTACTGAGCAAACAAACATTCCCACCCACAAAGGACAAAGGCCATCCATGTATAAACCTTAACATGTGTCAGCCAGGTGCTGCTATGGACTGGCTCAACTCACAACCTTGGGTTGGGAGTCTGCTTCTTGGTCTCGTCAACTAAGTTCAAATCCCCCAGTAAAGAGCTTATGGAACAGATTCATATATGGTGGTATTGTATGCCCAGATGACTACCTATGTGATGATTAAACAATTCTTGTATCAACGTATGGAAGAAACAATAGCCCTGCTGCAAGTTGCAAGTGAAATCTCACCTCTTAACGGAAAGTGACCTTAAGGAAAGCCTAGGGGAAAAGTCCAGATGACAGATGTCTCAACCTTCTTGTGTGTGGCAGGGCATGTGCTGACCCTGAAGGTGAAAAGAAGGCTCTGTCACCCATCTTCATCCCCCAGTTGGTCAGTTGCTACCAAGCATCATCCAAGGATTTTAACATTTGTCTTTCCTCCCCTACTCCTGCCTCCACAGCTCCTGGCAACTCTTAGGACCAAGCTGTTTCAAGCATGGCTTTTTGTTAAGTCAGCTACAGGAAGGAAAAGATGGCTGTGTGATCAAGAAGGTCAAACACAGCTACCCAAACACTGCATCTGCAGCCCGGGCCTATGCCAGGCTCGTGCCAAGGCAAGCCCATCAGAAGCCCATTTGGGTAATTCTTTCCTCATGCCAGAACAATCTCAATGAGAACTCCTTTGCAGGAATGTTACTGATAGAAAGAGGGTGGGGAGGTGCCACTGTTTTAACTTAGAACCTGGGTGTTTAACAACCCTCCATTCATGCATAGTCCACAGCTTATGCTGTATAGATTTTTTCTTTTAAGTTTTAGGGGAGCATTCAACCAATGGGTATTGAGCCCAGGGGTGAGAACATTGATCTTCCATGGGGCATTCATGGGAGGCTCTATGGAAGAGGTGACATTCGAACTATGTATGCCCAGAGAAGTTGGAGAGTGGAAAACCTTTATAGTACTGTATCTGTGGGAGGGCAGAGAGTGTAGGACCAATCTAGCCAACAAGATGGTAGGATTCCAGCCCATGGGGCAGAGCTAGCTACCACCAAATGTGCTTATTGTCTGCCTGGAAGACCTATGCCACTAGGGAGTTTTGAGCCCCATATGAGTAAAAGTCATGTTTACACCATTTTCTTCATGGAAATCCATACAAAGCTTTTTGAGGTAACTTGACGGCTGAGGAGTCCTAACTAATGACAGTCAATAACCTCAACTCAACCTCTTGCCTAGGCATCTTTGGAGTCTTCAAGCATTTTTCCACATGAGTTACCCAGTATATCATGCTTACATCACAGACTCTACTCTGAAGGCGGCTACTCCCAGCCTACCAACTTGTCATAGAGGGTTCTAAAAAAGTCGCTTCAGTGGTTTCTGACTGTATAAGAGATTGTCTCCGTGGAAGATGGTTTTGACAGAAAGAGGGTTGAGTTGCTTGAAGAATATTGAATGGAACTTGCTGTCCTGTCAGCTGATGGGATGGGTCAAGAAGACAACCATGCAGGGCTTATTCTTACCACATTTTTCCTGTCTTTGAATTCTGGACTCTCCAGGGCCCAAGCCTGCAGTCTAAGCAATACCATCCCCAGTTCCTCTAGCCCTCCTTTGGGAGCCACTCCCACTGTTGCCCCCTTGAAAACAACAGTCCTTTCCCCAATGTATGTATGTGGACTTCCTATTCATTTCTTCTTCAACCAGATGTTTGTGGAGATGTCTGCTCATATTTTTGCCTGTTGTTGCTTAAAAAGAAATAAAATACATGATACTCCCCTTAGGAAAAGCACCACTTTTGGAGATAGAAAAATAGCAAGGTGTGGACTAAATTGGATAGCAATGAGAAGTTCCAAGAAGGAGAAAGAGACAAAGAAAAATAAAGAGAAAGCTAAGAAAGGAGACCGCCTTATATGGAGAGACCATGCAGATAGTTCATGTCTAGAGAATACGAAGGGGAAATCAGGCCAAAAGGAGTCTACCACATGGGGGGTTAAAAACAGTTCTTTGCTTCAGCTTGGGAAAGGTGTTAAGAATGCTGAACTTTTGAGGCAGCTTGCTGGAGTCATACAGAAGATGGGGGGTTAGGAAAGAACAGGTATACAGGGAAACCCTCTGAAGGCAATTTCTCATAGTGGAATTGGTCCTTTTGCCTCCATGGGATCTTCCTCCTACTCTTCCTCCTCTTCTTCCTTCTCTTCTGCCTCCCCCTCCTCCTCCTCGGCTGTCTCTCTCCTCTCCTCCCCTCTGTCTGATACCCTGATGTGGGGCGGTAGGCTGTGGGAAGCAGCTGGGTGCTTGGTCAAGCATAAGCCTGGAATCCTGGACCCTTATTAGATGGCAGGAGTTCAGCTCTGTTCCTGGGCCCTGGTTCTTTTCATGTAGCTTCAGCCCTCCACAGCCCCTCCCACAGAGAGGTCTATGGACATCAGTCAGGAGGAACAGGCCTCAGGCCCTAGAGAGATTTACATACCAATGAGATGCCTAAAGGCCAGAGGGCAGAGCCAGTTAAGCATTCTTCTCCAGCCCCCCTCCTCTCTCCCTCCCTATTTAACTCAGGTCTGCCCTGAGTTTCATGGGGTTGCACATCCAAACTCAACTACCATCCGTCATGAAAATAAAGCAGGCTACAGCTATTTGGCTTAGCCAGCTTGCCTGAAGCAACAGGGGCAAAACCCTTCTTGCTACCCAGCCCTGTGTTCCTTAGACAGTTTCTTTTGCAAGGCTAAAAACTCCAGGTTGAGCCTAGAGAAACTGCATGACGCCTGCCAGTTTCTCCATGCAGCTGCCAGCTCAAATCCAGCTTCCATAAACACAAGCTTTCACTCCTTCTGACTCTTGACTCTCCTATCAAGCCTATGTGTCTCTTCCTCTAAGCTTTTCATCAAAGTTGGCCTTTTTCCCCCTTCTCTACATTTAAGATTTCTAAGAAAAACAAAGGGGGGATACAGGACCTCTCTGCCAGAGCACCCAGACGTCACATGGCAGAGCAAGCCCCTCCCCCACTGCTTCTAAACCTGCCATTAATGCTTCTTCCCCCAAACAGGAACACCTACAACAATGTTCCTGCTTCTCAACCAAAAATTTTCTTGTTTTTTGTTTAAATGTCTCCTTTTCTAACACTCATGATATATGCCCAACATTTTTTTTTCAATTTTTAAAATTTCTTCAAGGTTCAAAAGCCATCTAATTTATTCCACAGGTTAAATCAACATGCTAATCACCACTTCTCAAGTCGTAATAACTAATTTCCTTTCACAGACAAACTGATGCTGACTAAAACTTCCTCAAACACCTTTGCTTTTCTAGGATCTCAATGACAGACCATGATGTGCTTGCTCCCAACTAGCCTAATGCTTGCTACACACCCTTTACAGACATCCCCCTGCCGGGGTGCTGCTTTCCTGTTGTGATTAGCCTATAGGTGCTCCCACAAGTCCAGCAGAAACAATGCCATCTCCTGGAACCTGACTGGGACACCAAGTTGCCTTCTTCCAGCCACCCGTCTGACTGAAGACCCCAGACATGCACACTGAGACCCAGACATACACACTGAGATCCAGAGACACACACTAAGGACTCCAGAGACATGCTGAGATCCAGCAGAGACAATGCCACCTCCTGGACCCTGCCTGGGATGCCAAGCTACCTTCTTCCAGCCACCAAGTTTCACTGAAGACTCTAGAGACACACTCTGAAGAACCCAGAGACACACGCTGAGTCCTATAGAAGACAGATCCAGACCTTCCAGCTACAGATAAACTCTTTTGTCAAAGTCAAATAGCCAAAAGTTACATGTTAGTAAGGAAAACATAATGTCTATCTAGATTAATCAGATGTTATTACCCTCAAACTGTACCACCTGTGTTTAATTGTTTCAATGATCTCTTACCTTCCTAACCCCCACCCTCAGCTCCCCTTACCCTTTGGCTTAATTGTGCCACACCCTATGGCCTTCATAGTATTTTCTTTTGACTTCCTTATCCAAAATTTTCACTACAAATAACAATGACCCCCCCTTTTTAAAAAAAGAAAATATGGGAGTTGTGGGGCCGTGGGCTGTGAGAAGCAGCTGGGTGCTTGGTCAAGCATAAGCCTGGAATCCTGGACCCTTATTAGATGGCAGGAGTTCAGCTCTGCTCCTGGGCCCTGGTTCTTTTCATGTAGCTTCAGCCCTCCACAGCCCCTCCCACAGAGAGGTCTATGGACATCAGTCAGGAGGAACAGGCCTCAGGCCCTAGAGAGATTTACATACCAATGAGATGCCTAAAGGCCAGAGGGCAGAGCCAGTTAAGCATTCTTCTCCAGCCCCCCTCCTCTCTCCCTCCCTATTTAACTCAGGTCTGCCCTGAGTTTCATGGGGTTGCACATCCAAACTCAACTACCATCCGTCATGAAAATAAAGCCTATAAAACTCATGGACTTTCTCGTGTCATTGGGGCCGCACCATGAGGAACCATGGAGAAGGCCTTTAATGAGCCACTGTAGCTGTAGCCACTATGCCTAACTTCCCTCTGGAGGAACTTTCAGTGTTCCCAGCCAACTACCCACACCCTGAGATTATCTACAATCTTCTATGATCATTCTTGTCCCAAGAGTGCACAGAGCATAAAAGTAAGAAGCCATAAAACTTCCTTCCCAAACAAAGATAATTTCTGCTCTTGACTTGATAGAGGAACTTGTCAGTTCATTCTGAACACAAGAGCCATACTTTCAAGGTCAAACTCCTTCCATTAAGCTGGGAATCCAGAAAAGTTACTCAAAGAATGTTCCCCTTTCTCCCACAGGTTCTAGGATCAAGGGTCATGGCTCCTCCAATACTTTACTCTGACCAACACACCGTGCCTTCTCCCCTCCCCCCTCTTCCTTCCCCCTCCCCCCCCCATCCCTCCCTTATCTTGCCATCTAAAACATACTTCTGTTCTCTCAGGCCTGAATCTTCTGTTTATCACTTGAATGACTAGATCTAATTTATTTGTCACTTCCCTTAACATGTCAGATTATTTTGTCCTTCCTGAGGCTAAGGTAACTTCTACCTAAATTTGGATCACTAGACTTCTAGAAAAATATTATGATCAGATTTAGAAATAAAAACCCAGGGCCTGGAGAGATGGCTCAGTGGTTAAGAACACTTGCTTGAGAGTGTAGTTTGAGGATAACTTGAGTTTGGTGCCCAGCACCCACATCAGGCAGCCCACAACTGCCTATATAGCTTCAGGTTATAACTCTTCTGACTTCTGTGGGCGCCCACACATATACACATATGCAGACTCATGTACACATAAATAAATCTTTAAAAAGAGTCCCAGAGGGTAGGATGCCATTTGGGATTTAAAAAAAAAATTTATCCTAGAAAGTTGCACTTTGTAAACAGTTAAGATTTCTGTAATGGTTTCCCTGCCATAGAAAAATTCTCATATGATTTTTATGTAGTCACAAAACAAGTAAAGCTGTAATTTCAAAATAAGACAAAAAGAAAAAAGAAATGGTCTAAACTTTTTATGGCACCCCTTTTGTTGCCAGTTGCCCCCTTTAGATTGTGCTTTTGAGTTCTTACCAAGGAACTCACTGCCATTTTTCCCCACCCGATGATGTCGCTAAATATTTCAAAATCTATGCCTATGTTGGTTCCCCAGACAGACATGAGCCAAACATTGAAACTACTGCAAATTCAAGTGAACATTCCTGATTATATCCACTGTTTTAGGTCTCATCTCCCACTCTAATTCAAAGGGACATTAGCTACCCAAGGGAACTGGAATCCTGCTCAGGCTAAAGGTGTGTGCCACCAACTCTCCCATTTTCCAAGATTCATAGAGTGGATGGTCAGTGGTTGGCCTAGTTGCCCTCAGGAGGGCACTTTTTCAACTAGGTTTCACTGTCATCCATAATACATCTGAATAATTTTTGTCTAGCAAACACTGGGGACTTTAAAAGTGTTAAGGCAGCCATGTTCCACCCTCAATCCTCAGTGCAGTCTCCTTGACACTTTTTTTCTAGCCAGTTCCTAGATCTAGCACACACAAACCACAGTCATGGACCACAAGTGTCTGGCATCATAAGTAGAAGTAACCCTAATTTGTACATATAGATCGTCTCCTGGAAAGTACCCAGAGGTGAAGTTAAAATGCAGCCTCCTTTAAGGCCTCTATTTTCTGGGTTTCTCTTCTGAAGCCACATGACCCTTACAGTTGCCTTTGCTGTCTACTTCCTGGCAATTTTTGCCACTAAAAGTAAGTTCCTCGAGGGCAGGATCCATGTCTGATTCATCACTGGGTCCCCTGCAGGGGTGAACCCTGTATGAACTATAGAGGACATGAGGATGAACCCAGCCCTCACTGTGACTCAAAGTGCCAGGGAGCTAGAAGGAGCAGAGGGTGGGAGTCTGCTTTTTTCTGAGGCTGGCAATGCCCTCTTCTCTCTCCTGCTTTCTCCCTACTGATGCCTGAAAGAACAACAAAATGATGCTCTCTCTTGAACTAGCTTCTGCCAACTGTCACCATGGGACAGAATCCCCTGGGAAGCCTTCAGCTGTTAACAGCTTAGAATGCTGCTGTTCCCAGGAGTCTCTGCCCTGAAGAGCAGAGATGGGATCAGAATAGGGCATTGAAAAAGGCAAGGGTTGAAACTTAGCCAGGAGTGGTGATACAGCACTTTATCTCAGGCATACGCAGGTAGATCTCTGTGAGTTAGAGGCCAACCTGGTCTACAAAGTGAGTTCCAGACAGCCAGAGCTACACAGAGAAAGCAGAAAACAACAGAGTAGACAATTCTGTTTCTGAAGGACACGTTCTCCTGTTAGGGTATTGAGGCAGGACAGGGTGGCAAAATAGAGCCTTCATTTTTGTTGTTCTTTCTTGATGGAAGATATCAGAATTATTAAGGCAAGTCCCCAGGGACATAAAGATGATTTTTCCATCTCACATTCTCATGTTCAGGGCTTCTCAGAGGTGCAAGGGCCATGAATCATGTAACAGAAGTACAGTGGATGAGCAATGACATTCTTGTAGCATGGACTCCTCTCTTCCAAACATGAACTTCAGATCTTGACCCCACAGGCCAGTATCTGTATTTCTGTATTTCCTTAAGCCAAGAAAAGTAGGATGCATCACAGAGACCTCTCTATATGATTAAAATGCCATGTGGAGAAGAAGAATAGTTAAAGGAATGGGGCAAATGTTAGGGGAACAACAATTAGGAAAGAGATCAAGAAAGAGACCAGTAGAGAGGCAGAAGCCAAGGCTTCTACCCATTCTGGTATGTTCTGTACATTGTTGAGCAGGATTTTAGCAAACATTTTCATCTTTTGGGTCAGTTGCAAAATCTGACTGGTGGTTCATATCCTAGAAAACTCAGGAATTAACTTGCAAACTTTGCAAAGTTTCTGCGAGGGTTTTGGCCATTCTTATAAGTACCTATAGTATTTCACTCCTATTTCCCCTGATAATACCTGCCTTTGAGCATAATTGCCCAAACCAACCCTTCCTCCTTGAAGTTGCTTCTTGTCAGGTATTTTGTCACAGTAACAATAATTAAGATGGTCTTTCAAAAACATGTCAAAAGAGTTAGGGTCAGATTTGTAGCACCCACAGGGCAGCTCACAACCATTCATAACTCCAGTTCCAGGGGATGCAATATCTTCTGAATTTTGTGGTTACCAAGAACACACATGGTACATGCAGACAAAACACTCTTACACATGAAGTAAATCTGGCTTTAAAAAAATAGCTGGAGAGTTGGCTCAGTAATTATGAACATTTCCTGTTCTGGCAGGGAACAGTGGTTCAGTTCCCAGTACCGCACCAGCATGGTAACTCATAAGCATCCTTAATTCTAGGTCCAGGAGATCTGACAACTTCTTCTCACCTCCCTGGACATCAGGCATGCATGTGGCACACATACATGTAGGTAAAACTCTCTTACACATAAATAAATCTAAATTTTAAAAGTTAAAATGCTTGTAACTGAAAGACCAGTGGTTAAGAGCATTTGCTACTCTGTAGAGGACCTGACTTCAGTTCTCATCACCCTTGGGGGCTCATTACAACCACTTGAATCATTGGCTCCAAGCTATTCAATGCTCTCTTCTGGCCTCTGAGGACACCAGCATCCACATGCTTCATACACTCGTGCGTGTACACACATACACACACACACACACACACTAAGATAAAATATGTTTTAAATAAAAGAGAGGTAATACCAGTGTTTTATGTATCACACATATACACACACACACACACACACACACACACACACACACACACACACACACACACACACACAAAATACATCTTTTTAAAGTTAAAGTAAAAGAGACCTGAGAGATGGCTCAGTAGTTAAGAGTACTTACAAGCCAGGTGGTGGTGGCACACACCTTTAATCCCAGCACTTGGGAGGCAGAGGCAGGCGGATTTCTGAGTTCGAGGCTAGCCTGGTCTACGGAGTGAGTTCCAGGACAGCCAGAGCTACACAGAGAAACCCTGTCTTGAAAAACCAGAAAAAAAAAAAAAAGAGTACTTACTATAATGTGCAGGGGACCCAAATTTGGTTCCTAGCATGTAACTTTCACTCCAGGGCATCCAACACCCTCTTCTGGGCTCCTTGGCAGCTGCGTACATGTGCACATACCCCAACGAATACATATTTAAAAGTAAGACTTTTACAAGATGTTCAAGGTTAGAAAAAATAAAATCCTACAAGGTTAGAGTTATGTTTGAAAACAAGTCATTCACTGTACCTTACGTAGCAGCTGCTGACTATTAGCACAGACCATTCCTCAGTGTGTCATAGACAAATAAGGACAGAGTTGTGAGGGCGGACTGAAGCCTAGGGAAATGATGGAGAGAGCCACCAGGGAATAATGGAGAGAGAAGTGCTAATACTACAGATTAGGCACAAAGCCTAAAGCAAGCAAGGTGCTGCTCAGTCACTGTCACTGCTCACATTCATCCCTCCACGCTCCCACGACTCTGTTGGCCTACGTATGGCCTGTCCACTTATTGGCCTATCTCTTCTGGGCACCTAGGATGTGCATGAACTGCGTGTTGGCTCAGAGACACAGACACAGCAGAGGCTCCTTCCTGGAAAGACTTGGGAGCTAAGAAGTCATGTAGCCCTATCTCCAGTACCATAGTTAACAGACCACAGTGCAGATAAAGGCAAATCTCAGGAGTTAAGGAGCACTAAGGTCCTGCTATACTTTATGGTTTGTCTCTTGAGAACGCGTGTCGGAATTCGTTTGCTGTTGTGATGGTGTGGAGAGGTGGGTCTGTTAGGAGCTGACTTAATGAAGCTCTCAAGGGACTCTCATGAGGGATAAGTTACCTCAAGAGAGGGTTATGCACTGCGGTAGTCTCCCATTTCACCTGACAGTGTGAGCTTATTCTCTGCCATGAGTTGAAACAGTCTTCACCTACTAAACTTTTAGATTTCTACCCTGAACCAATTAATCACCATTCTTCACAAATCATCCAGAAATCATCCACAAATCAAGAGATGACTCAGTGCTTAAGACCACTGATTGCCTTCCAAAGGACCTAGGTTCAATTCCTAGCACCTACATAGTGGTTCACAACCATTGGTAACTCCAATCCTAGGGAATCTGATGCCCTCTTCTGGCCTCCAAAGACATTGCATGCATTTGGTGCACAGGCATGCAAGCAACACACACACACACACACACACACTCACACAAATTTTAAATGTAATTACCCAGTATCAAGTATTTTGTTATAGAAAGTAATGACTTAGGATCATAGAAAAATTCTAAGATGTCCAGTGTTCTTCTCCCTCAAACACATACTACTGTTGATGATGAGCAAGAATCTTGAATATGATTCAATGTTATGCCCTATCTTGCCACCTATGTAAGAGGGATTTCATAAATGTAACCAAGCCCCTAGTCAGCTGACTTGGGGTAAATTAAAGTGAGTATTTTCCTGGGTGGCCTTGACCTAATCACAAATACTTCTAACAGGAAGCAGGTCTTCTCAGAAATCCATGGTGACAAGCGTCTCCAGAGATGGCAGATAGCCTTAAAGAAGCAACTTGTCACAAATGCAGAGGGCCATGTATCAGAAATGGCAGAAAGCATGTCACAGTTGGAATTAAGAAGCAGAGAGCTAGCCAGGTCTACACAGAGAAACCCCCGTCTCGAAAAACCAAAAAACAAAACAAAACAAACAAACAAACAAAAAAAAAAAAAAAAAAAGGAGAAAAGAAAAAAAAAGGCAGAGAGCTTGAAAGACAACCTTATACCTCAGGAAACCGAAGCTATGACCAAAACCTTGATTTGTCTTTAATGTCAGGAGAAGATATAGCCTACCTATGCCCACATTCTCAGTCTATGTCAGATAAAAGGCTGTTTCAGATTACATTGGAAGTCACTAATTACATAGCAATAGAAAAGCAGTGTGTGGGATAAAGGGAAAGGATGTGCAGAGCAGAAGCAGATAGAACTGCTAGCGCCCCAAGAGAAACTAGGCAGCAAGAAAACCTCCAGCTTCAAGACTCTTGATAAAAATCACAAAGTAGATTTAAGCAGTCAAATACTGAGTGCTTAATGTGGGCGAGGTGATTGAAGCCTACCTAGTCCTACAGAGGAACCCAATCTCCTCCTCCAGTGAATCCCCCACCCCCTGAAAAGGATTAAACCCAAAATCCTCCCTAGAGTATTCAAGAGGAGACACCCTGACTGTAGCTCCAACTTCTACCCAATAACCAAATGCTGGAGAAAGGGCAGGGGTGAGATTTACATGCCTGAGAGGCTGAGCAAAGAACAGCAAATATTTCACTTCTATCCCTGGAAACTCAAGGCTGTTTTCTAACACAGTTCTTCCAGAATATTAAATATATATATATATATATATATATATATATATATATATATCTCCATAGCTTGTTTTTTCTCTCCCTTCCCCCTCCCTCCCTCTCCTTCCCTTTTCTTTTAGAAGATCCATGAGAGCTTTTATTGCTGATTAATCATTTTAATATTTGAATCTTTTAAAGAGGGTTTGGAGAAGCTGGGGGTTTTGTTGTTTTTCTTCTTTTACTTTTTTTTTCTTTTCTTATTTTTTTCTTTTGGTTCCTCCAGGCAGGGTTTTTCTGCATAACAGACTCCTGGACTCACTCTGTAGACCAGGCTTGCCTCAAACTCACAGAGATCCACCTGTCCTGCCTCTCAAATGCTGGGACTAAAGGTGTGTACCATCACACCCAGCCAGAGGTACTTTTTTTTTTTAACATTCGAAATAATCAAAAGTTATATAAGATTCACAGGGAATATATCTTTTAAAGGAAAATCTACCTCCTCCTTTTCCCTTCTCACAAGCCCTAAGTCTTCATGAGGAAAATAAATTTTTAGTGACAAACTTTATGAAATTGCCAAGTAGAAGGGGCAATAGAACGCTGAGCATCCCTTCCCAGGAGAATAACATGACTCTACTGTCCCATCGGAACATGGTCACAAACTACAGACCTACAGAAGGGCCATACATGGATGAAGAGCCTCCCCCCACCCAAGGAAAAACCCACAGTGTTACTGCTTAGGGGAATGAAAAATCAGCCAAACCTAAGGTGGCCAGGCTGCAGCCTTAACCTTTGAAGCAAGGATGACCATTCTGAGAGGTAAGGGATAAAAACATGAGGTCTGGGAAAGGGAAGGCACAAGTCTGGGAAAACTGGAAGAATCTAGGCATGTTTGTGTGGCAATCAGGCATTTGAGAAAGAACAGGAAGAATGGGGCATGTCGAGGAAAAGCCACTAACAGGGAGGCCTTAATTGCCAACCCCAAGCCTTTCCTGTAGCAATGGAAAGCTGCTAAGGGCCTTTGGAAAGAAGAAAAGCTAGTCTCACAATGATTGACAGTATTTAGATTGGTTCCACAGTGGAGGGCCTGGTGTAAGTTTATGATACAGAGGTGCTGGGCCATGGTAATAGAGTTGGAGAGAACAGTGATGTCACTCAAGGGAATCCAACAACACAGGGCTGCCAAGGTTTTCTTTCTGCACAGCTATTGTGGGCTCACTCCGATGCTCTTGCAGAGCTCATGACTAACTGAGAATATCTGAAATTACAATATGAGTCACACTCCAGGTGTACTGCAGTGCAGTCTTAGAGATGTACCTTGGGTATGAATAGGCAGCAGGGTGTGCAGCTTCCAGATAAGAAGCCAGTTCCAGGGTGGCCTCAGTTTCCTCCTCATGGTATTAATGTCTTAGAAGAGGAACATCCTGAGACATGATTAGCTTCAAGGCTAGTCATATTTCCACTCACATTTTTTACATTGTTTTGGCATCTTCTCTACAGACCCTGTGAACCTGAGCAATACTCTCATACCTTGACCCTAAAGACTAGGGAAACAGCAGTGGAGGCATTAAGGATAAAGGAGGTCACTGCTCCCTGAGGGTAGCAAGACCTCAGCCACAAACAACGGATATGATTAACGTCCTTGTGAGAGTCAAGACTTCAGCAAGGTTCACTTCTATTCTTGCTTTAAATTCAAAGACTTGTGGGAGGAGATAGGAGGAGGAAAAACTGACAGGAAACAGCCCTGGGTGCTTTGGGCTAAAATGAGCAGTTTCAATCATAGCACTAGGAAGACAGAAGTAGGCAGATCTCTGTCAGGTCAAGGTTAGCCTGGTCTATGCAGCTAGTTCCAGGCCATCCATAACTACTTAGTGAGAATCCATTTCCAAAGAAAATGCACTTCCCACATCCCCAGGAAAGGAGAACAAGATTCTGCCCCTCACTGTGCACTTGAGAAGGAGAAAGATCCTCTGTAAACACGTGTCAATGCTCCCAGCTCTGCTCTGAGCCACAGCCAGCAGGGATGATGAGTGGGAACAAGGAGAGAGGACTCTGCTTCCCTGAAGCTGCCTCTAATCCCTACAGGTCAGTCTTCTACCCCTGACTCATCCTTCTGGTCAGAGGAAAATGTTCTAGAAATGATCCTGGCCTCCTTGGAGGTACAACCTGGACAACCCTGAGCCCATTCTGAAGCAAGGATGAGTGAGGAGAAACAAGGTTAGAGGGTGATCAAAGGCAGGTGAAAAGTTGGGAAGACTGGGAGGGTCTGCACATACTCAGGCAGCCATACTTAAACAGCTGGAGTCAAAGGCAGAACAAACCTCAGAAGTAAAGCCAAGGCTTGGGAAAGGCTACTAGCAATGGAACGTGTTTAGTTTCTTTTTGGTTTTTCAAGACAGGGTTTCTCTGTGTAGCCCTGGCTGTCCTGGAACTCACTCTGTAGACCAGGCTGGCCTCGAACTCAGAAATCCGCCTGCCTCTGCCTCCCAAGTGCTGGGATTAAAGGCGTGCGCCACCACCGCCCGGCTAAGTGTTTAGTTTCTTAAGAAAATGTGCTAGCTAGCTTTATGTCAACTTGACACAAGCTAAAGTCCTAGAAGAGGGACCTCAATTAAGAAAATACTTTCATTAAGAGATGACTGTAAGGCACTTTTCCTAATTAGTGATTGATGCGGGAGGGCACAGCTCATTGTGACTGAAGCCATCCCCAACCCAGTCGTCTCGGGTTCTATTTTTAAAAGCAGACTGAGCAAGCCAGGGGGAAGCAAACCAGCAAGCAGCATCCCTCCATGGCTTCTTTAGCTCCTGCATCCAGGTTCCTGCCCTGTTTGAGTTCCTGTCTTGACTCCCTTCTAGAACAAACAGTAATGTGGAAGTGTAAGCCAAATGAACCCTGTCCTCCCCAAATTGCTTTGGTCATAGTGTTTCAACAGAGCAATCGTAACCCTAAATAGGACAGAAAACGCTCTGACTGTCTTAGTTTTGGGGCAGAGGGATTTAAGTACTTGTTTGAATTATGCTCCAAATGCATGTGTGAGCACACACATATCAACACACAGAGAACTTGAGCTTGGCTTCCCAGTGGGCATCCTCCTGTCTTGGAATCTCGAGGCCTCAATGTTGGTTGTACATTCTTTCTTACCCAAACACCTATATGACTATCATGCTGCTTAGGAAAATCCACTGACTGCATCAGCATAAAGATAGAATGTAGTCAGATCCCAAACTCTTAAAGGCTGCCACAGTCAGCAGAACTCACACTCAGAAGACCTAGACCCTACTCTGCAATCTACTAGCTAATACCTTGAGAAAAACCAGGGAACTTCTGTGTCCTAGACTTTTTGTCTATCAAGAATAGCAACACTTACTGCACAGACCGGAGTGGTCCCAAAGGTGGTAAGCTAACCAACGCACTGAGTACCCTTGCTGATACAACAGTAACTTATGAGAGGTTGTTAAGTGCCTCAAGTTCCTTTCTTCCTGACTTTTACCTCTGTGCCCTAGTGTTCCTTCCATGTAGAAAGAGAAGGGTGAATACAGAAAAAAAGAAGTGTCATAAACTAGAAGACATTGTGACCCCCAAACCCACACATTGATATTTAATATCCAGGGTGATTGTATTAGGAAATGGCAAGGTCTGTAAATAATTCAGTCACGAAAGTGGAGCCTTCTAGATAAGATGAATGACTTTGCAAGAATAAAGCCCAGAGAGATTTTTTAGTTGTCTCTCCACATACTAAAATTACAACAATCCAGTGGTCTGCAATCTGGAAGAATGTCTCACACCAGAGCATGGCCCTACAGGCACGTGATCCCAGACTCATCACCTCCAAGACCATAAGAAGTAAATGCTTGCTGGCTAAGCCATCCAATCCAGAATCACATGCAACATTAATCTGACCTACTACAACAAGGATATAATCTTGTAAAGAACTAATTCCTATGGCTAGAGAAATGGCACAGTGGGTAAACACACCTACTGCTTCTGTAGAGAATCTGGGTTCAATTCCCAGCACCACATGGTTGGGATTACAACTATTACAACTTCTAGAGGAGCCAATATCCTCTTCTGACTTCTGTGGGCTTTTGCCCATACATGGTATACATGCATACACACACACACACACACACACACACACACACACACTGTATAATCAGCTTTTAAAAAGAAGCCTCCTCAGCAAATGGCCTCAAATTCCTCTAATCTTCTTAACCTTAAATTTTATATTTATTATTTTATGTGTGTGGATGTGTGTACATAAATGCAGGTGCCCTTGAAGGCTAGAGATGTCAGCTCCCCCTGAAGCTGGGGTGATAGGCAGCTGTAAGCCACCCAACATGAGTGCTGGAAACTGAACCCAGGTCCTCAGCAAGCATAGTATGTGCTCTTAACTGATACCTCATCTCTCCAGCCCCCCCTTTTTTTTTTGTCAGATTCAGTTCTCTCTCCATATAAAAATACTGCTCTTCACACTTCCCAGAATCTTTAAATCTGAGTTGTCAAGGTTTACTATATAGATAGATGGTCTTCAAAAGCATCAAAGATCCTCAACATTGACATTTAACATCATTTCATTATTAATAGATCTTTTGACTAGGACACATGCTCCTGACAGTACCCCCTTCACACTTCAAAGAAGATAGTGAACATCACTACCTCCATATGGAGTTGCCCCAACAATGGAATCTTAATTAGGGTTTTAATGCTGTGAAAAGACACAATGACCAAGGCAACTCTTACAAGGACAACATTTAATTGGGGCTGGCTTACAGGTTCGGAGATTCAGTCCATTATCATTAAGGTGGGAATATGGCAGAGTCCAGAAAGGCATGATGCAGGAGGAGCTGAGAGTTCTACATCTTCATCTGAAGGCTGCTAGGAAAATACTGGCTTCCTGGCAGCTAGGATGAGGGTCACATTCATAGTGACACACCTACTCCAAAAGGGCCACACCTTCTGATAGCTCCACTCCCTGGGCTAAGCATATATAAAGTATCACATTGCACTCCCTGGCTCCCATAGGCTTGTTCAGACATGAGTCTATGGGGACCATACCTAAACATAGCATAATACAAAATACAGTTAGTCCAACTTTAAAGCTCCCCATGGTCTATAGCAGTTTCAACAATGTTAAAAGTCCAAAGTTCAAAGTCTCTTCAGAGATTCATCCAATCACTTAACTGTAATACCCAAATCAAGACTGGAAACCAGCTGGGCAAACTCAAACTTTGTATCTCCATGTCTGATTTCAAGGAGGTCTTCAGATCTCCAACTCCTTTTTCATCTTTGTTGACGACAACAAGCTTCTTTCTTCTGGGATGATTCCACTCTGTTAGCAGCTTTCCTCAGCAGATAGCCAATGGCTCTGGCATCTCAAACATCTTGGGGTCTCCAAGGCAACTTCAACATTACAGCTTTTTGTTTCAATGTCTGGAATCCAGACATGATCTTCTGGGTTCCTCCAAAGGGCTGGGATCATTTCTTCAGTTCTGCCCTCTAAGTTCAGGTTGATCTACTCCACTGCTGCTGTTGTTCATGGTGATCATCCCATGGTATTGGCATCTCCAATATACTGGGGTCTTCCTCTGTAACTAGGCTTCACCAATAGCTTCTCATAGGCTCTCTTTATGGTGCCAAGCATCAAATACTTTCCATGGCCCCTTCAACTACAACTGATGCTGCACCTCCACCAGTGGCCTTCTATGGCCTCTCGCAGTGCCAAGCCTCAGCTGCTCTTCATGACTCCTTCATGCTTCAAAACCAGTACCATCTGGGTGACTCTTACACATTACCAAGTACAGTTACAGCACAAGGTACAACCTTGGCTATCTCTAGCACATAGCTTCCTTGTGCTTTCAGAAAACACTTACCAGATTTCACCTCAGTGATGCTGGTCTCTTCTTAATCACTGCTAATTTCTTAGCTCCAGCTAACCAGCATCAATAGTCCCAGTAGTCCCTTCTATTCTGGACTCTAAAGCCAGAGCCATGTGGCCGAAGCTGCTGAGTTCTGCTGCTTGCAGGAGCTGGAACATGGCCCCTTGTTCTATTGCATCATCACCAGCTTTCTGTTTGCCAACGTTTTTACTGCTTAAGCTTGGCTGTCCTGGATATTGTTCTATAGATTGACTTTAAACTCAGAGATCTGCATGCCTGTCTCCTGGGGTTAGAGGTGTGTACCACCATGCCTGGATCTAAATTTAGTTGGTTAGAATCTTGCCTTGAAGTCCCACTCCTTTAATCTGCTATCTCCTAGAACACAGGATTCAGCTCCATTTTACTTCCTGGTGTACCTTTAATACCAGAACCATATATTTTATACTTTTCCTTTCTAAGCTCCCTATGCTTGTTCAAAATGCTCTTCATGAGACTTAACTAGAGAACAGTCTCTACTGGGCTTTTTTTTGAAATTTCCTTTGTCAGTGCAATTAATATAAATCCTCTTTACTTTACCCTCAGGTAGACTCTTCAGACAAGGGCAAAAAGAAGCCACATTCTTCATCAAAATACGACAAAAACAGTCTCTACGCCACATACTGAAATTCTTCTCCTATGAACCTCTTGGACCAGGCGTGCACAGTACAAATCACTCACAGCAACAAAGTCTTCCATATTCCTACTAGGATGGCTCATTAAGTCCTACTTAAAACATTTCATGGCTTTCCAAATCCAAAGTCCCCAAAATCGACCTTCTCCCAAACAAAAGCATGGTCAGACCTATCACAGCAACACCCCACTCCCAGTACCAACTTCTGTCTTTGTTAGGGTTTTATTGCTGTGAACAGAAAACTATGACCAAGGCAACTCTTATAAGGACAACATTTAATTGGGGCTGGCTTACAGGTTCAGAGATTCAGTCTATTATCATCAAGGTGGGAACATGGTAGCATCCAGGCAGGCATGGTGCAGGAAGAGCTGAGAGTTTTACATCTTCATCTAAAGGCTGCTGGCAGAATATTGGCTTCAGGTAGCTAGGATGAGGATCTTAAGTCCATACCCATAGTGTCATGCCTACTCCAACAAGGCCACACCTTCTAATAGTGCCACTTCCTGAGCTGAGCATATATAAACCATCACATGTGGCAAGGTAGCCACTGGGCAAAAATTGCCCCGATTCATCTGCAGACAAAAAAAACATTGTTCAAGAGAGAAAACATGATGTGGGATAGTTGACAGCGTAGCTCTGCCAGGACAGAGTAAGCTAGTCCCTCATACTCACTTAAGGTCTGTCAGATGGTTCTGAGCCAGAAGGCTGAAGACGGATGCTCCAATATTATGAGGAATATAGAGGAGTATCCAGGCAGCCAGCTGGCTCTACAAATTGTTTAAGTTTTGGAAGCTATATTTGTGTTTCCTCTGTATTCAGATAATATTTAATTCATTCTCAGAGCTCTGACAGGGTTGAAGACTAATTTTAGTCTCATAATCAAACTTAAGTTGTTTAACATTAAGGAAGATGATCTAGACTTGAAAGGGTGGTTTTCAGAAGGTAATACAAATTAAATTCAACAAAATTCAGACACAGAAATGTAAACCATTTAAGTTAGGATAGATGATAGAGTAATTTATCTAAATTGCCAAATATAATAGACTAGATGTTTAAATACATATTATACCTTACAATTTACATAATTGTTATAATTATATTCAAAGCATATCTGAGAGAAAAGAGCCTTTTTAAATGAAAAAAGGGGGGAAATGTTGTGGGTTTGGTCTAATGCTGCTTGTATTATGTCAATCTGGTCCCCAAAATTGCATGAGAATCTGCATGTCTGCATGTAAGACAGTGAGGGAACCCTGCCCCCCAGTTGGTTTTGATTGGTAAAGTTGCTAGTGATCAATGGCTGGGCAGGAAGACAAAGATGGGACTTTTAGGATTCCTGGACAAGAGACAGAGGAAGGAGGAAGGAGAGAGATCTGCCATGCTGGGAGAAGGAAAACCAAGATGTCATATCTGAGAAGGTGCAGGACAGAGAACATAGTTGCCATGTAGGAGCTGGGAAAGGGTGACCCCAGGAGGGCTGCCCAACTGGGTCTAGGGCAGCTAAGATGGAATATAGGTTTTAGTAAGTGATGACTTGGGAATGTCGGAAGGTGGATTAGCCACATGGAGGTTAGAAAGTGGGCCAGCCATTGGGCTGTTTTAGACATATCAAAATATAAAGGGTGTGTGTGTGTGTGTGTGTGTGTATGTGTGTCATTCGGGAATATAAAAAATTGGGGTGGGTAGCAAGAATGTAAAAAGAGGTTCTGACGCTGAGATCCTGTTTCCCAACTGGTTCTTGATCTGTCAGTAAAGAAAGCTTTGGGCCAATTGCTAGGCAGAAGGTACAGGTGGGACTTCCAGGTCCAAGGAGCAAAAGGGAGACTCGAGGAAGGAGAAGAGTTTCACCATGCATTGGAAAGAGGAGAAACAGGCAACCATGTGAGATCTCAAAATGAAGTAGCCACACAGGTCACTCCTACAGGTGGGTAGTCAGAGGAGTTTAGCAACTGAAGTTTAGGGCAGATGGAGAGAAATTGATAAAGGCACACTTTTCCAGGCAGGAGATAGTGGCATTCAGCAATTGTGTCCTAAGGCAAGTTGAAAAGGAACAAACGTGTGTGTGTGTGTGTGTGTGTGTGTGTGTGTGTGTGTGTGTGTGTGTGTTTTGTTCGAGGATTCAAGGGAAGCCGGGTGGAGGCTAGTAGCATGGTCACTTCCCAGAGCTAAAGGAAAGTAATGCATAAAGTTACATGCAACACAGGCATTCCTGGCCACAGCTGCTGGGATCATTTGTGTAGCATTAATTGGGTTCAACTACATGTTTGTGTCCAGGAATGTGCACAAAAGAGCAGGTACCCACAAAGGCCAGAGTCATTGGATCTTCTTGAAGCTGGAATTACAGGCAGTCATAATCTGCCCAGCGTGTATGCTGAGAATCAAACTCAGATCCTCTGTAAGAGCTCTTAACCTCTGAGGTGTGCCCCAGCCCAAGCCCTCATTTTTTTTCTTCTTGACACTTTGTTCTGAGGGTAGGCCACATGGTGTGAAAATTCACAAACACACACACACACACACAGAGAGAGAGAGAGAGAGAGAGAGAGAGAGAGAGAGAGAGAGATGCACACATAGAAGAGGTGAAGGAAATCTGCACTGGAAAGGAAGAAGATTGCATGTGGGACTTAAATCATTTTTGGTTCAGTTTATACACATGTAACACACTCAAATTGCACAAATTGCACAAATTGTTTTGAGAACAAGAGTGATAGTGAGTGTAATAACACACACTTACAATCCCAGCACTCAGGAGTTTAAGGGAAAGGAATCACAAGTTAGTATGAACTGCAGAGAAAAACCTTGTCTCAAAAAACCAAACAGTTTAGAATAAAGAAATTGAATGCTTGCTTAAGCCACTTGAAGCAAATATCAAGATTTTAACAAGACCCAAGTCTCAAAGCATGCTATCAAAATATCCAGGATACAATCTGAAAGCCTGGGATGACAGAAAAACTTTATCAGTTCTAAAGAAGAAAGATAAAACAATATTCGAACCATTAAGCGTATTATAACAGCTATTATAACTATTCTTTTTGAAATAAAAGTAAATTAAATGAATTGAAAAATAGTTCTTAGTAAAGACACTAGACTTAAGAGAATCAAGTGAACATTTTGTAACCATGGAATACAATGTCTGAGACTTTAATAAGCCAAAGGACTCAGTGGATAGGGTAGCATAGATCATTGATACCTATGATCTTCGTATTAAGAAAGCTGAGATATGTGGGTCAAGAGTTCAAGGCCAGGCTGAGCTACGTGGAGTCCAGACTGGATACAGCAAGAGACAAATGACAGAGGAATCGGCAGACTGGAGGTAAGTCAGCAAAAGATATTCCCCTCATAAGCAGAAGAAACAGGGCTTCAGCATTGCATGGGGCACCATCAAACAGTGTTCACATCATTGGAGTCTGTAAAGGAGAGGAGATAGCAACTGATATAAAAATATATTTGAAAAATAATGACTGAATGTGTTTCCAAATTTGGTAAAAGACATAGTTCAAGGAATTCAACAAAAATCCAATGAAGAAAATGTAGTAACACTTCTAGCATCTTACCTACTTCCTTACCCAACTGGGCTCTGAAAACATGTTTGTAACCCTGAGATAAACGAACAAGGGCCAGACTCCTGACTGTTAATGCTGCTTCACTGACTTGTGAGTGTGTGTGTGTGCGTGTATCTGTGTGTCTGGGCGTTTATGTGTATGTCTATGTGACTGTATGTACCTGTGTGTATATCTCTTTGTGTGTTTCTGTGTTCCTTTGTGTGTGTTCAAGTGTGTTTGTATGTCTGTTTGAGTGTATGTGTGTGTGTGTGTGTGTGTGTGTGTGTGTGTTTACGTGAGAGTAAGTATGGGCTGAGGTTAAGAAAGTAGAAAGGAATCCAGGAGAGGAGAAAAGGAGGCTGAGAATAGGGACACATCAACGTAGTATGAAATTGGCAGAAGACATACTGGAGGTGGAAGGGTCCCAGTGGGGTCAAAGGTGAAGAGGTGGACAGGAGCAGGTAGGAGACAAGGGTCGACCAAAGCTACGAGTGTATTAAAGTGCCAAAAGGTAAAATGTTACTTTGTGTGCTGACACTTGTGCTCTTGAAAAAGGAAAAGCTCCTCTGTCAGGATCTCAATTCCTTACCAAAAAAAAAAAAAAAAAAAAAAAAATCTGAAGATTAAGCCAAATGTTCTTTAGTTCAAAAGTTTTCATGTCCATCAACTCCTATGTGGAGTTCTGATGAAACAGACTCAGAAGGTTAACAACCTTCATAATGGGGCAATAACTGAAATGAAGGTGGTTATGGAACAAAAGGAGACTCCTGGAAACAGGCTTGCATTTGGAGCGGCTTCCTGCTGACTACCACCGAGAACCCAAGACTAGGGCAGGAAGCTCTGTTGATAACTTCTCCCTCTCAGTAAATGCACTTCCAATTTCTCCCTGTTTTGAAGATGCTAAAGAATGGGATGCCTTGTAGAGTCACATTCTGAGTTTGACGACAAATCTGTGAGGACGTTTTAATTTGCCTCTTGTGTTGTAACTGCCATTTGTATCACATCTCACAGCCTATGGACACATTCTGTGTGCATTGCCCTACTTTATAGTCTCAATGTGGTAGCAACCATGTGTCTCCCTAGAGAAAACAGTCTGAGTCAGGGTAGAGGGATTTACTCCAGAAGACCATCCAGGACAAAGCTGGAGAAAGAGCCAGCTTTCGAGGCTTCCAATTTTGTCTTTTGTTCAACACCAAGATCAGGAGTCCTGAGAATCCTTTAGCCAAGCTGTGAGTTTCAGCCATGGGCCAGGGTCCAATCATCTCACATCTAAAGAGCCAGCTGAAGTAGACTCAAGTCATCTCAGCTCCTTCCTCCAGGGATCAGGATGATGTTGGAGCCAGCTCCGAGACTTTTCCATCCTTCTGCTGTCATTTGTCTCATCCAGGGCACTGGTAGAGGCTCCCAAATCTGGAAAGTTCTGGACCCCACACCAGATAAAAACATCTTCCCTCTTCCCTCTTTGGCACTACGGGAGTGCTGGGGTTTAGTCAGGTGGGCTGGGTTCTCCAGACTGCCTCTACAGGTTTGACAGCTCTGACAGGCTTCACTGTATGCTCCAACATCTGCTTTCACTATACCCCCTCCCTAACAACAGAGTCCCTTGGTCCCATTTAGCTCTGCCAGAGGTCATGCCCCACTCCATGAACCATTCTTGACTCATTTATTTACACTGCCTCCTTTTCAAGAAAAACACAAAGACTGTTAACCCTGAGTCATGGTACTCTGTCATCTACTGAGAACAAAAAGGAACTTTACAAAAGTGACAGCTTGCTGAGAAGTGGTGTCGCATGCCTTTAATCCCAGCACTTGGGAGGCAGAGGCAGGCGGATTTCTGAGTTCGAGGCCAGCCTGGTCTACAGAGTGAGTTCCAGGACAGCCAGAGCTACACAGAGAAACCCTGTCTCAAAAAAAAAAAAAAAAAAAAAAAAAAAATGGCAGCTTCACTTTATCTATGCACCTTTCTCTTGTGTGCTGGTCAAGCCAGGTCAAAACTTAGAGCTGGACACGGTGACACGGTGGTTGCATACTGTGGTTTCCTTGTTCTGGAGGGTGTCCCACGATGGTCTCCTGGCTGGGAACAGGGTGAGAGCAGGGAGGGCTCGATACTGTCTCCGCACTGCCTCTGGCCTGCATCTCCACTGTCTGTAGGTCTCCGGCCCCGCCTGATGTGGGAGGTCAGGGTCCAAGGACACAGAGTGTGGGCAAGAGGGGATATTGACTGCCCCTACTGTCGCCTCCAGTCACTTGCTCGATGCTGCTGTTGCTGACCGGTCTCTCCCAGGTGTTGCACCTGTCTCTCCACACTGAGCCGGTCCAGGCCCGGGCTGGGCCGATAAGAAGCCAGTTAGCTGGCAAGGAGGCAGCTTGGTGTCCCAGGCAGGTTCCGGAAGAGCAGAGCTCTCCCCAAGTGTTACAACTCTTGTGACAGAAACTCTCGGACACCAGGATGATTCTTGAGCACTTTACTTCCCCTAAATAGAGCCCTTATATACAGTTTTGGGGTGGGTTAGGGTCTGGCAGCAGATAATGCCTATTGGCTTGGTCTGAGAGCTTGAAGATACCTCATCTGCATGTGGGAGAGCCTGAGGGACTGTTCCTCCTGACTGATGGTCAAATCTCTCCGTGGGAGGGGTTATTGGAGGACTGAAGCTAAGTGAAAAGAACCAGGGCTTGGGAGCAGAGGGAACTCCTGCCGTCCAATAATGGTCCGGGGTTCCAAGCTCGTTCTCGACCAAGCACCCAGCTGCTTCTCACAGCCCACCGACCTACTGCATACCTGTAATCCTAGCACTTGGTGAAGGCAAAATATCCTAGAGCTCAGGACCAGCCCCAGTGAGCTACATAGTGAATTGCAGGCCACCCTCGGACACATGAGATTCAGCCTGGGGTACATGAGATCCAGCCTGGGGTACATATCTATACACATCTCAATAACAACACTATCCCAGAGTTACTGTGCTCTCCTCTTCAGGATTCGGACCCTTCTACCTTCTGGCTTAGGTAGCTAGAGAGAAAAAGAAAGCAAAGTTTGATGCTAGATGCCATTTGACCTTGTACTGGCGATGCGACCTTGGGATAATTTGCTTCTCTCAAACTTTTTTTTTTTTGTCATCCTCTAAAAGAGAATAGCAGTGCTTATCTCAATGATGTGAATATCTTCTATGAAGCATCTAATACAATATCACTCTCTTCTAATTCTTATATAGAGCAAGACTGTGGGCATGCAGTGCTGGGTAGTTTGGGACATAGACCTTGGACCATAGCTATGTCATTGATAAAATGGAGCTGGGGGCATGATTTTTGCAAGAGGATTGAGAAATGAAGATAAGTTCATCCCAGCACTGGGCCATGGTAGACCCTAAAGAAATGCATAGTCATAATTATACCGATCTCAGAGGTCTCCAGCAGGGTCCAGTATCTCTAGCAAACAGTCCCCAGGAAGGCTGTAAAAGTCCTTAGATCAGAATCAGTGCAGAAGTATGAAGGCTGGGACAAAAAAAGGAGACACTACCGAGTTCTAAGCCATCAAAAGGTCAAGCAAAGACCAGTACTTGGAGGTATGGAGCAAGATACCCAGGCAGGACATGGGACCTGGAAGGAACTTGCCCCTTGGAACTACTACTGCATATAGCCAGTCATATTGTGTGTCTTCCACAGCCTTGTGATCAGTCACCCCAATGTGTCTGAAGGCTCACATCAGTGCAGGATGCCAGGCAAGGCTTTACAGAAGCAAGAAATCATGAAGCAGAACCCTAGAAGCTTATTTTCCTCACAGTGGAAGCCAGTATCTCTGGGGTACCATCCCCGGCTGTCTAGTGCCTTGAGCTTCCTACACAGGTGGCCTGGGACACCTGAAAAACTCTGGGCCCATGGCACCATGGGAGAGCAGTGAGATTCATCTCTCCAACCCTACTTTGCAACAAGACTTTCATGAGCCTCCCTGGAGAAGCAACCTACTCTCCCAAGACCACAACCCACTGGTTGTGCTTTAGTTCTGGTCATTAAGGTCTTATTTGTCTCCTTCATGAGTGATGGTTTCCTCTATCCATCCCTTTTCTGTCGGGATGGGAAATCAGTCACCAAAGCCTGCTGACCATACTCAGACCTATCTCTCAAAGATCCCTCAGAGCCACGAACAACTCTCTTACCTTTCAGAACCATTCCAGATTCAAGCTGCCAACACAACCTCTACCTAAATGGACTCCCCACATCTCCCCCTGACCTTCCAATCTTCTTTTCATCCCAAGGCCCATGATGATAATTATATGGCACATTATTGGATAGGGAAATGCCAAAGACTACTCTCTTTTATTTTTCTTATTACTTTTTTTTAAAAGCAGTACTGGAGATTGAACTAAGCCAGGCTTTTGTACATGTTAGTGTGAACCTACACCTATAAATTTTTCCTATCAATTTTATTACAAATAACAGAGTTCAAAATATCCCCTACCTTCTCCTTGCATCTAGATGTGAGCCAGTGGCTAAACCCCTACCAGAAAGATATAAGTATCACGTATGACAAAAAGCCTGCTTTGAGGAACAGAACACATCCTTGGCCCTCCTTGTCCTTTCTGCTGGCTTAATATGTGAGGTCTGAAGCCTCACCCCCATATAGGATTAGGAGCTGAGGTGTTAAGAATATTGAAACTTCAGGACAGGTGGCTGGGAACCTAGAAGCCAGAGCTAGAGATTTATTTCTTGTGGGCTTTGCTGACATGAAAAACAACTCTCTTGTTTAAACTCTTCATTTTCCTGTCACATAAAACGGAGTCAAATTCAGGATAAAGAAAAAAAATGCAAGTAGGCTTTAGACACACGAAGGCTTGGGAATGGAGGTTCTTATCTGAAGGATCAAGAAGAAAACGGATGAGCAAGAGGAGGACCCATGGGAGGTGAGGCAAGTGGACTCGAGAAGGGAGGTTGAACACCAATCTATTAAGCTTTGACTTCATCCCGTGGCAGACAGTCAGCACAAATAGACTTCCTCTCAGACAGGACTGCCCAAGGTCATCCAGCAATCCAGCAGCATCCCACAGTTCTAGGCAGCCTCTTGGACTTGGAACAGAGGTGGGAACGGAGATTTTATTCTTTGACTCAGCCAGAGCACTGGATTGTGCTGCCAGCTCCCATTCCCACCCTCACACCTCCAAGAGGAGACTTGACGATCTTCCAGCAGGCTGAGGGTCCAGGCCTACCATTAACTCAGAGGATTGTTCTCGGACTCTGCTCAGACACACCTGGAAGGCTGACTAGCGAGGAATCATTTTTCTGTTATCTAACACTGCTTTGAGCAGCCTGAGATAATACCATCCTGTTGCACAGGTGAAAATGTCAGGTCTCCAAGAAGTGAAACCATCTTCCCAAATCTACTTAGCTGATGATAAAGTTGAGGTACAAAACCGAGTTTGTTGGACCCTAGAGACAATTCTACCACATTCCAGCACCTTCTCAGCCCTGCCAAAGCACAGAGCAGTCTTGTCACTGTTCAAACTACCAATTAAGAGAGCATTTGAGCGCAACTATAATAATAGTCAATTACAACTTTTTTCATAAACTCCAAGCTCTGCGTACTTACCTGAGTTGGTGTGCTGACCAGAACAAAGACCTGCGGCCAGGCTCCAGATGTGTATGCCCCCTACAGCCAAGGCCAGCATCCTATTCTGAAATTATAGAATCTCCACCCTGCCTCAGCATTAGCTAGTCCTGGGGCTGGGCTGTCAAGTCCTCCCAGCATGGGTTCTAGAGGTCACAAATTCCAGCAGGCTGTTCCATGGAATCAGGGACACTCTGTTCCTCATGCCTTGTTGTGGGAGGCAGGAAGGTCCTTGTGCTCATAGATAGGCACTAGAACCAGGAATTCGAAACACTCAGGCTTATTCCTTCAAAGGAAGGGTTGTATTACCTGTTATCCACCCTGAAGGCTGGGAGGAGGAATGGTTAATAGCCTGGTGACCTCTGTGCTATCTGTGTGGAGACCACATCAGATCCTCCTCAAGACCCTTATGGTGAACTTATCAATCTATAGACCCTATCTTTATGGAAGGTATCATACATGTTTTACAGAGTTTCAATATAGTCACATCTTAAGCTTTATTGTGCACACGGGATTGAGTTCATTATCACAAGGAAAGTTTTCACAAAATTGTATTTTGCTTAAATATAGCTAAAACTCAGGGGCAGGCTCCAGAGGTTTGAACCAAGACCGGCTACTTAGTCATCTTGAAACAAATTACCTTCCTGCCTCCCACAGGTCACTACTTCGATGGCTGTGGTTGTTGCAGAGACCCCCAGCATCCTGTCCGTGGCCGTCACAGCTAGAACGCCTTTGTTATTATTTGAGCTGAAAGTTTCAGGACACAAGTGGCCATTGGAAATGAACATTTTCTTGTTACCAGCATTTTGAAAAGTTGAGCTGCATCTTGTTAGGCTTCCAGGGGGCATCTTTCCAATAATGTGGTATGTCCAGTGTTCCAACGTGAACCACATATTCCCCCAAGATCACCTTCCTGCATTCTTCTGGAATATCCACAGGAAAGACCATGAAGAGCCAAAGGGAGTGGATGGAACCCTCTTGTATGAAAGGCCCTCTGCATTCACTGTCCAACTCTGAGGGGACAGTTCTTTGCCAGGCTCTGTTGTCAGCTGTCCAACCCATTCATGTTTGGCTCCGTCACTTTCCCATCTACTAAATTCTTCATGTTCTTTTCCAACCTCTCCTGAATCAAAGTCAGAATGAGTCCATGTTTTATATTATAAATATATTAAACTTGACCTTAATTCTAGAAGATTTTAATTTGTTAACAGAATATTCATCCATTCCCTTATAACCAGCAACCCCGTTCTCAGAAACAACTTTTTTTAAAAAACATAAACTAACCCATTTATTGCCGGCTAGGCGAGTCTCAGATGGTAGGGCTTCTACTGGTCTTTGTTTTCCTTTTTAGTCTTCTGATGGCAGACTTCACTGTGACTGCAGAGGTGGTGTTATAGGTTCAGGCCCCACCGGCCACTGTTTTTATGCAGGAACCACAGTGCCAGATGCCCGTGGCTCATTTCTTCATCTTGGTCTTGCCACAGAAGGAGCAAGCAAGCAAGCATACTTGGCATGCTGGCAGATTTCAATTTTCTTCACCATTTTCCGGAAGGAGGCACTGCAGCAGGTCCCATATTTCCCAACAATTGCAACCTTCTTGGTGCACTTAGCCACATCACTGAAACTGAAAACCAAGCCCAAAGAGCTCAGAAGTAATTCTTAAGGCACCAGAACATCAGGTGAGACATAATTGTGTTTATAGTGAAGAGATAAGAAGATTCAAGAAGATTTTAGAGTATGCTCTGTCAGATGTGAAAACAAAATCCTTACAAATACTCCCCATTCCTAGTGTGGTCAAAAGAACTGACCACAGCTTACCATTAACCATGTAGACATGCTGAATGAGTCACAGTAAACTTTCACAGCTTGGAGTTTATCCTAGGTGAGGGGAGGGTATTCCCAGCTAAGCTGAGGAGATCGGGAGCCTCAGCCCTGCTCTTCTCCCTTGCTTCTTCTAGACAATGCTTCTGGGCCTCTTCTGATGAAAGTCACACCAGGCAGTACATCTCACAAAAGAGATTTATTGGAGGGACAAATCCAGGGGTGGCTGCTTCTGCTCCCAGAAGATGACATCAGGGACTTGAGCAATGTGTTTACACAGGATTTCTTAGGGGGAAGAGCTTTCCAGGTCAGAGGTTTCCAGAGTGAGGATTAGTGAGATTTCTTGTCCTGAGCTTGAGGAATTCAGAGATTGGTGGATTCTCCTGTTCAGTGATTGATAGGGGCTTGTGGGAAGCTCAGGGGTTGGTGGGGTTTTCTACTCACGGATTAGTGGCTTTTCACCCCATTTCCCTGAATTGGGCTCATGGATTAGGATGGGAAGGCCTTCCCAGCTGCAGGCAGCTCTGGCTGAGCTGCTTGGGGAAGCTGGAAAGGAGGTGTTGCCACCATGGACAGCTCCTATGATGTCTGCGGATGAAGGGGGAAGTTGTGGCTGTTTTGACAGGTGCCACCATTTTGCCAGGTGTGCCCATTTTGACCGCTTCTACAGCTGCTCAGAGACTACACTGGGTAGGAGAAAAGGAGGGCTAGTGGGGAAAGGGGCACTGATATTATTAGACTACTTCCTGCTGATAGGGGGCGTAGGGTTCTTTAGGACAATTTTGATCTTCATAGTCAGGACATCTCCAACTAGCAACTACAATAGCAGCAGCAGGAGGAGTGGCAGCCACTACTCCTCTCTCAGGGCTTTTGCATTTATATACCCTTTCAAGTCCCCAGGATTCCAAATGTCACACACTTGCAAAAATTATCTGCAGCAGGCAAAATCATGCCCCTGCTAAAACCCAAAGCAAATCATAGTCAGCTGCTGTGGACAATCTGAAGCAGCCCCATATCCCACACCTGGAATTAAAACAAAAACATATTACCATAACATTTCTATGTTTCTAAAGAAACCAAAACTCTCACTGCATTTCCCGCCTTTCTGTTTAAGCCATTAATTGTGCTGTGTTCAGTGATCAGTGGCCGATGTTTTCAGGAGACCTCTCCTACTCAATTCTAATCATTTTACGTGTTTATGCTATCCACAGCTTTTAGTTTCCTGTTGAAACATAGTCTGTGTTCCCAATGCAAAACTTTTGCAGACTCATTCTGACGTTAACGCATGCTTATAGTATATAGGCTGATTTAATTCTACATTTTTGTTTGTTGATGTTTTTTTCTCTAACCCGGTGTCTCTTGGTGGCTACTGTTCCTTTCTCATTAACATTTAGAAACTTTAAAGTTAACAAAGCACTATTTAGTCTATCCCTGGGCGATTTTATTCTTCCTTTTAGTTTTCTAAGCATCTCTTTTAGAGTATGATTTTTATGACAGATTATCCTTAGGATTGTGTGGTATACCTGTCATGGGCTTTATATTATAATATGCACAGAATTGCTTCATCTTACTGGAGACATATGTGGAGACATTGTCAGTCTTAATTTGTGTACAGGTATCCCAGTAATACCCATTATTTCCAGTAAATTACAGTAAATTACTTACAGTAATTACAGAGTCAGCCTTTTCAGAGCTCAAAGCAGTTGCCCATTGAAACCCCAAGTATGTATCAATGATACGATGTGCAATCTTTAGTTTTCCAAATTCTGCAAACTGAAACACATCCATCTGCCAGATTTCATTTCTGGTGATGCCCTAGGGTTACTTCCAGTGGACAATGGAGTCTGGTTACACAGAGATCAAGCAGGGCATTTTTTTTTTTTTTTATAATCTCCTTGGCCTGTTTCCAGGTGATAATTTTTTTAAAAAAAATCTTTACTGTTTTTTTGTTTGTTTGTTTGTTTGTTTTTTGAGACAGGGTTTCTCTGTGTAGCCCTGGCTGTCCTGGAACTCACTCTGTAGACCAGGCTGGCCTCGAACTCAGAAATCCGCCTGCCTCTGCCTCCCAAGTGCTGGGATTAAAGGCGTGCGCCACCACCACCCGGCAAAATCTTTACTGTTAACATGGTGTTTTTCACAAAATTTTGAAGCTTCTAACACATTCTCTATTAATAATTGATTAGTTTCCTCATTTTCTTGCACCAATGGATCTGGTAAACCTGTCTGAGACCAAACATGGGTGATATACGATGGATAGTTCTATTTCTGATTGTCTGTTATAGTTTCATAAATAACAAAGTTAGTTCCAAATTAGTGAATAAATGCAGCAATTTCTGTGTACAAAACAACTATTTCGACATATTGAGAGTCAGTAATTATATTAAAAGATATAGGAAAATCTAATACCATAAGGATTGCACACAACTCTGATTTTGAACTGAAGTATATGAACTTTGAATTACTTTGCTTATTTTGTCTGACTTACAGCCAGCCATTCCCAACTTATTTGCATCAGTATAGAATTTAGATGCTTGAGAAACTGGCATTCTCTTTCCAATATGTGGGAGAATCTAATTCTTTTTATAAACTAAAGACACTTCCTCTTAGGAAATTTGTTGCTACAAGCTCTTTGTCAATCTTCATTGATTACCGATAGTAATATAATCACAGGTTACATTTTATCTCAGGTTAGTTACATTTTACCACAGGTTACATTTTACCACAAGATAATGCCAGGGACAACAGGGAGTGGGGAATGTGTGCAGCTTTTCTACATCATGGATAGAACCAGGAAACAGGAAGCTCTGCCCCCTTCACCTCCCCCCCCCCCCGTGTTTTAACCTATATAAAGATATGTTCCTCCTTGACAATATTTATCAGCCCTGTTGATTGATTGATCGATGAGCAACATGATAGGCTGGGCCGTATTTTAAAATTACACATACATAGATGGGCTATTTCCTACCCTTGCCCTCCAGACCCTTCCCCTTCCAAGGAGAAGATTCTCCTACTTAGTTAAAAATGGGCATTTTGGTCATTTCCAAGGACTAATAAAGCCACAACTTTCTGGGAAGTGTCCTGGATATTCTTAGTTATCATTAGGCTTATCTGATCACAAATCATTCCTACTGAGTTTTAATGCTAACAAAGACATAGAGCAAATAAAACAGTCAGTTTAGAAGTCACTAAGAAGAGAGGGTCTGTAATGTTAATTAACCCTCATTTTGATTAATTAAGTCACACAATCTGTGTGGCAGACAAGGTCTTGTTCCAACCCAAACTGTATTGAACCCAGTTATTTGAATCCATCTTTCTTGCTAATAAACAACACAATCACAAAACTCAGCCCACATATACATTGGAAGCTGGGGTTTGGGTAGTTTGTCTGTCTAAATCCATGATAGAGAATGATTAGACAAGGAAACAGTACAAGCTTGACCATAATTAAGAACCAAGAAAGCTGCTTACATGTTAACTGTCCATGTAATTCCAACGAATGAACATAAGAATTAAAAAATTAAAAAACCCCACATATTGCTGACCAGTAGATTGAGTGTTAAGCGAAACCCCATTTTAGTGTCCACCATGTGTTCTACCAGGTCTATGGATTCTAGAGGACACTAATTTTGAAACAAGTTGAAGTGATGTTGTGGCTTGGAGAAACTCAAGTTGGAAATGAATAAATAATAATCTGTATGCCACAGAGGATACAGAACAAAGAGAAGGCAGTTCTGCAGTGTGAACCTTGTGCAGGAGTTCTAGGAGACCCAAACTGACCAACACACAGACTATTCAAGAAGTCCATTTAGTTAACATCACTAAGTAGGTGGTGGCTTCCTCTGTTCTCCTTTGACTAGAGTCTGACCTCACCATCTTTTGAGACTGGCAAGGTTTAAAAAGCCTGGAACACTGGCCTTTGGCAAAACAAAAACATTTCTTACACAAGCCAGAGGCAAACAATAACAAAACTCTGGGTAAATACCAAGAATAAATACAGAAAGAAAACATTTTCTTCTTTCCACAGAAAAAGGAATGTCAATCAATTTCTGTCTGTCTCTGTCTCTTTGACTGTCCCTCTGTCTCTCTGTCTTAGTCTCTGTTTGTCTCTGTCTCTCTCTCTGTCTCTCTCTGTCTCTCTCTCTCTCTGTCTCTCTCTCTCTCTCTCTCTCTCTCACACACACACACACACACACACTTTCCACATGTTGTGCACAGTAATCTGGAAGTGGGAAGCACAGCTACAACCTCAATACTCCCAGTAAGTATTAAAGACAGCCTGAACTACACAGGGAGAGTCTATCTCAAAAACAGGAAACAAGGTGGGTGCAGAGATGAAGAGGGGATAGGGGATAGACAGAGGGAGGACGAAGAGGGGAGGGAAGGAGAGGGAGGAGAAATGAAGTAAGAGAAGTAACAGAACTTTTGCCTAGATAGCTTTTCCACCTTGATGTGGAAGGTGAACAAATGTGGCTTAGTTTTTGAGTTGCTACTTGGGAAGGTCTTCTTTTGCAGATGGCTACCATGAGTGCACAGTAACTTTTGAACCTCCAAAAGCTGGACTTCCAGATGGCCAGAGCAAAATTCTTTAAAAAAAAAAAAATAATAAAGGAGTAGCATTTTGGTCAAGAAACCACCACCAGCAGCAGCAGCAGAAGCAGAAGCAGCAGAAGCAACAACAACAACAACAGCTGCTCCAGGACAAGGCTCCAAGTAGCCAAGTCTGACTTTGGGTTCACTTGGATCCTGTCTCTCTAGCACTAGAAATGCAGACGCCTACCACCAGAGCATTTTTATTTAAAAAAAAAAAAAAGCTCCAAATCTTGCTAAGGATCTAAGAAGCAATGTTCACAAGATACAGTAGTATTCTTAAAACTCAAAAACTGCAATTTATGAAATAGAATAGAGATGTATCATAGAAAACTAAAGTCTACTGGCTAGACCTTTGGGTATGAAGGGGCAGGGTTGCTGTTAGCTTACAGGCAATTCCACTGGCCTGTTCTCAGGGACCTAGCAGCTGCTTGTTTCATGACTTGCTGCTGCCACCAGGTGCTCCAGGTATGAACAAAGGATAAAAGGACCCATTAACCACTCCAGCTCCCTCTTCCTCTCCCCCTTCCCTCTCACCCTCCCTCTTCCTATCCCTCTCTGTCTGTCTCTCTGTTTCTCTCTATGTCCTCCCTCTCTCCCTCTCTGCCCTCTCTCTCCCTCTGCCCTCTCTCCCCCCTCTGCCCTCTCTCTCTCCCTCTCTGCCCTCTCTCCCTCTGCCCTCTCTCCCTCTGCCCTCTCTTCCTCTCTGCCCTCTCTCTCCCTCTCTGCCCTCTCTCTCTTCCTCTGCCCTCTCTCTCCCTCTCTGCCCTCTCCCTCTCTGCCCTCTCTCTCCCTACCTGCCCTCTCTCCCTCCCTGCCCTCTCTCTCCCTCTCTGCCCTCTCTCTCCCTCTCTGCCCTCATGGCTCTGCTCCCCAGCAGCCATGATGCTTTCACTCACCTCTATCCCTTCCTCAGGTCCTCACTCCTCTCTCCTTCTCCAGTAAACCCCTTTTACACCAGATCTGTTACATGGTGTAATTTCTCAGGTACATATTTTAGCTCGGGCCCGCATTATATTTTATAAAATTATATTGCCCCCTGACTGCATTTTATTTCATAGCAATACTAATGTCATCTGACAAGCATGAGGCACTAGAGAAGCCCATGGAAGAAGCCTGAAAGCTCGTGTGTTAGTTTCTAGGTCAGTCCACCATGAACACACTAACTATCACATCATATCTTTAATCAGCTGCAAACTGTACTCCACTCAATCATGGACTTTTAAGCCTAGAAATATAAAGCAGCTTGCCTATGGCCATCTGGACAGGAAAGTCAAGAATCTAATCTTTCGGGTTGGTTATAGTATTGTTTTCCCAGATCTACAGTGTACCCAACCATTTGTGTACACCACTAACCATCTAAAGTGTTTATATTTTTGGTTTGAGTAGACAATTTAAAAGTCTCAATTATCTAACATCTTGCTTTTCAAAATTACTTGTAGAATTTACAGCTCATCAAACCACCTAGTCCAACCTGACTCTGCAGCCATGGGGTAGTGCACAGCACCACACACAGTCTATAACTCTCTGCCTGCTCAACATGAATCAAGCAAGTGCAAGATGGTTTCCCACTGCTGCGACATTGCTTGGAGCTGATGGGAGAGAAGCTAATGTGGGAGGAGCGAAGAGAGAGAAGGAGAGGAAGGGGAAGAAATGGAGGGAGGAGGAGCAGGAGAGAAGATGGCTGTAGACACCCACTCGTCTTTAGCAGTCTCCGATAGTTATTCCTATCTAGGTTAGTTAATTGGGTTAACAATTCTAATTGTGTGGGCATCATGTTAATTGAGAATTACCAAATATATGTACCAATTGAATAGTCATTAAGTATTAAGAGTCTTCATTCTACCAGCTACTGTGGGCATGCGTGTATTTTGGGGTTCAGCCAAGTTTTGTGGAGACAGCATGGTAGATTGGCAGAGCCATTTCCCACACTGGCGTCTCCTAGGTGCCAGGGCCGATGTTTCTGGCTGGGTGGAGCTGCTGTCTCGCTTATCTAGCTGTGGTGCACGTGGCCTACAGCTGCTTCCAGCTGTGGTGTGCTTGGCTCTGGCTGCGGAACATGGTGGCCTGAGCTAAGCAGAGCTGCCGCTGCTTAGATAGTCCACCCACGCAGCAGCAGTTTTTAAAATATTAACCTCAAGAAGGAATAATTAAGCTTCTGATTAAAGTCCAAGGGACCACTAGAGGGGCTCAGTTGGCAAGCAGTTAGGTAGAAAGCAGAAACCAGCCAGGTATGGTGGCCCAGACCTGAGATTCCAGCATTTGGGAAGGAGAGGCAGAAAGATTGGGAGTTCAAATGCATCCTATAGAGATAGCTCTGTCTCTATGTTTTGTAGATTCTAGGCTCTAAAGAACCCCCATGACACACTCCAATGCAAGTCTGAGCCATGCTCTTGCCTTCTGATCGCTAACTCTAGGGAACTCCACCATCTCAGCTTTTAGTCTACCCTAAATAACCTGAGCACTGATAGTATCAGTGAGATACAACTTGGGTCCATCCCAGACTCAGCAGGACCAAGCAGGTAGTCTGACAAAGGGGTACCAATTAACACCCTCTGAGATCTGGGAATTTCTGCCTCTTTCCAGTGTCACTTTTTGTTAGGAGACGCAGTGAGCGTGACAGCATTCGCCATTACAAGATGGCGCAGGCATCCTGTGCTCCCACAAGTAAACAACTAACTACGCAGGTGCAAAAGGCAAAAGCCCGCCAAAGTCACTGCCCATCCCCGGGGCGTAATATGGGGTGATGAGTGAACAGCCAATCAGAAGTGAACACGCCACTCTAGGGTACATATAGCAGTGCCTTTCCCGGGCTTTGGGTCTTTCCGCTTCTGCTGATACAAGAATAAAGCCTCGCTGTAGTAACCACCCGAACACTGCCTCACGTGTCTCTTTCGCGGGCGAAGGGGACTCACTCGAAAAGGGGCGCGGAACAATTTGGTGCCGAAACCCGGGAATTTCAAGGTGCTGCAGGAGATCCCCCGAGATTCGGGGCGGGTTAAAAGACTACAGGATCGAGGTACGTCTCTGAGAGGTATGTTTGGAGTGGAAGCCTTGGTTGCGAGCGGATTTTCACCCATTGCCGCCGCTGCAGTAGTCGACCTCTTGCTTGCGTTGCTTTTGCTTTTAGCTTATTTGTGTTGTGAGGATCCAGCTCGCAGCACAGCTATTAGGGCAAGTCAAGAGGTTTCAAGAGAGGTCCACTCCAGGCTATCAGAAACAGAGCGTGTTAGCCGGCATCAGGCCAAGGAGCCTGGAAAGGAGAAGCAGGCAAAAAAGCCTGGGCAACAGAGGCAGGCCAAGGAGCCTGGTCACAGAAAAGAGTACTCAAAAGGAACAGGGGCCACTGCAGGGCCTGTTAAGGTTAAGGACCCTTCACCAGCTGGTGAAGAGAGAGTGGAGTTCGGGGGACCCCCCTGTACCCCATTAAGGAGCCTGCCTCCATAGACCTTGGCAGCTCCGAGGAGGAGAGCCTAGAGGAGGAAACAGCCGCCTGTGCAAAGGTTAGCCGTTCTGGGATAAGACTAAGAAAGACCTTGAATCCCTCGGCCCCATCCTTGCCTCCGGCTTATGCCCCAGGCAGTGCCTCTAATTCATTTCTCAGCCCAGGAGATGGGAGACAGCTACAGCTTGCATTTCCAGTCTTTGAAGCGGCAGAAGGCGTCCGTGTTCATGACCCAGTAGAGTATAGGCAGGTCAAAGAATTAGCTGAGGCAGTACGTGCATATGGAATTGGGGCTAATTTTACTGTATCCCAAGTGGAGAGATTAAGTACAGCTGCTATGATGCCAGGAGACTGGCAGGACACAGTGAAGGCGGTACTTAACAATATGGGCCAATACCTAGAGTGGAAGGCCTTGTGGCATGAGGCACTGCAAGCACAAGCCAAGATTAATGTAAACACTGAGGGACAACAATTATGGACTTTTGACATGCTGGCTGGAGTTGGCGTACACGCGAACCACCAGACCACTCATCCCGGGCAGGTCTACGCACAGCATCAGCTGCAATAAAGGCATGGAAGTCTCTCCCTAGGAAGGAAGGCAGTAACCTTTATTTGTCCAAGGTAATTCAGACATCTAATGAGTCTTTTTCTGACTTTGTGGCCCACATGACTGAGGCAGCTGGCAGAATCTTTGGGGAACCAGAGCAAGCAATGCCATTAATTGAACAGATGATCTTTGAAAATGCCACAGCTGAATGCCGTGCAGCCATTGCTCCTTGGAGAGCCAAAGGGCTACAAGACTGGTTAAGAGTCTGTTGCGGCTTAGGAGGTCCCCTTACTAATGCTGGACTTGCAGCAGCTAACTTAGAAATGGCTGTAGTCCTCCTTAAGGGTCAGAATCATGGAAAATTCCCTTCAAAACATATGGCCCGATGCTTTGCCTGTGGGAAGGTGGGACATATGAAGAAAGAGTGCCCAAATAATCAAATACCATCAAAGCTGTGCACTAGGTGTGGAAAGGGCTATCATCTGGCTCGGGATTGCCGCTCTGTTAGAGATATAAGAGGTCAGATCCTCCCTCCAAATCCCTCAGCCATTAAGGAAAGAAATTTTTCAAAAAACGGATATGCGGGCCCAAGATCCCAGGGCCCCGAAAGATATGGGCCACTGCTGAACACTCAGGGGACTCTTTTCACTGCAGAGCCACAAGGGGTTCCGCAGGAGTGGACCTCCTCTCCACCTCCCGAGTCTTATTAATGCCACACATGGGGGTGCAGCCGATCCCGGTTGATTATAGAGGCCCCCTGCTAGGGGGAAGTGTCGGCCTTATTTTAGGCTGCTCCTCTCTTACTTTAAAAGGGCTCGTGGTACACCCCAGTGTAATAGATCAGGATTATACCGGAGAACTTCAAGTTCTCTGTTCTAGCCCACAAGGCGTATTATCCATCTCCCCTGGGGACATGATTGCCCAATTGGTTGTCCTTCCAAGCTTACATGATTGTTTTCCATCCACCAAGAAGCTTAGAGGTGCTCATGGGCTTGGTTCCTCAGGAACTGACTTCGCTCATCTGGTGGTTGACCTTAAAACTAGACTCACCTTACAGTTAGCAATAGAGGGGAAGAACTTTGCTGGAATTCTGGACTCGGGAGCGGATAAAAGTATTATTTCTTCTAATTGGTGGCCTAAGGCATGGCCTGTAAAACGATCGTCCCACTCCCTACAAGGATTGGGATATGAGGCCAGTCCCACAGTCAGTTCTCGCTCGTTGACTTGGCAGGCACCAGAAGGTCAAACAGGAAGTTTTATACCTTATGTGCTTCCTCTCCCTGTCAATCTCTGGGGAAGAGACATCTTACAAGACCTAGGGCTAGTTCTGACTAGTGAATACTCCCCACAAGCTATAAACATTTTGAAGAGCATGGGATTTAAAGAAGGGAAGGGTCTTGGCAGGAACGAACAAGGAAGGTTAGATCCTGTCTCACAAGAATCAAACACAGGAAGACAAGGCCTGGGTTTTCCCTAGTTGCCATTGAGGGTTCTATGCCCATACCCTGGCTCACAGAGGAGGCTGTGTGGGTTCCTCAGTGGTCCCTATCCTCTGAAAAATTGAAAGCTGCTACAAGACTAATTAAAGAACAAGTGCAGCTTGGTCATTTAGAACCTTCTACCTCTCCCTGGAATACACCTATATTTGTCATTAAAAAGAAATCCGGAAAGTGGAGGCTTTTACATGGTTTAAGAGCCGTCAATGCACAGATGCGACTATTTGGCTCTGTGCAACGAGGCTTGCCTTTACTCTCTGCCTTGCCTAAGCAGTGGAAAATCATAATTATAGATATTAAAGATTGTTTTTTCTCTATTCCTTTGTGTCCACAAGATAGACCAAGATTTGCATTTACACTACCTACTATTAATCATTTTGAACCTGATAAAAGATATAAGTGGAAAGCTCTGCCTCAGGGCATGGCCAACAGCCCCACTATATGTCAGCTGTATGTACAAATGGCCCTCAAGCCAATTAAGAAACAATTCCCCTCTCTGCTGCTGGCCCATTACACAGATAACATTATTATGTGTCATAAGAATTTAATTACTTTACAGACCTCATACCCCTTATTATTAAACACCTTGGAACAGTGGGGTCTACATGTTGCTACTGAGAAAGTTCAATTTTCAGAAATTGGCTCCTTTTTAGGGACGGTTATCTATCCAGAAAAGATAATTTCTCAAAAATTAGAGATTCGTAGAGACCATTTACATACTTTGAATGATTTTCAGAAATTATTCGGTGATATAAATTGGTTAAGACCATTTTTAAAAATTCCCTCGGCCGAGCTGAAACCTTTATTTGATATTTTGGAAGGGGATGCTCATATTTCCTCACCGAGGGCCTTAACACCGGCTGCGAGCCATGCTCTACAAGTAGTAGAAAATGCTTTACAAGATGCCCAGTTAAAACACATAGATGAAACCAAAACCTTTGACTAATGTGTTTTTAAAACTAGACACTTACCAACTGCTGTGTTATGGCAGGAGGGGCCTTTGTTATGGATTCATCCCAATGCTTCTCCCGAAAAGATTATTGAAAGGTATCCAGATGCAGTTGCTCAACTTGCCCTTCATGGACTAAAAGCAGTGATTACCCATTTTGGAAGGGAGCCTAAGGTTTTGATAGTGCCTTATACTGCCCATCAAGTCCAAATATTAACGGTGACCTCTGATGTTTGGGCAGTGCTGGTTACTTCCTTCAATGGTCAAATAGATAATCATTATCCTAAGCATCCCATCTTACAATTTGCCTTAACTCAAGCTATCATATTTCCACATATTGTGTCTCAGGAGCCACTCCCAGATGGAATGGTAGTTTATACGGACGGGTCTAAAACAGGAGTGGGTGCCTATGTGGTTAATGATAAGGTTATATCCAAATAATACCATGAAACCTCACCTCAAATTGTGGAATGCCTAATGGTGTCAGAGGTTCTAAAAAATCTTTCCAGGTCCCTTAAATATTGTTTCAGATTCCTTCTATGTGGTTAATGCAGTGAAAGCATTAGAAGTTGCTGGGTTAATTAAGACATCTAGCAGACTCGTAGAAGTTTTTCAAAAGATTCAGCTTACCCTGGCTAAGCGAAGATTCCCTGTCTTTATAACTCATATTAGGGCTCACTCAGGCTTACCGGGACCAATGTCCCGTGGAAATGACCTGGCAGATAGAGCCACAAAGTTGATTGCAATTGCCCTTTCACCAAAATTGGATTTGGCTAAAGCCTTTCATAAAAGGTTTCATATGACAGCTGAGACACTACAATGTCAATTTAACATTACTAGAAAGTAGGCTAGAGATATCGTGACTCAATGCCAAAACTGCTATTAATTCCTACCTGTTCCCCATACCGGAATTAACCCTTGGGGAATTAGGCCATTACAGATCTGGAAAATGGATGTTACTCACATCCCATCCTTTGGCAAATTACAATATTTACATGTCTCCATTGATACCTGTTCTGGAGTTATGTTTGCCTCTCCATTGACTGGAGAAAAGGAGGCCCATGTTATTCAACATTGTCTCGAGGCTTGGAGTGCCTGGGGAAAGCCTAAAATCCTTAAAACTGACAATGGACCAGCCTACACTTCTCAAAAATTTCAACAATTTTGTCGCCAAATGGAGGTGACACACCTGACGGGTCTTCCTTATAACCCTCAGGGACAGGGCATCATTGAGCGTCGTGCTCATCGTACCCTTAAAACTTATTTGATAAAACAAAAAGGAGAAGTTGAGGAAGCTCTGCCCATGGTGCTACGGGTTACTGTTTCTCTGGCACTTTTTACTCTCAACTTTTTGAATTTGGACAGTCAGGGCAATACAGCAGCTGATCGCCATTGCCTGGAACCAACTAGGCCAAAAGAAATGATAAAATGGAAAGATGTTTTGACTGGTCAATGGAAAGGCCCGGATCCTATTTTAATAAGATCCAGGGGAGCGGTTTGTGTTTTTCCACAGGAAGAAAACAACCCATTTTGGCTGCCAGAGCAACCTCTCCCCCCCCCCCGCCCCCCCCCCCCCCCCTCCGAAGGATTCATCTGCAGACGCTCTCAGTTCTCATTTGGACTCTCCTAAATTGGGTTCCTAGTATATATAGTGAATTTAGATGGCTATCCTATCTGCTCTTCCAAAACCTATGCCCTTGCCTTCTTAAAAGGCGCCACTTCTGCTAAACAGAATTTCTCCTATACCCTTAACTGTAATGCCTCACTCCAGTTTGTATGTATCCTCCATTTCTTTTCATCTTATCCAACAACTCCTTTAATACTTATACCAATGTAATTCGCTTTATGCCCCAGTGCTGGTCTGCTCTTGTCTATAAGCAGGCCCTAATAGCCAGTATACCACTTGGATCCCTATTCCCGTTCAGACGTCTGGGACCTTGACCTTATTTCGACAGAAGAGAGATTTTGATATAACTGCAGCCATTATCACTGCTGTTGCCATCTCTGCAGCTGCAGCTGTGACAGCCAACATGGCCTTGGCTGATCAGGTTACAGCAGCTACTGTTGTTAATCAAATTTCAGAAAAGACCTCTGAGGCTTTGACCACTCTACAGAAAGTGGATGCATACCTGGCATCAGGCATCCTGTTGGTCAATCAGAGAGTGATTGCCTGAATAATTGTGGTACCTGAATATTTAGAGGTGTTTGCGAGTGGGTACTCGACAGGGAATGTTCCACAAGTGTGGATATATTTCCCGAAAGTATGCCTGATTGCTCAAAGGTTTGATGCCAAAAACCTCCTTTCCTGGTGGCGCCCCACGGCGGAGGCTCCCTTTCCCTGTCAAAAGGCATCGAGATGGGTATGGAAAGTATTACTCATTGCACGACGACAAAAGAAGAAACCCATTACAATATCTCATTTTGCACAGGGGATCAGGCCTCTGCTTTCCCTCACTGAGTTGGTACTGCGCTTGATAGACAATAGGCTGTTCCATCTTAATAATATTGATAGGGGGAGATGTTAGGAGCCGCAGTGAGCGTGACAACATTCGCCATTACAAGATGGCGCGGGCATCCTGTGCTCCCACAAGTAAACAACTAACTGCGCAGGTGCAAAAGGCAAAAGCGCGCCAAAGTCACTGCCCATCCCGGGGCGTAATATGGGGTGATGAGTGAACAGCCAATCAGAAGTGAACATGCCACTCTAGGGTACATACAATAGTGCCTTTCCCGGGCTTTGGGTCTTTCCGATTCTGCTGATACAAGAATAAAACCTCGCTGTAGTAGCCACTCGAACACTGCCTCACGTGTCTCTTTCGCGGGCGAAGGGGACTCGAAAAGGGGTGTGGAGCAACTTTTGATATTCAGGCTTGGGCCTCTTGTGAAACAGAAAGGGACTTTTTGGTAGAAGTAATTTCCCTAACCACAGTAATAGGAAGATAGACAAGGCCACTTCTAATGGCATTGGAGAAATCTTATAAGGCAAGTAGAAGTGGAGAATCTCCTTCAAATCCACCCAAGACAGAGAAAGTTTCTCAAGGAAACTCCATCTCATCCTGGGAAGTAGAAGTGCTGGGTATAAAACTAACCTCTCCCCCTTCAGTGGGAAAATCTATGGTCAAGAAAAGTCTCAAATAAAAACGTGGCGTGGCTTTTCCACCTCTTCACTGTCACTCTTTCAAAATTATGTTGAATTTCTACTACATGGTAGGTGCACATCAGGATCTGCGAGTCCAATGTATGAGATGCATCTTAGCAGGGGTGCTAAGATATAATAAATCTTATAAGTAAAATAGTCAGGGGCTATGTCCAAAAGAGCCTTGTGGGGGCCCAACAGAAAGGCTTGTCTTGCACTTTGCAGGGAATGGGAAGCTGCTAAAATACTGTAACAGGGGAGCGACATGATCAGCTCTGTACAATAAACCACTGCCTGGACCAACCACCCAAATGCAATTGCATAAGCTAGCAGTCTGGAGGCAAGGAGAGCACCAGAAAATCTTACAGTGACTTGAGTGACTGGTGATGAGGACCCGTGTTGAGTAAAAAGGCAGGGAGGAAGGAACATCAGAGAACATGCACATACATTATTGAATAAATCATGAATAAAATATGAAACAAAATCTGCTATCACCAATAGGGTGATTAAAAAGCAAATGGTACTTTCCTCTATCAATTCAATATGATTTGCTTGCGCTCTCTCTCTCTCTCTCTCTCTCTCTCTCTCTCTCTCTCTCAGAGGAAGACTAGAGGAAAGTCTTGGATGTGTCAAGTTTGTGGCCTCTGTAACCTTCAAAACAAACCATGCATCAGTAGTTGGCCTTAGGTTGAGAGTTCAGAGAAACTGCCTGCATCCCAGGCAGGTAAGTGGTGTTGTAAAGCTTTAGAAGCTGATGAATTCAGTGGTGGACATTTACAAAGAAAGAATGCCCACTCTCACCTTTGAAAACAGGAGCACTGGCTGAATGAAGGCTGATAAACAAAGGAGGCTGGGGAGGAAAAGAAAGCCAGGGGAAAGGGAGAAAAAAAATAAAGGAAAGTAGTGTCCAAAGGCCAACACGGGAAGGGCTATCAAGGAGAAAGTTTCAATACTCAGAAATTGAGGCAAGATTGTAAGTTCAAAGCCAGCCTGGGTTACAGGGAGAGATCTAGGCTCAAAAAGCGTGGTGGTATGGGGGAATGAACAAGACTAAACTATAAAGGGATCTATCCCTAAAAATGCAATAATAAAATCATTGCTTTGTATGCTAACTTTAAAGTTACATTTCAGAGACACTGAAGGGAGAAAGGAAGGAGGTGCTGAGGAGTGTTGAAGTCTCAGAGTGTACAAGTAGCTCCGTCCTTCTGACTAGAAAGTAAGTGTCCATTGTATTTAGTACAGAATCCCTCTGTGAACTGGCCAGGTGGGCTCACTGGGATTTGAGGGATAAATGTGAATGAAGGAGTTGAGACCAGAAACACAGAAACCCTCAGAATGAATGCACAGCATTTAGAAGAATAGGTGGAGTTACTGTTTTAAGGGGGCCCTCAAGATACATCTTCTATTTTTCCACCACAATTATATACCAGTTAAATGTGAGGAAAAGACTGAGGCAGATGGAAATCCAAGAGGCAAAGCAAAGAGTGAAGAAGGTAGCATTAAGTGACCTATGACAGTTTTCTAAAATGAGAAAAAGATCCATAGATTTCTGGCATCCCTGGAGCACCCAGCCTCCTCACACAGAGATACCTATGGTGAGCATGTGAGAAGAGTCAGTGAAGGAGCTGGCTGAGGCAGGCAGGCTGGCTAGAGGGAGAGAGGGAGAAAGAGGTACATGACACCTCTTTCCTTGTTGCAATTTAGATCTGGATTGTTCCCTCATGCTCATGATTTACCTTCAGCAGTTGGCATGAGGTGGGAGGCGCCTAGTGAAAAAACATTAGGTCATTGGGACTATGGCCTTGAATGACATATTAGGTTGAGACCCCAGCTTCTTCCCCATCTTGCCACCAGGAGATGAACAGATTTGCTCTGCCACACTCCCCATTAGCTCATACAGCCTGATACAAACCCAAGGGCCACAAGGGCCTTGACTTGAAATTTTAAGCCCAAATAAATCATAGCTCTGCTTTTTATCTCAGGCATTTTTGCAGAGTGAAGTGAAGGCGACAGGCATTCTTCTTTGTGAGTAGAAGTAGGGAAGGAACACAACAGTATTTCAGGGAAATCTGTACTTCCTGTGGGAATAAAGAGTGCAGTTGCTTCAGCAGAGAAACGGACATATGCCAAGCCAGAAGGATAAAAGTGTAGATTATGGACTCCTGGAAAGTCTTCATATGTACATGAGTATGTACTATTGTGGAGTTGGATGGGAGGAAACATGAGGAAGGATTGTGCAGGAGACACAATGTTTTATATGGAAAGAGAAGATGGGACCATTGGTGGTTTTGGTGTTTTCGCACAGTTGAGTGTTAGCACAAATGACCACAGCTTCGTGCTGAGTTATTGTTATATAGCTGCTAAGTCAGCACCTCCCACTTCAGATTTTTGCCTTGTTGGGTGTAATATTGTGGTTCTTTCTGCTTTGCTCATCTGGTATCTTTTCATCCCCTCCTTTACAAATTTTCAGTTTTTATATTTTATTTTATTTTATTTTATTTTATTTTATTTTATTTTATAGAACGGGTCAAGCTAAGCACTTCTGACTAGCTGAAAAACAATGCAGAGCAGATTGACCTCCAACTTACAGTGGTCCTCCTGCCTCTGCCTCCCAAGGGCTGCCATTGCAAACCTGTAGCACAGCATGGAAGTGGAAGCTACTTTCCTTTTGTCTTAGAATCCATTAACTCGATCTCCCCACATAGCCATTATGTTTACTAGATTAATCCTTTTTTTCTCATTTATTTGAGGTATCAGCTTTATTTTTCAGTTCTACAAACGTGACTCTCCTTTGTCACTCCTAATTAGACTCATAAGATTTGTTCATGTGAAGGTAAAACCCACTGCCCACATTCCCTATTCCCTCCTGCTCCTCCACCGCAGACACTTCCTACACCTTCACCACAGGAGACCCATGGGAGACTCATCGTGCTCTCTTCTACTGGACAGTTCTAGTTCCAGGATGTTGCTAGCATTTCCCTTGGAATATTCCTCTTCTATATTTAGCACTTATAAATTACACATTATTATCCATCTAAATCTAACTGACAGGGTCCTTCCTCACCACTTCCCCTCCCCATCTTTCCACCCTCCATCCTGAAGCCTTTAATTGTTGTTTGGTTAGCACTTACCTTATCATTCTCCCCTTCTGATGAAAAATATGGTAACATATCTTTCCTTTTGTTTGTTTTTGTTTATTTAGTTTTTAGAGATTGCATCTCAAGCATTTTAGGCTGGCTTCAAATTCACTCTGAAGACAAGGATGTCCTTGAACTCTTCATCCTCCAGCTTCCCCCTCCCAGTGCTGGGATACAAACCTGTGCCACCATCCTGCCTGTGCCACCACCCTGCCTGTGCCACCATGCCTGCCTGTGCCACCACCCTGCCTGTGCCTGGTCCTTTGTTAACTTTCTTATCCCCTCACCCTTATAGAGGTCTTACTACAGAATTTTCGAGATGCAGTAGTCTCCACAGTTAGCCAATCTTCTCTGTTTCCAGTGTTGTAAAAATAAATAAAACTTTTAAAAAGTCCTGTAACCCTTGTATTCTCTTTCTGGAAGATGGAAGGATTTTCTTTTTATCTTTACGACTTCAGGAACTGCCAACCTGTGAATCACTTTTCCTGCCAGAAACATACCAAGACCTCCCGATCAGCCTTTGGAACTCTCTTTAGCCTGAGGAATAGTTCATTGCCTATTTTTCTTTCTTCTGCTGAGCTTGTTTGTAGATTTTTATTTTTAGGAATCAGAAAAAAAAAAAAAACCATTTAGTACTGTATAAGAAAGTAAGCATTGATGTCATCATTCCCAGACTTTCACTGGTGTCATCATTCCCAGCCTTTCAATGATGTCATCATTCCCAGCCTTTCAATGATGTCATCATTCCCAGACTTTTGAAGTTACTGTTTTTAGGTTTGGTGCTCTTCTTTATTGCCTCTATTTCACTCAGATCTCTGCTCAGAGAATGGGTCCAATGATTTCTATTGTCCTCATGCTCATAGCCCGTGGCTGGGGCAGACACAAGAGTATATTCTCCTGCTCTCTTTCATCTCCTGGTCTCAGCATGCTCCTACAAGACCACCGTCATCTAGCTGGGTGCCTTTGCCAGGGCACCTACCAGTGACCAGGGCTTTGGGGACAAACCCTGGGCTCCAGAAGCCCCAACAAGCGAGACTCAGCCACCTGCCCTAGTATGCCAATTACATAATAAAAGGAAAAAGCAGGGAAAAATAAGATTCAATGTGGTCACACTGGAAAGGTGTGGTCACACTGGAAAGGACAGATAGAGGAGGTGCAATGGTCCCAAATCCACTGGAGGGTACTAACATGAACTTTAGTTATAACCACAGGAAGCACTAGTGCAGCCGGGCAGGAGGCAAATACAAATCAAGAAGCCCCTTTCTTTACTCTTCAAGCAATCAGAAGAAAAACAGAAACACCAACATAACCACAGAACCTGTGATCTACAATCTGTCCTGACTGCAAAATATACTAGTGCAATGGTGGCACCAACCTTGTGGGAGTGACCAAGCAATGTCTGATTGACTTAAGACCCACTCCATGAGCTGGAACCCACACCAGACACTGCTTGAGTTCTGAGAGCCAGAGACTAGATAGTCCAGAGACCTAGGGTGAAAACAAAATACCACTGGTTAAAAAAAAAAAAAACAATAAAATGACTCCTAATGACATTCTGCTGTGCTTGTAGATCAGTGCCTTGTTCAGCCATCATCAGAGAAGCTTCCTCCTACAGCAGATGGGAAGAAATACAGAGACCAACAGCAAGACATCACACACATACACAGAAGGAGAGAGAGAGAGAGAGAGAGAGAGAGAGAGAGAGAGAGAGAGAGAGAGAGATCTTAGAACACACAACTCTAAACAGGATGTCTCCATAAAATCCCTCCCCTCAGAACTCAGGGAACCTTGTGGAACAGGAGGCAGAAGGAATTGAGGAGACAAAGAGGACAGAGGACACCAGGACAACATGACCCTCAAAAACAATTGAGCAAAACTCAAATGAACTCATAGAGACTGAAGCAGCAATCAGAGGGCCTCCATGGGTCTGCACAAGTCCTCTGCATGTATACAGTAGCTTTCAGTTTAGTACATTAGGAGACTCCTAAATGTTTAAACAAATGGGTCTCTGAATCTTGTGTCTTCTCTTGGATCTCTTTTATTTTTCTGTTAGCTTAGATTGCCCAACTTCCATATGCTTGTTTTCATTTTATCTTATTATATCGTATTTTGTTAAAAAATAAATATTTTTAAAGCCCCTTTCCTATTTATTATGAATAGAGTATCAATGAACACATACTTGCAAGTATCTCTATAGAAAGAATAAAATTTCATAGAGTGTATGCCTAGAAGTATAGTTAGACACTAACTTCCACTCCCAATGACAATGTATAACGGTTTCCTTTTCTCACATCCTCGCCAGCATTTATGTAATTTGCATGTCTGGTGATGGAATTGTAAAGTGATTTTGATCTGCATCTCCCTGATAACTGAAGTGTTGAACATTTTAAGTGTTTACAAAGCACTGGTGTTTCTTCTTCTGAGAACTTTCTGTTAAGTTCCATAGCCTGTTTTTAAACTGGGTTATTTGGATCCTTGGTGTAGATTCTGTTTGTGTAGTCTGGACATCAGTTGTCTGTCAGATGTATAGCTGGCAAGGATGCCTTTTCATGTTCTCAATTGTACAGAAACTTTTTAGTTTCATGAGCTCCGAGCTGATAGCTTGGATTGTCCAACTTTCATATGATGGTTTTCATTTTATCTTATTATATTTTATTTATTATATTTATTTATTATATTTATTTGTCAACTCTTATTCTTACTTCCTATGGCACTAGAATCCTGTTGAGAAAGCACTTACTGTGCCTATATCTTGATCTATGCACTACATTTTCCTCCAGAAGTGTTCTTGGTATCAAGGTTTAGATTGAGGTCCGTGATCCATTAGATGTTCATCAACTGATGAATGAATAAGGAAAATGGATCCTAGCTTCAAATCTTTCATGTGTTTAATGTGGAGTATATGTGGAATCCAGGGAACTAGAAATGGAGCCATAGCATGGGGGGGTACATCAAGGGATGGGGAAATCATAGAGTCTAGGTAAAATGGAACTGAAGAGGGAATAATACTGGGGACAGAGAGATTCAATCAGGAAGTAGGATGGCAGGGTGGGGAAATGAGACGCTTTAACCAGAATGACGTGAGAAGGTTATGTGAAAACCTATGACTTTGTGACCTAAGCAAAAAATACATCAGGAGAAAGAAGAAGAGGAGATGGAAGAAGAGGAGGAGGAGAAGGGGGAGAGGAAAAGGAGGAGTGCATGTACTATGAAAGAACAGGGCAAGAATACTGGAGGTTGAAGGTTTAAGGTTTATACTGGGGTCAGGGGAAGAAAGTGGGTAGGGGTGAGCTAATCAAAACTAAGGATGTATGAAAGAAAAAACTTATGAAAATCTACCAACTTGTAAGCTAATTAAAAACTGTAATTTAATTTAAAAAAAAAGTTAAACAGGGGTCTCTTGCAATGGTAGACAGCGCTTTCCCAGAAGACATAGATTATTAAATAAAAATCTCAGTGCTTGTCATCGGAGACTTCTCTGCAATCTACTGGTCAGGGAAACCCTAAAACAACACAGGCTATTTGTTATTGCTCTTGGTTGCCCACCACAACTGGATAGTAAGACCTTATTGGTGAAGCTATAACACACTTTGGTTTCTAAACATAGAGAAATCAATTTCAAACTGGCCTGGGAACTCTCTCCCTGCTGACTGGTTTTTCTGATGCTGGAAGATATTTTGCAGACTGATGGGAGAGAAAAGACATCAATGATCTCACCCAGTACCGGACCCTGCATGCTACAATACCAACCTTCTAGGCAAGATGTGCCCACTGGTACCATAATGACAGGACTGTTAGAGGGAGGTCCCCAACTATGTTCTGCTTGGATTTGAGACCTACTCCATAGGAAAGAATTCAAGCCTAGCACTGTAAACCTGGTCAAAAGGTCTTAGGCCTGGTGGGAAACCTACTACCGTTATTCTGCTAAATGGACATGCTGTCAAACTGCCTTAGAAATATTAATGTTTATATGCATGAATTCATGTTGCCCTCCACCTTGATCATAGATTCTTCCTTTTGTGGTGGGTAGTGGTTAGCGCAAAAACACTTAACTGCTCAAAGTCTCGAGATTACGTGATTTTTTTTTTTTTTTTTTGAGTGCTCAGCCATAGATGGGACTCTGGAGGAGTGAAGTCTATCAGCCTTCCCACAGCCCAAGGTTCAGGAAACAGGGCAGAAGGAGAGGCAGGAAGAATGTTAAGAGCTGGAGGGTGGGGAGAAGTTCTGGGAAATTCTGTCTTCCTGGGGGCTGTTGCACACGTGAAATCAGAACAGTGTGGGGACCACTTCTAAAAGACTTTCACAAGTTCAAGACAGTCAAAATGTCAGCATGGGTAAGCGGCCACCAAGAAATGCCTGGCTAAGGAGCTAACAGTACGTAATTGCTGCTGCTGGAAAGAGAGTCACTTTTCTTTGGAACATGGCCATTGGTAGGTTGTCCATCCAATGAGTGCCCCCCAACACACATACACTGAGATATAAGCAACATTAACTAGACTCCGTGGGTTATAAAAATAAAACAGACATGAAATAGGGAGACAGAGGTGTTGGGGGAACCCAGGGAAAGTCAGAGAATGGAAGGGATAAATTTGATCAAAATACATTGAATATGTGTACATTAGCAAAGAATACAAGTTTAAAATATTTTTAAAATGCGAACACATTTGTTTGTGTGGAGGATGGAGTAGGCACCACAGCAAAATCTGGAGGCTCAGAAGACAGTGTGTCGAAACTGGTTCTCTCTTCCTGCCATGTGGGTACCAGGGACTAAGCTCAAGTTGTCAGGCTTGGTGGCAAGCCCTCCTCCCTGGTGAGTCATCATGCTGGCTCCCTTGCTATTCTTCCTGGCTCTCTTGCTATTGGTTGGAAGTGGATGATGCTGATGGAAATGAATGTGGAGAACTGAATGTCTTTGGCCTGGCTGCAGTGAGCGCTTCCCAGTTGTTCATGTGATCATCCCACTCTGTGTGCTGGGAATAGAGGAGTGTTACCCTCAAAAGCAGCGCAGAGGCTGGAGTGAGTCTCTGCAGCAGATTCCTTGTCACCCCCGACCACTACCCCACCTTTTAAATTAGAAAGCCCTGGTCTGGTAAGATGGTTCAGAAGGTGAAGATACTTTCCAACCAGCCTGATGATCTGAATTTTATCCTTTGGTAGAAAGAAATTTTATACCCACGTGGTAAAAAGAAAGTTGTCCTCTGATCTCTGCACTTGGGCTACAGCAGGCAGGCAGGCAGGCAGGCAGGCAGACAGACAGACAGACAGACAGACAATAAATTTTTTTTAAACAAGTCCATATCAAGGTGTGGTCTACTTGGTCATTGTCTAGATTCTGGTTCTCCAAGGTGACTCAGAAAAAATCTTGTGACCTGGTAAGACAAGGTGATTTTCAATAATTAATTGACCCCTGGCCCTAGGTTCAGCCTCCCCTTCAAGGATAATTGTTTTTATGTAGTGGAAGCGTTTGTTTGTCCCTTGCTGGAATCCAAACTGACTAGTGATTTAGCACAATGACTTACTCTGACAATCTGAGTTTGACTCCGGGTACCTACACAGTGAGAGAATCCGCTCCTGCCATCCCTGAGCCGTGCACCACTCTGACAAAAACTAAAAGAGATGGACACAAAATGAAGACCAAGCTTTTAACCTGGTAGACACAAGTAAGGGGTCAATGATTTTCAGTAAAAGCAGCTTTCAATATTGCTTCATAATCTCAGAAGTGGGGGCGGATGTATCTGGAGATACATGTTCACTCTCACAGCCTTCAGAGAGTATCTGGAAGAAAGGGCAGGGCATCTCAGCTCCTCTCAGTTCAAAGCACAGGACTGGAGTTGAGCTTTCTCCCCAGGGGGGAAGGAGAAGGCTTTTCTAGGTGGGACCAACCTTCCAAGTTATGGTCTCTGGGCTCTGCAGGTGCCACCCTCTCCAGGCCTAACATTGCTGGGACTCTGGTACTTCCACCCGGTCCCTGGAGGGCTACAGTCTGTCTTGCTTATCACTCTGGCTTCCAAAGTCATTGAGGAAAGGTTTTATACTCTTGGAGGTCTCAAATGCATCTTTCCTCCAGGTCCCCTATTTATCTGTGAGCTACAGTGATGGCAGCTTCCTCACCTAGTCTCAAAGAAAGCCATGTCTTGTCATTTATCTCTTCATACTCTCCATAAAATGTCAAGTCAGCACCTGATTGCCACTCTTGCCTGGCTTATATGTGCAACATTCATCCAGCCATTCAGCACTTGGGTCTTTTACTTTTGGAGCCAAGTATCATTCTGAGCCCTTCTCTACCTCACCAATCTGAAATCTCTCACAACCCTATTCTCCTACTTTCACCTTGCTACCCTGAACCCCAGCTTTGGACCCTAATGGTTCCCACCTTCAATGAGCAGGTGTGTGTGTGTGTGTGTGTGTGTGTGTGTGTGTGTGTGTGTGTGTGTTTGAATGTTTTTAAGGTCTTGACTGCTTAGCCTTCCTCCAGCCTTGAATTCTTTGTCTGTGGAACTGAATAGGATGTACCCTGGAGCTGGGCAGGTCACTAACATATGCTTACTCTGCACAAGGCTCTAGACTCCACACCCAGTGATAAACGTTTTTTAAAGACCTGCCCACTCACTTCACAAGCCTATTATGGGACTCAAATGACAGAGGAAAGATCTTTGAAAATGGAAGTGCTCTTATCCATCTGAGGCTTTGTTTGCTTTGGTTTTGTTGTTGCTGCTGTTGTTTAAATTTTTTATTTCCTTTTATATGTGTGCCTTTTATATGTATACATTCTATATGTATACATTTTATATGTATGTCTGTGTACCACTTATCAGCATGAGCCTGCAGAGGTCAGAAGAGGATGTTAGATCCCCTGGAGCTGGAGTTCTCGCTATTGGTGAGCCTGAACCTCTGAGAGCCTTTCCAGCCTGGTGAGGTTTTGTTTTATCCTTTCAAAAGCCATAGCTCAGGTTTCAGAAGTACAGCTTTTCAGCACTAATTCACACCCATGGATTCAGCGGTTTCAAATTCACAAATAATCCCCACAATCTCACAGAACCCGAGCCTAAAGCTCCATATTCTAATTGTGTCTGAGCACAACCTCTGTCATTCACTAAAAAGCCACACCTGCTCATGAGAAAGGAAAAGGTTCCTCTCTACATCTGACCTGGTCATAACTCAGCCATCGGTAGACCTGACAGCCACACTGTCTAACGCAAATTGGGTGGTTAACAGCGAGATATGGGGATGCTCCAGATTCCCCTTCAAGAAAAGTCATGCCTTTCCTGGTCTTAGGGTTGAGATTAGGACCTACCTCTGCTGCAGAAAGCCACCTAGCCCTAGGTCTCACCCATCTGTGGACAGCCTGCTTCTGCTCTGTGACTAAGTAGGACAGTAGGAAGCCAGCCAGCCATTCTGGCCCAACACAGGGAACTTTCTGTTTTTCCAGGATCTTCCACTAGAACCCAGGCTGGCCTGAAACTATTAAGTAGCCCAGAAAACTCTGATGACAGTCACCCTGCCTCAGCCTCCTGAGTATTGGGATTACAGGTGTGAGCTACCATGCCTGGAAAGATATTTTGACAGGAAGTCCCACAGTTCCCAGTTCCATGGTGAGCTGGCCAGGTTTTGCAGGGTTGAATTGAGTTGGATGGAAGAGCTAATTTCTAAATTCTAGTTCCCCACCCTTTCCTTTACAGGTGCTGATCCCTAAGAAATATCTTGCACCTCAGATTCCATCTTGACATCAACTTATGACAATTTGCTACAGTGAGCTATGTGAGGGCTCAGGGGAAAGGCTATGTCTGTTACAAAACTGGAAAGGACAAAACAGTTGGTGACAGGGGACTTGGAATGTCCACAGCTACAACCATGGGCAGCTTGCCTCTTACAAAAAAAGCAAGTGATTCAAAGGTGTAAAATACTGAGCTGTATGTTAGGTGAAAGTCTGTGGGTCCCTACCTAACTTGGACCTAAATCTCCCAAACATAGCAAAATCACCAATTCTTATTCCTAACTCCAGATATATCCTTATTTATGCTGTCACCTTGGGGTTGCAAAGCTGATTTCAAAGAAAACGGGAAGACATGCTATATATTATTTTAAAAAAAACTACACTAGAAAACAAACAGGATATGATAGTTCATGCCCAGAATGCCAGCACTTGGGAGGCTGGCACAAGAGAATTGCAAAGAGTTTGAGGTTAAATATGAGTTACATAGGAACTACCAGATCAGGTAGAGGAATACTGCAGGATAAACAACCACAAAAGGCCAGATGTTGTAGTACATGCCTGTGATTCCAACACTGGGAATGTGGAGGCAGGAAGACCAGGAACTCAAGATCATTTCTAGCTGTACAGCAAGATCTGGATATATGTGTATCCTGTCTCAAACCAATCATATCAAGCTAGGGTCAATATTAGCCAACAGACACCTAGATGTTCGACACAGGTCTGTTTTTCAGTATTCTTTATATACACAGATGAAGTTATTACATTCTAGAATTAGCCCTCCTGGTTCATTTGAAAAGATGGTAGAAAAGCCCAGGTTAACCTTGGTGAAAGGAGAGAGCAGCCAGAGTTTCTCTAGTGACTGTAAGTACTGGTGATAAAACGTTATGTTTTAGCATGCAAATCTGTCATATACCAACCTCTGTTCTCTACACTTGAAACTTCTCATAGCTTTCCATTTACAATAAGGACCCCAGCCCTAAAGGTTCCACCCATTTGGTCTGTCCTCTGATCCAGCTTCTGCCTCTTCCCTCCCCTCTCCCTGTTCTGAATTCTATCTATGCTGCAGCCATGCTGGCTTCCACTTTCCTCAGATAAACCATAACACCGACTACTGTGGAGCCCTGCATGCACTCTGCCTGAGAGCCCAGCCTTGTCCCAGCCTTGCTTGGTTTAGCAGCTGTTCTAAGCTTAGGCATTAGTTCTAAAAAGAAAGTCTTTACCAGCTCCATACCAGGTCTAGAACAGGATCCTCGGCCACGTGACTTTACAGAATTTTACTCCTTCTGCCACAGCATTTACCCCATAGTCTTATTTAGAATTATACTCTCTTGGAGTCAGGTATTCTGGCACAAGCCTATAATCCCAGCAGTCAAGATGCTGAGGCAGGAAGACAAGAGTTTAAGAACAATCTTGGCTGCATAATGAGACACACACCCCCACTGGGGGCAAGGAGCCCAGGGGAGTGGTGCATGCCTCGAATCCTAGCATCCAGGAGAGGCAAGAGAATCCAGAGTTATCTTCAGCAACACAGTGAGTTTAAGGCCAGATTGGTCTACATGGAACCCTGTCTCTAAAATTAATTAATTGTTTCTATTAGTTAATATTAACAATGAGAGTTAAACTGAGGTTGAACGAAGGCTATATAATGACAGTTTTCAAAGTGACTTCTTAATCACTGACAGGGAGACAGTAGGCAATGGAGAGACAACAAAGCACAGAAGTCAAAGCATAACGTTGAGTCTTAGTATACATCAAAGCACGTAAGAACTTATATTAAATAACATTATTCACTTCATAATCAGGGAAACAGGCTATGGAACGGATGAGCTGGAGACTATTTCTCAGTTTGATTTTATTCTCTGGAGCCCTAATGTTAGCTAGATAAAATTCATTTTAGTGACTACTATTTAACCTCTGGGGGAAAAAGTATCTGCTTTTTAATGGAAAAATTGTTCCTCATTGTGAAGGCAGATGTTCCACATTGTATTCTTGGCTTCTTTGGTCTCCAGTGGAGGGAACTTGTGTATCTTCCTGTACCTCCACCGTATCTTGAATCTCTTGTGTCAATAAAGAAAGCCAGACTGATAGCTAAATTTTTTGAAATTAATAAGTAGAAAGTACCAGCCCATCCAGAGAGAGCCAGGCAGGTCACACTGTGTAAATGCATCTGCCTCTCAAGAAATCTCAAGAGGCTTAGGAATCAGCAGATGAGGGCCTCACAGAACCAATCTCAAAGTCAGAATAACTCGAGCAAAAACTCAAGTTTTTAAAGTTTCTGAGGCACTTAAAAGTTCAGCTTTAGGCCATTAGGACATCTCAGGACAAATGCACTTGTCACTGGACCTGAAAACCTGAGTTCCATTTCTGGGACTCACATACTGGAAGAACCATGTCTGGCAAGATGTCCTTTGACTTCAATATATATGCTATGGCACAGGTGCACTTCAACATACACACCCAGATAGATAGATAGATAGATAGATAGATAGATAGATAGATAGATAGGCAGTAGGCAGACAGACAGGCAGATGGATAGATGACAGATAGATAGATAGATAGGCAGTAGGAAGACAGACAGACAGATGGATAGATGACAGATAGATAGATAGATAGATAGATAGATAGATAGATAGATAGACAGTAGGCAGACAGACAGACAGATGGATAGATGACAGATAGATAGATAGATAGGCAGTAGGAAGACAGACAGGCAGATGGATAGATGACAGATAGATAGATAGATAGATAGATAGATAGATAGGCAGTAGGCAGACAGACAGATGGATAGATGACAGATAGATAGATAGATAGGCAGTAGGCAGACAGACAGACAGATGGATAGATGACAGATAGATAGATAGATAGGCAGTAGGAAGACAGACAGACAGATGGATAGATGATAGATAGATAGATAGGCAGTAGGCAGACAGACAGGCAGATGGATAGATGACAGATAGATAGATAGATAGATAGATAGATAGATAGATAGATAGGCAGTAGGCAGACAGACAGACAGATGGATAGATGACAGATAGATAGATAGATAGATAGATAGATAGATAGATAGATAGGCAGTAGGCAGACAGACAGACAGATGGATAGATGACAGATAGATAGATAGATAGATAGATAGATAGATAGATAGGCAGGCAGTAGGGAGACAGACAGACAGATGGATAGATGATAGATAGATAGATAGATAGATAGATAGGCAGGCAGTAGGGAGACAGACAGACAGATGGATAGATGACAGATAGATAGATAGATAGATAGATAGATAGATAGATAGATAGATAGAATTCTAAGAATTTTGAAAGTGCAGTTCTCAGAAAGCATCAACATATTTCTACTTGGCACAAATCTGAGCTGTGAGAGGAAAATGATGGGGACCCCGTACCTTTACCATACTGTGATGCAACTAAAAGAGTATGACATGGTTCAAAACCATAGGATCCATGTTCATGGGTTCACACAGCCCACAGTAACAACACTAAGCAGAAGCTGCCATAAGCCAAAAACTTTACAAGTACTTTCTCATGAAATCCTAACAGTTGTGGGCTCTTTTGAGAGGGTTAGTCAAGATACCTAAAGTCACAGTTCAAAGGTAGTTTCAAGGTCATCTCTATCTGATTTCAAGGCCCACATTCATGGACACTGAACCAGTGAGGCTTGCAGAGGTCAGGGAAAGGGAACACTTGGCCTTGACAAGAAAATGGCAGTGTGGGATAATAAGTCAGTGAAGGAATAAGGTGTTGCTGGTGGTCAGAGGGTCACAGGCAGGAGACAGAGGGAAAGTAGGAAAGAGAACAGGGAAAGGCAGCTGGTTAGAGATACCATGAGAGGGACAAATGAGGGTAGCCCTCAGACAGGTGATAGTATCATGTCCACTCTTCCCTGCATGGGAAGACTGAGGAAATGTCTCACAGGAAGGAGCCAGCCTTCCCTTTACCCTTCTTCCACCTCTCTCTTTGCTCCAGCACAGTAGCCCAGGTGCTCTACCCACTCTTCCCACTAGATGGTCATGCCACAAGCCTTTTGAGTCCCAGACGCCAGGAGGAGCAGCTTCTTGGCTCAGGAGATTCCAGTGAATCCTCATCTCCATGCTGTCTCCAGCAGTGGTCCTGACTTCAAAGAAAGAGTGCATTTCAGGCTAACACTACACTTTCAAACACTGGAAACCAGCCTTGCAAGGAAGGTGAAGCACCTGCTCCATGGCATAGGAACATGGTAAGTTCATGGCAAGCGCCATTAGCACCACACATAACTGTTCTTAGAAAGGTCACTCATAACTTCACTCTCTCATCCAGCCACTCACCAGGCAGATAATTATCAAATACCCATTCTGACTACCTTACCTGTTGGGACAACAAGGACCAACAAATCTGTCACTTGATCTCTGGAGTCTTACGTTGTGTTGCTAATGGTGTTGATGACAGGTTGTCTATCACAGATGTAATGAATGGTAGGATAAAGAAATGCTTGGAAGGCACCATGAGGCTCTGTCTGTCCTGATCCTCTTTCTCAGTCCTGTATCTTCAATGCTCACCACAGAGACCGACACACAGGAAGGGCTCAGTTAAGGGTTACTGAGTTAGATAGAGAACCCGTGGGTGCTAAGCCCCAACTCTGTCTCTCTGTACTTTCTCTCTGAGCCCAATCCTAACATGGATTGGAAAGAATGGACATACAACAACTTTTCCAACAGGATATAATACATTTGAACGGGAGGAACTGAAAAAGGTTATCGATACCACTGCCATCCCCGCCAGGTATCACATTTGGACTCTTCCTGCTTTCTAAATTCCATCTCTTGTAGCTGATCTTCTAAAAATACTCAGGTTGGTTGGAGTTTCTACCGAAGCCCAAAGATCTGAACCTGGACTCAGGACTGTGGTTAAGATGGAGCTTCAGTTGTAGTGTGCTTCTCCAAAGGCTTTGCCATAGCTCACCCTGAAAATACGTCTGATCCAAACCCCATCTTCTCTCTTTCGGGAGGGAGGCTATCAGCATGAACTAAATGGCGTGGCTATACAAAGCTCCAATGTTCCCTTGTCCTCAGCCTCACCCCTTTCATGATTTATTCTTTCCCCGGGACTGGCTCAAACAGCTGTGGCTCCCAGGCTAGAAGAGCTAAAGGGTCCTTCTCCTTGACTGCTGCAGGTGAGCTGGCTGCACAGAGCCACTGTTTCTTTTGGCTATCTGACTATGGAAGCAGCCCTCTACTTGAGTCCTCTAATCTGACCAGGACAGACTGATAGGCCTGGATTTCTAGGGAAGTAGTGCCATTCTGAGAGAAGCTGACCAAGAGTGAAGAGGTCTTCTCAAGAGGCTCTGAGGTGACTCAATTCGAGAGATGGTGGTTGTGGGAGAGGGTTTTGAGACAGGGGTCTCACTATCACTGAGTTATCTAACCAGTCTGGCTTCAAACTTAGGATGCTGCTGCTTCAGCCTCCAGAGTGCTGAACACTGACTCATGAGGCAGAGCAGGCACCTGAACTTAGAGGAAAGCAAGACTGTTGGTTGTGAAAATGAAAAGGTAAATGTAACCTAAGGAAGTTTCCAGTCCTGAGCAGGCTCTGCAGCCCTTCAGCTGAAAAAAACTTCAATATGTTTCCAGGAATGTACTTAGAATATCTCAGGTAGGGACTGGAGGGATGGATCAGTGGTTAAAAGCACTGGCTGCTCTTCCAAAATACCTAGGTTCAATTCCCATCCAAAACCCATCATCTACATGGAGGCTGAGAACTCCTTAATTCTGATACCTTCCTTCTGGCCTTTGTGGGCACTAGGCACAGAACTAGTATACATACATACACACAGACAAAACACCCATATACATAAAATAAAATAAAAATACATAAAATGGAAAACATGCCTGTAGTCCCAGCACTCAGGGGGCTGAAGCAGGAGTGAGTTCAAGACCAGTTTGAGCTATGTAATGAAATCCTGTATGGCTCTGAAGTAGAGCTCTTGCCTAGCTATTGCAAAAACTCTGCCTTTGATCTCCAGCAGGGGTGGGGAGAGGCGGCTGAGAAACAACACCAGGGACCACACCACTCCCAGATGTCTGGCGGCTGGCTTTGGAACCAGGTCTCCAAAATCCGTTTCCTTATTCTTCTGCCTCTCTAGTCTGGGTCTCAAGGGAAAGTTCTTAACTTAGTCCTGGTAGTCGTCTTTGGGATGATCCCCGCTCGCTAAGCCGACCTGGCTTTTCTGGTTCTGATGAGTGACTTTTTACACTTCTGATGCCAACCATCTCCCACAGTCTTCCACTGTCCCCTGTTCTGGGAAAGATCTCTTAGGGTCTTCCCTGGGCACACGGTGGCCTTAAGGAGGAGTGATGGGCAGCCTGGGCCTGGGCCCAAGCAGCAGACCTCCCAAGAACAGGGCGTTTGGGCATGCTTATGGTTTTCTCCAAAGACGACTGGAGGGAGAAGGGGGTGGAATCTAGAAACTTCTCAGGCTTTAAGAATTCCTGCCCTCCCCCTCAGTCTGACCCTGACTATGCCTGTCTGGGCCCTGGCAATGCCCACGGGCAGGGCAGCAAGAAAAGGAAGGGAGGCCTGTTTGCTATTTGCTTGGTCGCCCCTCCTCCGCACTTGTCTCCTCTGGCTTCTCACCCCCTTGCTGCCTGCCTGTCCCTCTGGGCTTCTGGGGCGCCACCACTACTGTCCCCAACCCGCTTCGCCAGACGGGTCTAAAAGACAGCTTGACTCACGGCTCTGCCACCAGCCCACGGTTCACGCGAGGCTATAAAACCTGCCACTGCGCGGGAAGAGGCCCAGTGCTGCCCTGGGTCGTCTGGCCTGAGCACGCAGACATGACCCGAGCTGCAGAGCGAGGCCAAGGGGCTACAGGCTGGGGGCTGCGTGGCGCCCTGGTGGCCGTAGCGCTGCTGTCTGCGCTGAACGCCGCGGCCACCGTGTTCGTGCTGTGCCAGTGGCGCGGGCTGAGCTCGGCGCTGCGGGCGCTGGAGGCGCAACGCGGCCGGGAGCAGCGCGAGGACGGCGCCCTACGCGCCTTTCTGGCCGAATTGAGTCGTGCGCCAGCCCGGGTCCACGAATCACCCCAGGACCCCATGAGCGCGGCGCGCAACAAGCGCAGCCACAGCGGCGAGCCTGCGTCACACATCCGCGCTGAGAGCCAGGACATGATGATGATGATGACCTACTCCATGGTGCCGGTAGGCAGGGGCTTCTCCCCGTGGCGCCCCCGTCAGGCTGGGCAGCGGGAGGTGATGGGAGCTAGGTTCCTGTGGCCAGGGGCAGAGTCTTGAAGAGAATCTTGGGTATCTCTCTGGCTAAGGAAGTCATCCTGGCAAGCTGTTTAACTCTTTTGAAAGCAGTCTCTTCATCTACAGGGACCAGAGCAGGGCAAGTCTTCACTTCTGACATCTTTTGAGTCTGCAGGTAAATGAGGGGCGTGAGCAGCATTAAGAGTCTTTCCCGACTTTTGACAAAAGTTTTCTGGGTGTGAACTGACCCCCAGCAGCAGCTCCCTGTGGCAGTCTCTGAAACCAAAGAGGTGACTTTTCTTCAACCAAGGATTCCTTGGCGGCACAATCTAGTGGTTAGTTAGGCTTTCCATCTGGCCTGAGCTCATCCCTGTAAGACTACAACCAAACTTCCCACCTATATGCTGGAAGTTGTTCATGACTCTTAAGCTATTCCAAACAGGAGGAATTGATGCAGTGTAACTTTTATTAGCATGCGAATACGCACTGATGAGGCCACGGTTCTTAATGTGGGGCCTGTGGGTCGCTTCACAAGCTCAGAATACTGGAAAGCCAGAACTGCTGGTGTGTGAGCATTCTCATACTCGAAACGTGTGCATCCAGGGAAAGTTCCTGCACTAATTTTTTTCTGTTAAGCACACCCTTTCCTCTCTTCCTCCCTTCCTCCTTCCCTTCCTTCCTCTCTCCATCCTCCCTTCCTTCCTTTCTTCCTTTTACAGTTTCATGTAACCTAGGATGGCCTTCAACTGGCTGTGTAGCCAAGGGTGACCTTGGACTTCAGCTCCCCCCCCCCCCCCCCGCCTTGGTGCCAGGATTACAGGCATGTGCCACAGCACCCCCGGGTCTCTCTACATTCCCTAAGCTATTCGATTGCACATTCCCTTCCTGAGATTTGAGAAACACTACTCCAAAGGAAAGACATTTAAAGGAAAACCTCTTTTCTTCCAGTTTTCAGGTGTTCCGCTTTGGCTGATTTGCGTCCATCGGTTCTTGAACAGCTACCTCAGGTCACATCCCCGAGCTCTTTCCAGTTCCCACCACCCCCCTTTCGTTCATTCCAATAGCCATGGTCTTATCCCACTTTATAACTAGAACATGTCCAATTGTCCCTCCAAGTCCAGTGAGCTACACTTTGGAATCCTACATATTTGAAGAGAAGTCTACTTCAAACATTTGCTGTTGTTAGTAAGGAGGCTTTCAAAGACCATGTGTGAGCTTAAAGGCTTTTAGGACTGCAAACACCACACACTTCAAATACCTAGTTTGAGAAAGGTCAAGCTTTCCATTTCTGGCTCCACATTTTACTCAAGTAAGCATTTTAAAAATCAAGCCTAAGCAAAAATTTCAGAAACTCCAGCTTCTGTAAGATGAAGAGGACTTGCTAGGGCACTCTCCTGGCCCTTCATTCTGCATTTTAAGGGGAAAAAAAAACTTCCAAGAGCAACAACACTTTATACCTTTAATCCTCTTTTAAGGTAAATGGTTTGGATCCAAACTGCAGCCTATTCACTAACATAAGAGAATGAGCCCATTTCCCAGGTCACTCTGAACACCTGCTGCTTACAGATTAGCACAGAAACTGCAGCGAGCATCGAGCAGCATCTGCTGATCTCACATCTACAGTGCGTGTGTTGTTACCTTTTTGAGTCACTGAGGAAGGTGCAGCAAGACCAGGATACAGCGATCACACTGATGAATGTTGTCTTCATGGAAGTAGTCCAGGTGCCATGCATACTCTAAGAACACTGCAAGTCTACTGTGCACATAAGTATCCTGGGAATGTTGTGCAGTGCAGGTTTTGATTCCTACGGTTTAGGACAGTGGTTCTCAACCCTCCTAGTGCTGCAAACTTTAATTGCAGTTCCTCATGCTGTGGTGACCCTCAACCACAAAATTATTTTGTTGTTACTTCACAACTGTAATTTTACTCCTGTTACGAATTGTAATGTAAATATCTGATATGCGACCTCCTATGGGTGTCATAATCCAGAGGTTAAGAACCTCTGTTCTAAGGTATAAAATTCTGCATGGCTGACAAGTGTCCATCAATACCAGTGCTGCAGGTTTGAAGGTCACACTTTGAGTAAGGAGGTCCTAGAGCCCTAGAGTCATCAGAGAAACCTGAAACCTTATCAGTGCCTGAATCCACCCTAGATATTATTATTCCAAGTGGACCAGTCTGAGGTGTGGCCTGGGACTGAGAGCTCACTTACTGGCAGACAGGAGACTGATATATGAGATTCTGAGGATAGTCAGGTATCTGGGTTAAATGCTTCCAGTTCTCACCAGGTCTTGCTTTAAGCAATGGAACCAATTTCACTGCTGAAATGCCTTTGTTTGTTTGTTTGTTTGTTTGTTTTGCTTTATTGTAGCAATACACTTCTTATCCACAAATTTTCTCTTCAAGAAACCAATTTATTAAAAAACAATCTCAAGTAGACTTGTTAAATCTTAGGAAGTCTTAACAGTTAAGAGAAGACTCTAGAATAAATCATGGAGGCAGACATGTCTACCTCTTATGATTGAAATACCCATCCACCCCCAGGGCCTTTTTTATAGTATCAGATTTTGAACTAGTGTAAGATCTGTGGACCATCCCAGGACCTCATGCTCAGACTCTGTGTTGGAGATCTAAAGACAAGAAGCAAGCTCTACACAGATTAATGCCAGCATTTTCAAATAACCTTTCAGAGTGGTCTGTTTATCCAAGACTTCCTTGTGAGTTGTCTCTGTGTTTTTGGCTAAAATTAAAAGCATACCACTCAGCATGGGCATCCTGATCTGCACACTCCGGTGGTAGCTGTAAATGACTTTGTATTTTTTGGTTTTGGTTTTTTTTGTTGTTGTTGTTTTTTAATCAGTAATTATCCCTGAAGTACAGTTAATTTGACATAGACAAGCATATTAAAGATTTTTTTAAAGCAAGTGAATGTTTTGGAGGAAAGGTGTTGAGTGGGACAGTAGGCACAGCTTGGGGAGCACCTGGCCAGAAAGGGAAGAAGGGGTGCAAGGGGAAGGATAAGGGATGTGAGAAGCCACGGGAAGGATGAGCACTGACCTACCTCCTCCTATCCTGTAGGGGGCACACTGCTGCCTTGTTTCTCTTTCCCACAACCTTTTGTATCTTCTCTTCCAGCAGAATCAATCTTCTTCCACTTCTTCCTTCTCTCCACGTGCATCCCTCTCCTCCTACTCCTCTTTCTTTATATCTTACCTTTACTGATACCCTGGTACTTTTGTTCTGTTACCTTTTCTGACCCCAAATCTAGAGCATCCAGAAGACCTTTCATTTAAAACAAAAATCAAAGTAGCATAGAAAACCTGCAATTCACCGAGGCTGGTGACTATATCTCCATAGCAATTGTTAGCCGTGGGTACCAAGCACACCCCTACATCTAAAATATCATTCAAAAGAATGGAGACTTCTCTAATAAGAAAGCTACATTTTTATTTCAAAGTAAATCCAAATAATTTATCAAGGGAGATAAGTATAATTAAATAACTTTCTGATACTACAAAGGGCATTTGATAGAGTTTAAGACCTACACCAGATTGTTAATTTAGAGAGGATTTTGCCATGTCATAGACTAGCCTTGAGATCTCCCTCTATCTGCCTGAGCCTCCTAATTACAGAGATTACCAGACCTAGCTCTTTGTTTAATTTTTTATATATTTAAAAATTTTTTATTTCATGTATGTTGGTGTTTTGCCTGCATGTATGTCCTTGTGAGGGTTTTGGATCCTCTGGAACTGGAGTTATAGACAGTTGTGAGCCACCATGCTCAAAACCAGGGTTCTCTGGAAGAGAGGCCAGTGGTCCTAACCATCTTATTTTGCTTCATACACCAGGGCAGCCTCCACCTCAGTTCAGAGATTCACCTGCCTCTGCCTCCCAAGTGCTGGGATTAAAGCCATGTGACACTGCCACCAAATTTTCTATAATTGTAAAGGTTTATTTTATGTTATGAGTTTTACATGCATGTATGTGTGTGTACTACGTGTGTGCCTGGGAGTCAAAAGAAGGCTTCAGATTACCTGGGAATAGAGTTACAGAAGGTTGTGAGCCACCATCTAGGTGCTGGAAACCCAACCAGGGTCTTAAACACTGACCCATCTCTCTAATACTTTTTAAAGTATTACATTATAATGCAAATCCACAGATGCTATCTTAACAAGGTAAAATATAAATGAGACTCTTACCATAACACCAGCTTCCCACCTACTAGCACTCACCCTAAAGGTGCTATCTGCCATAGCTATAGGTGGCTCAGTTTGTCTTAGGATTAGCCAGAGAAACTGGACAAAGGAAAGTAGTCGAATATGTGTTAAGAAGTGAAGGTCTGGCTCTCGTTAGATTATATTATTCTATACCTGGAAACCCCAAGAAAAATTGCTGATAACCTTCTGATATAAACAATAACGAAATTCCATGGGAAGTAAGACATTAAAGTATTATTCCACCCTCTCATTCCCCTGGACACGCCCAGTACCTCCCAACCTCACTTCCTGCTGTCTTCTGGTCTTCTGGGGTTTTTTTGTAACACACTGAGTCCAGTGAGTGCTTCCTGCTACAATGTTAACTAATCCCATTGGCTTGATCTTGTGCAGGCAACTGTAGCTGCAGAGAGATCATGGGTGCAAAGGACATAGCATGTTCAGAAGGCGGCATTCATAGCTCTACTTAGGATAGGTGTCAAACTGGGAACAAATGGCTGAGGTTTCTATTAAACATAACAAAGCAGATTGTGGCTGCAGGGTTCTTCCAGCCTGTCTCTGTTCCTCCCAATTACAGAGCCCCTTACTTTGAGCTCTCCAGCCCAGGGCCTGGGCTGCCCTTCTTTCAGCTGCTCTTCCCTATCTAACCCAGCCATTTTGGCTATACTGGCCTTTCTTTCTTTTCTTTCTTTCCTTTCTTTCCTTTCTTTCCTTTCTTTTCTTTCTTTCCTTTCTTTCTTTCTTTCTTTCTTTCTTTCTTCCTTTCTTCCTTTCTTCCTTTCTTCCTTTCTTTCTTCCTTTCTTCTTTTTCTTTTTCTTTTTCTTTTTCTTTTTCTTTTTCTTTTTCTCTCTTACCTTTGTCTCTTCTTCTCCTGGCTCACCCTCTGCCCTTTCTCTCTATTCCCACATAGCAGGTCAGTCTGTCCAGATGCATTCTGAACTCTTTCAGGTTCCTCTGGCTATGCTCACCTTCATATCTACAGTAAATCTTTTCCTTCACCAGACCTAAGAGTGGCCATGCAGTCTTTTTATAACTTTTTTTCAATCTGGTGTGATACCTAACACTGGCCATCCTCTGTCTCTTATGTTCTGTCATCTCTTCTTCCATGTTATGTGAGCCTTGATGAGGTTGATCAGTATGTCCCACTTATAACTTAGACTCAAATATCATTTATTCTAAAGACTTTGAACAGTTAGGAGGGTTTTTGTTGTTGTTTTGTTTTTGTTTTTGTTTTCTGCCATCCACTGCAGAAAGAGATTTCTTTGGGGCTGGAGAGATGGCTCAGCAGTTGAGGGCACTGACTGTAGACTCTATTCTCAGCACCCACAGGGTAGCTCACAACCATCTGTAACTGCAGTTTCAGGGGTCCCATGGCCTTTTCTGGTCTCTATAGAACTACATGTGTATGGTGCACAGACATATATGTGGGCCAAATACCCATACACATAAAAATACTTTTTCTGACCAGGACTGAGAGCAGCAGTAAGCTGTGGATATGAACATAAGTATTTTTAGGTTAGTGACCTCCCTAGTGATGCATGGCCTTTTGGCCAAGTATACAACATCAGGCATGAATTTTCTTTTTTGAAGCAGGTTTCAAATCCAGTCAGAAAGCAGTTAGTCAACCCCATTATGTTCTTGTCACTATTGTACCAGTGGGCATACCTTGCCTGTAAGTTGATATTGCAGCATGCAGGGTCTAGTTCTGGGTAAGACCACCGATGACTTTTTTCCTCCGGTGTCCAGTGCTTTCCAGTACCATGAAAGCTGGAGAGCAGACAGGAAGTTGATGGATTAGTTCAAGAGTCCTGCCACCGAAGGGTGTGCTATCTTCAGCCATAGGGTCTTGTGTGGTTACGGCGGGATACCAACAGTGATGACGGTGGGCCGTGGGTCTTGTGTGGTTACGGCGGGATACCAACAGTGATGACGGTGGGCCGTGGGTCTTGTGTGCCTCTGGCCCTGCCTTCTTGACTAATAACTTACGTGGAAACATCCTGTGACTGGATTTTCACTTAATAACCCATGTCTTGTGGAACGCATTGGCCACCCAGTCATGATAATCCTATTTAAATGTTTTACATTATATTTTTTATTAGCTCATGAAGTGCTGTGTTCACATAAGGCTTTTTCTTACATCCTTGCATTTGGTAACTCACTCACCTCAGCCAGTCTCCCTTCTCCTCTTCTATCCCTGCTTAAACCACTTCTCCCCGAGTTCCCATCCCCAAATGTCTCTTAAACATGTTGGAGAAAACCAATTTTTAAAATGTACTTGTTTTGTTTAACATGTATGAGTGTTTCACCCACCTGTATGTCTGTGTGCCACACATATCCTGGGACCCACAAGTCAGAAGGAGGCATTGCACCCCCTAAAAACTGAAATTGCCACGTGGGTGCTGGGAATCAAACCTGGGTGCTCGGCAAGAACAAGTGCTCTCACCCACTGAGCCTTCTCTCCAGACCCAGTTCTTTTCTATCATTTGTCATGACTAGGTTATAAAAGTCTGACGTCACACTGTGCTGAGGAAGCTGAAGGGAAATATCCAGGCTCTTGCTCCACTGTTAGGGTGAGAAATGATACAGCCCTCGAGGAAATCAATTGAGCAAATCTAGAAAAACTGAGACTACATTTCCCCTTTGACCCTGCAGTCTCATTCATGAGAGCATATCTTGCATAACAGACTGTCAGGCCCATGAGTGGCACGTTCTTAGACAGTAGCTGCAGCATCTCTGTGAATACAAAAGGCTGTGGTGACCACATTCATCAGTCTTGTAAGAAGCCCATCCACAGCACCGATAAGCAGCAGTGTGACAAGAATGAGGAGATTCTCTGTCTGCTTGAACTAATCACCACAATGCATTCCAAGCAGAGGAAATGAGGCAGAGAAGAGTGTGTGTCGTTTTACCCTGTACCTAAGAAAATGAAAAGTAAATAGGAGAAAATTTTACAGAGGGTAGAAATGATCTATTCAGTATTATTTATGTATTGTTTCTGAGAACTTAATTGAATTACTCTTGTCTTAATATAGATGAAAGGCCCACAAAGCCCAGGTAAGTTGGCTGCTGCTCCTGAGCACGTCAGCACTGTGACAACTCTAGGTTCTTAGTTCATTTTCTGCTCTTATAACAAAACACCCTGTATCGGGTAGTTTGTAATAACAAAACCTTATTGGCTCATAGTTCTGAAATCTGGGCAGTCCAAGAACATGGTGCTGGATCCAAAGGACTTTCCTGATGAATCATACGTGGCTGAGCATCACAGGGCCAACAAGAGCTTGTTAGCTCAGGTCTCTTTTTCTTATAATGATGTTGATGTAGTCATGAGAATTCCCCTCATTTGATCCTAATCACCTCCCTAAATCCCCACTTCCAAATACAAGCAACATGAATTTGAGGGGTCGATCTCCATCATATGGCTTCACTGCAGCGTATGGCCTGACCGAAGCATACAGCAAATGCTCTTGCTGATGGCAGCCACGTAAGAACCAGAGCCCATTCTTAATTGTTTTCAGGAGAGGTAAAAACGTCTGACTTTTCATAGGAAATATCTCAACTTTTAAATATTGGCAGCAGAGCAAGAAGGAGGAAGAGAAAGGAAGGATGGATGGAGGGAGGAAGAGAGGGAGGGAGAGGGGGAAGAAAGAGAGGGAGAAGAGAGAGAGAGAGAGAGAGAGAGAGAGAGAGAGAGAGAGAGAGAGAGAGATATCAGCTAGTTGGAACAATTTTGACTAAAGAACATTCACATTGCTAGAGGCCATCTTAGGACATCCAGTGTCCTAAGTGTAACCTTTGTGTTTTGGGTGGTTTTAAACAAACTTGATTTATTTAACTTGATCATAGCCTTGATATTTACAAGCCTGATTCAGAATACCTGGGAGGTAACCACTAATATGGTTATTAGAATTAAGGTAGAAGTGATTTCTGGCATTTGGGTTGTTTCAGCTTGATTTATTTTATTTTTAAGTGTGTGTGTGTGTGTGTGTGTGTGTGTGTGTGTGTGTGTGTGTAGGTTTTATGTGCATGTTGAGTGCAGGTTCCCACAGAGGTCATCAGAAATCAGAAGAAGGTGTCAGACCTAACATTTCCAGTGCGTAGCTTTACTGAAGTCTGCTGACCCCATGCTCACTGTCATCCCTGGGGAAGTGCTGGGGTGGATGAGCCCAAGCTGCTAAGTCAGCATTGTTCCCTGACTGTAAGACAGAGCCACTGTGAGAGTGTGGCTGCACTCAGGAGGTGGGGCCTAGGCTGAGCCAAATCAGGAGCAGTCAATGTTGAGACAGATTCTAAGCATCCACTAACCCCAAATGTCTGCCATCTTCCGATTCTGTTCTGTTCAGCTGGAGGGGATAACAGATACCTCAAGAGCTCCCATCATAAGGAAAGAACATGATAGGAGATTAGCCTGATACAAGCGCTTATAAAAGAAGGCAGCCAGAATAAAAGGCCATGTGCAGACTTAGCAGGTGGGTTTCTGTACCTTTGGGGTGACATTTGTGCCTGGCATGCCAGGGCAGTGTTCTTAGAGCAAACCTGGCACTACGTGGGTAGTTCGGCTGTCAGGAGCTGTCCTAGGGGTTAATGGTGGAGTGAGTATGTGAAGTAACATCTCTGCTAAGAGCTTGCCTGTTGGCCTTGGTATTTTGAGCACCCGCCATAAATCTGGCTGCGCCTTAGGTAATGCTGGTATGCAGAAGAGCTGATCCTTTCAGTACAACCTTCAGATCCTTCTTCATGAACACCTAACTGCATATGCACTAAGAAAATACATGGGGTTGGGATACTTCATTCTATTATATCCATCAAGTCCACGGCTACAGATGCAATCCAATCCAGCACACATTAAAAATAATCAAGGTCTCTCTCCCTCCCTCCCCCTCCATCCCCTCTCCCTCCCCCCTTCCCTTCTCTCTCTCCCTCCCCACCTCCTTTCCCTCTCTCTCCCTTCCTCCATCTCTCTCCCTCCTCCCTCTCTCCCTCCCCCTCTCTGCTTCAGCTGCTATCCACTTTATTGTGTCTATGTGTATGTGCACATGTTGCATGCATGCACATGTATGTGCCCATATATGAGAACCAGAGGATGCTGTCAGGCATGTTTCTCTGTTACTCCCTACCCCTGATTCTTTTAGAGACAGGGTCTCTCCCTGAACTAGCTAGCTGTTTTGGCTAAGCTGTCTAGCCAGTAAGCGTTAGGAATCCTTCTGCCTCCACTGCCCCTGCCCTGCACCATGCTGGATTACAGGCACACTGCTACGCCCAGCTTTCTGTAGGTATGGAGGATCCAAATTCAGACTCACATTTGTTCAACAGTCACATCACCAACTGAGCTATCTCTCCATCTCTGCTCATTTTCTTTTCTTTTTTGAGTTAAGTCTCATCTGACAAAGCTGGTCTCCAACTTAATAGCTGAGGGTGGCCTTGAACTTTGTGATCCACCTGCTTCTGCCTCTGAAATACTAGACACGTGTCACCATACCTGGATGAAAATAATTGTTTTTAGTATTATTTCTAGTACTGTATTTCTAGTAATGTATTTAGTATTACATTTCTAGTTTTTTTTTCTTGTAACTATTCACTTAGACATGGTTTCAGGTATATAAAAGGATATAAACACTTTATATACAAATACTGTGCCATCTTACACAGAGACTCTGTAAGAGCATCTGTGGATTTGGTGGTAGAAGGTCTGCTGACAGCATCTGTGGGGCAGTTATATAAAATTACCACAGTCATTTAAGGACATATGGAAGAAAATAGTGGGTCAGAACTAAACATCTGGAGCCACGAGAATAGGGAAATGGTGTTGACCAAATGAATGGCAGGAAGCCATGAGGACTTGTTCCCACACAGCTATTAAAAGGACCTTAATAAAGCCTATCCCATGGTTGGTCTAGTCTCTTTCCAGCCAAAGCAGCAGAGGCAGTAGGAGTAAGCCTGCTGAGCCTTCCAACCAGAACAGAATACTGCCTTCTAGAGCCCATTGAACCATCTCTCTTCTTGTCTTTACCCCCACCATTTCCAACTCAAAGCCACATAAATTCTAAAAAGTGCCTCTCCACCCCAGAGAGACAACAAACCCACAGATCAGCCTACCTGGAACCACACTACATCACAGGCTGAGGATGCTTGTCAAAGGATGAGTTCTCAGCCCACAGATTCTCCCAGGGCTGTTGTCTCAAGATCTCTCTGTGATTGGCTTTGGCTCCCTGCCGTGGTGTCAGCTCCCGTGTACCCACCCATAACTTGAGTAATACAGCATCCTTCCTTCCCTGTTAGGTCCCTATCCAAACTGTATGCCCTGAAGTACATAAGGATGAACACAGTGGACATAGAAGTTACGTGGATGTTCAGCTGGGTAGCTGAGTAACCGTGGGCATCTTTGACTTCTGCAAGCTTCAGTGTTCTCATCTGTAATGCCTGTCTCAGGCAGTTTCTAGGAACTTTGAAAATAATATAAGAGCAGAACCCAGTATCAGAGTCAGGACATCAGTAAGTTGTAATTTTAAATCCCTGGGCTGGGGATAAAATTCAGTGGTAGAGCTGGAGTCAAGCATGTGAAAAGCCTATGTTGAATTTAATTCCCAGGTCCACAAACAAGCCAAAAGGAGGCACCATCTTAGTCTAGTGAGGTGCCTGTAACAAATTACCGGAGTCTGGGTTTTTTTTTAAGCAATAGAAATTTACTTCTCACAGCCTGGAGTAGTGGGGAAGTCTAGATTCTACATACCAGCATACTCAGTGTCTGGTAGATCATATTGCAGATCATAGGTGACACCCTCTTGTGGGTCTCCCTTTTCCTCTGGGGGTTGTTGGCCACTGGCCCATGAGGGCATAGGGAGCAGAAGTGGCAATCAGGGTTTGGATGGTAGTAAGTGTGGTGAAAGGACTTCCAGAGACTGCCTCAGTGAGAGAGCTCTACTTTATGGTTCCAGGGGTAGAGTATATATGGCTCTTAGGGCTATGGGTGGAAAGAGAGGATTGGTCATAATACAGTACCTAATTATCATACGGCAGGAAGATCTTATATGTAGCACTCACAGGAAGCTCCATGCAGGATCATCCTCCAGATAAGATCAGGCACCTGTGTTTAGAGATGCTTTCCAGATAAGGTTGAACAAAGAAGGGGGACCTCTGCTGAGAAAGAGAGTCTTCCATTTTGCACCAAACTCAGAGGGCTATCCATACATGGTGGACTGTGACCTTAATAGCAGAGCCTTCCAACACCCTCAAAAGACACAAGAAATACTTTCTGAGTCCTCATTTTTTAATCATTATTGGATGTGGTGGCATACACCTTTAATCCCATCACTCAAAAGGCAGAGGCAGGCAGATCTAGTTGGAGACCGAAGCTGGTCTAACAGTGAGTTTCCAGGACATCTGGGGCTACACAATGAGATTCCATCTCAAACGAAAAAACAAAACACCCATTTTTTAAAATAAGGACACCGACTTCACTCACGACACTTTGCTTTTGTGTCCTCATTGCCCCAATGCCCACCACAGTGGTGTCTATCATTTCCTAATACTAGCACATTGCTTCAATGTAACAGCTGGGAGGTAGATGATAGAAAAACGGCCTTAGTGTTATATATTGTGGGCCCTCTTGTCCCGAGCTCTGAGTTTACTCTCTGCTCCCAAATTCCTTCTGCATTCCAGGTGCCAGTATTCTACTTTTATCAGCTGCTACTTTGGGAAACTATGTGGTCTCAAGAAGCTTAGATTACCATCAAAATAACCCATCCTCGTCACTCACAGTACAACAGGAGATAGAGGATATAGCTAAATGGTAGATGTTTGCCTAGAATGCAAAAGGTCCTGGCTCCATCCCCAGAACCACCTAAAGTAAGCAAACAAATAAATAGCAAATCAGAATTAACCTTCATATGGCAGCAAGACAGACTTCTTCAAGGTGCAGGACTTTCTGGCTACCCACCCTTCTGTATGACACAGTGACAGGTAGAATATCTCTGAATGCTACTGTTAATTTTTTTCCTGTTTGTCTTTTCTACTGTTAGCTTCTGCTAGTTCCTATTACTGGCATTCAAAAAACAAGCAAACAAAAGAATTCATGCTTTCATTTGGAAAATCGAGAAAATCTGAAGGGAAGACAGAGAAGTACTTCTTTAAAAGGAGGATAACTTCTTTCCTGGGGGTCTTGTGTACCCCAGGATATGGTTGGTTACCAAGGAGGGAGTTACCAGAATAGTAATCATTGAAAGAACACACTTATGTAATTTAATATTTTTCTAAGATGTTTTTTTTTCTTCTACATTCCTCATGGCCCTCATCCCACCCCCACCATCAAAAAAGAATCCTTGGCTAGATCTAGTTGACATTCAAGCTTAATTTACACGCATTTTATCTGCAGACTAAAGGTCATGTTGTGTGAAAGAAGCTGAAGCTTTTAGGTTGTGATTCTGCCATCAAAAAAGAGCATTTTTCCAAGCTCATTAGTCGCTTTTATGTAGATCTTTGAGTTTTAACAGCTCTACATCTTAAATAGATATAATTTACTTCTAGTTTAAAGTTCAGGACACAATTTTCTTTACTGAAAGGTAAAGTTAAAACAAAAAATACTGGCTGAAGCTCATTCAAAATGCAATTTATGAAGTTTGTTCTGATTGCAACACAGTAATCTCTTCATTTGCTACTGAGAAAGTTTCATGTGTTTGTTGAACTGCTGAGAACTTTGGAAGCTCTTCCTCGGCTCCAGCTAAGACCTGGAGAGGGCCAGGAGTGAGCGATGGGTAAGTGTGCCCAAGGTACAATGCTGAACATGGGCTCCAAAACAGTTCTACAGTTTGTTGCTTACAGTAACTCCGCAGTGATGGGTACAGTCTAGAATCTCGTTCATTAGAAGAAGAAAAATGCCCTCTCCCTCTCGAGGACACGAGAAATCTCTAAATAAGAAGATCATCAAAAGGAAATCTCTTACAGTCATGAGATGAGAATGGGACCCATCAGGAAGAGAGGAGCTCAGAGGCAGACATGGAGCCGCTGACAGAGCACACACTAGTGTGTGCAGGGGCTCTAAGTTTAAGTTCTAACAATGAGAGAAATCATTGCTGTGACGCAAGGACAGTTTTATGAGTCTGGGCAAGGAGGAGGGAATACATTTAAAGTGCAAGTCATGACTTGAACATCTAGGGACTGGACTGACAACAGTGAGAGAGGAGGAGCCTGGTCAGGCACCGCCTAAACTGGAGACGGTGAGCAGGAGAAATGGAATCAAGGTTGACTGGCAGGGTTAGAAGAAACTTTTAACTTTCACGGTTAAGAATGAAGCCTGTGAGCAATTAGAAGCTGCTGGAGTCCCTTTATCAGTGGAAGTCATAAGGAAGATGGGTTCCCAGAGAGAGAGATGCTGTGGTTGGAGGTGTGTGGATGGGCTCAAAGCAAGAAGAAGGCTAGGAAGTTATTACATTAATCTAGGCAATAAAAGACTTGTTTGTGGTCAGGATGGTAGCATTAGAGTGGACAGGAAAATATACAGTCTAGAACTACTGAAAGGAACTTGGTGGCTAGACAGAAGGGAAAGGAGTCACTTCTCCAGATCTAGTCAGGGGTCTGAGGGCATCAAAGACAAATGAGAAAGGACACAAGTGGATTGGCTCAGAAACGGGAGGATACTGGGAATGCTTGCCGACTGACTATGACCTGCAAAAAAAAGAGAAACCTGTGTAAGGAAGTATTCAGGGAAAAAAAAACACCTTAATTCTGGAGAGAATTCTCTTTTCCATGAGAAAGAACTTTATAAATCTAAAAGTTATCTCAGAGGAAGAGGAAACTGACAGGCATACGTCCCAGGTTCGATCCCTAGCACATACCACACAAAAGGCTAAATATCAATGAAATGGCTGGATTCTGTATGACCTGAACCTCCACTAAGAATATAATCGCTGGAATTGGACGGTGACTGCCTTCACCCTGACACCAAGCTAACTGTGTGACCTTCATCAGGTCCTTCAGCCTCTGAAGCAGCGGTTCTCAACTGTGGGTCATGGCCCCTTAACAACCGTTACACAGGGGTCATATATCAGATATCCTGCATATCAGATATTTACATTATGATTCATAACAGTAGCAAAATTATAGTTATGAAATAGCAACAAAATAATTTTATAGTTGAAGGGGGTGTCCCCACAACATAAAGAACTTTATTAAAGGGTCATCATTAGGAAGGTTGAGAACCAGTACTCTGAAGACAATAACAGAAATTACAGAAATACATAACCTGTAAGTTAACAGGATTCAATTATATAACCCATGCAAGACCATAGGAGCTTCCTGGAACTCACTGTATGTCTATTTTGTCTCTTATTTAAAAAGAAAGTAAGTTTTAGCTTCATCTATCTCTTCATCAGTGTTCCTCTTTAAGTAGATATGTTTCTGCCTTATTCTGGCTTTCTCAGTAGTTTCTTTTTCTTCATTTTACAAAATTGTGTTGAGTAAGAGTTCTTGATTGAAATTTGTGTGTGGAGGGGTGCACATGCTGTATGAATGTAACTTGGGAGCAGCGTGCTTGTGAAGGGAGTGTGAGGCCCTTGCTTCTCCTCCTCCCCTCCCACCCGTACAACAGCAACACAAACAAACAAAAAGAAAACTGGAGTCTCACTTGAACAAAAACAAAACAAAACAAAACATTTATTTTATGTGAGTATGAAAGACCCCCGAGAGGGGAGACCCTCACTCAAGTCTTGGGATGTCACAGCCACCCAATAATTCACAAGACACCAATCTAGATGCAATCAGCAAGAGGTATATTTCAGGATCAATTGGCTGATGGTCAATCCATAACTCACACAGGAGCAGAGGAATTGACAAGACAGCCTGGTTAGGGGAGGTCTTATATAGGGGAACCCACAAACGTGTGGGTAACTAAGGAAACATAACAAAAAAAGACTGGAAAGTCCCAAGAAGTCCCAACCCATAATTTAGCCAGGGTCATGCAGAAAACATCTTGTATACTTATCTTTTGTAAGAATGTAACCTTGCCCAACCACTTATCTTGTGGTCAGCTAATTCCTGGGACCACCCAGATGACTTGCATCTTTTTTTGTGGTCCATAATATGTCTTCGTGCTTTGGGCCTCCCCCACCCACAGGTGGGTTCTCTTCCCTGAGGTCTGAGGAATGTTTATCAGACTCTCCTTTCCTCTCCTGAATGTTAATCCAGCAAGTGTCCTCTGACTCAGGAGTAATGTACTCCTCCCGGAATGTAGAATGTATCCTGGGACAGTGAAAACCTAAAATCTCACATTTAGTTCTGCTTTCTTTGTGAAACTAGTGAACCGGCTGGCCCGTATTGTTTTTGGCTCAGGTCTAGGGATCATAAAAACTTTCTATACTTTTCATAAGTTTTCTATATCTTTCAAGTACACTGTCACTCTTTTCGGACATACCAGAAGAGGGCACCAGATCCCATTACAGATGGTTGTGAGCCACCATGTGGTTGCTGGGAATTGAACCCAGGACTGCTGGAAGAGCAGTCAGTGCTCTTAACCACTGAGCCATCTCTCCAGCACTCCCATCCCCACTGGACACTTACATTGCTCTGCAGTACACAAGCAGACATAGTGCCCCAGCACCTGGGGACTGAGACAGGAAGATTGTGACTTCAAGGCCAGTCTGGGTGCTAGAGAAAGACTATGCTATTTGTAAAGAAATAAAGCCCTCGGTTTAGGCAAAAGACCATGCTTTGGGGTGTGACTCCCTGAACTCCAGCAGTACCAGTGTTACTTCCCATGAGGAAAGTGTGGTGTAAGTGGTGAGGGATACATTCTTTTCCCAGTGGATTACAGTCCCTATCAGGAAGAGCCATGCTGCAGAGCTGACAGCCGTCTACACAGTTCACTGGTTCAGAAGGATTCCCTTGGGTTCTTGGGGATCCCAAGCAGAATGAAGGACAAGAAAATGACCAGACTAGGCTCACTTGCCTAGGCCCCACTGGTTTTCTTACAGGACTAAGATTCAGCACTGTCTGGCACCTAGACCTCAGAGGTGCACTACTGAGCCTTGGGCCAGCTCCATCACCTCTTATTAGAATTTCAAGAGCTTATTATGAATATGGAAAACAGTTCACAGGCTAAGAGACTTCATATCAAAAAAAAATTGCAGTCTCAGTTTTATAACACTTCTACCACAGTTTTAAAACAAAGAAATATTCTGACCCCCCCCTTACTCTCTTGAGTGTGTGTGTGTGTGTGTGTGCGCGCATGTGTGCACACATATGCATGTGTGTGCATGTGTGTGTACATGTATGCCTGCATGTGCATGTGTGTGTATGTGTGTGTGTGTGTGTGTGCATGCCTTCCCCCTAAAGTGGCCTGAACTTGCAATCCTACCTCCACCTCCTGCCTGCAGATTACAGGTGAGCACCAACACATAGTTTCGCCTTCTCTTTGAAGGCAAGACTCTCTCTAAACTGGCTTATCTACAACTGCCGTGTTTAATTTCGTCAGCTCTGTGGCCAAGGACAGAGTACTTTGTATTTATGTTTAAAGTTAGGTTTGGGGAGGAAGAAGGAAGGAAGGCTTCGGTTTCGGTTAGGTGCCTACAGGTGGCTGGCCTTGAGGGTTTTTTGTTGTTGTTGTTTTTAATTTTTAAACAAAGGCAAACTGTGCGTTCCTTTGGGGATTACAAATTTTCTTCACATAGTGGAAGAGACTGCCTTTCCTGGCTGAGTCCAGATTATCTGACCACAACTTCAGACCTCTGGGTAGTCTTTCATCATCTGTGGTTTGAACCACTAGTAAGAAACATTCTTGGAGCCGCTTGTCTCCAGCCCAAAAAATCTGATAATGGCAGGCTAATTATCAGATGCTGGGAGCTTTTGTTAGGTCATTTACATGCTCATCGTAGTAATTTAAACGATTAAGAACAGTCATAAGGAATGGCCATTGTCCAAGAGACATAGGACTAAGCTACGCTTATTGACTTTTTATTTTTATTTCATTTTTTTGGGTTGAGGCAGAAACCATTGTAGTCCAGGCTGTTGGGATTAGGGTGTAGGCTCCAGTCTGGTTTTGTACAGTTCTGGGAATGGAACCCAGGGTTCTTACAAAGTAGGCAAGCACTCTACCAACTGAGCTATATCTCCAGCCCCCCAAGAGAGGCTGACCCCAATTTAAACACTATTGCACTGAGCAAGAAGAAGGTACACATGGGAGAACTTTGGAGACGTGCTGACAGGCCCGTTGTGTTATATGGCTATTATTTGCTTTTCTTACTTAACAGTGGCCAAAGCCACTTTTCCAGAAAGCATATTCTGACCCATCACATTGTTCTGTTGATAACAAGTCATCAATATGAAACCTGTTACATTAAGGTCGTTTGCCTCATCTTGCTACACAAGCCATGTTGCAATGAAAATTCCAGTCCAGAAATCCTTATATACTTCTCCTATCGGGAGCGTGGGGTGAGTAACTTTGTACATATAACTCTGTACATAAACAACATAGCATTGATAATAGTAAGTGCTTCCAGATAAAACAAAAACCAGGTGAGGCCTCTGGAGGATCGGTTTGGTCCTTTCACCGAGGAGTTAGGGAGAGGAGAGCCTGACAGGAGCCTTCCTTCAGTGGGGCCAACCAAAAGCTCTGGTGTGTCAGCTCGCTTCGCTCGACTAGCCCAGGGCAATAGCCTCCGGGGGGCGGGGCTGGGGGGAACTAGACAGGGATGTAAATACAGCCTGCCTAACACTCCCAGGGTGTTCAAAGGCCTCTTCCACTTCTATACCCCAAAATCCTAAATCAAAATCTAAGAAGCTCTCTATATCAATATGACTCTTGAGTGTGACAATCTAGGTTTTGTGACTTTTGATTCTTAATCATTGTGATGGTGGTGGTGGTATGTGTGGGGAGAGTCACTTCTGGCTTTATGACTGCACATTTTCATACAGAATGTTTCATTTCAAATAATAGTTTCGTGGCGCCTAAGTTTATTAAGAGAATATTTCTGAGAAGATTAAAATAATTTCCTATGAAACATGTAAATTGACACTCAGCGTATAAATGAAGCCAACAGGTCAGGAAATGAAAACTCCCTCCCCACAGTTTCCAGCTGTGCCTGTCCCAGACCAGTAATGAGAGTCAGGAAGAAGGTTCATTTTCCCTATTGATGCCTGGCTGTGGCAAACCAGCTTCTGCTGTGATCCCCCAGGCAACAGATGAATCATTGTGAAGTCTTTTCTGGTCTGCTCAATGGGCAATTATATATTTTTTAAAGACAATAAATTTTGTCATGGTGCAGCTGATTACATTCATTTATAAAAATAACTAAAATGCAGTGAATCCGTGGGGGTGGGGTCTGGTCATGTTAAGATAATTATCAAAGCCATTATAGAGTACAGTGAGCCTGGAGTTGAGCCTCATCCCCCACCCCCACCTCCCAAGCAGGCTGTGTGCCCTGAGTAGACAGGGGCGCTATTAGAGATGAGCACTGCCCAATACACTTCAGTTCAGGGAGTTGTTGGGCAGTGGAGGCACCTGAGACATTTCCAAGGTATTAGTTAGTTTCTCGATCTTCTCCTATGGTAGAATACATCACCCCCACGCCCAGCACCCACAGGGGATTCATTCTACATCCCTTCTTAGATACCAAACTCATAAGATGCTCAAATCCCTTTATATTAAATAGTGTAGCATTTGAATGTAACCTATGCACGTTTTTCTGGTCTACTTTAAATCACCTCTAGATTGCGTAGAATGCCTGATACAGTATAAATGCTGTGCACATAACTGTGGTGTCGTTCAGAGAATGACAAAAGAAACCAGCACATATTTAGTGCAAGCATGATTCTTTTTCAGCCTGTAGTTGGCTGAACTCATGAGTGCAGATAAGAACCCGCTTGTATTTCTTGCACAGTTCAGTTTTACTCTATTTATGTAAATGTGTGATGTGCACTCCTCAGCTCACAAACCTCTTTCTATAGCACTTGACAAATATTGTTGGCACACACAAACACATACACACACATACACACAAATACAAGATGAGTTTCCCTCTGGATTCCCCTAACAAATGGACCTAGCCAACATAAGAAACTAAACCACCTTCTCTTCAAGCCAAATGCGATCTTTTAAAAGAGATTTGGGATTTTTTGGGGTTTGTTTGTTTTGTTTTGTTTTGTTTTTCACTTTCAATTATGTGTATCTAAATGTATCTGTGTGTATATGTGCACCTGAGTCCAGAGGCCTGCTGAGCCAGAAGGAGATTTTGGATGCCCTGGATCTGGAATTGTAGGCAGTAAGTATGGGAACTGGACTTCAATCCTCCCAAGAGTAGCAAATGCTCACACTCACTGAGCCTTCCTTCCAGACCAAAACACTAAAAGTAATTGAAGTGAAGGCACAATCCATGAAGAAAAGATTACACGACATGATGAGCTTAGTACAGTTTCTTCCACCTGGTCCTCCACCTCCATCTCTTGTGATGTACCCCCCCACACACACCCATGGCATCTTAAACTTACCAGTGTAGAATCGTACTAAAGCTTTTGTCTATGCACCACTGCCTTATATAAACCAAAGCATGTCCACTGCTCTGCATTTTATCCATATGTCAACCTGAGGACCTGAGAGTATCACACTTGGTTCTGGGGAGCAGAGCAGAGAAGGCTAGGTCAGGAGATTGTGGAAAGGTAGACATCAAGCTCACCCCTTGTGGTAGTGATTGTGACCCAACAGGCAGTGATCCAGTAAGCCAACAGTGTCCTGTGCTCTGAAGAACTCAGACAGCAAGGAGTGCTTACAATGAGCTGGTTCAGCCCTCCAGGCAGGTTGATGGATTACTAGCACATTAAAAGTTTAAATACCTCCTTGGTCCTTCCTGACCTGGTCAGTGAGGACATGTTCAGTATTCAGGTGCACATAGCGAGCTTTTCAGATGTTGGGAGTCTGCTCATCATTATACTGAAAACTGGATTTCCCAGGGATCCCCTCTGTCTTTTCAGAAGCTAAAGGAAATCACTCATATCAAATCTCCACGGGTCTTTCAAAGGTTTCTTTGCAGTTTGATGCTATCCTAAGGACTGGGGCCTCATGCACGCTAGGCAACTACTCTACCACCGACCCTTATCCTTAGCTCTTTAACCTTAGAAATAGGGTCTCCACACATTGACCAAACTGGCCTTGAGTTCACTCTGCTGTCCTTTTGCCTCAGCCTGTGGAATGGCTGGGATTACTGGCCGGTGTCACCGTGCTTGTCTCTTCAGGTTTTCGTGTACGTTAGTTTTGTTTGTTTTAAATAAAATATAGTTACGTAATTTCTCCCTTCCATCCCCTTGTCTCAAGCCTCCCATATTCCCCTCCTTGCTCTCTTTCGTGACTTTTATCTCCATCAATTGTTATTACACAGCCTATATGTGTAAGTATATACGCACATATTCCTAAATACATAATAAGCACACTGTGCTCCGTCTGTATGGGGTTACCTGCATGGATGTTTTGGGGCTCACCGTTTGGAATTGGATAACCAGTTGTTGCGCACTTCCCTGGGGAGGACCACTTCTCCTGCTCTCAGCATCCTCTGGTCATTTGTTTTCCTCAGGCATGAGTGTATTACCCTGAAGTTACTTAGCAGACTTTCCAAGCTGCTTTCCGCCCATCTGAGTAAAGCACATCTTCCAAGCCCACTGTCTACTGTTTGCTATTAATCACCTCTCTCTTCACAGATTCGGGTGATGATAGATCTGTGCAACAGCACCCAGGGCATCTGCCTTACAGGTAAGTCTGTGCTGCTTCCCAGAGAGTCGCATGGAACACTGGGGCTAGCCAAAGAGTCAGGGCCTGAAAGCGCACCTAAGGACACTCTCTTACAAAAGTCTTTTACCAGATGTTTCTAATGGAAATAAAACCAACTGTAATATGATTATGAGAGTATTATTTTCTGGTATTGTCACAGAAATGTAGTCATGGAAAATGACTTGAGAAATTAGAAATGTGTGTGACCCTAAGTGAGGGCCAAGGATGTTGTCTCCACCCACTAGTTTTAAAGGGGAAGATGAAGAAGAGAAAAGAGGTACACAGGAGAACTCCCTTCCCTGAGAAGCACCTCGCTGCACCGGGTGGAATTATCTCCCTGTATCAGATGTGCGAGCATAGGCAGACAGGGCTGGATGGATGTGCTGGGCAGCCACAAACTAATGTTTTTCTATTTCTATTCATTATCTTTGTGTCTGTGTATGGTGTGGGGGTGGGGCATGTGCGTGTCATGACACGCATGTCGGGTGGAATGCGGGGTCAGATGACAGCTGTACAGAGTTGGTTCTGACTTTCTGCCTTTATGTAGGGTCCAAGGATCAAATTCAGGACACTGGTCTTGCAGAGCAGGCACATGGTCTGCTGAGCCACTTTTATGAAGTGTCTCTTGTGCTGCATTCTGTGTGCTAGGTGGACTTAAAGGCTGGCCATACACCTCACTCCACTTCTCAGTGGCTTGGGGACACATGAAAAAGAACTAGCCAGGAGGTGTATCAAATCTTGCTTCAAGTAATGACTAATAGAAAGATGTGTGAGGGTTTTGTGGTTTTTTGCTTTGTTCGTTTTGTTTTGTTTTGAAGGGGGAGGTTAGTTTTGTTTGTTTTTTAAGATAGGATCTTGCTATGTAGCCCAGTTTGGCTTAGAATGAATGGCGCCCCCTTCCCTAACCTTCCTGGGTACTGGGTTTACAGACACATATGAGCCCAGTAACAGTATGCTTTTCTGGATGTGCACCTGACAGAAGCCTGCCCCTCACCTTAAAGGCAGGCCCTGCGAAGCTTTGGTTCAGAGCAGTCACCCTCACTCCCCCTAAGCCAAGGGGTGCTCTGACCTGTCCTATAAAGCCTGACTCTGGATGTTCTATTTCCTATCCTCCTGAGAAGATCAGCATCCTGAGGAGAGAGGGAAATTAATTATGTTCTCATTAAAACAGTAGAAATGGAGTGAGCAAACACTTCCTTGGACTCTGAATGATATCCACTAGACCTCGAGGACAAAGCTTTCGCTAGGATTCTGAGGTCGCTGTCCCTAGTTGCTGATGTGAACACTTTAGCACCTCACAGTGTAAAAAGGTCCCGTACAATCAGTACCTGGATGTCAGGAACCTGGCTAATTTCTACAGCACTTGCCTCAATTTCTCTCCTCACTTGGGAGTGAGTTTGTCAAAGGATGAACCTGTGGCTTAGACCTGAGTACATAAGAGCCGGAGCCTCCGTTTCAAGGCTAACTCTCATCCCTTACTTTGGCCTCAGAGAGAAAGGCTGTAATCCTGTGGCTTCTTGGGAAATGCTAATTGAATTACTCACGTGTCATTCGGCCTTCACAGGAAATGAAATATCTTCAGAAAGCCCGGTCCTTTGTCCAGAAACTCTAGTTGGTGTAAGCGCCTTCCTCCTGTCTGTGGAAGTCTCTCTTCAGAGCTTCCGCATGTGACAGTAATGAGTGCTACAGAAACGCTCAGAGGATGGAGTGACGGGCACAAAAGCCTTGAGAGGCACAGAAAAAGCTTCTTTCTGGTTTTTATAGAGACCTGAAAGGCAGGCTCACAGTGAATGCGCGGGATGGAGCTATTGAGACCACTTAGAGGAGGGTGTCGACGGGGACGGGGAACGGTGGAAGTGGGTTGAGTAGGTAATTCTTTCTCACCTCAGGACACGAATTCAAAAACCAACACTCTCTTCTCCCACGAAATTGAATCTCTTTTTACACAGAAGCTCTTCAATTAAGAACTTAAGTATGAAAGTGTTAGTTGCAAAGCTTTCGGACAGAGCATACTGTCTATAGTGGGGGTGGGGACAGACAGTGAGCCTCGGTCCACAAAGTAGTGTGGATTCTGGGCAGGAGTGTAGAGCTAGCCTCAAACCCCAAACAAAGGCCTAATTTCATAGTAGATTCATCTTTTTAAAAACTTTTTTTAAGTATGTGGAAGTTAGGAAGCAACTCCACAGGCAGAAAAACCATATCCCGCTGAGCCCTTGCAGGGGGGGTGGGGGGTGGAGAGAGAGTCAGGATTGCAGATGCCCAGGTTTCCTCGGGGCTGTGGCATGCACTCTCTCTCTCTCTCTCCCCTTAGCTCTCTCTAAAACTGCAGCCCCTGGCCTCACCATCTGAGGTGTTTCTGGTGAGTTTGGTGCCTTCTTTTAAATCGGTCTTTGGAAACGTGCTTCCTCTGTGCTCATCGCCATGCTCCCTGGTGCCTTGGGTCAGGTGAACAGGGAGATTGTCCGGAGGGGAGTTGCAGATGCGGACAGTTCTCTTCCCTCTGCTTTGAAATCGTCACTGTGGGTGGGGTCAGGTAGCCCAGAAGCCTGCAGAATCATCCTCCACCAGGGCCCAGTCTTGAGGCTATAGTTTTTTATTATCATTCCCAATTAACTGCCAAGCCCGTATTTCTTGCCTCCATTAAGAGTCTTCTGCCAGCAGAAATCCACCACTTGAGAAGAAATAGCAGTATTATCAGTGTGCCAAATCATTATATGGCTAAAGGTGTACAATTTGCCAATACAGGTTAGGTCATGCTTTGGTTCACAGAAGTAAAACTTCCGAAGCCTAACACCCAGTGATGCTTGAATAGCCCTCCAGAGCACCACGCTGTGGTTACCCCAAACCTCTGTCATCTCAGTGTAGGCACCAGGTGCTCACGGAGAGAGTTTGCATGGCTCTGAAGCCTTACAGGCCAAGGCTAGATGTACTGCACTTCCCAACAGAAGCTCCACTCTCCAGGGACCCCCACATTCACAGGGACCCTTTTGAGGATGTGCTGATGGTGACTAAATACTTTTCTAGAAATCTGTCACCTCAAATTAGGGGATCTGTGACCATGCATGCCATTCACCACCAGGGATATCCAGTAATAATGCAGGTTCTGGGCCTCCCTCTCAGCCCAGAATGAGCTAAACTATCCAGATGGCATCCAGATATTTAATTTTAAGGATACACACAGGACTGTTGTCAGTGGAGCTCAGTGAACTGTGATAGAAGTGTTTCATTAGAAGACTATGAAGAGCTATCATCGTAAACACACAGCCCCTGAGGAGTCCTCACTAAGGCTCACCCCTGACATGATTGTTGGACTCTCCCGGAAGCTCCTGATGCCCATTTAACATGATCAGCATGCATCTCAGAATCCTTCCCTCATCCTCTGCTTCTCTACTTGTGGCACATCCTGTAGAGAGAGGTCTTCTGACTCCCGTTGACCATCAGCCCTTCTCGGTGTGCTCACGCGCACGCCATCTGCTGGTACAGACACAGTACCGACTCAAGCCTTTTCAGCAAATTACTATATACCTATATACTTTTAAAATTGACTTTAAAAAATAAAAAAACAGAGTTTCTCTTAGCCCTGGCTATCCTGGAAGTCACTAGATCAGTCTAGAGCAGGCTGACCTAGAACTCACAGAGATTCGCCCACCTCTGCCTCTGAGTGCTGGGATTAAAGAAGTGCACGTGAAAATATTTTTTTTATTGCAATCTATTCTGAATATGGTTTCCCCTCCCTTATCTCCTCCCAGTTCCTCCCCACCTCCCTACCCATCTGAGTCCATGTTTGAGTTCTCTTTTTAGAAAACAAACAGGAAAAAACAATTAAAAAGAAAACAGAAATGAAAAATCACAAGAAACACACTCACACACACATACACACACAACCCAAAACACATAAAAACGGAAAATCAGAAACCATAATATAAAAGCAAAAAGCCAACAATATTTTTTAAATGCCCAAACAAAGCGATATGAGACATCAACAACAAATCTCCCGAAACTCACTGAGTTCATTTTGTTAGCCTTCTACTCTTGGGCATGGGGCCTGCCCTTAAGTGTGGTTTGTAGAACCAGTAACACTCAGTTGAAGGAAGCTGATTTTCTCCATCAGTTGTCAATGGGAGATAGCTTCTTGGTAGGGGTAGGAGCCTACGTCTACTTGACACCTTCAGCACTGGCATCCTATCTGGCTTGGACCTGTGCAGACTCTGCATGCTGCCACAGTTTCTGGAAGTTCACATGTGTGTCAGTCCTGTTGTGTCTGGAAGACACTGTTTGCCTGGAGTCTTACAGCGTCCCTGGCTCTTATACTCTTTCTGCCTCCTCTCCCACATGGTTCCCTTAGCCCCAAGGGGAGAGATTTAATGAAGAAATCCCATTCTATGGTTGAGCATTCCAAGGTCTTTGACTCTCTGCATATAATCCAGTTGTGAATCTATATATTAGTTCCCATCACTGCAGGAGGAAGCCTCTCTGATGATGGCTGAGCAAGGCACTCATCTATGAATATAGCAGAATGTCATTAGAGCCACTTCATTGATGTGTTCCTTTAACAGAACAATAGTGTTTGACTTTCTCCCATGTTGAACAAGTGTCTCTATAGTGGGATATAGACTCCCTTGAGTATATGTGAAGGAGTGGTCCAGCTGGATCTTGAGGTAGATCTATTTGCAGCTTCCTGAGGTATCTCCACACTGATTCTCACAGTGGCTGCACGAGTCTGCACTCCCACAACACAGCAGTGAGTCCGTGCTCCTCTTTCCACGAATCCTTACAGCATGAGCTGTCATTTGTTTCCTTGACCTTGGCCATTCTGACTGGTGTATCTCAAAGCAGCTTTGATTTGAATTTCCCTGATGGCTTAGGATGGTAAACACTTAAGTATTTCCCACCCATGTGTGTCTCATCTTTAGAGAAATCACGGTAGCCTGATGCTCTGTCCAAATGATGGTGTGCTTTGCCAGTTCAGAAGCTTTTTGGTTTCATAAGGTCCCATGTATTAACTGTTGTTTCCAGTGCCTGTGTTAACTGGGTGTCTCGCTCAGAAAGTCTTCCCTGTGCCAATGAGTTCAAGGCTATCCCTCCACTTCCTCCTATATCAGATTCAGTATCATCTAGCCTTGTGTGGAGGTCCTTAGTTCATTTAAAGATGAGTTTTGTACAGGGTGAGAAATAGCAATCTATTTGCATTCTTCTACATGCAGACATCCAGATTGACCAGCACCATTTGTTGAAGATGCTGGGTTTTTTTCCCCAGTGTGTATTTCTGGCTTTGTCCATAGGTGTATGGAATTATGTCTGGGTCCTCAATCCAATTCCATTGATCACTGTGTTTGTTTTATGCTAAACCATGCTGTTTTTATTACTACCCTGTCGTAGTACTGCTTGAAATCAGAAATGGTGGTCCTTCCAACAATTCTCTTATGACTCCGGATTGTTTTACCTGTCATGTTTGTGTTCCCATAGGAAACTGTAAATTGTCCTATGGGTTTCTGGGAACACCTGCATTGGAATTTTGAAAGGGGGTATGTTGAATCTGTGGCTTGCTTTTGGTAGGATGGCCATTTTCATTATGTTAAACCTGTATTGTGTGATCCATAAGCATGGGAGATATTTTCATCTCCTGACATCTTCTCCAATTTTATAAGGCTTTTATTATACATGTCTTTTGGTTACTTGATAGAGATATCCCCTGAAAAGAAAATTGAGCTATTGTGAAAGGCCTGAAATCCCTGAAAATCCCTGCATGTTGAAAGTGCTTGCAGACACCACTCTTCAAGAATTCTATGTCCCTAGATTCTATTCATCAATGTCCTAGAATCCATTTATCTAAAATTCCCCCACCTACTTCTAATTGGACACAGAGTCTTCCTAATTCCATGGAGATATTCTTTGAATTTCTAGCTTTTCCTGCAACTCAGCTGTCACATTTACCCACAACTGTGCCCAACTTTCACCTCAAAGGTTTGCATATTTTCTCCCATCACACCCCTATCAGCTTCTCTGTGCACCCCATCTGTCTCTGTCCAGTTAATTTAGCTGTGTTCATCTTCCTGCTACAGAGAACATCTCAGACCCACACTGATGTCCCAGTGGCACATTCCACTCAGGTACCCGCCTCTCAGAGTCTGTGCTTGTCCTGGCAGTCAGGTGCGTCTCACTGTGTAGCCCATCCACGGCCTTGTCCACCCCACAAGCACGGGCAGTTCTTTTATTCTTTCTCACATCCTGAGCCTTGATAGTTCCCATCAGACCTTGATTTCTCTCTGTCCTGGGCCCATATATACTGACTTCTTAGTCCCACTGTTTCTTTAGGACCACAGTCCAAAGATCGCCTTCTTGGGGCCTCTTCTTAGATTTCAGTGTGGCCAGAAACTTCCCGTTACCTGGTGGTTACTTCTTTATCTAGCCCTCTATATTGCCCTGCGGGTTGAAAGGCTCTACCACCCTTGCATAGACTATAAACACAGCAGACACCAGTATTGAGATTTCTTAGTGGAGTTTGATATGCATGGTATACATTTAGAAATGCTTGCCTCTGAGTGGTCAAAGGCTCGCTCAGGTTGGGAATCATTATGTATTCGCTGGAGAAACACAAGGAGCTTAGTTTTCTCATGTTACAGCCTTGCTGGCTAGCCCAAGTGCTCAGTCTAGCTAACAGTAAGATATGCCTATTTCTGGAAGCAAAAATCATTTGCTCAGTTCTGTGTAAATGATTCATCCAAGCCACTTAGGTCCTCGGATCATTTCACACTAAAGAATCTATTTGTCACCTGACCTGAACTCTCAGACTTTCTCAGGCTATTTCATGCAACAAAATACAGGTCCATAAAGCCGGTGTGGATTAGGGTTACTCCTCGGTGTCAGAGAGGAGACAAGGTGGCTGGGGATCGGGGGTGGGGGGGCTCTTATAAGTGTTCTAGTGACATTCAGTGTTCTGCTCTGAAGTGGCATGTGCTGACACTTACCCTTCGCCAGGACTACAGGAGAATTTGTGCTTCCAAAGGCCCCCAGTTTGACCTTTTCTAAGATAATTGATGTATGAATCTATATTGAAAGCTGCTCAGAAATTATTCTAGGCCTGTTGAAATGTAATTTAAGAAAATAGTTTGATTAGCAAGTGAGTCTTTGCTGAGTTGCTTTTCTCTTAGAGGGAGCACAATAAGCTATAAATAATAAGCAATGCGAGATTGTTTTCTTAGCAGGTAACAAAGACATTTTTAGGGAGGGAAGGGGTTTGTGGCCCTGGTTTCTCATTCTGCCTCCTGTGGCTTTATCATCTAATCTCTCTTTTCTGTTGTAGGACCACCTGGCCCACCAGGTAAGTACCCATTTCCTATTTCAAGGGGCAGCTATAGGAGGCTTAAGCCCAGGATCCAAGAACCAGAGTCCTTGATGATGGAGGGGTGGAGTGAAGCCACATCCTGCCTACATCCATATCCTCTGTGGCTCTAACTTGGAGGCTGGGAAAAAGGCAGGAAGATGTGAGAAACAGCATGGATGCTGGCTGTCTTGCTAGCTAAAGGGATCACATCGCCTTCAATGACGATGTTAACTCTTCCCATTTGATGCTTGGCACAGGACCTCCAGGAGCTGGTGGGTTGCCAGGCCACAATGGATCAGACGGACAACCTGGTCTCCAGGGCCCAAAAGGAGAAAAGGGAGCAATTGGGAAGAGAGGAAAAATGGGTAATTGGGCAGTTCTGCCAATTCATTCCTTTGTTTCTTTTCTCCATGTGTTCAGATGGGCAGCACTGGGAAGTACTGTGTGGACACAGAACCCTTCATGTTCTGCATGGGGTGCCGATGTAACTCCCACCTTGAGGCTATTATGTTGAGATGCCCAGCATCTTCCTTTTGGTTCAAATGTTTACATCAGAACAGAGGGGCCAGCTTTCTAGGAGCAAACTTCTCTTTCTGCAGCTGGAGGTGCATGGGAGCAGGCTATGACCCCCATGTGCTCACACCTGCGTTCAGTCACGGCTCAGCCTCCCCTTCGCTTCCCATTGCTACCTTCCCTCCAGCAGCTTGCTGTGTTTGGTTGACCTTCAAGGGACTGATGTTGGCCTTTGTGGAGGATTTTCCTGACTAGCAGAAGAATACCCACACTTGAGTAGAAAGGTAACATTCAGGCCTCTTTAAGGCAGGCACTTAACTTAGGGTCCTCTCTTAAGGAAGCTCACAAAGAGATTCCACTGTCTCTGAGGTAGTTCCTCTGGGCTGGCATGTGTGAATAAAGACCCAGAGACACCAACCTGTCTGTGGTATTCAAAGAGACGCAGGGGCTGGTGGTGTGAAGCCTAACAGGAAGCCAGAGTCAGATAGGTTTTGAAGGTCTATCAGCACTACCTTGAGAGCCTGTGGAGATGGGTGAGGTAGAATCCTCTGAAGAAAACTGGCAAGCAGCATGGTGGGCACTGCATGACACTGGCAGGAGAGACTTTGAGCTTTTTTTCAGGTAAGGCCACTAGTAAAAAGGCAGAGAAAGGTTGATCTTAGCCAGAGACTCTGTCAGGTTCTCTATGTGTAGCTTCTTAGCTCTACAGCTCTGGCCAGGTCCTGGGCTAGGAGGGGGACTAGGAGCTTCTTTCAAGGAGTGCAGTTCCCCCTTCCAGCACCTCTGGGGATAGTCCCATAGCTATCTAAGCAAGAACCAGTGGAGAGAAATGCTGGCTTTCTCTGCCCCTCAGCAAGCCTACCTACTTGTGTTTCCAGAGGCAGCCCTGCAGATGACAATGCGTACACACCACCCAAGTCAACTCAGACCTCAACAGACCAGCAATTACAACTGGAATTACAGAGCCAGATAATAATTATAACTGCCAATGATCATCGGCGTAGAATAATGATGGCTACTGGAATGTGCAGCCATTCGGTTTATCCTGGGAAGACATCAAACTTGTGATCAAGGCTAGAAAATTAATATTCTGGGGGCAGACTTTGGGTGGGGAGCACCGTATTAGAAGTGAATATGGGGGCATATAGAAAGGGAACACTTTCTAAAAGATTTGAGACAGAGCCCTAGTCTTGGGGATGTGTAATTAAGCAGCCATGGCCTCTTGTGACCACAAGTAGAGAAAATGTCATCCGTTTATGGGAAGCACGCTTATGTGGCAGGTGCTAGTCTAGACACTTGTTCAAAAGTAACAAAGCTGATGAGGCTTTGTAGAAACAAAGTTTCCCTTCTTCCCTCTACTCACTGAAACACACTGAGAACGAAGCCTAACAAAAGAAAAGATACATGACCATTCCTCACAGGCAGGCAGTCACAGCCCAGCCCCTCAGACACCTGTACACCCCCTTTCCTATAAGGGCTGTCAGTGATGACCATGGAGAATGACTGGATCTGGGATAGAACTTAGCCTGCATGAAGATCCTATCTGGAGTTTGAATGAGCCCAAGGGATAGCTATGATCTTGTAAGGAGAGTGGATATGGCACTTAATCTTCTGTTCTGAGATAGATAACCCATACCAGCCCCCAGTCAGCTGGGGAAGGGCGCCTGTGTCTTTTCTGATGCTGGCTAGTCGTTGTGCAGATAACAGGAACTCCAGACAGAGGTAGTCTCCTTGAGTGATGGTGGGTGGAGAACCTTGATTCTAAGCGTGGGTTGAAAGCTTTTCATTTCCCTTATATCAAGTTGTTCAGCACGCAAACGTATGTCATAATCGGGGAGATTATTCTCTGAGCCACAGCACCTCCCTGAAGCTGGCATTGTGACTGGGAGAGACCAAAAGCAATGTGTCAAGTAGCCAAGCTAAGACTGTTCAAGATAGAGAAAGACTGTGGTTATCTGAAGAACCAGGTTCTGTGGCCAGAAGGTTGCTTGAGTCTGAGACAGCTCAGGTTTGAGAGCAAGGGAGGCATTGACTAGGTCACCCAGAAGCACATCCTGAGAGGCTTTTCTTCATCCACCATTTCCCTCATCCTGAGCCAGAGGAGGGCTTTAGTAGAAGAGAACAGCAAGGCCAAGGAGAGCTCAGCTGCATTGGGGGAGCAGTGAGGAGCCCCTGAGGGGTCTCGGGGTTCAGACCTTCCCTTCCAAATACCATGTTGGGGTTGCTTGGAGAACACCATGGCACCAACTCAGGAGTTGGGGGGAGCTGAGGCAGAGATAGCAGTGGGTGAAGAAAGACTGATGGGATGGAGTGATTTGGGGGGGGTGACTTTAGCAGTACTGGTAGGGTATGGAAAGAACAAGGGAAGAACAGGGAAGGCAAAGACTTCCTGCCTGGCTGGACCTTGATGGACTGCTGCTTCTGAGGTAGGTGGCCTGGCCTAACTCAGCCTCAAAGAAGAAATCATGGGCACACCACAGAATGTGCTAAACCGAGGTGCCTTGAGGTATCCATGGGTCTTGGTGATGCAGGTATACAGTCTGAGGGTACCCCAGGACTCAAAGCACACCCAGATAGCCATCCCAAAAGCTTGTAGGCAAGTATGGGTATGATCACTTAGGGAGGGACCATGACGGGAAGACAGTTTGGACTAGAACTGAGAGAGAGAGAGATCTAGTGACCATCAGCAAACATCTTTGCTGTTGAGATGTTAAGCAGGGGAGGAGATGGGGGGAAGGGAACATTCACCAACAAATGTTTATGGGACAGATTTCAGGTACTAGTGGTCTGGAACATTCTTTGGGGGAAGCTAGCATTCAATGATCATGTACAGCACAATTGCAGGAGGAGGCTATAAGTCCAGATTGTTCTGAAAGAAGGGATTGTATATTTCCTTTCCTGTTGCTGTGATAAGAACACTATGATGAAGACAACATATAGAAGGAACTGTTTTTCAAGGGTCTGCAGCTACAAGGGATAAGAGTCTATCGCCATTATATGCGGAACATGGTGGGAGGCAGGCCTGGTGCTAGTGGCAGTCAGACATGGCAATGAAGCAGAAGCAGGAGCTCACATCTTAGTCCACAAATAGGAAGCAGGGAAGGCTAACTCAACAATGGCATCAGTCTTTTGAAATTCCAAGGCCTGCCCCCAGTGACAGTTCTTTCAGCAAAGCCACACCTCCTAAACCTCCCCAAACAGCCACCATCTGGGGACCAAGTATTCAAACACCCAAGACTCATGGGAAGGAAGCCTGTAGTCTAGGCTGGCCCTGAACTTACTGAGAAGAGGGTGGTCTTGAACTTTTGATCTTTCTGCCTCTGAGTGCCAGGATTTATAGGTATGTGCCCCACGCCCAGCTTCATAGAATGCAAGCCCAAGGTTTCCTGCACACTAAGCCTACCCAACCAACAGAGCCACACCCTCAGCCAGAGAGACAGGAACTTGAAGGAAGTGATGCTGTGAGACACAATGAGCCTTAGAGCCAGAGGGTCACTGTGGCTACATCCTAAAGTGAGGGGACAGTGACCCAGAGGAAGGCCCTGCCACTTGCAGGACCTTCAATGAAGAGAAGCGAGAGGCCGGTCAGGCCCTTCCAGACCCTTCTGATTAGCAGCATTGGGTCTCCTTGTCAGCATCCACAAAAGCACTGTAGGGTTTTAGACAAAGATGTGAGCTGCCTGGAGTAGGGGAAGGAGGAGTAGAAATGCTTGCCAGAGGAAGAAAACAGTGTTCAAAAAGGAACTATGGTTCACAGAGATAGGGTCCCAGTCAGAGTGGAATGTTACTCTCCCTACAATCTTCTCAACAATCAAAAACAGCTACCATGTAGTCCAGGCACCTACTAAGTGTTCTAGCCAGCACATGGTTCATTTATTTCTCTCAGGACCCTACCCAGGGGATATTTCTGTTAGCTATGTTCTTTCCAGGTGAAGAGATCTTATTTTTCTGTTTGTTAAACAGTTTAAGTCCACCCTTACCCTGGGCCTTCTGTTTGGTGTGCTCACTGCCCAAATACCCGCTCTCGACCCTTCTTTAGCTACTCCCTCCATAGTACCATTTCTCAGTTCAGATGTCATCTGCTCATCAAGGTCAGTCCTGGCCACCATGCACAGGCTCTGCTTCATCCACCCAGTCATGGCCCCTTCTCTGTCATGGCATTACCCCTTCCAGAAATAACTTCAGTGTTTATAGTTGATAGGCTGCTCTTCAAGTCCCTGAGTGAGGCTCATGAGAACGAGTCATGTCTGTCTTAGTCCCCCGTCCTATGTCTAACATCAGTAAGCTAATAAGGGAGACACAGGGTGGCATGCCTGTGTACCAGCACTCAGGATGAACTCGAGTTCAAGGCTAGCCTAGACTATACAGTGAGACCCTGTCTCAAAAGGAGAAGCTCCAAAGGGAAGCAAGTTGGTCTTGAACCCAAGTCTCTCTGATTCCAACCCTGTTCTTATTCATGCAGGGACACTCCTCTTCTCAAGGGAAACTCAACTGGCTTAGGACCCAGTTGAGCAGACTTACTGAAACATACCACAGCCTGGCGGCTGGTGGCAGCCATCCAGAAAGGAGCCCAGGGCCCTAAAGACTAGTGCAACTAACTTGGGATGTATGGGGCTTTGAACAGCCTCCGACTTGAGCCCCAACTCTGAGGCCATCAGGGAGGTCTGGGTGACTGCCAGCCTTCTAGACAGACCTATAGATATGCAGCTGATCAGTACTGCCCTGCATTCACAGCCTGGTTGTGTGCCTTATTCATTTGATACATGGGGACAGTGGAAAGGTTCTCTCTCTTGGGCATTTCACTGTATCCTTAGGGCCCTGCCCTTCTCATCTAAAGGTGGAGGAGGTAGTGCTACAACTGCGTTGTACTTTTAATTCTAAATATTCATCTACAGTGTGAGCCTGTGAAGGCTGAGTCTATGTCTTGTAGATGTCACTAATCCTCTCAGCTATTAGTTAAGGCCCATTTGGATGAAGAATGTATGCGTGTATAAATGAGAATATAGCACCTAATCTACTGGCTGTCTATTTTATGAACAAATTGTAGTCAATACCATTTATTCTGAATGGAAGATGTCTGCATCTCATGACAGACAATACTATAAGAAGAAAAAGCCTGACTTCCCTGGACAGCTTTGAGTAAATAGAACCCTGCGTAGACAATGGCTTCTGCAGTAGAACTAAGCAGAAAGGATAGGCAAAAGAGAGGGGATTAGCATCTCAGAACTAAGACAAGGGCAGGCCCTAGTGAAGGGATTGTGGAGGAAGGAAGAATAGAAGCCCTGGGTTTGCAGGTTCTGAGGCCACCCTTGGGTATTGGTGGGGACCCAAACCAGATAGGAATGAACCTAGGAGCTCATGACCTTCAAAGCAGGACTCAGGGTGGGTAGGAGCCAGTACAAGCTCTTGTATTCATTTTGATTTTGGCCACTGTGATGGAATAGCTGACAGTAAAGGAGAATAGTTTGATTTTTGCCTGCATGCTAGAATAGACTTTTGTCTCCATGCACGGCAGCTGGCTATGTTTCAGGACCTCATGGCTCATGGCAGAAGGGCATGGTGCACAAAGTCTCCTTATCAGGAAGCACGGAGTAGCACAGGAAACACTGAGGGGCAAATGTCCTTCCAAGGTCTTGCCTGAGTGGCCTTTTCCTCCATGCAAGCCCTACCTGCCAGTACCCCATTCCATACTGAATCCATCAGAGGGTTAAGCCCTCATGGTCCAATTACTACTCTCTGTGTTGGGGCACCAAGCCTCTCGGGGACACTTCATATCTGAACCACATCCTCTATGGAGCTGCCTGACCCTGTGAAGCAGAACTTAAGACTGTAACCTAAATGTTTCCAGAAGAATCAACACCCTTCATAGCTTCCAACTTCAGAAACGTGGAGAACAAGACCAAACCTGGAGCCCAGAGGCTTGGTGTGGGCCCTGGCTCCACACTGACCAGGTGTGAACCCTTGAACAGGTTACATGCTCACTGTGTTTCCCTATTTATTAAATAGGGGTAGTAATCTTATTAATCTCATAGTATTTGGGGGATGATGAGTTAATACACATGAAATATTAGGGTCAAACACATAGTAAATTCTATATTAATATTTGCCACCATTTTTTCCCATTTTCTGTAAGCCAAGATCTGTAGCTCAGACTGGTCTCACCCTTCCTCTGTAGCTGAGGATGACTTTGAATTCCTGTCCCCTGCCTCCCTCCTAGATATTGGAATTACAGAGATGTACCACCAAGGTGTTTAATATATTGCTGGAGATCGAACCTAGGGCCTTGTGCATGCTAGGCAAGCCCTCTGCCAGCTGAGCTATGTCCTCAATGACTAGCAGCATGCTTTTCTTCCAGAGGTGGAAGAGAAACTTGGTCTCTGTTGAAAAAGAAAAAGCCCTCCTCCGTTCACTCTTTAATATCCAACCATGTAATTTATAATTTTTTATTTGTAATATATATTTCAAAACACTTTAACATAATATCTATATTTAAACCACATGTACTCTTAATATGCTTTTAGTTGACATAAATAATTGTAATTATATTATGGACATTAGTGTGGAATTTCAATATATTTAAACAAGACATAATGGTCAGATTAGGGCTACTGTCATGTTAAGTAACACACACACATACACACACACATTTTTCTGAAAGCAGGAGAATCAGGGTTTCAAAGTCAGTCTCAGCCATATGGTGAGTTCAAGGATAGCCTGGACTACATAAGACTCTGTCTCAAAAAAAAAAAACAAAACACAAAACAAAACAAAAACTACGTAATTTCTTTGTGTTGGGAATATCGCAAGTCATCTCCATGAGCTATTTTTCAGAATTCAATCTAGTTCGTGAGCTCCTGTTGTCCTAGTTTGCTCCTATAGGGTGGCGTTATCCCTCTGTCCACTTCATCCATACCGATCGGACCCCTTCCTATTGCCCCCAAACGTGCTTAGTTTTGCAACCTAGTTTTGCAAATACTACTCTACTTTCTGACATCTTGGGATCAGCCTTATCCCTGTATCTAAATGAGAGCATGTTGTTTTGTCTCTCTGAACCTGATTCATTTTCCTTTCTGTGATGTCCTTTCCAAAAAGGAAGCTACACGGAAATGCCCTGCATGAGGCTGAAAAAACCATTTTAGTTTTGGAGTTAAGACTGGAGACTTGAATGTTGCCAGTTATATATCAGCATCTTCTATGAAATCTGATGTTCCGGGGCCTCAGAACCGAGTGGCTTTGTTTTTTTCTTTCCATCTGTCTCATATTTTCTCAGTAAGAGTTAATGTTACCCAAAAAAGTTAATGTTACAGTGTCATCTCTAAAAATCAAACCTTCATGTTAAGAAAACCAAAACCAATGCCCTCCCTCCAAGGCATGACTTGAGATTTGATTTGCGTGACACCCTCTTCTTTGCCTCAGTAACAGGTGGCACTGTCAAGAATAAATTGTCTTTCCTCATGCCCTGATGTGAAAACAATGAAACTGATCCCAACCTGGAGCCATCACAGGCTTAGTGGAATTGTCTGCTTTGAGTGAGCCACCCCAGAAGAAAACAAGCCATTTCTCCCTCGGGAGTTGGGCAGGACTAAATGACATTTCTTCTCTAACAGACTGTAACTCAATGCCAGTAGAGAGTCACATGTTGCAGCATCACTGTGCAGGACCTGCCGCTCTGACATAACATGAGTGTCGGTGGATGTCACATGTGATGGCTAAAAAGCAAGCAGGTGCAACAGTGCACTCCTGTGATCCAGTGCACCTGGAGAGTGGCAGGAGCAGACAGAAGGTTCCTTCCCTAGAGCTTGCTGGCCAACTAGTCCAGATAAAACAGCAACTCCAGGCTCAACAAAGAGACCTCTATCTCAAAAAGTAAGATGGGACCAATGACCTGGCTCAGCAGTACAAGTCAGATGACCTGAGTTCAGCACCCAGCACCCACACGGTGGAAGAAAAGAACTGACTGTGCAGGTTGTCCTCTGACCTCCACGTGAGCACACCCCGCCTCCAACACACACTAAACTTTCTCTTCTTTTTCTTTCCTTTCTGTTTTGTTTTGTTTTGTTTTGTTTTGTTTTGTTTTGTTTTGTTTTGAGACAGGGTCTCTCTACATAGTCATGTCTGGTCTGGAATTCACTATGAAGACCAGGCTGGACTCAAAGTGAGAGAGTTGCCAGCTTCAGCCTTCTGAGTGCTGGGACTAAAGTTGTGTGTCATCCTGCCCAGCTTTGTTTGTTTGGTTTGTTTTTTGTTTAGTTAAAAACAATCAGGTGAAGAGTGATAGAAGATACCTGATATCAACATGTGGCCTTCACACACACACACACACACACACACACACACACACTTATGCTCACATACACCACACATACCCCACACTCACACACATAGCACACATATGCATACACACCACATATCACACTCACACACACCACATGTACCACACTCACACATACAGCACACACACATTCATACCCCACACACACCACATTCACACACACTAGATACACTCACATACACCACACAGATACAACACTACACACACACAGAGAGAGAGAAAAGACAGATTACATGATGTAAACAAAACATCCCCCACTGTCTTTTGCCAAAACATGAAAAACGGCCCTGCACACCCCGGCTATGAGGCAAAAGACACCCTCAAGCAAAGACCATGACAGGACTACATTACAGAATGAACATTATTGCTCATGTGGTCTTTTTGAGAAAGGAAATAAAAGGCCTGTGAGGGAGGAATAAAATGTAGGCAGGGAAAGCAGATGGTGGTGCAGGCATGCGCTTGAGTCAGAAGGAAGGTCTGAAACGCCTCGTGTGAACGCAGTTGAATGCGGACACCGTTGCCCTCGATGCTGCCGAATGTGGGTTGCACAAAACCTCGAGGTGTCAGTAGCACTTGGCACGCTGTGCAGGCAGAACTCTCTAGCAACCATCCAGCCTTTTGTCTCCCTCAGATAATATACCAAATGCTGATTTAAAAGCCCAACAAAGGGATTCCTTCTCACGCAGACGCCCAGAGAAGGGCTTTTGTCACTTTTCAGCCAGAAGTCTTAGTGTCTGTCCCTCAGCAAGAATGACCCAGAGCCCGGAGCTCTCTGTACTGCTGTGAAGAGTGGCCCCGCCCAATTCTAGATCACTGCATTGCTTCTGACCAGAGGTGTCAATCCACGGCAGAGCGTGTGCCGACCAGGGGAAACCTGTCCCTCTTTATGCCTCTCCCAACTCAGTGATAGCTGGATTTCACCTTGTTCATTTAGATTCGTTACTGCTTTCTGGGATGGGGCCACAGGTGGCCCAAGCTTGCCTTAGATTCTCTAAGTATCCAGTCTCCATGTGCCACCAGGCTCAGCTGTAGATTTTTGGTATGTTTCGCTGAAATCTAGAAAGTAGTATTTTCCTCACTATGTTTTGATTCCATGTTTCTGTGATTATGGAGACTGAACCCAGGGTCCCATGTTTGGCAAGTACTCCACCATTGTCCTAAAGCCCCTGCTCTGTGCTGCACTCCGAGGTGAAATCCACTGACACCGAAAGCCGGGATGAGGCCACTGTGGCCAGGTGAGGTGGCACACAAGTTTAATCCCAGCACTTGAAAGGCAGAGGCAGGCGGACCTCTGTGAGCTCCAGGCTAGTCTGGTCTAAAGAGTGAGTTCTGGGAGAGCCAGGGCTACATAGAGAGACTGTTTCAAAACACAAACAAGCAGCACCAACTGGTTAGGAGGTAGCACAGAGACACTTGGGGACTGGATGGGAAATTGATCTAAACAAATTCTACAGTGCCTTCTGACCTGGAAAGTTCTTGCAGTCCTTTAGTACAGTGGTTCTCAGCCTTCCTAGTGCTACAACCCTTAAACATAGTTCCTCATGTTGTGCTGATCCCTGACCATAACATTATTGTCATTGCTACTTCATAACTGTAATTTTGCTACAGAAAATTGGGAATAGTTCTACCTCAAGATCCAGCTTCTGGGCATATACCCAAAAGATGCTACCATTATGAATCCTAACATAAATATCTGTGTTTTCCAATGGTCATAGGTGCCCCCTGTGAAAAAAATGTTTAATAACTCACAAGGGATCTTGACCCACAGGTTGACAAACACTGTTTTAGAACAGGTATGGTGGGATGCAGCATGGTTGGCAGGAGATAGGGTGGTCCAGAGAGTGGGCTGGAGACATGACTAAGATAGTATGCACCTCATGAGGCATACACAAAGGCCTGGGGTGAGTCTGAAGCCCCACATAAACCAGCTGTGAAAGTGCATACTAAAATCCCAGACGGAGGCAGGAGGATCACTGTGAGTTTGAGACTATCTGTATAAGGGCTGTACAGTGAGATCTTAAAAATAAAACAAACAAACTGGAGGAAAAGTTTTGCCATTCCAGAGAGTGACTAATCACAGTTAGTCACACAGGGAGAGGGCAGATGATGGGGTCAACAGAAAGCCAGGGAGCTGGTAGTGATTATAGAGGCAGGAGGTTCCACATCACCTTGGTTATGAACAGGGAGAACACAAGAAGGCTTGTGATAACAGATGTGCCTGGCTCTCCCTGATGTCTGCAACCTCGCTTTGAGTAACGTCACAGTTAAACATTATCTTCAGGGAATTCTTATCAAAATGAACAATTATTTCTTGAAATGAGGAGTCTTATGTATGGTTCATTCCTAACAATGCCTTTGTGCACCCACTTTCCCCTCTCAGAAACCCAAGATAATTGTGTACTTGTGACTTTCAAGTTGCTATTTTTTTATAGATTTCTTAAAATTTTCTACACAATCAGGTCAGCTGCATATTAATATAGCTTTGATGTCCACTTTCTGATCAGCGAGCCTTCTGTTCCTTTTTCTCTAGAATATCATGCTTCTATATCCTGATGAGTGTGAACACCTTTGCCTTCTTCCTGACATTAGGGGAAATGCATGCAGCCTTTCACTGGAAAAGGCAATGCCACCTGTCAGTTTATCTCAGACTCTCTTGCAGAATAAGGAAATTCCTTTTTATTCCTAGTTTGATGAAGAGTTCATTGAGAATGTATATTAAATGCCATCAGATACCTTTTTTTACACCTATTAAGACATGTTTTTCCTTGTTTGTTAATATACTGAATTACAAGTATTAAATGCCTCAAATACTGGGGTCTGTGGCATTAAGCAGTTACCTTCAGAACACAGTTAGGGTAACTCGAATTATGGTTGTTAACTTTAGGCTATAAATTAACATTTAGAATAATTTTCTTGAAAGCTGAATTCATGTTTCATGTTGCTTGGGATATTGGGTGGAGCCTTGGAAAGATTGAGAAATAGCACTGAGGCTAGACTAGTCCCAGGAGAGATGGCTGTGGACACACCAGTAAAGCAATAAACCAAACAAGCCTGGATTGCCAGACTGGTTGGCAGTCAGTGGTAACCATCACAAGTTGACCTTTCTCTCCTTATGTTTTCTGATTGTTTCCAGTCATTGCAACAATATAGCTGATGGATGCAAGTTAAGGAGCAAAAGGTTTACTTTAGCTGCAGTTGAGGGTACAGTCCATTACAGCAGAGAAGAGACAGCAAGGAGTTGAGGCAGCCGGTCATCTGCCCTTGAGTGTTGGCTTAGCAGCATCAGTTACAAGCACCATTTCAACTTTGCTCAAAGGGCAGAGTGACTGCCTGACCCACCACTAGTTATATTGTAAGAAACTAAGAGCAAACGTGACAGTGGCTGTAGCTTGGTCCTCTCAATGGCACATGCACCATCCATGGGGATGGTGCATTACTCAAACTGTCACTGCCTCCTCTCTTGCTTCACTCTTTAACTTAGTGGCCCAGCCATATTCCTTAAAAGTAGCCCCCCAGACCCACCTGGAAATGCCATCCCATAATGAGTGTAGAGCAGCATCTGTGGAAGGGTTTTGTGATTGGTTTACAAAGTGGCTCTGCAGAAGTACAGTCATTGCAGAGGGTGAAGCAGAATTGTGTACATGAGTTAATTTGGCATTGTTTCCTCACAGGGTTACCTGGAGCCACAGGAATTCCAGGGGAAAAGGGAGAGAAGGGAGATGCTGGTGAACGGGGCCTACCTGGAAATGAGGGCCCACCAGGGCAGAAAGGTGACAAAGGAGACAAAGGAGATGTGTCCAATGACGTGCTTTTGACAGGTAGGCTGGTGTTCTCCTGCCACTAGGGCACAGAGACTTGCCCTGCCCAGCTCATGGCTGCTCTAGCAACTTTTCTCAGCTATTCAGCTCTGGGCCTCTGCTCTGCAGCAGGTTCTGGAGTACTTTCCCTCCTTGATTGTTTGAGACAGAGTCTTCTGTACACCCAGGCTAACCTGGAACTCTCTATGCCGCAGAGACTGACTAGCCTTGTCCAACCCTCCTGCCTCCGCCTCTCAAGTCTTGTGACTATAGCTGTATCCCACTGAGCTCAGCATGGTGGTCTGCATTTTCAAAGCTGTGCCTGTTTTTCCATGTAGGCAAGTTTGAATCTGGTATCTAGCGTGAGTAATTTAAGGCATTTACCTTGGTTGGAAGGGTGTGGTGGCTCCTGCCTGCAGCCCCAAGCATGAGGGGGCGAAAGCTGAAAGCTTCCTTCAAGTTTGATTACATGGTCAGATCAAGGTCACACGGTGAACAAAAGCAGAGTGCAGTGAGGCTCACAGCTGGTCCGCTACTCACCACCGCTTCTCCTACCTGGCTATCAAGTAGGAGGATTTCAAATGACAGGTGACCAATCTCCCCGCAGGCACTCTGAGTGTCTCTGGGATTGGACAGTAATCAAGGTCTATAGAAGATGAGGGTCTAGCTCAGTAATGAAGTGTTCACCTGGCTTGCAAGAGCTGCTGGGTTAAATTCCCTAGCACAAGGAGAATGGGAAGGACAGGGGAGGAAGAAGAAGATGAAGAGGAGAGGAAGAGGAAGAAGAGTTCCTCTGGGATTTTAGGAAGTCAGAACTGGGGTCCTCTGGCACTGCAGTGACAAAGTCCGGGCTCTCTTGAGCTGAGATCCTGCTCTGTCCACTGGTGACCTTAAGTAACCACCGCTCCCTAGCAGAATTCTCCTGAGGAGATCCCACTACCTCCTCAAGAGAGACTTGGAAGATTGATAAAACTCTTGGCACAGGTCTTACAGATAGTAGGTCATCAGGACCTACTATGGTAGCTCTTTAATTCAGTAAAGACAGCACTAACCTAATTCATCTCTAGGAAAGGGTGCACACAGTGGGACTCCAGAGCTGCTCTCTTATCTTTCCCTGACTGGAAACTGTCCCTGTGGAGAACATTATATCAGTTATCAGTTCATCCTTTTCTTTCTCTCTAGGTGCCAAAGGTGACCAAGGCCCCCCTGGCCCACCTGGACCGCCAGGGCCCCCAGGCCCTCCCGGAAGCAGAAGGTCCAAAGGCCCTCGGCAGCCAAACGTGTTCAACAGCCAGTGTCCAGGTCACCAAGCCCTGCCCACAGGGATCCCACTCCTTACACTAAAGATACCCTCTTCCAGACTTTGTGACCAGATTTTGCAAGGAGATATTATCCTAAATGAGACTCATCCCAGAAATATGCTCACAGGAAGTCTGAATACCTGCCCTGGGAATGGGGACAAAGGCCAGGCCCAGCCCTGAACCTATCACCCCTTTTCTCACAGGTCTCCCTATACTTACTTCCATGCTGTGACTCTTCCTGGCCATATAATCCTCTCCCGCCACCAGGAGAAGAGTTTTATTTGGTTTGTTTTTAATTACTGTTACAACTTAAAGACACAGTGTCACTAGGTCCCCTGAGAGCAGCATCTTGAGGTCTCAGCTGTTAACTGTAGCTACAAATTCCTGAGAGAGTAAGAAACCAGAAGATAGTGGGGCAGTCAGATTGGTTAACACCCTGCTGAGAATAATCATAGAATCCCTGTGACTGTCAGCAGTGTGTGTGTTGGGAGCAGGTGGTTGAAGCCAGGGCCCAGTGCTTACCACTAAGCTATACCTGCAGTCCTCTGCCACATAGTATTGAATGCTAAGACTGCCAGGCACAGTGCTAAGTACTTAGTTCTACTGATTCCTATGACTGTCCTAGGATGTTGACATGCTTGTTTCTAAGTTACAGAGAGAAAACAGACAGCCAAGGAGCTACCTGGCCCAGCTCAATTCAAAAGTTTCTTAGAAACAAAGGATAGTAATAATGGAAACTATTTCAAAAGTGGATTTAAAGCTAGAGATTACCCAGAATGTCTTGGCTGTCTTAAACCACAAGACACAACTTGAGCTGTCATTTCAGCAGCAGATGTGGAGGAGGATCCTGACTTTCTCCAAACACCTGCATTGTTTGGAATAGTGATCTTCCGAGACATTTCGGGGGAATGGACCCAGCCATAAGAGTGAAACTCTGGTTGGGAGCCTGTGGCTTGGGCTTGCTAAAAAGCAAGCAACCAAAAAACATGGCAGAGATGTTATAATGCATACATTTGGGGCTTTGCCAGGAAGTGGAAGTTATAGATACGAAGCTACATTACCCATTGTGACAACCGCCTTGATTGTTGTCATTATAGGGGAGACGTGTGTCATACCCAATGATGATACCTTGGTGGGAAGAGCCGACGAGAAAGTAAATGAACGCCATTCTCCACAAACAGGTACAAACCCCGGCACCCGGGCTGGGGTGCACCTTACTGCCAGTGTGTTACATTTGCCTGCACAGACCTTGGACTCAATCCCCAGCACCACGCACAAATATTCCATTTGGAAATTCAAAACTACATGCCTTAATCGTCTGGTACGTGACTCTCTTTTCTTCTGACAGAATCCATGATCGCTTCCATTGGCAACCCAGCCCAAGTCCTAAAAGTGAGAGAGACTTTTGGGACTTGGATAAGAGAGTCTGCTAACAAAAGTGATGACCGCATTTGGGTGACTGAACATTTTTCAGGTACTTCCATCTAGAAACGGAAATCATACGTGTTGCCTACCTACCAGCTTATTCTATCCCCACGTGTCTGAGATATCCACTAGTGTAAGAGTAAGCCTCCTGTCTTAGAAAGCAGAACTAAATATGCAGAGAACCTTCTAGCTTGAATGTGTTAGCTGCAAGCTTTGTAGTTCAGGTCTCAGATGCATGACTATGCAATATAAACTATCCAATCTCAGCACAATAGCCAGACGGAAATAAAGCGCAGGACCAGCTACAGGTTTTATCAACTAATCCATACTGTGGAAGATATATAAAAGACAAATTATGGCTTATAAACACTAGTGATCTGCTGTGTTCAGGATGATATGACCTTAGCTATAAAAAACGAATTCTATGGGCACAACCCTTTGTTCTCTGGGTTTGATACCATCCTATGAGAGTACTTTCGGCCATATTTCTCATGTATTTGTTGGATGGAGCCCAGGGGAGAAGACAAAGAACCATCTCACAGCCTCTCCATGTCTGAAGTTAGACCTGGTCACACTGTCTGCAAAAGATGTGGTTGAAGTGGCCAGTGGTAGTAAGAGTGACTTCATTCCAGAAGAGTCTGACAGTACACATGCATTGGCCAAAAGCCAAGAACCACTTCTTTATTTCACCAACACTAACTGATGAGTTCAGTAGTAACCTCTGTCTTCCAAGCTGGGGTCTTGGGGCCCAAAGAAAGAGAAAAGTGTGTGTAGGAGCAGCCGTGGTCTTGGTGCTTAGGAAGAGATGGGGGCAGCAAGCAGAAGCTGTACAAGCACCAGATACTTGTTCCCAGGACGGGCTCGCGCTGCTCGATTTTATAAATACTGTAGAGTGAGGTGGGTGGCTGGGGACAGGTGTTCTCTTGGCAGCCTGCGTGTTCACGGGCAGGGCTGTCATTGCTGGTGGGTAAGAGTCTCCCTCCTCCCCTCCCACAGGCATCATGGTGAAGGAGTTCAAAGACCTGCCTGCGCTCCTCAATGGCAGTTTCACCCTCCTGCACCTCCCACATTATTTCCACGGCTGTGGGCACGCTGTTTACAACAACTCTCTCTACTACCACAAAGGAGGCTCCAACACCATTGTGAGGTGAGGCACCGTGAATGCCCTACAGTGTCTCCTCACAGCGTGCATGCTGGCTGTTGCTTAGATGTGTTTTCTTATCTTTATGTGCCTAGGTAGATCAATCAGGGTTTGTCTCCCAATGAAATGGCAGAAAACAGTGAGGAAGTCCCACACCCGGGCCCCTGCTGATGCACACCCATGGGAAGATGAGATGCAGGGAGAAGGAGACGTGGAGTTGTGCCACTCACATCCATTGAGACAGGAAGCAAGCGAGGGCAGAGCTTTCCTGGCATGAAGGGTCATTCTCTGACATAGGGGGCTTGCTTATTTGTCTTGAGATAAGTTATGTTGTTAAGACTTTTTCCCTGGATGAGACATAAAAACAACATCTATCCTTCCTCCCAAAGTCCCAGCAAACAGAGGCGTGATTCCACCAAAGTCCAGTCTGGGGAACCAATGAGTTTATCAGGTTTCCTTACAGAGCAATGGGCAAGGGGTTACAGGCAGGAACATGGGTGACCTTAAAGCCCCACACTGGAAAGTCATCCCAGCATGGATGGTGGCTGCCCCTAGTCCTTCTCCACCTATATACTCTTGTTCCTCCTCAAGATCCCCAAGGCCACATGCAGTTAGGGCAGAACTGCTTATAGCGGGTTGAAAAGGTGGTTGAATACTTGTGAGAAACCCATGGCCCTCCCTACTCTCGTCTATGAGGGAAGGTCAGCAGTCAACACCCCCAGTGTCATGATCTTTTGAAAGCAGACTCAGCCAGTTTAGCTTGGAGGATAGCGAGACAGGAAATGCCCACCCCTTGCCTCGCTCTCCTCCCCTATGCTACCACATGACATCACCTCTTGTCATCCTTTATGGGTAAAATCTGGAACGAGTGGAAGAGGAAAGAATTCATCTCCTGCTCAGACACCTTCACCAGAGCCCCGGTGCCTGATGTCTGTTTAATGGGTAGCTCCCTGTTAACATGTTACCAGGGACTATTGGGCCACAGTTGTGGGAATAGGAGAGTTCTAGGGTGAAGAAGCCTTAAAATGAGAAATGATATCTTTTTAAAAATGGGGTTTGGAAGTTTGGCTTTCAAGGTATGGGTTCAAATCCAGGGCTTCACACATACTAGAAATTGTCTTTGCCAATGAGCACGTTGTATCTCCCCCACCTTTCTACTTTTAATTTTTACTGAGAGAACACTTTCCCTGGGGAAATGTAACAATAATCTACCTGCTCCTTAAAGAACACTGGCACACCAAAGTGTGGCTCCTCTGAAGTCCGACTTGGGGAACCCGTGGATTTATTGGGCATGCTTTTAGAGCTTTTATACCCCAAAGCAGCACCACCCCCAGGAAGCTTCACCCCAGCATGAAAGACACCTTTTTCCCAGCTTTACAAACTGAGTCCCCTTCCCCATGTTGTCAAGGGAGGCCTTGAACTTACGGTTATAGACCACTCACGAATGTTACATACCACTGCAGGTATAAGAACGTGTTCTTTATTTAAGCCTGTGACTAGGCATTGACACGGGCCACAAAGAACTCTTCTCCCTAAGCAAGGCAGGATAGTGTTTATAAAGAAAACCCAGAATTACTTCAAACTGGAGGCAGCAGGGGGCTCAACTTTCAAAGGTTTGAGCTCAGTTGATAAAACTACAGGTACATGAGAACACTCTGCTCAGCAGGATGTCCCCACTGGGAGCCATGAGGTGAAATGCAAGACGGGTCACTTTGGGGCATTTCACTTAACAATCCTTCCACCTTAGCCTCCCAAGCACCCCAGATTATAGCCTTGTACCACGGCTTGGGTGAGCTGTGCTGATTGGATAGGGGACTTCTCAGCTTAGACTTACATCAAACCACATGCCTAGAGCAGAAGGAGCAGGGTGTATCGAAGCTGCCGCTCCTGTAGAACAGACCCACAGTACAGAGTTCCCAGCATTCAGGAGTTGGTATGGCTGAGTCCTTCCCAAGTGCTGTTCTTCACAGGCTCCTTTCCAGCTTAACTCAGGTTTCCTGGTCTGCCTCTGCTGTGCTTCATTAAACGCCTATCAGTCCTACCGGCCTCTTGCGCTCTGCTGCTCAATCGCGCCCTCTGGTGTTTTCTTTTAATCCTAATATCCCAGATTTAGGTAGTGATTGAATCATTATATAATTTACATATAATTGAATCATTATATATAATGAATTGAATATATAACAATTGAATAATTATATATAATATATACATATATATGCATACATATATGTGCATATATATATATATATATATATATATATAATTGGTTTGGAGTCTGGGGAATCAGATCCTAGAGCTAAGGGGCATGGAATTACATACATGGTTTATTTATAATTCTTCTACCTAGACAAGAAAATTGTCTTTACTACATCTCTTCTCAGCTAGTGACCTTTTCCTTAGTTTAAGTTGTCTTTTTTTTTTTAAATTAAAATTTTAGCATGAAATAAAGGAATGACTAGAAAACTTCGGAGGTTTAAAACCTAAATTTAGGGGGCTATCGACGCTCCTGGTTGAACGAGTGCTCAAAGCTCTGGGTTTGATCTCCAGCACTGCAGAAACAAGGCTTGGTGGTATAATCCCAGCACTTGGCAGGTGGAGGCAAGAGGATTAGGTGTTCAAGGCTATCCTCAGCTACATTGCTGATCTGAGGACAGTCCTTAACACCACACTACTGTCTCCCTTTGCATCTGCTAGCACAGGCTAGCCATTGCCTTCACATCCCTGCTGCTCAGAGCATCACTGAAGGGCAAGAAGAAGAGTTTCCTGGAGTCTTTTGGCAACAGAGAGCACCAGGCCTTGGTCCACTCTTGGTAGCTCAGCTTAATAAGGAGCAAAACAAATCACCCGGGTCCACAAACATGTATAGCCTTGAGCTTTTCCATCTGGCCTCTTCCCTCCAACTCAGACTTCTTATATATGGAACACATATACACTTTGACTTGTTCCAGGACTAGCTTGTAACTTATTAAACCCATTTATTCTACTTTATGTCTTTTACATGGCTAGTTACTTCTCAGGGTTATACAACCGTCTCCTCTGGAGTACAGCTCCAATCTCCAGAGCCTGACTCTTTCCCAGAATCACCCCTCCTTCTCTGCCAGAACTCCCACCTCCTATTTCCTGCCTCAGCTCATTGGCCAGACACTTTTTTTTTATTAACAGGTGCTGTTCCATACAGTTCTTGAGAATTCTCCCTCCGGACATGTTTAATCCACTCTGATTCACTTTTTTTGAAACATGTTTCAGATTTGAATTTGGGAAAGAGACACCTCAAACTCTGAAGCTTGAAAATGCTTTGTATTTTGATCGAAAATACCTCTTTGCAAATTCCAAGACTTACTTCAACATAGCAGTGGATGAGAAGGGCCTCTGGATTATCTACGCCTCGAGTGTGGACGGCTCAAGCATCCTGGTAGCACAGCTGGAGGAGAAGACATTCTCTGTGCTGCAACACATCAATACCACATACCCTAAATCCAAGGCTGGCAACGCCTTTGTAGCTCAAGGAATCCTCTATGTCACAGACACCAAAGACATGAGGATCACCTTTGCCTTTGATTTGTTAGGCGGAAAACAGATCAATGCAAACTTTGATTTCAGAATGTCACAGTCTGTTCTGGCCATGCTATCGTACAACATGAGAGATCAGCATTTATACTCGTGGGAAGATGGCCATCTGATGCTTTATCCTGTGCAGTTTCTGTCAGCAGCCTCAAGCCAGCGATAGATAGGCTTGCTGCCTGCTCCCTCATTATACTCCACATGCTTTCTAAGGTTTGTTCAAGCCCAACAGAAAGCTAGCCTGTAAAGGACACCCAGATACTCGGAGCACAAGCCTGAGCCACAGGCTCTTGTGCAAGCAGCGAGTCCTCTTTAAGCCAGGTTGCTTAGTTAGATATTGGAAGAAGAAATGGGTGAGATCTGGTGACCCTTAATCCCTCCTCAAACTCAGCCAGTTAGCTCTCCCCCTGACATCAGTGTCCCCATCAGTAATATGAAACATCTGAGTATGACTATCTCCTCTACCTATATGAAGTTCTGTGATTCTTGCCTGATTATATATTAGATTGCTTTCTGGTTTCTTATTTTTTTTTCTCCACATGTAAACGAGCTTACCTGCAGCTTGAGGGGTGTGATGACACACACTTATTTGGTATTTAGGGAAGGTGCACTGGCTCCTACGGCTTCTAAGGTATTATATTATCCATTATTTGTTATTTTTCTCTGAATACACACCAGCCACTACAGAATGATTCTTGTTTTCAGCTCCTAAGTGCACATCCAAGATTACTAAAAGCCGTGAATAGGTACAGGCTCGGGACTCTAAATGAAACTGCATCAGGCCCATCTGGATGTCTGTCAATTTCTGATCATGTCCGTTTGCTGCCCTGGGGTCATAAACACGAAACCTTCAGTTCGTGGTCCCTTTTGCCAAGGCCATGGGATTGTTATCAGAGTATCAAACACTAAGTGGCCAATATTCTGGTTAGAAGCATAGAAACATGATGGTTTTTCCAAAGACAGGCACCATTTGTACTTGCTGTCTAGAATAAGGGAAGGCAACTGGTTTAAAGGTCCAAGTCAGCTTATCTCCCATCGAATCTCTGCCCCCAAGAATCACGACTCAGCAGTGAAACAGAGCAGCTATAAATCCCCAACCACACAGCCCAGTCCTTTACAGGAAGAAAAAAATGCTGACCTTTAAGGACACAAAACGAGCCAGGTTCTCGGAAGGACTCATTCCCTGGGTCTTATCAGGCTTTCTTCAGACTGAGAAGCAGCATTTATGCTTGAGATTTGGCAGACAGCATTAGATGGAGTAAGAGAGCCTCCAGCAATGGAGGTGCTCACTGTCACATGGTTCCCAAGGTTGGGTCTGGTCCTCTTGGTTCATAAGGATCTCATTTAATTGGCTCCTATAAGACCTTAAATAGCCATGATCTCTGCTAACTCCTTCTGCCTGGCACTGAGTTCCAGACAGGCCTATGTAGCTTCAAGAGGGAGCTGGGAATGGCAACTTTAAAAACCTAGATTTGTATGACCAGTCCCAATTCCTTGGGGAAAGAATAATACAATACTACTGTGCTGGATAGTTTTATGTCAATTGAACACAAACTAGAGTATCTTGGGAGGAGGTAACTTCAATTTAAAAAAATGCCTTATAAGATCTGACTTTATGTAAGTTTGTAAGGCATTTTCTTAGTGACTGTGTGGGAGGGCCTGGCTTATTGTGGGTGGGACCACCTCTGGATGGTGGTCATGGGCGCTATGAGAAGCAGGCTGAGAAAAGCCATCGTAGCAAGCCAGTAAGCATCAGCTCCTGCCTCCAGGTTCCAGCCTTCCTACAACAGTGAACAGTAAAGAGGAAATGGATGTCAAATCAACCCTCTCCTCCCCAGCTTGCTCTTTGGTCATAGAGTTTCACTGCAGCAATAGAACGCTACCTAGGACACGCACATTCCTTGATTAGTCTATGTGGAATGGTCTAAAAGCTGTACGATACTTGAGAAATTACACGTGCTCTGCTTCTAAGGCATGGACACAATGGCGCTAATTTCTGCGTGCTGGCTGTTTTGATTAGGCAGGTAACATTGTCAATTCACTAAAAATAATCCCTTAACGACACAATGACTTACACTAAGACTGCCTCGGCTAGAGGAAGAGCAGTTAAGGACCCCACGCCAATGGAGCTTCTTGAAAGCAATTCTCCCCTATGGCTCCCTATACACGGCTATCTATGACTTTCATAACTGAAATAAGACCAAACAGAAAAGTCCAAAACCATTTTAAAAAGATTCTTGCACCTGTAAATGGGCCATTCTGACTTCACATGCAATTTAACTATCTTGTAGCTCCTAAAGGTGGGATTTAAAACAAGGATGGAATTCATCTCTCAGCCTCACTTTCTTTCCCCTCCAGCAAGCTCAACCTCAACAAGTAAAGTTGTTTCAATTGTCTTTATTTTTTAGCTTTTTAACAATTGTGCGTGTGCCTGTATCTATGTGTGTGTGGAGGGGTGCCTGTGTGTGTGTCTACATGCATGTGTGTGAGTGCACATGTGCATGTGCGAGTGCCTGTGTGTGCATCTGTGTGTGTGTGTGCATGTGTGTGGGCATGTGTGTGTATGTATGTGCATGTGTGTGCATGTGAGTCCAGAAGGTATCATATCCCCCTGGACCTGGAGTTCCAGACCGTTGTGAGCTCAGGGTCTCTGGAAGAGCAGAGCAGGCTCTTTACCCACAAGTGGTCTTGCCAGCCCTTAATCAAATTTTAGTTCATAAGTGGAGTCTTATGAGAAGACTAGAGCCTGGATCCTGTGACTAGCAGTTTGGTTATGTCAGGATGCTAGGCTTGCTTGCCAACGAACCTTCTCCCCAACCACAGGATAGGGCCATTATAAAACACACAACACTCAACATCACCATTTTAACATCCAGGAGAACATCAGAAGACAGCTAACTCCAAGTGCAGCTGGAGTGTTAGAGCAGTTGCTTGCCTGACTTCGTAACAGCCTCTACCTTACTCTGTCATTAACAAAGGACATCCAGTTCCTGTCATTAAAAAGTAGACATAACTAACTTTAGCATGTGTATGAAAGCCATTCCTTTCTGTGTGCTGTCTTGCTTTTGAGACAACATAACACATTGTAGGCTGGCCTAGAACTCAGCAGATAGCCCAGGCTGGCTTCAAATTCCTGGCAGTCCTCACATCATACACCTCAATCCCACCCATTTCCATACCACCATCCATCCTTGTAACCTCCCCTCCAAAAGAAAATAAAAATTTAAAAAGTATCTGGCCATGGAAGTTGTGGTGTGTCTGTCGCACGGTTTTACTTAGAATGTTCACTGCAATGAGTCATTCATTGATCTGGTTCAAGGCCTCTGGCTTTAGCTACACCATCAATACTGGATCCTCACAGAAACCTCCCTTGTATAGTCTGTTGTGTCACGGAGATTGTGCAGCTTTGGTTCACATGCTCCAACAGTTCATAGATGCAGTAGATGTAGTGCAGGCCAACCCTAAGTCCTGGATCTGGGCCTGGGTGGTAGCTGGGTTGTTCAGCGGGCCTGCTTGCCTGTGCCTACACCACTGGGCCATCTCAGCTCTCCCTCGATGCCCAGAAGAGGGAGCTCTCTCACCTGCAGCAGCTGGGGGAAATGGGGCCAGCCCTCCCTCACCCGTGTCACCACTGGTGCCACCTTGTGGTGGCTGGTGAAGAGCAAGGGACAGTTCAACCTGACCCTCCAACATCAGGAGGCCTCAGGAGCAGCCCAGACCACTCCATGGCCTTTGATAGTAACACAGACCGTGAGTGTGGACACAGACTGTTGCTGCCATAGGACCACGGACCCAGATATAGCTCTCAGAAACAGCTTGGCCAGGATATCATTTTTTGTAATAAACTAGACTAGTATCTAACACAACCATGAACTTGATTGTTTGATATTAACTTGCATTTCTTGCTTATCCTAAACAGTTTGTAATAGCAGATTTCAAATGAACTAGAACTTAGCATTGCACTTTTAAGAATTACACATGCAGCAGACAGAAACTACTACTTGGAGTATACGTCAGCAAAGCCCTTCGGCACCAAGTGTTAGTTGCTGTCAATGCCCAGCCTTCAGATATTAGCTCCTCCAGGTACTGCCCAAGCTGCAGAGAGCCACTTATGCCAAAGACATGCCTCTCCTCCACCTCCCAGAGACTGATAGTTGCATGAATGTAACAGACCAGGCACCTGAGCCCTCACTGGAATACCTCTAAAAGGCCATCCAGGGCCAAAGTTCAATGTTTCAACTATGTCATTGAGCCTGCATCACTGACATCCTGGTCTCCTCTGTTCCAATGTTCCCACAGATACACCCTAATTAATTCTGGAGGGCCGATCTCCACTTCAGATGCCTCCTTGGGGATCTCAGACTGATGGAGAGTTGACACATACAATACAGAATGTCAAAGTAAAATTTTAACTACAGATCAAGAAAAAGCAAATTAGTAAAAGCCTGCTCAAAATTTCATTCTAGATGGACTTGTTCTAAACCCTGTTGACTTCAGCCAGATGTGTTGGCACACACCTTTATTTCCAGCACTATGGAGGCAGAGGCAGAGGCAGAGGCAGAGGCAGAGGCAGAGGCAGAGGCAGAGGCAGAGGCAGAGGCAGAGGCAGAGGCAGAGGCAGAGGCAGAGGCAGAGGCAGAGACGCAGAGGCAGAGAGGCAGAGGCAGAGACGCAGAGGCAGAGAGGCAGAGGCAGAGGCAGAGGCAGAGGCAGAGAGGCAGAGGCAGAGAGGCAGAGGCAGAGAGGCAGAGGCCGGAGAGGCAGAGGCCGGAGAGGCAGAGGCCAGAGAGGCAGAGGCAGAGGCAGAGGCAGAGGCAGAGGCAGAGGCAGAGGCAGAGGCAGAGGCAGAGGCAGAGAGGCAGAGAGGCAGAGGCAGAGAGGCAGAGGCAGAGGCAGAGAGGCAGAGGCAGAGAGGCAGAGGCAGAGAGGCAGAGGCGCAGAGGCAGAGGCGCAGAGGCCGGAGAGGCAGAGGCCGGAGAGGCAGAGGCCGGAGAGGCAGAGGCCGGAGAGGCAGAGACGCAGAGGCAGAGACGCAGAGGCAGAGACGCAGAGGCAGAGGCAGAGGCAGAGGCAGAGGCAGAGGCAGAGGCAGAGGCAGAGGCAGAGGCAGAGGCAGAGGCAGAGGCAGAGGCAGAGGCAGAGGCAGAGGCAGAGGCAGAGGCAGAGGCAGAGGCAGAGGCAGAGGCAGAGGCAGAGGGAGGCAGAGGCAGAGGCAGGTGGACTCTGTGAGTTCCAAGATTTCCTGTTCTACATAGCAAGCTTCAGGACAACCAGGACCACATAGAGAGACCCTGTTTCAAAAAAAAATAAAATAAAATAAAATAAAAACAAAAATGAAATTAAAATGTTGATTTAGAAGTCAACCTTAACTGTGAACCCCGTATTTACATCTGCTAATGCTGCCAAACCTTTCTGAGTGTAGTCCCAGAAGAAAGCCACTGTTCTTGGTAGAGAGACCCAGGCTGCCACTGGACCAGTGAGGTGACCCCATTGTCAAAGCTCAAGTTGTTGCTAGTTAGAATGACATCCAGTGGAACATGATGCATTGGCTGGTGAGAACAATGACATTATATGGGTGCTGCGAGGATTAACTAACCATCTAGACTCTGTGTTAAAGGCTGAGCTTGTAAGAGACAACAGAAAGCTAAGTAGACAAGCCAGCAGGCTCCACGCGTCTCCAGACACTAAGAATCTTCCAAAAGGATAAAATGAAGACTAGATCTGGCACTTGAACATCTAAATTACCCAGAGCCAAAGGCAGACTTCCCGCAAACATCTGCTTTAACATATTACTGAATTCAATTTGCAAGTATTTTTAATATTATTTTATTTTCTGAAAAAGGATCTCATTTAGCCTAGACTGATCCTGAACTATACATCAGAGAATAACCTTGAACTTCTTGATCCTCTTGCCTCCACCTCCCAAGTGCTGTTTTATAAATATGAAACATCACATCCAGTTTTATGTAGTCCTGTATAAAATCCAAAGCCTTGTTCATGTTAGACAAGCATTTCCCACTCCTCTTTAACTTTACATATGTATGTATACACGTATATACACATGTATATATATACACATATATATGTACATATACATATATATGTATATATATATATATATACACTATATCTATATATCAATATATCATATATCTATATATCTATCTATATACCTATATATCAATATATCAATATGTCTATATATCTATAATCTATATCTCTACCTGAAGAGAAATGAGGGAGAGGGAGGGAGAGAAAGAGAGAGAGAGAGAGAGAGAGAGAGAGAGAGAGAGAGAGAGAGAGAGAATTTATCCATTTCATCTAGATTTTTCAGAGGTTGGAAACCTAAGCCTTCAACATATTCTCCCCCTGCCCCCTTGTACTGGCTGGTTTTGTGTGTCAAGTTGACAAGCTGGAGTTATCACGGAGAAAGGAGCCCCCCTTGAAGAAATGCCTCCATGAGATCCAGCTGTAAGGTATTTTCTCAGTTAGTGTTCAAGGGGGAGGGCCCAGCCCATTGTGGGTGGTGAGATCCCTGGCCTGGTAGTCTTAGGTTCTAGAAGAAGGGAAGCTGAGCAAGCCAGGGGAAGCAATTCAGTAAGCAGCACCCCTCCATGGTCTCTGCATCAGCTCCTGCCTCCAGGTTCCTAGCCTGTGCGAGTTCCAGTTCTGACTTCCTTTGGTGATGAAAAGCAAGCAATGTGGAAGTGTAAGCTGAATAAACCATTTCCTCTCCAACTTGCTTCTTGATCATGATGTTTCATTGCAGCAATAGAAACCCTAGTACACTCCCTATATGTTTCTATACTTTTAAAATACATTTTAATTAAAATAGTTATGTCACTTCTCTCTTTCCTATTTCTACCTCCAGTCCCTCTAACTCCATGTTCTCCCTCCTCTCTTAAATTGATAGCCTCTTTTTATTATTGTTACATATGTGTGTGTATATATACCCTGATGGTGAAGATCAAACTTGCCCCTAGGAACTTGATCAACTGAGAGTAATCTAATGAAACTGATGCCTGCCTCCCCTCTAAGCTTCTTTCTCTCCTACCTGGTGGTACGGGGTTGGAAGGTTGGAGAAGGGTAGTGAGAAAAAGAACCCAATAAAGTAGCCGAAAGTCCAGTTACACAACCACAGACACAGAATCTGTTATGTAAATGTACCCTCTAGGGATACATTGTCTGGTGACCTCTGCATCAAGTCTAGTTGGAGTTTTCTGGGATGGTCTCCCTTTGTTATAAAGAGAATTTGCTTTGATGATGTGTGATCGCTACACTTACCTGTGACTATCCGGACAGTTAAAATGCAGTAAGGAGTTATACTGGTCTAGCAAACTGGCAGTAGTAGAGTCTAAGATGCATGGCTTCACCAGGCCCAGAAAGTTGGCTAAGTTTCCAATACCAGGCATAATTCCCCCCTTTTGAGTGAACCTTTTTTTTTTTTCTTTTTAAGTCCCATAAGACAGCTATTGGTCACCACAATGTGAATGCCACTTGTCTCATTGTTACAGACCTCTTGCTATGCTGGTCTCAGCTTCCTAAGTGTCACAGCTGGATAGCACCTCACTGCTTCCCTCCCTTTCCAGCTTGCATAGTATTTTCTGGTGCCATGGAAGCTAGTCCTTGGGGAGGAGGCTTCCAGGCTAAGTGCAGCTCAAACCATCTAACTCGTGTCTTAAGTGCATGGTGTCTTAATCATAGAGATTTACCTTCAACCTCTGAGGCAACTAAGGGAACCAGCTGTAGTCTTTATCATTTTGGGAGTCATTTGGTCTATGACAAGCCATTGGAAAAGAAGTTTCTCATGCCTGACACTGGAGTTAGTGCTTGTGGAACGCACTGTAGAATGGCAGGACTTCTTTTAATCTGCTTCTTTCTTTCATTCTCTGTGTGTATACATATATGTATATATGTATATGTACATACATAGTATTCTATATATTGTATATAGTAGATAATTGCAGTTAAATATTCCTGAGGCTTTATTAAAAAAAAACTTGGTGTTATTTGTTCCTCCTCCCTCCTTCCATGTTGACCCCTTTCCCCATATCTTCAGTTGGATACTTCTGCCCATTTTTCTGTCCATATCACCAGTATCCTACTACTCCTCCCCCAATCCCCACCCCACATATATAATCCTTTTATATTTACCCAGTTTCTGTGGTTACTCTATATTGTATAGTCACATCTGAAGATTTGGTTAGGTTTACTTCAAGGTATTTCACTGTCTTTGATGCTATTGTAAATGGGAATATGTCCATGATCTCTTTCTCGATGTTTGTTGGTGTATAAAAAGACTACTAATATTAAACTGATTTTGTCTCTTCCATTTTGCTGAAACTGTTGATTTGTTTCTAATTTTCTGGTGGGATTTTTTGTGCTTGATATATATAATCACCTGCAAAAAGTGTATTTATTGATGTTGAACCAACCCTGCACTTCAGGGATAAAGGGATAAAGCCAACTTGACTGGGATGATCTTGATTCAGTTTGCTACCTCCCCTCCTATGCCTTTACATGACTTGAGTATTTGAGTATTAGAATAAAACTGGCAAAAAATTTTTGAGTGATCCTTCTATTTATATTTTTGAGTAATTTAAGAAGTACTGGTTGTAGTTCCTTTGAAAGTCTGATAGAAATCTGCGTATCCGTTTGGACCTGAGGTTTTTTTTAGACGAGACTTTTTATTACTGTTTCATTCCCCCTCTTATATTTCTGTTTAGGTTGTTTATCTATTTGACTTTGGTAGTTCAAGTGAACCAATAAATTCACCCATTTCTTTCAGGTTTTCCACTTTAATGAAGTGCAGGTTTTGAGTCTGTTGTAATGTTTCCCTGCTCATTTCTGATTCTTTTAACTTGGGTTCTTTTTTCCCTTTTGGTTAGTTGGATGAAAGGTCTCTTTATCTTTATCTTTTCAAAGAACCACCTCTTAGACTTACTGATTCTTTGAATTGTTTTGTTTCTATTTTATTAACTTGTGCTTGGTTGTTATTTCTTGACATCTGGGTTTGGGCTTAGTTCTTTTTTTCCAATTTGAGTAGAATCATTAAATCATTTATTACTACTTTCTGACTTAACATAAGTACTAAGAGCTATAAATCTTCCTATTAGAAAAATGGCCAGAGGTTTTATTGTATTGTGTTTTTATTTTTATTTGGCTCCAGGAATATATTTATCTCTCTCTCTCTTGATTTTTTTTCCTTTAGCCTATTCATCATTCAGTAATGAGTTGTTTAATATCTTTACTAGGATTCTGTTTGCTGTTGATTTTAAATTTTATTATATACTAGTTGGCTAGGATACATGGAATTTCAGTTTTACTGTACTTCCTAAGGTTTGTGTCCTAGTTTTGTATCCTGCAATGTGGTCTATTTTAGAGAAGCTTCTGTACTGCTGAAAAAAAAATGTATGTGTGTATATATGTGTACTTATACACATGTTTTGCTGGGATATAGATAGATAGATAGATAGATAGATAGATAGATAGATAGATAGACAGACAGACAGACAGACACAGACTACTCTACCCCAGCAAAACTATATGCGATAGTTGAAAGAGAAAAACTTCAAACAAACAGTCTTAAAAGTAATGGAAGTAATATGTAGAATTGAAAAGAGGGATAAGCACAGGCAAAGCAACTCTACAAAGAAAACAAGTAATTTAGTGAAATATGAATCACAAGAACACACACCAGCAAAATAACAAAATGACTGCAATCTCCACATACCTTTCAACAACAACTCTTCTGGCTTTCACAGTGTCCACTGAAAAACTAGGTGTTATTCTCTGGTTGGTTTTCCTTTAAATATGACTTTTATTTTTCAGCTCTCAATATATTTTCTTCATTTTGAATATTTAGTATTTCTGATCTTGTCTAGTTGGGGTTCTGTGTGCTTTCTGAATCTGTATGGGTCTTTCTTTAGTTTGGGTATGTTTTCTTTTATGATTTTGCTCAAGATCTGGTCAATGACATTGACCTGAAATTCATATCTGTAATTCGAAGATTGGTTTTTTGGTGGTGTCCCACAATTCTTGTAATATATTTTCCCATGCTTAAAATAATTTCTTCATATTCCTTTTATTCAATCCAGGTCCTGTGGTGATTTGAATGATAATGGCCCCATGGGGTCATGTTTGAATACCTGGTCCCCAGGTGGTGTCACTGTTTGGAAAGAGTTAGGAGGTGTGGCCTTGTTGGAGATATCACATGGGCAGCTCTGGACACTCTTAGGTCCAACTTTCAAATTCCTCATTATATTCGTTTCATTCAGCTATGTATCTTTTTCCTTAACCATCACTCAGGTATTTATTGTTTTCTTGGAAGTTCAGTAAAGTGTTCAGCTCTACCTTCTTTCAATTTCTTGAAGTCTTGATAGAGTTTATGACTGTTCCTTTAAAGTCTGTGTCCTGGCATTCATCTAGGCAGTACTTCTACAGGACTAGTAGGTTAGATTGGAATTGTGCTGTCTTGGCCATTCATGTTGTTTTTATTTTTGTGATTTGACTGGGCATGTGGACTTCTTTCTCTGCATGTCTGATGTAATAATATGGACTTCCTTAGATTGGGCCAATTAAAAAGATGTATGACCAGAGGTGGGTCAGGTAGAGCTGGTGGACGAGCTGCTTAATTGGACAAGCGCTGACAAATATGGCTCCCAAACCATGGGTCTGGAGCTAGGTCTGAGGGTCCAGAGAAGACAGTGTGCAGAGAGAAGGACACCAGAGGAAAGGAGTGCTCACCAGCCAAGGATGGCTCGCAAACAAAGCAGACTTAAGGCAGTGTAAGGAGCTAGTTCTGGGAGTGTGGAGATGGCCACAGGCAGGGAAAGATGGAGATATGAAAGAGGGACCAGAGAGGGAAGAAGAGACTTACAAAGGTAGCTCACAAAGAGAAAAGCTCCCAGGCCATGCATAGGTCTGAAACTAGGCTTTTGGGTTAGGGAAAAGCAAAGCAATGGGAATGAGTGACTTGCCCAGCAAAGGTGGTTTGAGGGCTTGTGACAGCTGATCTTGGCTGACACTGTAACATACATAAAGAGGAACCTCAACTGAAGAGGTGCCTCCATCAGACTGGTATACAGGCATTTCTTGATGGCTAATATTAGGTCCTTTGTCAGTGCTATCCCCAGGCAGATAGCTCAAGCTCCTGCCTGGAGTTCCTGACCTCGCATTGTTCAATGATAGACAGTAAGCTAAAATAAACCGTTTCCTTCCTAAGTTGCTTTTGTTCATGGTGTTTATTACAGTACCAGAAAAAAAAAATCTAGCACAGAGATCCAATGGGTTATCTAGTATTTGTTGTGAGGTCCTACTTTTTTTTTGAGATATGAAAATCTTTATTAGATATTTTATTTACATTCCAGATGCCATCCCCTTTCCCCATTTCCCCTCCCTAGAAAACCCCTATCCCATCCCTGCTTCTCCTTTTTGCTTTTATACTATTTTTTAAATGTTAATCAAATGCTTTATAAGTTTGGTAATGCTCAATAACAAGATGCCCATACAATTAGAAGTGTAACCCAATACCCAACCTAGATATATCAACTATCGTTGACTGGCGGAGACACGTGAACATCTGCCTCCATGTTCCCACCCCCCTCTCTCTTGTCACCTAACCCCTCCTCTCCTTTTCCTCCTCCTCTCCTTACCCCTCCTCTTCCTTTCCTTACTCCTCCAACCTTAGCTCCTCCTACACATCACCCTTCCTGTTAAAATAAAACTTTTCTCTTAAAATACAGTTAGAGCATAACTATATCAATTTGGGTCAGTAAGGTACAAGATAGACCTAATACCCAGTCCATCATTTTGTTGACCAAATAGAACCTCTGTCATCCCTCCTAACTAAAAGACTTAGTTCTGAACCTGGCTTTTTTTCTTGGCTTTAGAATGAATGTCAGCTGAAAACCATCCTCTCAAACCTTTTCTCTCAAAGTAAATAGCTGGGATTGGCTATGAGACTATAAGTCTTCAACCCCGTCAGAAATCCAGAATGACTGAGTTAACTGAAATTATGGGAAGCACAAAGCTTCTAAAACTTAGCCAAATTATAGAGACTGCTGAACACCTAGACAGTTCCTATACTACAAAACAGTGGAGCATCTGATCTTCAGCCTTCTGGACCAGGATCATCTGACAGACCTAGTGATGCAGAATTATTAAGGGCTGATTACTCTGTCTTGGCAGATATAATCAGTCAACTATTCCACAAGTGTGTCCTTTTCTGGACAGTGATTTGTCTGTAGATGAAAAGAGGCAATTCTTGCCTAGTGGCTGTCTCACCACAACTGGAATAACTCCGAAGATGCTCAATTTCTTAAAATCTAAGACAGGAAGCTGTCAGGAGCAGACGGGTCTCTAATCAAAATGAACATTAATACAGAAATGTTTGTAACATCAATTCTGTGGACTTCTGATGTTTTGAAAACCAACTATCCATGTAAGGCAATCTGGACTGTTGTCTGTTAACTCCTCTCAGCTATTTCTAAAGAAAATATAGAAAACACACTAACAATAAACTCAGAGCCATAAATTTGCTATAGGCCCTTAACTCACAGGCTAACCATCTCAAATCAGTTAAAAAAGTTAAAGAAGGACTGGGTCTAAGCCTTGTATTCCTAAATGTGTTATATAGGCACAATGCCTATGAGAGTAACAATATTAATCTCTCTTTTATATCAACAAGAAGCTTGTACCAATGAAAACCTTAAATTTGAAATCAAAGTAAATTTTGTACCATTTAAGAAATTATAACTTCATATTAATAACAATTATACATATTTCTACCAATACGTTTTGGCTATGCAATAAATCCTAGCTAATCCTCCCTGTTCCAACAAAACCACTACTTTTCCCTAGAAAGACAGCCCAATATTAACCACCTCAGTCCCCAAGCCCAGGGACTAGGGGCACTGATTCTTCATTAACTTCTTCAAGCTGATTATGGGCATTGAGATATTAGAAGAGGGGTAGGGGGAAGAATAAATTGATAAGCTTCTGACATCTGTGTCTTCGCTGCATCCAGCTGAAATTCCAGGACATCAGAGGTTCAAGCAGGTCTGCTCAGATCACTTGATGAGTAGATACACCAAGGCTGTGTATTCTGCAATATACAATTCTCAAAACAAATTTTAGTATGAAGATAATTTTTTGTTTGAATTCTGGAATCTAGTCTTCTGGCGGCCTGCCTCTGTCATGTCTAATCCATATAATTCTGGGAGTTTCTATGAGGGTGTGCTCCCACCATCCTCCCATTTTCACCTCCCTGCTCTTAAATTCCCCAACACTAGGTTATCCAAACTTTCAGGTACCTAGGCCCTCTACTTCCACTCTTTTGTGCAGTTGGTGTTTTGATTATTATGTCACAGGAGGTATTTCTTTTCTGGTCTCGTCTATTTGGCGTTCTATAGGCTTCTTGTATGTTTATGGGCATCTCGTTCTTTAGATTAGGGAAATTTTCTTCTATAATTTTGTTGAAGATATTTATTGGCCCTTTAAGTTGGAAATCTTCACTCTCATCTATACCTATTGTCCTTAGGTTTGGTCTCCCCATTGTGTCCTGGATTTCCTGGATACTCTGTGTAAAGAACTTTTTGCATTTTGCGTCTGCTTTGACAGTTGTGTCAATATTTTCTATGGTATCTTCAGCACCTGAGATTCTCTCTTCTATCTCTTGTATTCTGTTGGTGATGCTTGCGTCTATGACTCCTGATTTCTTTCCTAGGTTTTCTATCTCCAGGGTAGTCTCCCTTTGTGATTTCTTCATTGTTTCTACTTCCATTTTTATGTCCTGGATGGTTTTGTTCAATTCCTTCACCTGTTTGGTTGTGTTCTCTTGTAATTCTTTAAGGGATTTCTGTGTTTCCACTTTAAGGGCTTCTACCTGTTTACCTGTGTTCTCCTCAAATTCTTTGAGAGTGTTATTTATGTCCTTCTTAAAGTCCTCTATCATCATCATTAGAAGTGATTTTAAATCTGAATCTTGCTTTCCTAGTAATATGGGGAGTTCAGGACTTTCTTGTGTGGGAGAACTAGGTTCTAATGATGCCAAGTACCCTGGGTTGCTGATGCTTATGTTTTTGCACTTGCCTTTTGCCATCTGGATCTCCTTAGTGCTACCTGCCCTGTCTCGGACTAGAGCCTGTCTTTCCTATTATCTTGGTTGTATCAGAACTGTGTGGGGTGAGTGTTACTACTGGGGTAAGAGCTGGGGCCCAAGATCTGCTCAGTGCTCCTGGCCAGGAGTGACTTCCTGGGTCCTTGTGGGTCCCAGTTACTCACTGTTTGGGGCAGATGTTGCTGTCTGCTTACCTAAGATACTGCCTGGGTTAGAGCACCTGGGAGCCCTGCTTCCTCTGAGTTCTTAGAGATTGGGGGCAGAGCTGCTGCCCGGGATCTGCTCAGTGCTCAGGCCCAGACCAGAAGGGACCAGTGCTCCGGGCCGGGAGTGACTTCCTGGGTCCTTGTGGGTCCCAGTTACTCCCTGTTTGGGGCAGGCATTGCTGTCTGCTTACCTAAGATACTGCCTGTTAGAGCACCTGGGAGCCCCCCTTCCTTTGGGTTCTTTGAGATTGGGAGTAGAGCTGCCGCCAGGGATCTGCTCAGGCCCAGACCGGAAGAAACCCGAGGTCCCCTTTTTATCACCAAACCAGAGAGAAAACAACATTCATAAATATTAAACTGTTATGTCTAGTTTGGCAACTTTTAAATGTGTGTGACAAATGGCAGTTTATAAAATACAATTTCAAATCAAACCTCTGACACTCAATTTTTTAAAGGCAAATCTATTACCTTTTAGGTTCTTGTTGAATACTTCTCCTATCTTAGTATGCATTCACAAAGACAATGCAGCATCTACGTGCTGTCGTATCTAGAGTGTGGTAATGTTTACCCCCACATTTTTGTCCATGTTCCTGTGTTCAAACTTCTCTCCCTACCAACTCTACAGACTCACAATTCCCAGCACAGCTCCCTTGCCAGCGTTACCACCAACTGCATTTCCTTCAGTAAACTATTCTGTCCAGACGAGGTTCTGTGAAGTGAACAGCCTCTCGACTCTCAGTCTCCACCTCACTAGAATTGCTTCTTGTATACATGACGTTCTGTAGGTATATGTGAATGAATAAACAGTTTAAGGGATGAAAATTTCTCTAATAGTTAATCATTTTATTAAAATTAACTCTTAAAAACAGTGTCAAAGAATGCCAGACCAGTCTACTTAAATAGGCCAAACTAAAATAAAACTCTAACAAACGACATTTCTTTTACATATGTATTTCACAGCATGAGTACCACATTGCCTTCAGAGAAAGGTGCTTTATACCGTTATGTTTTACTAGTTACCACATGGGCATTAAACATTCTCATTACATGATGAGACAATTTGCTGGTAAACACTTAAACACACACAGACACTGGTTTCAATATTGCAACATATTTTTGGTCATAACGAAGGAAATACATCAAAATATGACACTGGCTGATATTTTACAAGCAAATAATATTTAACGCTGCATAGTTTATACAATAGGCTGTGGCAATAAATAATATCACGAATCTCATCAACTGGCCACAAAAAGCCTAACATTCATTTAATTGATATGAAATGTTCTATTGGTGTAGTTTCAACATAGCTTTAAATGTGCCTCATTAACCTTAAATACATGAAAAGAAAAGTACTAAACTAGACCAAGAAGGTATGTGCTGCTTAACTACAAATACGCCATGTCTAACATATTACATTCCTGACATAAAGGCAAATACTTTAATAGAAAAACTAGCAGTCCAAAAAATGTCAATGTGCAAATTGTGAGGAAAACATTGCATTTAAATTTGCACTCATTTGCAAGTTACAGTACTAGCTCAGTATAAACACTAACAGAAAAACATACTCAGCAGGGAAGAGTGAGAGTGACTGGGCCTGCTCCACAGTTAGGAAGTGTTTCTGGTGGTCTAGAGCGTCTACCACCCAGGACTATCCTTCATTCAACAAGAGACAGCAGCATGCTCCATCCATGATGAGAACAGGAAGAAAAACCTGAATCAGCAATGTTTTCTTCCTCAATTTGGTATAAATGCCCTGCTCATTACTAAAACTTACTGTTAGCTCACCTCAAGCGTTTCTGCATCAGGCTTGTACGTGATGTAAAGAATAGCTTCCTCTCACACAATACAAGGTAGGGTTTTTATGGTTTTGCTTTTTAATGCGTCAGTATAATGACAAGGTACATGCACTCTACCAACCTGCATAGAAAACTCAGGTAGAGTAAAACCCAGCTTGCATCAGAGTCAAATTCCACAGGAAATCTCTCGGTTGATTTCAAGGTGTTGACTGTCATGGAAAGCAGAACTGCCTAATTCCTACATTACACCTTTTAACTGAGAGGTATAGAAAATAAACCCTCAAGCTTTCAGACTACAGAATGTCAAGAATTCTATTAGGGATGTTAAAAGCACTGGGCAGAACCCTGGTTTTCAGTGTGCCGTCTGCACCACAGGAGAACAGCCGGTTGTCCTGGCTGACATCAATCTGCATGACTCCAGCTCCTATGTTCCGGAATATGGACTGCTTAGCATGCTCGTTCTTAAACGAGTGAATCAGGCCATGACCCGTCAATCTCCATACCTAGTTTAAAAAAATAAATATGATGAGTCATAAATGAGAGACCTAAAGTAAAAGTATAGCTCTCACTTCCGTCCCTTGGCCCAACTAATCAGATGAAAGTCTGTTTTCCTGCTGACTGCTGCTGTCCGAGCTGTCTACCTAACAGGAGGTTACAGTGTCACTCACATAATTCATATCCTATCTTAAATTTACTGCTTCTTCCAAATTTCTCTCTTCATATTCTCTCTCCCCCTCCCCCACCCCCACACCTCTCTCTATTAATTCAACCATGTATTTAATTCAACAAAATATGTTTCCACATGAAACTAGGCTCCAAGACAAAATAAAAGAAATATGGTATTACTTCACTCCCCTGGAAACATCCCTTCAGCTATGAGTACCGAGGACAGAGGTGGGAAAAAGGAAGAAAAGTTCAAGGTACCAAACTAATTTTGCTAAATACATCCATGTGTTAATTAAACGCTCACACTTGGGGCTAGTGGCATATCTTGTTAGTTTATGTTTGTCTAGCACCATGAGGTCCTGAGGTCATCACCACAAAACAAAACCTCAAACACTTTACTCAAAATTAAGTCCCTTCTTCTTAATATTTTGTGATGCTAGGACCATCATCACAAAACCCAGAACCCAAACCTTGCACATGTTAAGCAAGTACTGTACCACTGCGGCTGCGGTACATCCCAGCCCTGCCAGCCCCTTCCAGGCGCATAGTCACAGTAGCTGAGATCCAGCGAATTGGATTATTAGCTGGATTTCCACAGCAGAATGGTTTAGAAAGAGCCACACAGAAGTTAAGGCTACAGGGGGTGGCACATCAAGGACATCTAGTACTTCAGAAGGTTTTATTCAATGCCGACATTTCAGAATATGTGTGCTTTCTAGCCAGCAGTCTAGCCAGCAGGAAAGACGAGCATTAGTCTATGCTCACCTCCTGTCTTACTTACTTTAATATTGCCTTCTGCTGAGCCTGTAGTGAAGTACTCCTCACAGGGATCCAGAGCCAAAGCCTTAATAGCCGAGTCATGGGCCTGGAAGGTGTGCATTAGCTGTCTCTGTCTGATGTCAAAAATGCAGATGTAACCTTTCCTACCTCCAGAGATTAAAAGTTGTTGTTTGGGGGCATACTGAAGTACTGTGGCACCGTGGTCATGGCAAGTAAAACCTGAAGAAGAAAAAAAAAAAGAACATCAGGAGACTTTCCCAAAACTTGTTAACTCATGGTTCTGATGTTTAAATTCACATTTAAAAATAGAGCAGTTCACTGTTCACGTTGTTCTTCCTTGGAATGATTTGTTTAGAAAGTGCATGTGTTGAGAATTTGTCCCCAGCTACTGAGTTCAGTTACTTAGAGATGACAGCCACGAGGGGCTCTGGCTTTAGTTCTCCTGAAAGATTCATACTTTGATGGCATTACTGGGAGTCCTTGGAAGGTGGGCCTGGCCTTGGGAACAGATCACGAAGACACGCTCCTTGGGAATGTATTTTTCTACCGCCTTTCCTCAGCTCTACTTCCTGGCTACCGTGAGTGAGGTGCTCTACCTCATCACACGCTCTCTGCTGTGAGGTTCCACCTCATCCCAGCACAGAAAACATGGAGCCAACAGACCATGCATACAAAGGAGCCCCTGAAACCCTTAATCACACTAAACTCTCCTTCCTTTGAGCTGTTTCTGTCAGGTATTCTGTTACAGCAACAAAAGGACAAATATAAAAACTTTAAAGAACACCCACCTAATTAAGTCACAGAATTTCTCAAACTCTGAACTTAAAGTGCTAAGTCATACTAAATAAACAGTTTCTACTCATTATATCAATATGAAACATGAACAGAAAAGGGTGTTTAAAAAGTCCTAAATTATGTGCCTCATACAAAATATGGAGAGCATCATACATGGGACAGCACACTGACCCTCATTAATACATACTGGACACACGTTAATTCCTACCATTTTTAACAGCACATAGAAGCAGGAGTGCAGAAGAGGCTGAGCCTCTCAGTGGTGCACACAGCCATCACTACCCGGCACCATTCACCCCACCTGATGGATGCTGTCCTCATCCAAAGAACAGAGAGCGGTGATGAGGTAAGAAGCTTAGCCTCAGGCACCCAGTAAGTTCAGCCACAGGCTAAGGAGATGGCTTCTGCTACAGTCTGGATAAGCCAGTGGCACCACTAGGGCCTCGTGGAAGGAGAGTGGGTCTCCATTCTCCTCCCCTTTGCTCCTGAGCAGGCATGAGAACAGCTTTCTTCACCCCATAGTCTCTCCATAAATTATTTCTCTGCCACAGACTCAGAGGACAAACAACCAGGGGCTGAAACTGCTGGACAAGATAAACCTCTTCTCTCTGTGCAGTCCTCCACATCAACTTGTGAGCAAACACTCGAGGTCTTAAAGTAAAATCAAACCTAGGGCGCTTTCCTTCATAATGTGTCAAAGGACTACCCTTTAACTCACCATGAATGAGGCTGTTTCCAGGTGATATTAATGTGTCCCAGAGGCAGACGTTCCTTTTAAAGAAATAATAAACTACATCAGAAACAATTATTCAAAGTCACCAATAAGGAAAAATTTTGTCAAGAAAAATATTTTTACTTATTTGAGATTGCCAACTAGCATGGGGCTAATTTATCTCTTCTAAGAGTTTTCCTAGTATCCCTTTTATAAGGTCCCTGTCACTGCACCCCCAGCCCATCTCTTTTCAATTACCCTTCTGGAGAAACTGGGAAATGACTTCCTCAGTAGAAGGGCACTGTTATATCCCTGGGAAGTAATCACTTTGGGGTAACAGTCCTGTTCATACCACACAGCTAATGAAAACAATGTGAGGGAAAATGCAAATGATGCCTGCAGCCATGTCACACGCTCCTCAGTGCTAACAGACTGATGCCTGCAGCCATGTCACATGCTCCTCAGTGCTAACAGACTGATGCCTGCAGCCATGTCACACGCTCCTCAGTGCTAACAGACTGATGCCTGCAGCCATGTCACACGCTCCTCAGTGCTAACAGACTGATGCCTGCAGCCATGTCACATGCTCCTCAGTGCTAACAGACTGATGCCTGCAGCCATGTCACACGCTCCTCAGTGCTAACAGACTGATGCCTGCAGCCATGTCACATGCTCCTCAGTGCTAACAGACTGATGCCTGCAGCCATGTCACACGCTTCTCAGTGCTAACAGACTGATGCCTGCAGCCATGTCACATGCTCCTCAGTGCTAACAGACTGATGCCTGCAGCCATGTCACATGCTCCTCAGTGCTAACAGACTGATGCCTGCAGCCATGTCACACGCTTCTCAGTGCTAACAGACTGATGCCTGCAGCCATGTCACACGCTCCTCAGTGCTAACAGACTGATGCCTGCAGCCATGTCACATGCTCCTCAGTGCTAACAGACTGATGCCTGCAGCCATGTCACATGCTCCTCAGTGCTAACAGACTGATGCCTGCAGCCATGTCACACGCTTCTCAGTGCTAACAGACTGATGCCTGCAGCCATGTCACACGCTCCTCAGTGCTAACAGACTGATGCCTGCAGCCATGTCACACGCTCCTCAGTGCTAACAGACTGATGCCTGCAGCCATGTCACATGCTCCTCAGTGCTAACAGACTGATGCCTGCAGCCATGTCACATGCTCCTCAGTGCTAACAGACTGATGCCTGCAGCCATGTCACATGCTCCTCAGTGCTAACAGACTGATGCCTGCAGCCATGTCACATGCTCCTCAGTGCTAACAGACTGATGCCTGCAGCCATGTCACACGCTCCTCAGTGCTAACAGACTGATGCCTGCAGCCATGTCACACGCTCCTCAGTGCTAACAGACTGATGCCTGCAGCCATGTCACACGCTCCTCAGTGCTAATGAACTTAATGATCACTGCCTTTCTAAAGAGTGTCACTTCAGCATAAACGTGATACATGCTACTACAGACTATATTAAGACAAATGTTTGTTTTATTTCTTGTAAGAAAAGCCATGGTGAGGATTATAAAACATAAAACATATTCCTTGGATTAAAAAAAAAAAAAAAGCCTACTAAATAGAAATCCTCACTTTCTAGGAAAGATAGCCTGTGCTTAAATTTTTCTTAGTCTTTTGTTTCCATCAACCTACCTATTGTCATTGGACTGTCCAGATGTTGCAACTAGACTTGAAGAGGTGATAAACGCAAAGTCACTTGTGGCCTTACTGTGGCACTGCCAACTCTATAGAAAACAAAATATAGCCAATGTTATCTAAAAATCCAGTAGCAACTGAAATGATAACAAATAATGTTCCACCAATAATGTGTAATACTCTTGAGTGATAATATACACTTTTAAATTTTTATTTCTGTTGTTTTTGGTATAGGATCTTGATATGTGTCTCAGGCCACTTTAACCTTATGATCCTCAACTTCCCAAGTGCTGTGCTACCACTCCTAACAACAACAGTTTTTTAAGTTCAATATGGATGGAGGAATAATGCATACTACTAGGGGCCTGAACCCCAGCTTCCTCCAGCTTACCTCTCTTGCTCAGAACCTTGACCCACACTATGTGCTTAGCACTCAGAACCTGTAGGCCACTATATACCCAGAGGCCACACTGCCAACTTTTCCTTTTTATGTAGAAGATAAAGATACAGCACTTTAAAGAATTTTAAAGTACACAAAGAACAAACAAGTCAGTATGAATTAGGTGTGATTGTCTCTCTCCATTTCTAGTCCTGGCATTTTCTAAAGGCTAGTACTAATCTTTTGAGCCTATGAAGTATCAAAAGTTGTAACAAACTGACCTTACTGATAATTTTTTCTTACTAGAGGAAGCATTAGGTTTGTAATCATGTTCCCAATTCTCAGGTAAAATAGTTTAAAATTATCTTTCATATCAGAAAGTCTTCAGCTATTTAAGAATTCAATAAAATAAAAAATAAACCTGCAGTTGAGGAACTGTAGTCTGAACCACTCAAACTGGAAAAAATCCTGGTTGGCTGCCCACCTCCCAACTTCCCAACTCTCTCAGCATCCCTCCCAGCCTATTTCCGCCCTGCACCTTGCTATTCGCTGTGAGACTCCCTGCTCTACCAGAGACCATTGCAGACAGGGAGAAGTGCATGTAGGCTGTGCACCATCCAAACTCCCCAACTTTCTGGGCCTTCGCCTACCCTATCCTATCTCCAATACCCCATTTTCTTACTGGGGCAAAGGCTCTCTGCTCTACCAGAGATCGATCTGGGGCTGAGAATCTGCACTACCAGAGACCAAGCAAGCAGACGGGGAGAAGTCCAGGTAGGCTGTGCACCATGCAAACTCCCCAACAATCTCACTATCTCAGCCTCCTTCTGCCCGCCCAGCTGCCTTGCCCCAGCCTTCAACAGGGGCAGGCAGAATCATTAGGCCATGCTTCAAAGTCTGTACTCCTCAAAGCTGAAAAAAATCTAAAAGAAAAGGGGGCGGGACAATTGGGAGGAGAGAAGAGAGGGAAAACTGTGGTCAGGGTGTGATGTATGAAGGAATAAATAAAATAATAAATTAAAAAACTTACAGCCGGGCGGTGGTGGCGCACGCCTTTAATCCCAGCACTTGGGAGGCAGAGGTAGGCAGATTTCTGAGTTCGAGGCCAGCCTGGTCTACAGAGTGAGTTCTAGGACAGCCAAGGCTATACAGAGAAACCCTGTCTTGAAAAACGAAAAAAAAAAAAAAAAAAAAAAAAAAAAACTTACACAAGTCTCTGAAACTTCTAAGCTCTTAGCTAAAAGTTTACCATAAAAACTTAGCCTAGAGTAAAAAGTGATAGCAAGAGGATAGGGATATTTACATATTCCTTTGATGATATCCAAGAACTAAAAATTAGAAAAGGCTAATAAGATACATTGAATTAAAGGTTATATTCTTTTACCAGGCATGGTAGCTACTGCACACCTTTAACCCTAGTACTCAAGAGACAGTCAGACTGATCTTGTAAGTTTGAGGTCAGGCTGATCAACAGAGCAAGTTCCAGGCCAGCCAAAGGCTTCATAGCTTGTCTCAAAAAATAAACAACAACAACAACAAAAACCAAAACAAAAACCATTTATTTTAGTTGGGCAGTGATGGCATATGTCTTTAATCCCAGCCCTTGGGTTGCAGACACAGGTGGATCCCTGAATCTGAGGCCAGCCTGGTCTACAAAGCAAGTTCTGAGATAGCCAAGAGTATACAGGAAAACTTTTGTCTTAAAACAAAAAAACAAAAAACATTTTTTTTAATTGTTTGGATTATAAGGAAAAAAACAGGACACAATAGTATATGAACTAGCAGACACAATGGTGGGTGTCTCGGTTATTTCCAAGACTGAGGCAGGAAGATCATTTGAACCTAAGACTTGATGGTCAGCCTGGGCTACACTAAGACCTCACCTCAAACTAAATATATGAACTTACCTCATTTACTAAAGATATTTGATTAAGACCTCAAGTTATTTTAGTGCTGACAACCTTGACTAACTCAACAAACTTTATATAATAGTATAAATCATAATGAACAACAACAACCCAAGGAAGCAAGCTCTAACTTGCCCTCCTCCATACGCTGTGGGTAAGCTAACACTGTAGTCTAAACACAGGCGCCCCCCTTCCCCCCCCCCCCCCCAGCTCTGTGCTCCTCGTGCTCAGCAGGCTCTGCCAATCACAAAGGCACTGTGAAAAGTGGCCTGTACAAAGCCCACAAGCCTAGACCTGCCCTGAAACACTCCTAAGAATGTCCCAGCAAGGTGGGACACTAAGTAGTCCTTTCTTGTTACATCAGGAGGGCACCAGGGCATCTAAAATAAACAAGACTTTACTGCGTGAGTAGGACAGCATCTCCTCAAGATGACTTGCATTTCTTAGAAGACATTATGGCAGTCTGCAGTGCCACTAATCTAAAAGAAATGTTCGTATCTCTCATATGTAATGAAGAAGTTGGGGGAGAGGAAAACATGATCACAATACATCGTATGGAAAAGACTTTTAATAAAAAATGTTTTAAAAATCTATATATTCTAGAAAAGACAATTTAGAAGCAGTTGGGTAATCTATCTGGACTCAGAAGGTCCAGAGCTTTCTGAGCCTCCATTTATTTATACAATGCCAAAAATTCCACCCAAGCCTGGAGAAAGAGCTCAGAGGCTAAACATGCACGTTGTTCTTCTCCACATCCACATGGATGCATACCCATAATTTTAGTTCCAAGGGATCTAATGCTCTCTTCTGACCTCTGGGGGTGCACATACACACATACAGGAAAACATAAATAAGCAAAATGTGAATATAACTAATAAAAAATGTAAGACCCACAGAGGACAGCAAAGGCATTCCTATCTCCTAAACCACAGCCCCACCACATGAAGGCACAGCAGTGCATGTGTCATCACATATTTAACTCGGCGTGGGGAGGCATGTGAAGGAACTCTCAGGGTTACATTACCATCTGGAAAAAAGGAAAAACTCTGAAAGAAATTAGTGTTCAGAACCTGTTTTAATTTTAATTATGTACTTAATAAAATTCTGCAACTATGAATTTAGTTCTCATAAAATAAAAACATTATTTAAAAGAATTGTTTCCAAAATGGACAAAAGTACCATTAAAAAGGTATTCTGAGTTGGACCACACAAAGGAAAAAACTCACAGCTGCCCTTGAAGGTAAAAAGCAAAAGTTGTTTGTTGGTTTGGTTATTTCCATTTAAATTGAGGATACAGATGGATGGCTCATGCTAGACAGAACTGTCATTTTCCAACAGAATGACTACTGAGACCCACAGTTAAAAGCAGACACTTCACCAACAATGTTCTCTGTATTCACTCTGGGATATGAGTGGCACTTACCATGTAAGGTTTGGGATTTGATGCAGTTTGGTTAACTTGCCAGATACTCAGAAAACCCTCTCCGTCTGCAACACCACACTGTAAGAAGGCCATAACATCAAACACGGGTTTTCAGAATTCTTGCCAAAAGTAAAATAACTGTGACAGGGGCTTGCTCAGACCCCACTTCACAAATTCCTCCTATAGCTTTCCCCTGGTGCTTCTTACAAAGGCCAAGTACCTGCCTTCCCTGCCATGTTTTAAGTATGCATACACATACACACACAAACACATTCTCTCTCTCTCTCTCTCTCTCTCTCTCTCTCTCTCTCCCTCCCTCCCTCCCTCCCTCCCTCCCTCCCTCCCTCCGCCTTTCCTGTCACCTTGTAACTGTGCGTCCACACACATCCTGCATTTCCCTAAGCCTTCACAACACAGGGAAGGAAAAACTGGGTGTCAATAAGACTCTAGCAAGCTGGCAGACACCAACAGCACTCAGGGCAGAAGTAGTTTTCTTTCACAAAATGCTGTGATAACTGGTTAAACTTCACTAAGTTTTGCAGATTTGTATTTCTATTGTAAAAAAAAGAGGCTACATAAACAGAATTCAACAAACAGCCTGCTCGGTTTAAACTCAGGGTCATTCAATTTTTTGATACAATTTTAATAAATTATATGAAAATAAACTCAGGATCCAGTTATTTCTGGATGCACTCAGTACTAACTCCCAGGAACAAACCTTGTTGCCTTGTGAGTTAAAATACAATCTAGTAACTCTTGCATTGCCAGCTTGACGGAAACAGACGAGTTGCTGAGGCCGTGTCCATTCAAACATCCGCACACTGCCATCCTGGGCACCTGTGAGATCTAGACACAGAAGGTGCGCAGTAAGAAACTAAAGAGTTTCAGTAACTCTCATTCTTCAAAAGACACTTCAGACTCTTGGATGACAAACAAAATACTTACAGTATTGATGGACAGGGTGTGATGTCATTCTCTTAACATTATGTAGGTTCCTTTTCATGAGCTTTAAAGGGAGAAAAAAATGAGTTTATTTTGTGCATTCAGAAGGGATGAGGAAGGAAGAGCATCAGAGCAACCCCTGTGGCATTCATCCTCATAAGAAGCTTTAGCTGAGATAAGCCCTGCTGAGGGTTCTGAAATGCTTAATATACATTTTTGCAAACAGAAACTATCATTTACTGGTACAGCCCTGCCCTGTGTAGACATTACAAACAGCTTCATCTAATGACAAAGGGACTCTCTTCCAACAACCCGCTTCCTGACAATCATCAGGTTGATTTTGAGGGTGGGAGTAGGGAGAATCTGGCTAGGTAGCCCAGGCTGGTATCCTGCTGATATTCAGAATATGAAAGAATAGGACCCCTTCAACTATAGTGACAGGAAGAATTAACATTCAGTAATCTGAGACAATGTTCAAACTTTAGACAGACTTGAACTCCTCTTTGACTTGGCTTTACCACTGTGTCTCAGTTGTTAATCTATAACATGATACTGGAGGACAATAATAAGGAGGACACTCCCACCTGCTGCTGATCTGTGGAAAGCATGCACTGGGAAACTCAAAGCAAGTTATTCTCGTTTTTAGGATAATTTCTATGTCAAGCAACTTCAACACATTTCTTGAGGAGCCCACGCTCAGAAAGCATACGTGTCTGGAGATAAAAGACATACCACAGTAGCTCCAGTGCTTGTCTGCCCACTGCCAAGCCATGGCAAAGATGGAGGCGGGTGCGCCTGGCTTGAAGAATGGGAGGCTGCACCAGGCTGATACAGGGTTGTGGTGGAGCCACGGTAATCAATATCATCTGAACTGTGGAGAACAGTTGCATGTTACCCTGAAAGTTTATCTTCTTTTAACAGAAATCCAACTACATAGATCTTATACAACCATAAAAGATTCTTTTTAAATGGCATCTTCTTTTTCTAAAGATACAGATTTAGGAAGGGTTTGCTTTTTTTTTTTTAAATAATTTGTTCTTTAGCAGTTAAAATATTATTTTAAAAATAGAATAAATATTCATTGAATAAAAACGTAAGCACAAACTTAAATCTAGCCAGTTTTAATACTTTTTTCCCATTAAACAAAATATAAACTCAGTCTAATATATTATCTATGTGAGCAGCTTTATTGCTACAATATTAGAACTGATGTTTACTTTCAAGTATTTTAACCCTCTTTGACTTCGTATATACAGCCAATGGTTGCTAGGAAAGAGAGAGCTATTTTCTTCAGTGGTACAGCACTGGCAACGTGCCAATGGTTCTATAAACCATAATGAAATTCATTGGCATGTGTGTACATGAGCGCACACACGCACACACGCACACACGCACACGCACACATGCACAAACAAGAAGAGAAGCTAGCTGAGAAGAGAAAAAAGTGTCAATTAGGAGTAGGGAGGGCAAAGAGGCTAGCACTAATATGATCATGATCAAACATATTAAGTATATATATTAGAATATCATAATGAAACCCATTATGTATAATTAATATATGATAATAAGTTTAAAAAGTATTTAGCACAATTTATTTTGAGTAAACATAAATATTAAGTGATTTCTTACATACAGGTAGCCCATATATCAAATTACTTTATTTTACATTATTTGCTTGGTTTTTATTTCTCTGTATGTGTGATACATGTATTTTCAGCTACACAAACTCATGAAAGCTGAAGGTTGAAGTCAGGTGCCTTCTTCGATTGCTCTCCACCATATTCTTTTGAGGCAGGGCTTCTCACTAACCTAGAGCTCCCTGTTTCTGCTAGCCTGGAAGGCTAAAAGCTCCTGAAAACTGTGTCTCACTGTTCTGCAGTGCCGGTGTTACAGACACTGACAATGCTCAGCTTTGAGATGGGTGCTGGGATCCAGGGCAGGTCCCATGCTTATGCAGCAGACACTTCACCAGCAGGCTCTCTCCAGTTCCTTTATGTGCTTGTTTAAAGACAAGGCCATGCTAGGTAGCTCACACTGGCCTTGAACTTGACAGTCTCTTATATCTGCCTCTCCCCGAATCACGGACATGAGCCACCATACCCAACTATGCCCTCCTCTTAGATGCAACTGAGCCCAGGACTAAACAGGGACTAACCCTAAGCCCAAATTATATTTTTAAAGATAAGAAATACAACTTTAAAGCTTTCTTAATACCAGGCATGGTGGCGCATGCCTGTAGTCTCAGCCCTTGAAAGGTAAAAGGTAGAGATGAGGAGCTCACGCTCAGGGATGTGGTAGGCTGGAGGGTAGCCATGTCTCAAAAACTCTGTCTCAAAAAGCCAAAGCAAGTTAAGAAAAAAAAATCTTAAAACATTCATTTTCGTCACATAAAAACGTGAATGTAAGCCAACGATAGAGCTGTAGATTATATTAGACGGTTCTGTCCACTCTAAACTCTGACTAAAGCCTGGTTACAGACTATCAAGAGAGAGAACTGAGCATGGAAAACAGCCCTGGGGACAGTCTTGCAACATGAAATTCCTGACTGGAGAATAGCAACATGAAAAGCAAACATGTAGGAGAAACTTAAAAAGAGCTGCAAAACTCATCAGATAAAAACTAAAATTGTTGACATTTTTAGCTGTAATATATATATATATATATATATATATATATATATATATATATATATGCTTTATCGAAACTAGCACTTAAACAACACTGGTCGTCTATAAATGTATGAATACAATTTTTCTATTTGCATGATCCAGATCAGTTAAATTACTGACTACTATATAACTCCTGTTTTCCTTGGGGTTAAAGGTCAAAGTTGCAGTTTTAAACCTTAGATCTCCTGTCAGATGTAAAAATTTAATGGGAAAATTATGAGTAATTTATAAATGTAGTATAAGCAAAGACTTTTATTGTCAACTAAACCAATTATGTTTGTTTCTTGCATAACCAAAGAGAGGTATATCTTTCTCATTTCAACAACTTAGCAGATATTTGCTAAAGACAATGGCATTTATTTTTATTTATTTGTTTGTTTGTTTATATTTTTTGGTTTTTCAAAACAGGAGTAGACCTGGCTGTCCTGAACTAGCACTGCAGACTAAGCAGATCTCCAACTCAGAGATCCCCCTTCCTCTGCCTCCCCAGTACTGGGATCAAAGGCACGTGCCACAACCACCTAGCTGATAATGGCATTTGTAATTACTCCTCATGAGCCACACCTTTTTGACTCTCTGTCGTATTCTTCTCCAATCCATATATATGATTGACAAGCCAGTAGAGAAGTGACATCGAGTTCTTGAACATCATGTGTTGAAGCCAAAACAATTTCATTACAGTTTGCCTATGAAGCAAACACAGAACAATGATTTAGGCAATTTCACTAAAAAGCAGAACATTACTTATAATGACTACAATGTTTACCTTATTAATAGAAAATGCCATGATCATGTCAGACTCCTTATGAATGACCTTTGCCTTCCCTCCTGGGTAGCCCAGGTCAGCTTCGACCTACAAAACATTGCTGAGAGTTAGCTGTTGCTGCGTGAAGCTCCACAGACAGGAACATCCCACAGGATGACAGCTGGGTAAGAAGCACTGTGGCAGAGCAGAGGAGTAGAGGAGCATTAGTGTGTTGGCAATTAGTTTTAGAAATCTGCTCTCATATTCTGAAACTCTGTAATCAAATGCCCCAATTATGAGGAGTCCCAGTATGATTGCATGGTAATGATTAAAATGTTTCACAATTTATACACTTATTTTAGCTCCTTTAAAATGCACAAATATTCTGTAATAAGAGTGTGTGAGTTTGTGTGTGCGTGCATGTGTGTGTATGTGTGCGTGTCTGTATGTGTGCGTGTTAAGAGGCACAGTGAAGACAAAGTCAAAGGAGAGACATAAAACACTTTAAAGTAAAGGTTAAGAAATTGGAAACGGGGAAAACCTGTTTTCAGGGAGATCAGGGAGAAAAGAATGGAAAATAGAACAAGTGAGGCATCTTGAGAGTCAGAGATGAATGAGAAGCAAGGGGAGAGTAGAGAAGAAAAACCAGTTGTGCAGTCTAGAAAAACAGTCTAGAAAGTGTGACAGAAGTGGAGTTGAGAACAAGGAGGAAGAACTCATAGCTGAGCAGAGCAGAGCTAGACACAGGGCATGTCCTCTCCTCCATTTAAGGCAGTCTGAGAGCAAGGCCTCTTAATCAGCTGGGCAGCCATGGTTAGCATTAGAGATGAGGGGTTAGCTCCGAGAACTCTGAAAAGGGAGCTGCAGAGAGGCACGGGAGACTACCTTGATGTGGCAATCTTCTGCTACGGAGTTGTGTTTGACCTGCTCCACATGTTCTTCTACAGACTATATAACACCACACCGCCACAAACACAAAACACATGCATAAAATGAAATGATAAAGAGAATGAAAAATTTCAAACTAGAATGGTTATCATACAAAGATGATAAAACTGACTTCAAAAAATTAAACTGGATAAAATAGAGTATCAGATCAGCAAAGCAAAACCAGGCTAACTAAAGTTATTCTATCATATACACATAAAAACGTAAAAACTACCTCACAATTAAAATTTACTAATTGTGTATTACTTACATAACTTAAATCTATAATCTCTAAAAATAAGACCTGCTTCTTTTAATTTTGTTTTATATACATGTACATATTGATATATGTGCACATGGAGGGGGGAGGTCCTGTGGAGGCCAAAATTCAACACTAAGTGTCTTTCTCAATGGCTCTCCACCTTATTTTTTTAAAATAGGGTCTTTCACTGAATATGGTCTTATCCTTCACCAGTCAGCAAGCTTTGCCCATCTGCCTGTCTCTACCACGCCAGTTCTAGGATACTGATGTGCTGCTGCACTCGGACTTCTTTGTGGGTGCTGACAATCTGACCCGTCCGTCCTCAGACTGCACAGCAAGCAATTTACTGCCCGAGCCATTTCCAATCATGTTATCAGTTCCCGTCCACCTCCATTTTTTTAAACAGTCTTGAGGATTGAGCCCACAGCTTCATAAATGCTAAAAGCATACTACCTTTTGTTTTATTGAGACCTGGTCTCAATTGCCTGAGGCTGGAGTATGAGACCCTTTTACTTTTACCTTCCAAATGCTGGCATGTCAGCAGAGGCCACCGAGCTCTGCACTGATCACTGCTGCATTCTCACTCATGAACAAATCTGAGTAACCATACAGCCAGATCACTCTCCTTGTAAACGAGAAGATGAGGCACGGGAAGAAAGCATACTTGCTTGCTCCCTGGTTGACAAGAAATATTACTCCTCTACTGCATTAAGCCCAGAAGGCATGATCAGAACCTGAAACTTCTCCCTAGTGTTCTTGATGTGACAATTTCAGCCTAACAGTCCATTCAAATTCTCTGGCCCTCCTTTAAGGACCACACAGCACTATAGCAACTAACAATGAAGTACCCAGGAAGACATGGGAGCGGTTCTACTGGGAGAACAACTAACTCAGTGAAAGTCAGTCACTGAAGAATGGGCTTGCTAAGTCAACCAGCTGGTTTGACACATTTAACAATTTGACAAAAGCTTGATCTGTGGAACATTTTTCTTTAACTTATTTAATAAGTAAAGCTATCTTTTTATAGTATGTCAAGAATTTCAAATCATGGATTAGTCAACATAACAGTTTTTGTCTTTTATTTTAGTTCTTTAAATGTTTACTTGTGTGTGTGTATGAATGTATATGTATGTGTGTATGTATGTATTTTTTCAGTGTGTACATACCACATGTGTTGGGGGCGACCACGGAGGCTAGAAAGGGTATCAGATCCCCTGGAGCTGGAAGTAGAGGTGGTTGTGAACTGCCGGACATAAGAGCTAGGAATGGAACTTAGGTCCTCTGAAAGAGCAGCAAGTGCTCTTAACTGCTGAGCTCTAAGGTTTTTTGGTAGGGTTTTCTGTTTGTATGTTTCTCTCTCTCTCTCTCTCTCTGTGTGTGTGTGTGTGTGTGTGTGTGTGGTGTGTTGAGGATTTTACTAATCAATTTATCAAATCTGCTGATAACCAAAATCCTGCCCCAAAACCTACAAGATTTTATTTTACTGTTGAAGATTTTATTTCTGAGACTAGTGATTAGTTTTCATCTTGCTTTAAATATTTTCTAAAATTCTTTTCTCAAAAACATTTCAACAGATCTGTACTTCTTGATACAGTAGCCACTAGCCATATAGACACTCAAAATCACAAAATTGGAAGTTCAGTCATATGGGCCACACTTCAGTGCTCAGTCACCTGTCTGTAGGGTGGCACAAATGGAGAGACTACATGATGCTAGACAAGAGAGGCACTTCACTCAATAAACAAAAGTCAAAGGGAATCCGACCAACTTCTCTTACTCCTACAGCAAGCTAGGAAGTGCCTGCTCTCTCCCTGCCCCACTATGTTCTTCACAGGGACCCCTGCTGGAACTCAAAGCTTGGCCTACTGACTCCGAGACCACAGAGCCTGCAGGATATGATGAGAGACTAAGGATCTGTATGCTAACAGCTGTACCAAGAATTAAGACACAGTTTTTATAAACTGTAAGTTTAATGATTTAAAGAACTACATTCAGGAAATGTAGCCCTTCAAAGATTTGGCTTTTGTGAGTAACTCATAATTGAATAATCATCTTTCATTTTACAGCCATTTCTTAAATTCCCACACTGTATAGAATCAGAATCAGTCACCACTGGGAATGCTGTAGCCAGAGGCAAGCAGTGTACCTCTGAGTTCCCCAACAGATACTGTATCAGTAGCTTCAACACCATTAGAGGCTTTGATATCAAAAAGCTCATCAAGACTTGAAGGATTCACTCCATCTCCTTCTTTCTATCCTTAAACACAGAGATAAAACACAAAGCTGTTCTTAAGGACTGGCCATAGGTACCATCCATGTGCACAGACGAGAGTGAGGGTTGTAGCTGCTGCTGCCCTAGGCATGGGAAAAGGCTTTAGCAGTTCTACACTTGACCTTGGGAAGTTGCCTCAGAAAGACAGTTCCTCTCCATTTTTACCTTTCTAAATGAAACACAATTCATTTTCTCCTCTCAGACCGTGCTTGCCTAGCCTTTGTCCGATGCTGTTCTGTGTGATCTGCAGTCTGCCCACTGCCTCACTGAAGGCACTGAAGTGCTGAATAAAATCTCTTCTAAAGAAGAGATTCCTTCACAGCACCTAAAGCCCTAATTCTTCTTAACTCACACAAGAAATGCTAATATTGGCTTCTTAGTCACCAGGCATGACTAAACCTGTGCCTTCATTTTTTAGAGTGCCGATCTTTTTATCTTGCCTGTGGTATTTCTTTCACAATTTGGTGTTTAAGCAGCTGTTCATTAATGTTGGAGGGATGGCTCAGCAGCTAAATGTTTGTACTGCTGTTACAAAACACCGAGTTCACTTCTCAGCAGCCCTGTCAGAAGGTTGTGAGCCACCTGAGCTTCAGTTCCAGGGGATCAGAAGCCCTCTTCAATTAAAAGCAAAAAACAAAAAACCAAACCAAACCAAATCTGTTCATTTACAAGTTAAGAGTGAATTTCATGCTTAAAGGGCTATATTATAATTTAAATTACATATTTACAGGATCATATCACAGAGTGTGGCCTTTTATATGTTAGGTTCCTGAAACCATTTACTGCAAAGTTATTATAGGTGACCGTCCAACAGCAGTTATTTAAGGGAATTACCGAATGTCACTTGAACATTTGATTTAGCATGGAACTTACATTGTTTCATTGCTTACAATTACAACTTACAATTGTTTCATTGCTATGAAATAGAAAGATGAGATTTCATAAAAACTCTCCACAGCTTTATAAGCTTTGGATACTACTCAGATGTGTGAAAAATAACAGAGAAGTCCTATCCAAAAATAAATGTTCAAAATAAGTCAAATACTAAAAGTCAAATATGTTAAGAAAAAAAGAGACTGAAAAAAATTACAACAGAAACAATACCTCACTCTGCTTTCTCTTCTTAGTGAAAATGTATCTAATAAATGTCTCTTGAAGAACTTCCTGTTTGACAAGGAAATGCCAGAGTCGTTTGACTGGAAGTGCAGACGAATCCCGAGATCTATCAAATGAATATCGTCAAATCAATCAGCTCACAGTAAATACAGCATTTGCAGACACTTGCTTTAAATGCTCCAAATTCATTCAAATAACACAGCTGTAAGCACAACAAACCTTATGGCTTATTTCACTCTTAATTTTAGTTTTCCTGAAAATAACTGCTTGGCCTAGTAATCAATTTTCCAATGACACTAAATGAACTGGGAGAGATAACTATCAAGTGATTCACTATTTTCTTTTTAAATTACACTTAGGCTTTCCACATAGTAAAAGCACATTTGATAAATATAAAAAAAAGGACAGTATTTCCAATTACTTAAGGCTATCAGCTTGGTCCTTCTAGCTTGTGAACACTATTCCTAAACATGGGTGGTTCTCTCAAAACAAAGCAAGTAACCAGATGCTTAATTCAATTTCAACATATACACTGTGTATGTCAAGCTATCACATACCAATCCATGAAAAATCATTTTTATGTTTTTATTTACTAGTTAAAAATAACTTTTTTATTGCTGTGTGGATTTTATCTTTGATTCTTTATCCTAATCCATTGGTGGCCATGCTGAAGCTTTTAAAGCATGTTGCTCATCAAAGGGTTGAGTTAGGCAGGTACTGTATCAAAGCAACAATAAAATCTTCATTTTTCCTTTATTAACTTATCTATAAAAAACAATAACAACAATTGCATATGTACATTGCTATTAAATCTCCCCCAAGAGTAAGAAACAGATGAAAATAAAAGACTATTTCCCTATCATAAATGTAATTTATAATTTCCTTAATTAAAAATGTAAGCCTATTCTGAAGGCTACTGGCATGCTCTGTCATACTGTGTCCTAGAAAAGTTAAACCAAGCTATACTATCATCAGGATTCTAAGAAGCATCTTACTTGAATGGAGTATTTTCAGGCTCTAACATTGCTTTATTTCGGAGAATAGCTGGCCCAGCTCCCACTGAGAGGTCAGTTGGGTATGTGTTGACATAGTTAGGGGGCGGACCTTCAAAGTGATCCATTTTCTCCTGCAGAATCTGTTCCCAGTTCTCCAAGTTTTTAATGACAGCAATTCCTAGCGGTGATGTCACAGGGAGCTCTAGAGGGTAAGAAAGTTAAGTCACTACATGCCTGCAGAATCTAAACTCTTAGAGCCAGACTTCTAAAAATAGACATCTCAGGCTTGGGAGGAGATTCTTAATCTTAGTCTTAATACTTTCAACAAAATGGAAGACACTAAAACAAACAGAAAAGAATGCAGCTTTCCTTTCCTCTTCTGGATTCTCCTTCCTTCAGTCTGCAGCAAGACAGTAGTGCTTTATCAAATGCAAACCACAGACTGGAGCATGTAACAGAGAAGACTTTGCAAATATCTAATGCAGCATTTTAAAAATATTAAATGGCCTTCTACATAGATTTTGGACATTAACTTGATAGCAATTTATTATATTTGATGACATTGACTTTCAAATTCCAAACTCACCAGAGAATTCCAGCCCAGCAATAGGAAAAAAATTCTTGATATTGTGAAGTGCCAGCTTAACCATTGTCAAATGCAGAAGAGCCCAGCTGTTTGGGAAAAGAAAAAACAAAACAAACAAACAAAAATGCACTTATCAACCTAGAAAAAGAATCATAGGAAAAGAGTAATCATGTCCCCTATCAACTGTGTGGCCCAACTCAGAAAAGCTGCCTCTGACTTTTATTACACAAAGTAAATCCTTTACAGTCATTGAAAACCAAAGCTTTAGATGAGGCAGATGGCTCACACCTTCAATCCCAAAGTCTAGGAGGCACAGACGATGACTCTCTGAGTTCAAAGAGGCACCCTAATTTACATAGAGTTCCAGGACAGCCAAAGCTATATATAGAAACCCTGTCTTAAAAAAAAGGAAGGAAACTTTAATCATATATCACATTTAGAATATATAAAAACTATCTAGTAGAAAAACATTTCTCATATTGTCACAGAGTCTAAACAGCATATCATTTGATGTGTTAAGTTCCAAAATCGTAAATTACATTTTTTCTTCAATAAACTGTTAGATTTATAATTTTCTTTTTTGTTGTTTTTTTATTGGATATTATATTTACATTTCAGATTTTATCCCCTTACCCCATTCCCCCGGCTACCCAGGAACCCCACTATCCCATCCCCCCTCCTCATGCTTCTATGAAGATGTGCCCCCATCTACCCCCCTACTCCCACCTCCCCACCCTCAAATTCTCCCCCACTCGGTGTCCAGACTTCATGGGACCAAGTATCTCCTCTCCTACCTATGCCCGACAAGGACATCCTCTCCTACATATACAGCTGGAGTCATGGGTCCCTCCCTATGTACTCCCAGGCTGGTGATTTAGACCCTGGGGAACTCTGGTTGGTTGGTATTCTTGCTCTCCTCATGGGACCACAAACCCTTTCAGCTCCTTCAGTCTTCTCTCTCACTCCTCCATTGGGAACCCCTTGATCAGTTCAATGGTTAGCTGTCAGCATCCACCTCTGTATATTTCAGTCTCTGGCAGACCTCTAAAGAGACAGCTATATCAGGCTCCTGTCAGCATGCACTTCCTGGCATCCACATCAGTGTCTGCCTTTGGTGACTAACCATGGGATGGATACCCAGGTGAAATGGTCTCTAGACGGCCCCTCCTTCAGTTTCTGTCCCACATTTTGTCTCCATATTTGCTCCCTTGAGTATTTTGTTTCTCCTTCTAAGTAGGACTGAGGCACCCATACTTGGTCTTCCCTCTTCATGAGCTTCATGTGGTCTGTGAGTTGAATCGTGGCTATTTCAAGTTTTTGGGCTAATATCCACTTATCAGTGCGTAAATACCATGTTTGTTCTTTTGTGATCGGGTTAACTCACTCAGGATGGTATTTTCTAGTTCCATCCATTTACCTAAGAATTTCTCAAATTCATTATTTTTAATAGCTGAGTAATACTCCATTGTGTAAATGTACCACATTTTTTGTATCCATTCCTCTGTTGAAGGACATCTGGGTTCTTTCCAGCTTCTGGCTATTATAAATAAGGCTGCTATGAACATAGAGGAGCATATGTCCTTGTTATACGTTGGAGCATCTTTTGGATATATGCCCAGGAGTGGTATAGCTGGGTCCTCAGGCAACGCTATGTCCAATTTTCTGAGGAACCGCCAGACTGATTTCCAAAGTGGTTGTACCAGCTTGCAACCCCACCAACAATGGAGGAGTGTTCCTCTTTCTCCACATCCTCACCAGCATCTACTATCACCTGAGTTTTTGATCTTAGCCATTCTGACTGGTGTGAGGTGGAATCTCGGTGTTGTTTTGATTTGCATTTCCCTGATGACTAAGGATGTTGAGCATTTCTTAAGGTGCTTCTTGGCCATTCGAGTTTCCTCAGTTGAGAATTCTTTGTTTAGCTCTGTACCCCATTTTTAATAGGGTTATTTGGTTGTCTGGAGTCTAATTTCTTGAGTTCTTTGTATATATTGGATATTAGTCCTCTATTGCATATAGGATTGGTAATGATCTTTTCCTAATCTGTTGGTGCTATTCTAGAAACTTACCTGAAAGGTAAAAAATTCTTACTTTAAAAATATATCATGTCTTATATAGATTCATGGTAATATTAAAACAAACAAACAAACAACCCTGAGGGCCAGCGTGGTGGCAAATGCCTTTAATACCAGCACTTGGGAGGCAAAGGTAGGTGTAGTCTGAAGCTAGCCTGGTCTATATACCAAGTTCTAGGCCAGCCAGAAATACATAGTGAAATGTGGCCTCTATTTTTAACTTTTAATTTTGGGGTTATTTGTTTGTTTGTTTGTTTTGTAGACCAAGCTGGCCTACAATGCACTGAGCATTCCCTGCCTACCTCTGCTGGAATTAAAGTGTGAGTTACCTCATCCAATTACACAGAGTTCTAACTAATACTGTGTTTTTCTGAAAAAGAAGGACAAAAGAGGCTGGGGGTTCAATTACCTATAAGAATTAGGATCCTGATGCTCCTGTATCTGTGTATCTGAAAAAAAGGCATCGTCTTCTTCATCGTCACTGTGAACACTTTCATCAGAATCATATATGACACCACTATCAGACAAAGGAAGAAATGGCTGCAATAGAAGACAAAGCCATTGGTATAAATATATAATCTGATAATATATTAAATATTGATTTTATACAGTGCATATTTAAAACATTATTAAATTATTTAAACACACAGTTTTATTCTGATTTAAAATGAAATATAGTAAATTGTGTCAATCTGAGCAAAACTTTCTTTTGCAGGTTCTAGATTTAAATTTAAATTTAAAGTCAAAATTACCAGGGGAAAGTTGTCTTAGATTCAGTTCAAGAACTGTGTAGAGGAAGATGAAGTCTGCCCCTCACTCTAGTCTATATAAACCAGAGAATTAAAACCTAAGAGCGAGCAAAGAGTTATACTTTTTTCTATTTTGTCTTCTCTATGTCTCTTTCCTCTACACACAGGCCAGAAGCCAAGTGCTCTGCTTGTTCTGGTATTCCATGTTTACATCAAACAGCGTGCCTCTCTCTTCATCTTCTCTATCTCCCTTGTACAAGCAGCTAGCAAGAGCAAGAGTTTGTCTGTCCTGGAGTTTCTCTTCTGTAAGCTCTACCACAACTGTCCTGCACCTTGCTTTTGAGTCTGTTGTTCATAAACAAGACGAAGAAGCCGAGAGGGAACCTGACAACCTGCTTCCCCATAGCGTGCAGTTGCTCACTCAAAATAAGCCAATGGGACACTCCAACATTCCTGATGGACCGTGGTGACCATGGAGGGACTCCAAAGCAGTTTCTCTGAGGACAGAAGAGGTGAGGAAACTCCAGGGCTTTAGAAGTCATCTGACTGAGATTTCCTACTGTAACTACAGCCACTACAGTGGCTATCAAAGGCCTGCAAGTAAATTTAATTTATGTGGTCTAGTTCAGCCACAGCTGGGGGGCGGGGGGATCGGGAACAAGGGAAGGGGGAGGGAGATCACGAGAGCAAGCATCCAAAGAATAGATTCTCCTGTGAGCTTATAAAAACATTCTAATAGACTTTAATGCAGACATTGTAAAGTGAGTGTCCTCTGTTCCTATACCCCTTGGTTTTCTACACAGGTCTTATAATTTACTATTAACTTACGCCTGCTCCTGGAAGGATGGATTTATTCCCTCTGTCTGAAGGGCTCCAACATCATTGCTTCTCTCTGACTCCTCTCTCATCTTATTTCTCCATCACACCTCTATTGAGGCACCCTTTCCTCCCTAATCCTGATATATATACACACACATACATACATACATACACACATACATACATATACATAAACATATACATAATATACATAAACACTCTTGGCAACCCTTAGATGAGTGTCACTGAAGAAGTGCCCCAACTGCCATATCCTATGACCCACTTGGGGTGGGGGACTACATGGACTACATAAGTCCCTCCCCCAACTCCCCCCACCAAAGACAGAGACTAAGACATAGTAGCTAATTGAGATGTATGAATCTCATTTTGGATCCTAACTTGCAAACCCAACTACATAAAACCATTTAACACAGAAAGGAAAAGCAATGGCTCGGTGGTTAAAAGTACAAGCTGCTCCTCCAGAGGACTGTGGGTTTGACTCCTGGCTCCCACATGGTGTCTCACGACTACCTGTAATACACTTCTAGTACATCCAACACCCGTTTTTGCTTCCTTGGACGACACCACTACACTACACGGATGTGGTACACAGGCACACATGCAGACAAAACACCTAAACACATACTTTTTTAAATTTTTTAAAAAGGTGGGTGAGGGGGTGCACACCTTTAAAAAAATCAGTTCTTTTGTTGTTTGTCTTTAAGGACAGCACAGGCTGACCTCAAACTGGTACCCTCCTGTGCCCACATCCCAGTACCAGTGCGGGATTACAGCTGTGTGCCACCAAATCTAGCTTTACAATCCTTTAAATGTTTTCATGTATTTATTTAATGTGGGCACATGCATGTGAGTAGATAAATGGGCATTTACGAAGGGCAGGAGGGTTAAGAGAAGTTCAAAGCCAGTCTACACAAGGCTGCACAGCGAGACCCTGCCTCCAAAACACTAATTACTTAGGAATGAAATTTCATGACGTCTACATTTGCTTCTTACCCCTCAACAGTAAATAAAGGTAAAATGAAATCATCATCCACTGAGTTGAAAATTTTTAAAACTAGATGGTAGATAAGGATTTAGAAATTATTTTTCCTCTTCTATATGTTTGAAGTTTTCCATAACAGAAACATTTTAATGATAACTATGTTTTGTTTTGTTTTTTGAGAACAGGTCTCACTATGCATCCCCGACAGGCCTACACTTAGCTATGTAAAAGACCAGGCTGGCTTCAAACTCGAGCATCTGCCTGCCTCTCTGCCTCTGCCTCTGCCTCTGCCTCTGTCTTTCTGCCTCTCTCTCTCTCTCTGCCTCTCTCTCTCTCTCTGCCTCTCTCTCTCTCTCTGCCTCTCTCTGCCTCTCTCTGCCTCTCTCTGCCTCTCTCTGCCTCTCTCTGCCTCTCTCTGCCTCTCTGCCTCTGCTTCTCTCTCTGCCTCTGCCTCTGGAATACTGGGATTAAAGGTGTGTACCACCACACCCAGCTAGCTGTATGTTTTTAAATTTATAGAAATTGTTTGCCTTACAATGTTAATTTTAAAAGCAAAGCATAAAATTACATGTTATGTTTTAAATAATAATCCTACTCTTCTTAACACAAGTTTGTCTCAAATTTATAACTTTCCTGCCTCTACTTTTTGAGTGTGCCACTTTTCTTGGTTTATTTTTTAATATATTTTTGCATTTTTAATTTTTTGACTTCATATTAGTCATGAGAAAACATTTAAGATGGAAATAAGTTGGCATATTACTATTTACAAATTTTTATGTTGTCATCATTTACATTAATGATGCAATGGGCTTTCCAAACGTCAAGGAGAAATCTTTACCTAGAAAGATGGGACTCCAGAGTCTGCATTTCTCAGAAGTTCCTATGTAATGCTGACATCGTCAGTCTGTGATATACTTTGCAGATCACTAAATAACCAACAATTTTACGTATCAATGTCTCAAAAACTATTTTAAAGAACAGCATAGTCTACAAAGAGAGTAGCTTTAGTACCTCAGTAACTAAGAAGAATGGGGTGTGGTGATACATGCACTGGATCCTATGTCTCAGAAGGCAGAGGCAGGAAGATCTGAATTCAAGGCCAGCCTGGTCTACATAGTGATTTCTAAGATATCCAGAGCTACATAGTGAGACCCTCCCTGTCTCAAAAAAAACCAAACAAGCAAACAAGAATACTAAGATAGGAGGTCTTATGTACAGCAAGAACTGTAGTGTTAGCTCACATGAAAGAAGAAATACAACAGCAAGCAACTGGACTCTGCTGCACAGGGTAAGAGAACAAGTGTCATATATGTATGCACCAATCCAGTATGAGAAAGGGCATCAGGGCAGGAATCACCATGAGTACGCTGATCCTCAGACAAATCTTCTCTGCTATGGAGTAAGAGATGTCATGGAACCTTACTGCAGCCTGATTCATCTCTTCTAAATCCATGCTGACCAAGGGAACTGTTGATCATCAACAAGAAAAGGCTACAGAATACAAGACTCTCATCACTTCACAATGATGAGGCTGTTGATATATTAATAAGCTGACTTCTGGTTCATACCTAAGTCCCAGAGGATTTAATTTCTCTCATCTAGTATCATTTGATAATCACTAAATTTTCTAGATCTATCCAGTTTCTGGATTTGAAAGATTAAATATCTAAACTGAGGTAACTGAATCAAAAGCTGGTCCATCATTTGGATGTGACACATACAGAAGTCAATAAAACAGACACATTTAAGCCTGCATGCATATACCCCTTACCTTTGCAACGAAGTAGTCCCACATACTAAGTTCCGGAGGAATAAATTTTTCCTTGTAAGACGGTCTTTCTGCAGGCACTGGGGGTGGGGTGGCATCTTTTACAGGCCTTCCAGGTACCAGCATTCTCATGTTAAATCTCCTTCGGTGTTTGTCGATGTCTTCAGAAGCTGCAGGAGGTGCTGAGGGAGATTGAAAGCTGAGCGTCAGTTCACACACTTCACCTTTCTTGTGATCCTCCTCCTCCTTCTAGACAGACTCTTTATATCAGGACTTCTGAATGTTTCTGGTTACTGTGTATCAATCAACATTCCACAGCAAAAAGACATGGCAAAGAACCAGGCAGACATCATCCCATAAGGTTACTTACTAACCAGACTATGGGTTAAAGTAATTCCTTTAAGACTAATTGAGAAGAGCTAAAGAGATGGCGTAGCAGTTAAGAGCACTTACCACAGAAACAACAATTTTGATTCCCAGAACCAATTCCAGGCAGCTCACAAAGTCCAGCTCCTGGGGAATGGGACACCCACTACTGAATTCTAAGGGCACCTGCACCCTTGCACAGACACACATACACACACTTATCCCTAAAGATACACTGAAGAAATGGTATGCTCTGTATTTACAAGAGTGACTGAGTGGTTGTTTCAGACTATGGTTCAAGAGTTGAGTGTCATGAAGAACAACACCTTTAGTTCCAGCATTTGGGAGCAGAGGCAGGTGGATCTCTAAGTTGAAAGCAGGCACTCAGAGGCAGGTAGATCTGAGTTCAAGGCCAGCCTGGTCTTCAGTAAGTTCCAGGACAGCCAGAGCTACATAGTGAGACCCTGTCTCAAACAAACAAAACCCCTGATTCCGTGAACAATGCATGGTATACAGAATGTCTTTTAAAATGGCAGACGCACAACGGGAAAGGGAAAAGGCAACCAGAACAAATGGCCAAAGGAGTCTGTGTAAGTGAGGGATAAAGTGCTTGTCCTAGCCAAGAGCTGTCAGGAGAGTAAAAAGACAACCTGCAGAGTCAGACCAAAAGCAGTCTGTGAACCTGAAGCTGGGCAGTTTTCATTAAAGCTTCTTAAGCTAGTCCCACGTGAGGATCCTTTGTTTGGTCCATTAAGAGGGAGGTAGAAGAAGGCATGAAAAAGGTAGGAACTAGTATGGTGAAGGCTCAAAACCAGAGGAAGGATTATAATAAAGAGATACATAAAGATGTGTCAAAATAATTTAAGAACTAGTTGAATATAAAAGAGCCACAAACAACAAATCCAACAGCAGTGTTCTCAAAGCACATCCAGATTGTGACCAGTTTTCACCTTATTTTTTAAATCTTTTAAAATTAAGCCAAAATTTATGAGATAAAACTGTATTAATTGGTGGTGTTTAATGAATTTATAAAGATGTGTGATAACCACCTCAACCCAGGTCAAAAGCATTGTCATTACAAGTAGAACCTCTGTCTCTGTAGACTTGTCTGCTTTAGATATGTCACATAAGCAGAATTAATAACATATACATTGTATGCCTAGTTTTTTGACCTAGCAGTTTCAAGGTTCATGCACATTATAGCATGTATTAGTACTTCATTCTGTTTTAGGGTGATTTCTCACTTGATGGGATGTGACATCATACTATTCATCTACTTCTTCATTTATAAACATGTATTAGATATACCAGTGAGTTTCACTATGACATTTTCAGACATGGATACCATGCACAGTGGTCAATTTACCCTCCATTCCTGTCCTTGTTCCCCTCTAACTCTAATGATGCTCTTCCTCTTTCTGACCAGATTCTCTTCTGCTTTTATGTCTTACCTTTTTTTTTTTTTTTTAAAGTCTCATTATGTATCCCTGGCTGGCCTGGCGCTCACTGTATAGACCATACTGGCCCTGGAAGCATAGATTTGCCTGCCTCTGACTCCCAAGTGCCAAGTGCTGAGATTAAAGCCATGATTCACCACACCTGGCTCCACATCTTTTTGTTTATGTGTTTTGTGCAACCCAGTGAGTTTAATTAGGGTTGCTTGCATTAAGCATGGGTTATTTATCCACTTATGCTTGATGGTAATCTACCATTATCTTAGAAAAGCATCCTTCCCAGGACCTCTACTTTTATTCTATAGCATAGTGGATTCTCCACAACATGGCTGGAATGGCTCTTTAGAAAACCTAAGACTTTCATTATTTAAAACCCTCCATCATTTCCTCTTTCCTTAGAGCAACAGCTAAAGTCTGTTATGATCCACAAAACTCTAAATGACCTTGTCCCCAGTTACCTCTCTAACCTCATTTTGCACACCACTCCTCCTATTTGTGATAACTCTGGTGTTTTTCTAGAAAAGAAATTCAGTCTTCCCTTTGCTAATTGTTCCTTCCATCTGCCTAGAGTGCTTCAACTGTGGACCTCAGCATGGTGGGATCACAGACCTCCCTAGAGATCTACTGAAAACACCAGCTCATCAGAAACATGCATCTTCTCACCAGCCTAACTAAACTGGCCCATCCCCATTCCTCCCCCCTCTTTCTACTGCTTCTGTCTGTCTTGTTCACCCCACACCCCCAAAGACTAGGACACTGCCTGGCAGATTTAGGAATGAGTGAATGCACATACTCTCAAAAGCTCTAATCCTGGATGAGTTCCTGGAAAGCATTCCCACATACAGGAGGGAGGGAGGGAGGGAGGGGATGCAGCTCAGTGGGAGAACACATGGCTGGTATGCACAAAGTGTACGTCCCATCCTCACACTGAAGGAAATATTTCAAAATTATCACAAACAAAAAAACTGTGATTTGGGAGAAAAACTTTAAAATTTAAAATGCACTCTAATTATATCAGGTTAAAAAAGAGAAGAAGCAACAAAAGTTGGTGAGATCACAATACTGTGCCTTACCCATTCTTTTTTTTTTTTTTTTTTTTTAAATACAGTGTGGGAGAGATGGAATTAAGTTTTATTTTGTCCTCTCTGTAACTGAGTTTACCTCAACCACAGGCATTGAGGACAGAGATAGACATGTGTCTATCTTTGGTCTCTTATCCCTTGTCTGAATATGACCGTTCCTTTCTGCACATGACTTAAAGATCCTTTTGTGTTTTAAGGAAAAAAAAAAAAAAACCCAACCAACTTATCCCACAAGCTTAAAAATTGGATGAAATATATTCTTGCCCATAATGAAGATACACACACACACACATGGAATTTGTAATCCCATATGTATAACTGAAGCAGCTATCATTTACATTACTGAATAAACTTAATTTGAGGCCAACTATTTTGACAACTTTGGTAACTTTCTCAAGTCTTTAATGACTTCATTCTATCTATAATATCCCCCCATCCTGTTACCTTTTCTGCTATTTCTTTTTTTTATTCTCTTCAAACATGTCCTGATTTGCCAACCTTAAAAATACTACCTCTATAAAAAGAAAAGTAAAAAAAATTCTAGTTTTATTCAAATGTGTTTAGCTATTTATTATTCTAAAAGAATTACTATATTCTTAATTACTAGCTAAGGCATTAAAAATCTTATTTTAACATTGGAAGTTATTTCCGTTTATACACAGTATTTGTATCAGAATCATCTTACCTGCCATACTTTCTGATTGTCTCCGAGGCTTCACAACAAGTTTCACACCCCCTCCGAAAACAGCAGCCCACATTCGATTAGTCAATGGGTGGGCTGCAAGCCGGAACAACTCATTGGAGGAATTTGTGGCAAGAGCATGTATCAATAAGCTTAAGTAAACAGCAACAACGGCTTCACACAACAGAACATTCAGTTTTGGCTGGTCTTCATCTTGGGCAGAACTCAAGAGATTAATGAGTGAGCTCACACCTGTAACAGCATAGAATATCATAAAAACATCAGTATAAAGTACAATAGGAAAAGAAGCACATATATCTACAGTTAAAAGTAACCTATCCCCTATTCAATAGCATTTTCATGATGTAGACAAATAAATTAGGGGAATGGATTAAAATCTATAGTATGAAATCAGAGCCACCTATAGCACTAAAGTAGGTCAGTTACAGACTAAGGAGAGAAGGAAAAGCTCTTCCTTCCAGCAGCAATCCAACTTCAGGGTTGTAGTCATTTGAATGAAAATGGCCCCTACTGACTCAGGAAGTGGCACTATTAGGAGGTGTGGCCTTGTTGGAGGAAGTGTTTAGGGTTTCAGAAGCCCAAGACAGGCCCAGTCAGTGTTGCTTTCTCCTACTGCCTGTCAATCTGGATGTAGACCTCTGAACTACCTTCCCAGGACCATGTCTACCTGTGTTCTACCATGCTTCCTGCCATGACAATAATAAACTAAACCTTTGAACTGTAAGCCAGACCCCATTAAGAGTTTCCCTTTGTAAGAGTCCACTGTCACAATTTCCCTTCACTGCAATAGAAGCCTCTCTAAGACAATGGTGAAAGAGAATAAAATTTAAAAATCCACAATCTTATCTGACTCAGACAGGAATTACCACTGTTGCTAAAAATGGATATTTTGTGACTTCAAATGTTACTAATTCATTATGAAGGAAGAAAAGTAGTAATTTTATAAAGGAATGGTGACAGAAACACCTGACCAAGCAATCAAGTTAATAACTAACAGCTGACAGCAGGTACCTCTAGATACTTTACAATGAAAAGGGAACATCTCATGATTTCTCTGCCAGAAATATATAACCTAAATCTAACATTATAAAAAAAATTAGAAAGGCCCAAGTTGAGAAGAATCCTTTCAAACTGAACAGCAAGTACATAATCTTCCAAAGTGTCAAGGTTGGGAAAGACAACAAAGGATCAGAGCCAGATACAACTGCTCCAGAAGTGTGTACACAGAGTCCAGCAGGCAGGAAGCAGGGCCAGCCTGAGTGATGATGCCTAGCAAGACTGTCTCGAAACCCTCAAAGCAAAATAAAGGAGCAAAGAAAAATAGAAGGGAGGGAGGGAGGAAGGGGAGGACAAAAGTAAGAAAGAGAAGGGGCATGGAAAAAAGAAGAAACTTCAGTTATCTTTCAAGGAGATGAATGGGAGTGTCACAGTTAAATGTCATGGGCCATAAAAAAGGAATGTAAAAATTCTGGAATGTAAAAATGGTCTCAACTGAAAGACAATATACTCTATCAGCACAGAAATGTTAAATTTGGAAACCATTCTGCTTCCATCTGAGAACATATGTTCTTATGCAAAAACACAAATATTTAAATGGAAAAGAATATTTGCCTACAATTATCCCAAATATTTAATTAAAAAATACCCTTAGATATATACATACATAGAAAGTAAACAAAGAAGCCAGGTGTGGTGGTGCATTCCAGCAATCCCAAAAGTAGGAGGATCACTGTAAGTTCAAAGCCAGCTAGAGCTATACAGTAAGACTTTATCTTAAAAAATAAGAGACATATCTTAGTTGCTGTTTTATTGCTGTGGAGAGACATCATGGCCAAGGCAGCTTATTTTAAAAAGCCATTAACTGGGGGCTTGCTTACAGCTCAGAGGGTTAGTCCATAAATATCATGGCAGGGAGCGAGCAGGTGCTGGAGCCGTGGCTGAGAGCTCACATCTGATCTACAAGTTGTAGGCAGAGACAGTGTGAGACTGAGTCAGTGTGGGCTTCTGACACCCCACAACCCTCATAAAGCCAGGACTAGAAGCATATCTACAATCCCTGCGCTCTCACAACAAAGTGAGAGCAGGACATAGGAAAATCCCTAAAAGCTTTGTGGTAGCCTGAGACACACAGCAATGAACAACAAAGGATCCTGCCTCAAAGAAGGGGGATGATCAAAACCAACACTATTTCTCTCTCTCTACACTATTTATTTCTCTCTCTCTCTCTCTCTCTCTCTCTCTCTCTCTCTCTCTCTCTCTCTCTCTCTCATACACACACACACACACACACACACGCAATTTTTTTAATCCAGGGTTACTGAAATGCTGTTGTGGGAAAAAGTGCTTACTGCCGAATTTGACAACCTAATTTTGATCCCCAAGACCCACAAGGAGGAAAAAGAGAATTGACTACCCAGCATTTGCCTCGGACTTCCATATCTCCCAAGGCATATGAGACCTGCAACCCCCTCCACACACACACACACACACACACACATAGTAAATAAGTTCATGTAGTTTCTTTTAATTACAAAGGATCTGAAAGAGAAAAACCACCCCACCCCAACACAATGCCACTGAATCTCTCACCAGGCCACTGGGCAGGAGCTGAATTTGGGGTTGCATGCTCTTCGATGCTTTCTGTCCTGAGTCGGCGTCGATCACTTAGAAGAAGCCCTTGATAAGCCATCCCTGTAAACTGATTTCCTTCTGACTGACTGCTATAACAAACAGGCTCAGTTACCACCCAGGTAGAGAGAGTAAACATTATACTTTACATGAATCTATTTTAGATGAGTACAAAAAAACTATGTTCCCATGACTGAGTTCACTTTTATAATGAGAACTTATTTTAGAATGTTCTTAAAATTAGTTAGAAATGTTTATTGACAGTCTCTTAAAACAAAATATCAGAGACTGGAGAGATGGCTCGGAGGTTAAGAGCACTGACTGCTCTTTTAGAGGTCCAGAGTTCAATTCCTAGCAACCACATGGTGTAATGAGATCTGATGCCCTCTTCTGGTGTGTCTGAAGACAGCAACAGTGTATTCATATACATAAATATACATAAAAGTAAATAAATCTTTTTTAGAAAGTATCAGTTTTTACTACCCTGGCAGATGATTTTACATTTTCAGAAGCTTACTATCTTAAGATACTTTTTGAGCTTACTTTTTAAAGTTGGAAGTTACTGTTAGCAGAAGACATGGTAGACAAACTCTTCTGGGCCCCAGTTTATTGTAATTCTTACCTCTGCAGGACTGTTTAAGGCTAGCTATGCATTCAGAGTGTGAACTAGAAGCTAGGGAATTACATCTGAGCAACACCCAAATCTAACACCACTGTCCTTCAAAACTGGCTCCCTCCTCTAAAGAGTTTTGTGAGATGGAGGAAACAGACAAGCAGAGGGTAGAGCTGGCTGCAGAGAGAAAGTCTGAACTGAGCCAAAAGCACACACTTATTTCCCTATTCGGTGCCATTTTAGCCAGCAGTGACTGACAGGAAACAACAGTCACTGATGACCATATCAACTAAATCAAACTTTCTTCCTTACTCATAATTGCAAATCTTTGGAGTCATGTAAGTATGGGTTAATTAGGATAAAGTCAGAGGCAGACCATTTTTAGAGAGCAACTGTTTACTTTAATATCACATGTTCCCATAAAAGGCAGCTAACTTTGTTTAAAAGGTCTAGACATATATTCATGTAGCTTTACTTCTATGAAATGTTTCACTTATTAATATACTTCATTTTAATCTAGGTCATCCTTCCAAGTGATTCCATTTCTTTCTTTTTTTTTAAAGATTTATTTGTTTATTATATATGAGTACACTGTAGCTGTCTTCAGACACCCCAGAAGAGGGCATCAGATCTCAATACAGGTGGTTGTGAGCCACCATGTGGTTGCTGGGATTTGAACTCAGGACCTCTGGAAATGCAGTCAGTGTTCTTAACCACTGAGCCATCTCTCCAGCCCATTCACATGATTCCATTTCTTATAGCTTATACTATCCTAGATATTAAAATGCAAACTATAAACAGATGAAGGCAATCTGATATTTACAAAAACTCAAGGCATTATTTGTAGTGCAGATCCCAGCTACTCAGGAAGCTGAGACAGGAGGATCACAAGCTCAAGGCCTGTCTGAGCTACAGTGTGAGTTCCAGCCAGCTTGGCCAAATTGCTAAGGTCTGTACAGCTCAGGTGGGGGGTTGGGTGGGGTGGACCATGTCTGCACATTAAGTAAAATGACCCACAACTGCTCTCAGTACTGCACGACAAACCAACAAAATGATACTACCAACGGACTTCTACAAAGCAAAGTTGAAGCTAAATTTTAAGCGTATTTATTTTTCAAGTTTTTTTTAAATTTCAACTGGAAATTAGTTAAATACGTAGATGCTAATATAATTTTTAAAAAGTAATTTCTGATGGGGGAAGAACTAGAAAATCTCTAGTGAAAAATTTTTGTGTAATAAAATTTTCTTTCAAGGAAATAAAAGACAGTAATTAGGATCTCTCACACTACTGTGTGTCATAGTCTATAGTTCTCTTTTGTTCCTGGGTGACAGCTAAACTAACCAACTAATTATTACTTTCTTTACAGTCTATTTTATCCATTAAAGTACACATGTCATTTATACTGGGGAATTATTTTCAGCTCTAAAAAAGAATCCTAATAAAATTCTGGATCATTTGAATGTTTTGCTGTATTAAAACTACATGGGTTAATTTTTTTTTTTTTTTTTTTTTTTACCTGTAGCTATGGCTGTCACATAATGCTTGGTAAATTGATGCAGAAAGTGACGCTGCTAGTGAATGAAGTGTGTGCACCTAAAACCAAAACAGCCACAGTTACAGTTTGTACTAACACTTCTACACAACAGCAACATCTTCAAAGTTAGAAAACACTGAGGAAACTAGCAATATCATAAATAAAACTGGACCCTATAGAACATAACCCTACCTTTAAACTTTTAGAATAACTCAGTTATCTTTATAGACATGCCCAATAACAAAGCTGGCTGATTCACACATAACTTTATTAAATATATACTTGCTATGAGCCTGACGAGTGTTAATATGACCGGGGCTTGTTCTATGCTACAACAATTGACTTGTATAGTAATATAAAAAAGAAAATTGACGCCAACTAAGCACAGAACTTTCAGAGCTTTCGTTTAAGAGTTGCTTTAGGAAGCTCCACCAGATTCAATATTGTCAGTACCAATGGCTATCTAATACGTAAATCCAGCACTCTGTGAGGTGGCTCATTTTCGAGAAACCAAATAATTCAGTTAGTATTCATAGAAAAATGAGAATCATAAAAATGTGTTTACAAAGTTTAAAAATTTTAACAAATAATATTTTTTAAAAACACATCTTAAATTCCACCCAAATCAACACTTTCAGACTCATAAATTTCATAAAATTCGAAGGGACTCAAAAGATAGTTCCATGCCTTTTAAATGCCTTATCCAAATTCCAAAGAATGGAACATTTTCCGACTTGCTTTTATCTATTCTATTTCTCAACCTAACAAATAATTTAAACAATCTCTAGAAGAATAATGATATAAATTAATTTATGCTATAGATTAGAAATTTCTAATAAGATGACATGATTTAGACAATCCAGTATCTCAACAAAGATGAATAATGGTTGTCAGAAGAAGGGGCAAAGACAAAAGCAGCAGGAACTGGATTGTGCATGAGGTGCTGGGACTGGAATTACAGCAGCCTGCACACGTCTGTATGTGAGGTGCTGGGACTGGAATTACAGCAGCCTGCACACGTCTGTATGTGAGGTGCTGAGACTGGAACTACAGCAGCCTGCACACGTCTGTATGTGAGGTGCTGAGACTGGAATTACAGCAGCCTGCACACGTCTGTATGTGAGGTGCTGGGACTGGAATTACATCAGCCTGCACACATCTGTATGTGAGGTGCTGGGACTGGAATTACATCAGCCTGCACACATCTGTATGTGAGGTGCTGGGACTGGAATTACAGCAGCCTGCACACATCTGTATGTGAGGTGCTGGGACTGGAATTACATCAGCCTGCACACATCTGTATGTGAGGTGCTGGGACTGGAATAACAGCAGCCTGCACACGTCTGTATGTGAGGTGCTGGGACTGGAATTATAGCAGCATGCACATGTCTGCAGGGAGTGGAGGCTCCCCATACCTTGCCGAGCTCTGTAGGATTTCTTGGAATTCATTAGTTAAGTATTCAGAATGGGCTATAAGGTTAATTGAGGGGAATAGCTCTCATTTCTGATTGCCTCTAACCTACTGCACAACCTCCAAGAAACACAATCATCAGGAAGGAGTGACACGGGAACTTTCTTCAGTTATCTCAGGCATCCCCTCCCTCAACCTACATCTTCACATTTTCTTGACATACAAACAAAAAGTTGTTAATATTTCTAGATTAGTAGCTTATGTGAGGGGGTAGAAAACCTAAATGACTATCAAGTAGCAAAAATACTGTCCAGAAAATTAATCTTATTACAAAAAAAGTATTTACCTGTCTTAAAGGAAGACTGAAGAGCCTTTTCCAGAAATAAGAATGCATACTTTTAATGCTAGGTATGGTGGCACATACCTTTAGTCCCCAGTGTTGGGAGGCAGAGGCAGGTGGATCTTTTTTGAGTTCAAGGCCAACCTGCTCTACTGTTTGAGCTCCAAGACAGCCAAGGCTGCATAGTGAGGCCCTTTCAAAAAAAAAAAAAAAAAAAAAAAGAAAGAAAAAAAAAGAAAAGAAAGAAGAAAGAAAGAAAAGAAGGAAAGAGAAAAGAAAATGCATACATTTACACTGCATTCACAGCAGCCACGAACTCATTAGAAGTAAAAAGGCAACACATGAAAACATTTCAAGTATTTTCTCTACACTCAAATTGGAGCACGTACAAGAATTACCTTCCCAATGCATACAATATCAAATAATCACAAACTTCACATTACCTTCACATCTTCAACACCGGGATGAGGTGGTGTTTTCATCTGCACAATAGTATAAAGTATATCATGGATGTGATTATTTAAATACAATACAGGATTAGCTATGACTGTTTTTGTCGATGCAATACTTGCTGAAAGCAGAGGCAATGTGGTAGGTAGTGGCAGTGGAGACTGGAGCTGCTTTACTGTAGTTTCCTGTGGATGACAACGAATTGCTCTTTTTTTTTTCAAATTTGTTAAAATGAAGGCAGGAAACAAAACCCCAATGGTTACCCAATAAATGCAGGTAGTGAGCATGTGACTGAAACCATCACATTCCTGTTCTTATTCACTCATTCTACAGGCTCTTACTGAGCATCTCATCTGTCCTCGATGCTGTGATGCTGTGCCAGATATGGAAGCTATGAAGACAACCACCACACTATAAACATTGTAAAAGGGTACTTCTGGGCTGATCAGTTTTGTTAACTTGACACAAACTATAATTAGCTGGGAAAAGGGAACCTCAAAGAATTACATCCATCACATTACACTGGCCTGTGGGCAAGTCTATGGTGCATTTTCTTAATTATTGACAGATGTGGGAGATCCTAGCTCACAATAGGCAGTGGCCAACACCAAGCAGGTAGTGCTAGATGGTGTAAGAAAACAGGCTGAGCAAACCATGAAGAGCAAACCAGAAAGCAGCACTCCTCCATGGTTTCCCACATCAGTTCTTGCCTTGAGCTCCTGCCCTGGCTTCTCTTGACAATGAACTAAATCCTGTAAACCTTCCTCCCAAGTTGGTTTGATCAGTGTTTATCAAAGCAACGAAGGACAACCAGACCAACTTCTAGTTACTAGAGCCTTCTCCTAAGAAAGCCACACTAGAAACAAGTATCTGCCTCCCAGGACTACAAGAGCTGAAAATATTTATATTCATTTGTTTAAAATAAAATAAAGTTTACAGCTTTACCTGGAAAAGTTACTGAAATTCCTGAACTAGCAGAGAGTAACAAGTGATGGCCATACCTGCTGTGACTCTTGCAGCAAAAATTTGAGTTCCATTCTTACTGAGGCCAGACCACCGCCCTGGGCTCCATGAAGGCTACAATAACTGAGAAACACTCTTAGGAGATCCTGGTTTTTCTGCAACCACAGCTTTCGTCTTTCTGCATGTTCCCGTTTAGCCTGTAACCTTCGTCTTTCTATTTGGTGGCGTTCATAGGAACCAATATCTGGCTTGTCCACCATTTCTTCCTGATCCAGAAGTTCACTCTCTACTTTAGAATATGCTTTGCTAGAATATTCTTTGATAACTGATTCATGGTTGCATATCTCATGCAAGGCAGCAATTTCCTTTTCAAGCCAGTTATAGAGCTGAAATCTCAGTTTCCCTCCATCTACTTCATAACCTGTAGCCAAAGTTCTTAACTCAGTCATAAGGATCTTCAAGCATGCTCGGAACTTCAGTTGTTCAGCAATCACATCGACCTCACTGTCACCTTCAGCACACTCCTCTTCCTGAGGAGTCAATAATGCACTAGGGTCTGCGGCGCTCTGGTCCTGTCCAGCCTTCTTGGCATCTGTAGCCTTCATTACTAACCCACCGCCATCGTCCTCTTCATGATCATCACCCCAATCGAGCCTCAGAGGTTCCTCATCAACTGTGACAACTGGCTGACTCCAGTCAAATTGGGAGGAAGTCACGGCTGACCAGTCAGCCCCAGAACCGCCATCACTACTGCTCACTGGTTTTGATTCTGATGGCCCGTTCTCCATCCTTTCAGAAACAAAGTCAAGCTGATCTTTTTTTGCAGTTAAGGAGGATATTTTGGTGACTTTAGGAATTTTAGAAAGTACTTCAAGGGCTAAAACAGGGCATCCAACTTTAAAATGAGCATTAGCGGTGGTAAAAAATAATTTTCTTTCTATGAGGTTAATTTTATCAGCAATGTTTTTCTCAGTTTTGAGACCTAAAGTTGCCAAAGTTCCTTCAGGGGAAGCAAGGTTTCTTCGAATAAGTAAAGGATGTGTTCGAAGGTAGTTGTAAAAACTGAACACCACAGGGTTACAAGATTTGATGATAACTGCAGGAAACAAACATAAAAAATCACAAGTTGCTGGTTAATTTGAACATCTATTGAAAATTAAATAAATTAATTTTTTCTCAAAATAAAGGACAATAAATATTATTATAAATAAATATTAACCCTGCATTTGTCCATATAATCATTAAATATGTGTAAATGAAAGAAATGTTAAGTGATGTCAAGACATATGATCTCATAGGGAAGGTGCAAGGGAAGTGCACACAGCAACTCCTGTCTAAAAGTAGAGCAGGGAGAGAGATGCGTGCTTGTTTGCTTATATTTTAAGTGGAAGTTATCAGTTTTCTTTAAAAAGGTTTCCTTTTTATCAGTTTCCTTTTAAAAAGGGAGGAATGGGAAGATGCCTGAACTCTCTGAAAATACCTTCCTTCCAGAAACACACACGTGCACATACCACGTGTACACACAGACACACAGACACACAGACACACAGACACACACACACACACACACACACACACACACACACACACATACTCACATTGAGACAGGCTCATTGTGTAGCTGGCTTGGAACCTGTTACATAGATCAAACTATCCTTGAACTCACGGAGATTCACCTCTGCTATCCCAGTGCTGGTATTAAGTCATCTACCATCATAGCCAGCAATTTAATATTTTTTTCAAAACTACTGTCACCAATTCGTATAAAGGAAATTAGATGTTTAAGATATATTTCACAAAAAAAGAAAATCACTACGAAACTAAACAAATTATATCTCAACTTGGTAGTATAGCCACAGAGATAGATTATGAAGTGACTTTACAATAAGGTATCTGGCTGTACATCTTTAACAAGCTATACCATTAACAATAATACAGAAATGATTAGGTTTTCTCAGTCACCACTCTGTTATGGAACACATATTTGTATTCTTATCCTGAAACTATTCCATGCACATAGACTAATAAATAGCCATATTAATACCATGAAAACCCAAGCCTTTCACTGTAAGACACAACTATGAAACCTCAGAAGAACCTCATGTATGTATGAACTAAAAAGAAAGCATGAGAGAAGTACTAGCTGCACTCATTCTCACAGCCTAGCAGCAGTGGCGAGACTGTGTCTCCTTAATACTACCTTCCACTAACAGAACCAGGATTCTCTGGAAGAATGGTCACTTCAGGTGTGAGCCAGAAAATACCTAGATTGTTCTGCCATACCAGAAAGCAAGGAAATTACCAAGATATAATACCAAAAGAATTTAGAAACTTGTCAAGATCTCCAAGAGTTAAAGATGGGACAATCTGAGCATCCATAAAAACAAACTGCTAATGACAGAACACAAACATTTAAAATCTTAAGTTCAAAATAACTTAAGAATCAAAAGACTACCTAGTCATTCCCACTCCTCCCAGAAAAGCCCACCCTCTATTCTCTGTATTTTTTAAAATAGCCCATGGAGTCTAAATTGTGCTGCGTATATACTCATGGGTGTTGGGCCATCCACTGGAGCACAGCTTGACCTGCCAGGGTCACAGCCGAAAAGAACAACAACTCTCCTTCCCCTAGAAGCCATCAACTGTCAATAGATCTTCAGCTGGGTAGTGACACATCAGTCTCTCCCCTCTGACCTCTGCCTTACGCTTTAAAAGATACTCGGAAACCCACAAGAACCTACCTGGTTGCTCGTCATCTTCCTTTGGCGTCTGTTCCAGTAAGGTATCCAAGGCTCGGGTATAATCTTTCATCACCCAATAGGCGAGACTACGCAGAAAAGGGTCAGCATGTAATCTCTTGCAATTGAATCCTGTGCCATCTTTTTGACAACCCAAAATTTTCTGATTCAAGATGGATATGTAAGTAGATGAAGTCTCAAATTCAGATTCAAATAAACGGGCAATAACCATGGCTAGTTGAATATCTTCCATTTTTTCAAGACATACCTAAAATTTAAATATTAAGAAATATTTATCTTAGTGAAAATTAATTTAGCGAAGCATTATTCCACAGATACCTTGAACCTGTCTGTTTATATTGCCATGGTATAGACTGGGACCCTGAGGCTGAGGCAGTGAGATGCAGGTAGATGGTTGTTTGGTGGAGTTTTTAAAGCAAGCAGACACGTAATAAACCATAACAGGGTAGCCTCGAGACTGGAAGACTGCTCATGAAACAGGCATTAAACCAAGTATGTCGATATCATCTCATTCTTGGGTCAACTTAAATAGCATTCATTTTTAAATTAAACACTACTTTTTTGGAGACAGAGTCTCTTAGTAGCCCAGGCTGGTTTCAACTGTTTAGAATTATACATAAATTCCTCTTAATTTCCAAACATTTTTATATTAACTTGTACTGTTTTAAATGAATCTTCTATTTACTAAGAAAATAACTGATTCCTGTCATATATTAATTCAAGTGCAACTGCTGGTCGTGAGGCTCTAAGGTCCCTTTTGTAACATAAGCATCTTTTAGCCACCATCTCTTCTGAATGTCTTCTAAGCTAACATCTCAATTTCAAAATTACAGGTTTTGTAACTATAAAAATGTTACAAGTATGCTGAAGTGTAAAATGTACTTTTTACAATTTATAATATGTTCCCTTTGTTAGAGATTTCTTCTATCATGTTTTTGGGGTATTTTAAATTGTTGCTGTTTTTAAATTTTATTATTTTAAAAAGTTATAAGCCAAAAGAAAAAAAATCATACAGTGAAACTAATCAGACCCAAAAACTATGTAACCTCTATATATTTTACTTTATTTTATTTCATATTACATTAACTTCTAACTAATCAGAGCCAAGGACTATGTAACCATTATATTATTTATATTCTATTATTTATATTATATTATATTATATGAACTTCTATACTTTCTTTGTTTGAGACTGGGTCTCTCAGTAGCCCAGGCTGGCTTCAAACGTTCATTGATCCTCCTGCCTCTGCTCCCAAGGACTAGGATTGTCTCAATTCTATTTACACTTCTGTCTGAGTCCAGGTAGTTCATAACTGTAATAACTGAAAGAAAGAGTCATCAGGAAACAGAACTATTAATGAATCTTTTTTACCACCTGCCAGGATTACGTAACAAAGGATGGGACGTTTCACCTCCTCACACACACTGTCAATACTTGAGGCAGGTACACTGCAGAAGAATACAAACTGTCACATTAGCTCCAAGTACTTAAATACCAGCTTTGCTTTGCACAAGATAAGGAGGTTGTGACTTGCACACATATTTAAATGGCGCAGAATCACAAGATGAACAATAAAAGACATTAAGTTCTACATTTTATCTTAATATATAATAAGCTACACCTGAAGACGTAATTCCTGTAAATTCAGCAAGCTCTGTAGGTATCCTGTTCTGGCAAACCTCTAGCAGACATTACAATCTGCTCTAAGGGCTCACACACAGCACAACGGCTCGTTTGTTTATTTATACCTCGATTGCATCTTTCAATGAACCAGCTAACAAGAAAAAAGCAGCAGATTGTTCAAAGCGCTGTTTTCCAAGTAAAGAAAAGGCATTTTTCAAAGCAGCTTTCCGCCATCTATCTTCATTAAAGTTGTGGCTGAAAAATGTCGTCATTTTTTCATCATGTTGTGACCTGGGAATGAGAACACAAGCACCAGTGGCTACATCACACTTAAAATATTTTAATTCTTTTCAGAATGCATGAAAAGAGGGTGGAAAACCCATTTAAACATTCAATTTAAAGACCAGCAGGCAGAGCTGGAGAGGAAGCGCAGTGGTTAGGAGCACTGGCTGCCCTTGCAGTGGACCCCGGTTTGTTTACCAGCACCCACATGGTGGCTCACAACTCTTACTAACTCCAGTGTCAGGGGGTGCAATATTCTCATTGGTCTCTGCAGACATGGCATCATGTGGCACACAACCACACATGCAGACAAGACAACACACAGGCAAACCCCTCATATCAATGATATGAAGAAACCCTAGAAAAGCATCAGCTCCACTTGCAGGTGCTGCTCATTAACACTCTTCTAAAAAGGAAGGCCGATGCGCCTCACGCACTCACACAGGAAGCCAGTCTCACTGCATGAAATCATGGGAAGTGCTGAGGCACATTACCTGAACAGACCCCACACTACCGCTTTCTTCTTCATGGAAAGGTAGAATAAAGCAGCATCTAAGGCATCATTGTTCCTTTGAAAAGCAGCTTTGGCAACCTGAGAGGAAGTAAAATAACATGGAACTACTTGACAAAAGAACTACCATCAATACTCCAACAACTAATGCTTCCATGTTACTGTAGCTCACACACTATGAAGAAAAGAGTGTGTGACCTCTGTAGCTTAAGATAGCATCCTTCTAGAAAAAAACATTTCTGTGCCAGTGATCCTAATAAAAACAGCACAGTGGCTAGTAATGGCTGACTGTTTATTACATGCCTGGCACCAGACTGGGCACCTTTCATCACTCTTAGTGTACATGACCCACTATAAAGGTCGACAACTGTCCTCATTGTATAGAGGGGGTAAACGAGCCGAGAGCTCTAAATGTGTAACGTTAAGTTCACATTGTAATGGGAGGATATGAAAACCTAGGTAAAAATAAGCTACTGTAGAATACAATAGTGACAAGAAGGTCATCTTCTGAAAATTCAGCACATTTAATTTTTTTTAATGTGCAGCTCTATGGATAAAGAAGCAGGCTGCCAAGCCTGATAATCTGAGTTTGATAGTTGTTGTTTGGGGGTTCTAACATGTATTCCATGGTAGCCTTGAACTCGCTAGTAGGGTGCTCTGAAATTTAGGGCAAGCCTCCTGAGTGTTAACATTATAAGCATTCAGCTGTATGTCTAGCTTATGTCTTTGAAATAGGACCTTACCATCAAGCCTACACCAGCCTGAACGCGCTCTGTAACCGGGGCTGCCTTCCAAATGTTGACTTTACCCTAAGCTTCTAAAATGCTGGGGTTGCAGGAGCAAGCCATATAGTTTTGTTTGTTTGCTTGTTTGTTTGTTCTCAAATAAAATGTGCTTCAAACAGTAATGTTTAAAAGAATTCTTCTATTACCTAGGCATAGTGGCACATGCTTTTAATTCCAGCACTCGGGAGACAGAGGCACCCAGATCTCTGAGTACAAAGCCAGACTGATCTACATACTGAGTTCCAGAACAGCCAGAGCTGCAGAGGGACCCTGTCTCAAAACAAACAAATATACATAGCCAAAAAAAAAAAAGGACAGCATACTGCATAGAAATTTTATAAAGGTCAAGTTTAAAACTCCATGTGTACCCACACAAGTACACACACATGCAAGCACAAACAATAAATAAACATCATTTTAAAAATTATTCTAGAAAAAAAAATTCTCAAAAACGTACTAATTGTCTATGACAGATTTTCTGGAAATTTAAAAATAGCATAAATGTTTGCTGGGAGAAGTAGGAGGATTTGAAATTCACAGTCAGACTGGACCAGACTGAACCCCTCCTATAATTAATACACACACACACACACACACACACACACATACACACACACACACAAACCATGAGGGAAAGGCGGGGAAGCAAGACTGAGGAATAGAAGATATAGATGATTTGATGGGGGAAAGGAAAAGCTGGGTAGGGGCTTTAATTAAGGAAGAAGATAAATACAGAAGAAGAGGTAGGGGAACAATTTTAAGAGCTAGATAAATGGGAAGTTTACTGTGCGATCTTGTCGACTAGAAATGTTGAAGAAGCTATGCCCATGAAGGCTCATCAACATGGCTGCCTAACTAAGAGCTGAATGGGAAGGACAGCCTAGACATGCTACCACAGATGGGAGGAATTTTAGGAGGCCTCAAGCCTAGACGAAGAACTACAGTCAACTAAGGAATGCTGAGAGTAGGAGATAGTCCTCTCCAGGAAAGAGCCTCCCAGGTGATAACCCAGTACCAAATAGTTAGCCCCCAAATCACATACATAAAGTAATGATTACAACATGAGCAGGTGGTATTAATACATTTAGTCCATATAAGTAACATTATACAGACTGAGCAGGTTATATTTATATGTAACAATAATGAAATAAATAGGGCACATGGATTTAAAAGGTGAGCTGGAAGTAAAAAGAATAGGAAAATGTGTGTGTGTGTGTGTGTGTGTGTGTGTATGTGTATTTGAGAAAGAAAGAAGAAGAGAGAGAGAAAAAGAGAGAGAAAATCCAATGAAGGAAGTTACCTTTTCAATGCATCTTCGAAGTGTGTTAACGTTCCTCACCCACCAGCCTATTCCCATAGCTCTTAATTCAGACCACTGAGGGTCCCCTCTTTGAATTGCTGGAATCATATTGATCAGTTCTTCCTCAGCTTCAGAATGAAAAGCCCAGGCAAAGTGGCAGGTAGACACTCCTAGATTGGAAACATGAAATAATAACCTTAGGAACTACATCAATACAACAAAACAATATTTTTTTTAAGTTACATATTTCTTACTCTAAAAAGCATATTCAAGCAGAAAAAAAAAGAATAAAAGAAACTCTACCACCATTCAGGGTTTTATTCTATAGGCTTCTGAATTCAAGATCAGTGACAGGACACATAACACCCCAAGCGATCACTTTTTTTCCATATATAAGGTTTTTTTTTTTAAATACAAAAGTAAAGTTATTAGGAAATGGTAAAATATAGTGTCAAATGAATGTGATCTCAGCACTCAGGAGGTAGAGGCGGGAAGATAAGAAGTTCAAGGTCATCTTCAGTTTGTCCTGGCCTACATGAGAACTTAAAACAAGCAAACGAAAGACTAAGGCTTAAACTGGATCAGTGAAAAGAAGCATAACTGAGAGCCAAGCTACTCACATGCTCATACACCAAACTTACAGCAGAAAACATCAGTCAAGTCAAAAGCTTTGGCCTACAAGCCACTGTCATTTACCTGGAGACAGCATCATTGGCACTGAATTTTAAAACCTGCTCCATCCTTTGCTCTAACCTGAGAGCCAAAGGTCACTTAAAGCAAGCAATGTACTTCCAGTTGCATTTAATATAAGGAATACACACTAGCCATGAGGCTCATCTCTCTCTTAGAAGGGAAGGAGAGAAGGACCCAAAGACTTACCAGAGGTGAGGGTGAAAAAAAGGAGATATGGAGGGAGCCAGGTAAGGGGCTGGGGTGAGGATGGGAGGGGAGAGTAAACTGTATCCGATGGTGGTGACAAGCTGAGTTCTGACATCACTAAACACTACTTCAGATAATTGAAATGAGTAATCATTCTAAAGAACATTTTTCTAATACCAAAAAAGAGTTAAGGATTTTGACACTCTGACTCAATAACTCAACTGCTAGGAAACTAACAAGAAATATATACTTATTCAAAAATGTTAAGTTAATAAATTAGTATGTGGAAATAATCAGAATAATACATAGATAAAATATAAAAACAATATAAAAGCAAAATAATTAAAGTATTTATATGTAACATTATAATATAATTCATTGCAATGATCATTCAAATTTTAAAAGCCAGAAAAATTTCAATTGCCTTGAAAATAAGGGTTGAATAGACAAAGTATATTTTTGATGCATAACAGGATCTTGATTTTTGCCAACCATGATAGCATGTAAGCACTTGGCAGGTAGAACAAAAATTGCCATGGTATTTAGTAAGACTTTACTTCCAAAACTAAATAAAAATAAATCTTGTGTGGCAAGAGTGATGGTCATCTAAGAATACTGGCTGCTCTTACAAGCAATGTATAGATAGCCATATACAAAGTAAATTTAAATAAAAACACCAAAAAATAATATAAATAAATAACTAGCTCTTGTTTTCAAATAATATTTTAGGAGGTAAAGGAGTAAAGACACCAGTCCAGCAAGCCTAGGATTTTAACGACCACATTCTCAACCACATATGGGGTTTGGGGTTCCGAAAGATATCAGTCTAAAGACATGAGCATCAGACTGAGAGTGTAAGTATTTACAAACAAGGCATCCTGTTTCCAGGGCAGCCACTCTAAAACTCTATAGTTTCTATAAGTAAGAGGATGCTATAACTGTCTCAAATCAGGGGGTGGCAATATGCTAGACCTAAGCAAATGTACTTGGTCATTATGGGAGATCTTTTCAAAGATCAATCTATCAACTTCCCTTGATAGCAACTAAGAACACATGCTGAGGTAAAAATGAATAAAGTGGAGACTGGTGGAACATGCCTGTAAGTCCAACACCTAGAAACTCAGGCAGGAGGATCACCAAGAGTTCCAGTCCAGCCTGGGCCACACAGAGAGATCCTGTGAAAAGGAAGTGAGGGAGTGGTGAGGAGAGGAGGGAGAGAGGGAACCAAGGTGACAACACAAAGAATAAAGCTTATATAGTTCTTAAAGATAAGGCATCAGGAAAATTCAGAGCTATGTGGTGGATGCTCTGAGTTACTACATTTTCTACCACAACTTTACCACACGTCTCAGAGCTAGGCGGTCTAAACAAAGGCTGCCGAGCAGGACAGAGCTGAAACACACACAGGAAAATGGCAGGTGGGTACCATGTGACATGAAGACCACAGGCTACTGACAGGTGTGACAGGTGTACCTATATGATCCACCTGCTTCTTAGACACAAAAAGCCACACCCAGCACCACAACGTTCAATCAAAGCAGTACAAAGATTCAAACAGTAAGTAGAATACCTTGGTGAAGGAGCTGGACTCGGTATAAAGGAGGCAGTGATGTTAACAGGCATGTGTGCAAGCGCATTGCTAACAAGTATCTCAAACCACACTCATCTAAGGTGTCTCTTCCTGTAATTGTAAATAAAAATATGTTAAGAAAGAATAGATTCAACAGGATTGAACAGCCACAAACAGATTCAAAAGGTATGATCTGAATATTAAATTCTGTAATAATATGCACAAATATATATTTTAACATATTCCTTTGTAAATAACTTTTTGTCTTTACAAAGTATGTATCCTTACAAAACACAAATATTAAAACTCCTAAGTAGAAAATGATTTGGGAAAATAAAGCTACCTACTATACAAATAACATTAATACCTAAACTTACTCATAATAAATGAAAGAAACCTTAAAATCTAGTGGAGTGTGTATTAAGTAAGTAAGTGTGGCACACTGAGTAAGAATGGCCTCCTAAAGTTCATGTATTTGAATGCCTGGTCCTCTGTTGGTGGAACTGCTTGGGAATGACTAAGGCTTACCATTACTGGAGGTTGTCACTGGTGTCAGATTGTGAGGTTTCAAAAGTCCACACCACCCCCAGCTTGTTTGCTTTTTCTGCCTGTGGACCAGATGTGAGCTCTCAGCTGCTGCTTCAGTACCATGCCTGCCTGTCTGTCTGTCTGTCTGTCTGTCTGCCTCCTGCCTGCCTGCCTGCCTGTCTGTCTGTCTGTCTGTCTGCTGCCTGCCTGCCTCCTGCCTGCCTGCCTGCCTGCCTGTCTGTCTGTCTGCTACCATGCTCCCCACCATGATGGTCATGGACTCACCCTCTGAAACTAAGCCCCAATAATCTTGTCCTTCTCTAGTTGCCTTGGTCATAGTGTCTCTTCACAGCAACAGAAAAGGAAGTAAGACATTAAGTAAGTTTGAAACTCCTGGCAAATTTCTCTGCAATGAACTGAGATTTTACTGACAGGAATCATATACTAAAGGCAAATAATCTGTTACAATAATTAAAAAACTAACATTATCTAGGCTATTTAGCTTGACAAAAATACTACCAAAGATTTGAACTTTTATTCTCTGGGTTTGTGGAAGGTCAAAAAGGGCAACCTGCATCTTTACCTTGATTCCACAAAGTTAGTGACAGTTTGGACAAAGACATGAAAGCATGGCGAGTTAATAAGGCTTTGCAGCAATGCAAGAGCACTGGCAGATCCCAAGGCAGCAACTGACAGACTCCTCAAAAAGCCAAGTGTTTACAGAAAAAAAAAAAAAAAAACCAACTATCTTATTGCCAAGGCTTTGGTTCCAGCTCTATTTCCTATAGGCATTCATCTATGTACTCACTAAGTAGATATGTATCTACTATGTGGGAGACAGGTTAGGCACTGCAGAATTAAAAGTAAGCAAAATAATTAATACATAATATATGGAAATGAATTCTAATTGAGAACATAAAATAGGACTGAGAGATGAGATGGGGGTGCCAAATTAATAGTGTTCTGTTTCATACAATGGACCCAGGGAAGAAGTTTACGATGTGATGAAATCTGAGAAATTTGAGGTTAGGGAATGAGTCATGCATAGTACTAAAAGAACATCCTATGCACATAGAAGGTAAATATAAAGGCTTAGAAAGGAGCATGCTCCGATGTCCGTGGGCTAACAGAAGCCCAAACACTGTAGAAATGGGCACAGACCATGTAAAACCTTGTAAACCACTGCAAGGTTTCGAAAGTCTCAGAGAAACCACTTTATCTACTGAACAGAGAGACACACAAGCAGACAATTCTCTGTGAGTGTAAGGCCAGCCTGGCCTACACAGCAGAGTTTGGGCCAGCATGGCTATGCTAAGATCCTATCTAAGAAAAGAAAATGAACAGAAAGAATGAACACACACATTGGTGAGACTTAATGTGATGGTTTCTATGGGAAAGACAGAGTTGATATGAATGGAGCCGTCAGGAGACTTTTCAATAATTAGTCAGGAATCAACTGTGGCTTGAACCCAGGTAGTAACTGCACAGGAGATGAGAAATGACTAGATTCTGGATATAACAGAACTGATCTATGAGAACATGTTCCAATGTACTGGAGGCTGCCATAACACAAGAGGTAAGTTGTCTCACCAGAGCAAACTGATGAATTCTTACCTAGAATCCTTTGGCTGAAATATACAAATCATTTCATTTTTAAGTGCAATTTCCCACCTATGAAATGCCTTATCCACTTCATAATGTCCACTATGACCAGAATAATTTATAAAGTATTGGCCAATAATAAAGCTTTGTATCAGAAAGTTTAATTTTCATGGATTATGACAAGTATTTCCTTTTTAAAAGATTTATCTTTAACTGGGAGGTGGTGGCGCACGCCTTTAATCCCAGCACCTGGGAGTCAGAAGCAGGTGGATTTCTGAGTTCGAGGCCAGCCTGGTCTACAGAGTGAGATCCAGGACAGCCAGGGCTACACAGAGAAACCCTGTCTCAAAAAACATAACAAAAAAAAAAAAAAAAGATTTATCTTTCTTCTTTTCAACACTCCCCTCTGTGTATGTGGGGTGTGTGGGTGTCTGTACAGGTATGTGCACATGAGTTAAAGTGCACAGGAGGTCTACAATGGAGTTAAGAGACTGTTCTAAGCTGCTCAGTGTGGGTGCTGGGAATTAAATTTGGTCCTATGCAAGAATAGCAAGCACTCTTCACAACTGAGCCATCTGTCTCTTCAGCCTCCAAGCCCTTTCTTAATTCCCCAGAGAAAAACAACTACCACTATCTATTGTTAACAACATCAGTAACAGCTACCACTGTCAACTGTAACAGTATCAGCTGTACAGGAAAGGCTTACTGCTGTTCTTGGGGTGGTTTTACTCTACTGCCCACAACCCTGAAACAGTTATGACCTTCTGGTCCTTCTCATCATAACTAGAAAGTGGGTCACAGACAAACCTTCTAAGGTCTCTGGTTATTTTAATCTACAGAAGGAAAATTGTAAGAATTTAAACCTGTGAAAAATGTTGCTGATGGGCTATGGCAAACATTTTTATAGTCGCCCCTCAATTTAAAAGTTTTAAGGAATTTTTAAAATACAGTTCTGAAAGCAACAATTTTCCACATATGCCATTTAATACCTATATGACTGTATGAGTCCCTTACGTTTTCTAAGGATTATAATTCATTTATAAGACTGTATATATTATATACATATATAGAGAGATTATATATACATACATGTGTAGTGACAGCCACCTACCCACTAGAGGATTATGATAATTAAATGGAATAAGGCACCTAGCATATAATAACTCTCCACTCCTCTGCAATACTAATGGAATGAATCAATGATCAATAATTTTGTTTCTTTTGCTAATGTCATTGCTTACAATCAACTCTATCACCTTCAACCAGCTGGACAGAAGAGACTGTGATCCAGTTTCAAATGGCAAGATACATATTACATTAAATGTCTGAAATGTTTGGACAAACTTATGTAATGGCAAAAGGTTATTTCTGTGGCTGGAGAGGAGGTTCAGCAGTTAACAGTCAATGACTCTCCAGAGGAGTTCAGCTCAGTTTCTAAGCACACACAAAAGGCTGTAACTCCAGTTTTAGGGGATCTAATGCAGCACTAGGAATGCATACAGGATGCATACACATATACAAGCAAAACGTTTTTCAAAAATTATTTATGCCTCAAATGGAAAAATATGCAAGTTGATCCATGAGGTCCCTGTAAGGTTCATGATACGAAAAAACAAAAACAAAAAACAAAAAAAAAAACAAAAAAGGGTCATTTTAATTATTCAAAGAAAAACAACACCATTAGGAATCAATGTTTTAAATACTAAGACAAATGTTTTGAGTCTAAGTGCTCAGTGAGAATCCACACAGACATCACAAATCTGTGTATCACACATGCCTGCCTCAACTGTCTTTTCTTTTACAAATAAGCATGTTCTATAATAATTATTCACAGGTCTTTTTTTCCTACAAGGGTTGAAAGAAAAAATAAGTCAACATATTAGTCATTACACAAATAACACAATGTTTTTATTAACTATAAACTTAACATTCATGTTGAAAGTTTTACCTGAGTAGTTCTTATCCCTGTTTTCATCAAGCTCAGTACTGGTGGTTGCCACAGTATCAGCCAGTGCTACAAGGAACATCTGCTCCAAGCGGGTAAGGCCTGGTAGACTTGAGTGCATTAGATGACTTGAAAGTACTCTAGCATGTTCCTGGCCAAAATAAGCTGGTCCATACTGTGACAGGTTTATTACTTTTGATTTGTTCTCTCTCTTTTCTGGCTCTAAATCAATATCATCTGTTGTTATCTCCTGGACTTGGAACAGTTCTGAATATTGATCCTCTGGTTGGCTTTCAATTTTGTCCTCATAGCTCTGTGGCTTTTTTGTATTGTCTTCTGAAATTCTGTAGGATGTGTCCTGGTCTGCAGCAAGTAATGCGTGTAGTGGTAGTGGAGGAATAGAGTCTATCTCGGTATAATCTCGAGTACCATCCTTTCCAATGGTAACTGTATCCTTCGCTGTACTGCCACTCACACTAATGGTTCGAGAGAGATGCCGCTTAGTTCCTTCTCCAGTATCAGGATCCCGAACTATTGCAACTTCACCTGCAATGCACTTTACTAAATGGGAAAGAATGGCCTTAGCTCTTCTAACTTTCCCTAAGTCCATCAATTCTAATAGCTGAGTTGGATGATACTGTGGCAGAGTAGGAGAAAGCGCATGTGCAGCCTCAAATAAGCCACCATCTTGAACCACAGTTGGTGAACAGAAAACATCATCAGGGATAGCTGCTCCTTCAACAATACTTTTCCTTGCCAACACAGAGGATTTAAAGGCAGAATGATCTTGCATTATCGTCTCTTCAACAGGACTATCAGCTTCAATGTCTCCAAATTTGACAGAATGTTTCCATTGGGCATATACATGCATTTCACAATCCATTCCCACCACCAATATTCCATCTCTTACCCAAGAGAGAGAAACAGGCAATGAAGGGGTACCATCCACAGAGGATACTAAGTCTATAGATCTCAGAAGAACCCATCTTGACTTAACTCCTTGCTTGATACTACCACCTAGTGGTAAAGTAATGACAGCTACTCCATCCTTACTGTTGGTCTGATCACTTACAATTCCTGAAAGTCTCCCATACATGAAGATATTAGCACCAACCCCCACTGTGAGGATGTGAGAGCCATCTTCTTTCGACACCCAGTCCAAATGTACTAAATGCTTGATATTTGGAATAAGGTATTTATCCTTACTTAAAAATGCATCTGATTTGCTATACACAAACAGATTACTGTCAACACTGACCCTTGAATCAAGTACACTTCCAACCTTAACCAAATCATCCAGATGGATCGTCTGTTCTAAAACCCATTCTGATCCTCCTGTAGATTCGCATTCAAATATACAGACATGCATAGAGAACTCTTTAGAAATAAAACCATTGTGGTGGACGGGCTGCTTGTAAGCCACTGCAAGACGGCCTGTATATGAGCAGCTAACAGCAACAGGTCTTCCCACGATGCTCACAGTACTGCTGTTATCTTCTCCCTCATCATTCATCAAGGGCCATCTCCTCCAATGATAGGTCTCATTCTCATCACTTGTATTGCCCAGTGAGTTAGTTTCCATACAACATTTCCAGAAGCGCACTTTATTGTCCGAGCAAGTTGTAACCACTAAATAAGGTGCAAGGCACACTGGATAAATTGAAGAGGAACTCAGATGACCTTTATAAAAAGGAAAGAAAATAGTCATAATCAGAGAATCACAAAATGTGAGATCAATAGATCTCAAACTCTTTACTCAGTTTAATTTACTGTCTTTCAATGTTGAGCCAGAACCCTCTTGTATCAGTCTGTCTACACTTCCCATATATTATCGACTATAAGATACTGACTAAGATTTGGGATCAGAAGACCTGGATTCAAGTTACAATCCATCAATATCCTTGGAAGAATGGGAAAACCATTTAAACATGTAAGTCCGTTCCATCTAGACAACAGGGAGCAATTTTTACCTGACTTGGGATGTCAGTGTCTATGAGACATTTGAAAGCATTTCATAAAGCCTCTGTATAATTTATTTCTAAGTTTCAATAAACAAATGAGTATATTTCAAACTCTCAAATATGTTTGAACATTAGTTATGTGTGTGTGCAAGTGAGTACAGGTGACCTTGGAGACCAGAAGAGAGAGAGACAGATAACCCCAGAGCTATAGTTACAAGTGTGGTTAGAAGCTGCCTGATGTGGATACCGTTCTGAAAGAACAGTAAATGTCCCAGCCATCTAACTAACCTCCAGATATTTTGAAAAACTAAACACCCTCTATATTTGGAAACTGTCCCTGGAAAAGAAGTAATTGGGAGGCAGAGGCAGGATCAAAAGCCCCAGACTCTCCCACATACGTTAATGAGTTCCAGACCAGCTTCGGCTACAAAGTAAGACTCTGGAACAAAACCAACCAAACAAAACCAAGACAATTTCTCTGTCAAAAACCAAACAAAACCAAAATGAACTGGATCTTTTAGATCTACATCAAACACAAAAGCCCATAATAAAAGTCTTCTCAAGATAATCTTTCAATTGTGAATGCAGATCTGTCTTAGGGATAAGTAAAAAAACACTATACTCAATATCATCCATTATAAAGCAAAAACAGATTGAACCTCAACTGTGATTTGTCATTATCATTATCCTAGGAACTCTCCAATTAGAATTCCACAGGTGGCAAGTCATTTCAGATGTGTAGCCTCAAATTCAATCCCTTAAATTACCTCATCTACCTTACTAAAGGCAGTATATCATTACAGGCCAGAACCATCCAGTTCTGAAAACTGCATGGATAGATGGACAGACGGATGGACAGATGGACAGACAGGCAGACAGACTGAACAAAAATAAGTAGGTAGATGACATTGTCTTTAATATTTATTTATTTGTTTGTTTGTGTTTGTTTATTTATTTATAGTGTGTTAGGGCAGGTGCACAGGGTCGCGGTATACACAGGGTACACACATGTCAGGTATATACATGGAGGCCTCCTGCCACTCTCTAGGACCTGAGCTTACATTCAGGTCATTGAGCCTACAGAGAATGTGTCTACCAGCAAAGCCATTTCAATGTCCAGAAATACATATTCTAATGTGAGGTATCTACTATATGTATTTTGGAATACTATCATGACAAAACCTCAGAGATGAAATGCATTTGTATGCAAATCACTGAAGTTCATTTAGTTGTTGTATTTACAGCTAGAAGGCTCAGAAAATAAAGGTGCTTGCCCCCAAACCTGATGACTCCAGTGTGACCTCTGAAGCTTGACTCCTGCACAGTATGTGACCTCCAGATGTGTTGGGAGCCTACTTTTAGCAGAAAGCGGCTAGAAAGCAGCTATCCACATGCTAGCCACATCTCCAAGGCTTATGTCATATCCATGTGCCTACAAGGGGCATGGCAAAAGTGTATAAATACCCCAGATTTCCCTTCAATAAAAGAGAATTGAACAGAACCTCTGTCTTGTCTCCATTCCTTGCGTCTCTTCCCCCTATCCTCTCTCTCTCTCTCTCTCTCTCTCTCTCTCTCTCTCTCTCTCTCTCTCTTTCTCTCTCTCTCTCTCTCTCTCTCTCTCTCTCTCTAGACCCTGACCTGAAGACCTGAGCGACAGTTTGAAGCCAGGCAGTGGTGGCATATGCCTTTAATCCCACCCTTTGAAAGGCCAAACCGGGCAGAGTGGAGCAGGCCGCAACATAGCAACTATTCAGGCATTGTTAAGTCTTTTGTCTCAAGGTTGCAACAAAGATGTATGTTGTAGCATGTCCTGTCCCAATAAATAAATAAATGTACAAATGTAAAATACTTTAAGGTTTTACTCAGTGCTAACCATGTTTTAACTATGTATATATGAACAAGGTTTGACAGATACTTCTGAAGGAAAATGTAATCTCTACACCTGGGAGGCTATGCCAGGAAGACTGCCATGAGTTCAAGGCCAGCTACATAATGACAAAAACCAAGAGAGAACAACAACAACAGGCAGTGTCTTAGAAGTACTTCCACTTCTCAGGAGATGATTTTCAGACTCCTTCTTGGTTACCTTGAGAAAAACTATACTTAGAAATGGTTTGGTTCCTTCACACTATAACCCATTCTTCCATGTGCACATGGGTGAGAAAGAACCAGCAAATGGAATTTATCATAAAAATTATTATTAACAGAAACTTGTTTCCATTTGTAGCAAATGTGAAGCTTGGTCTTCATGTGGGTCCCCTAACAAGTGGAGCAGGGGCTGTCTTGGTCTCTGTCCCCTGCCACTGGATCCTTTCCCGTACCTGGACTGCCTGTGGTGGGCCTCAGTGAGATGTGCCTAGTCCTGCTAGGACTTGATGTCCCAGGGTGGGTGGTACTCAAAGGGAGGAAGTTATAGGGGGAGAGATTTGTAAGGGTGGAACTGGGAGGAGTGGAAAGAGGGGTATAAAGTGAATAAAAAATAAACTATTGAGGAAAAAACAGAAACATATTTCTAAAAGCGTAGATCACTACAAGCAGTAACTCCCTCAATGTCACTGTAGCACATACATTAGAACATAACACTCTTTGATGTACCACTGCTCAGTCTCAAGTAGACTTTACCTGCTGAAGGTGTTGCTCTTATTACTTCAACAGCTTCTGGCAGATCCAGGGGCTGGCTATATACAAGTCTGGAGCTCAGAATAAGTTTACTAGCAGTTTGAAGATTAGCAATTGATGAGGAATGTGGCATAGAGCTCACACTAGAGGAGGTTTCTGGAGAAGAGTCCAAGTTCTTCTGTCCCGGGACTGAAAGCAGACTGTCGGATGAGATGCCCTCTGCAGCTTTGGCTTTGTGAATAAATTTGAGATGGATTACCAGCACTATTCATACAAGATGAGACATCTTATTATTCTCTAAGAAATGTAACTTCTTACATATGTTCCCACTTGTTGAGAGACAATTTTTAGACTCCTTGCCTACCTTGAGAAATATATACTTTTCAACTGTTTGGTTTCTTCTTACCGTGACCTACTTCTTCACAGGGACATGTCAGAGGAGAACAACAACCTATGAGGTCTAAGCCTTGAGTTACATAGTACACCATTCCTAAACCTTAACACACTAAAGGCCTAAGAAACACATTAACGTATGAACTCCTGTGTCTAGCCCCAGAAACACTGATTACATTAACTTGGGACAGATCTCAGTAATCTGTATTTTTAATAAACAGCCTGGTGGGCTAGTAAGATTGCTTAGTAGGTAAGGGCACTTATTTGATGTTTATAAAACTGGTCAATAGTAAAATTAATACCAAAAATAACAGAATCTTTCAACAACTCTTAGAACTTTGTGCTAACTATTTTAAAGTAGATTCACCTTGACAACTAAATGACAGATGTCTAAGAGAATAAGCCAGTTACACTGAATCAAAGATTGCATATCACACTGTGTATTGACAAGTCAAGTCACAGTGTAATCTGTAAAAATACCTACCATATATAAATTAAAAATAAAAATATATGTAAGATACCTTATTGTCCGGCAACAGTGGATTCAGCATGGTATGGCTACCCCTGTGATTCTTTACTTAACAATCAAACAGCACAATTTAAAAATTAAAAAAGAAACCACAAGAGAGCCTACACAGTGAGTTCACGGATAGCTCATTCTATATAATGAGATTGTGTGTCAAAAAAGAAAGAACAAAAAGAAAACTGCCCTGGGAGTGAGTGCAGCTCACTGAAAAAGCCCCTGAGTGCCAAAGGTAGCCCTGACCCCTCACCCAGACAAAACTCCATTTCCTTGCCTCATAATTAATCTGAATGGGTATAGTAGAGCATGTGTGAAATAGTTTATCATCTACACTACTGTATCTCTTGAGGTTAACCTTCAGATGTTCAATCACGTTTTCCCAACAACTGTTGCTCATAATGCTAGGCGGAAGCAGTAAAGGAGAGACTCTACGTATGTACCACATGGACTCTTACCACCAGGGCTGACTTAAAAACATGGATGCCACAGACAGACAGCAGGTACTCCATAACTGTTAACTAAAATAATTCAGGCAACCTCTTTTTTTTTATTTCCAGTATATCTAATGTGCTCACAGACTGATTTATTTTTAGAGTCAGTCTGTTTCAGAAACTCAGCATGGTTGCATGTATTTTTCAAACCTAGCACTCAGGAGATTGAGGACCTTGGGCTATATCATCTTCATCTTCATCATCATCATCAACAACATCAACATCCTCTTCCTCCTCATCATCATATTTTCATTCATCAACATATTCCATTTATCAACTCATTTCTTCATCTTAAAGGATCAACCCATTTTCTATAAAAATATCTTTATTTTACATCATCTCTGTATAAAATAGCAATATGATTACTTACCTAAACATGCTTGTACAGATTTAAGATGAAGGTGCCACATATGGAGAATAGAGTTATTATTACCGTCTTTCTCAATGACTACTAAAAAGAATTTTTCTGAAAATGGTGGTGGACGATATCCTATTGTTCAAAGGGAGAAAAATAATTATTTTTTTCTGTAGGATTAGAAAAGAATTTTTAATGGTAAAAAAAAATAAAAATCTCCTGATATGTACAGAAGTTGGAAAGAAAGCAAAATGTGGTTACTTGAATATGATTTGTCCTTTCTAAAATTCTTATTAACTTAATTCCCACTGTATTAAGGTATTAGAAAGGTAGAAACATAATCCAGTTGTATTTTGAGCTGGGGCCTTTAAAGGCCGTAGGTTTAGATAAGGAAATCATGGTGGAGTCACAATGGTTACATACTGATAGCTCTCTAAAAGGGTGACAGAGGAGATTTGTCCCCTCTCTCTTCCTACGTGACATTCTGAGCTGCTGCTAGAACTCATTTATCATCAGACAGATACAGCCTTCAATCATAAACCAAAAATCACAAGCCAAAATCTCTATATACTGGATTACTGAGGTACATCAGAAAACGGACTAATACAGTAAGAATTCATTTGAAGAATTATTTTTAACAAATTTTTGTGTCAAAAGTATAACGCTATTAAAACTAACTGCGCTCTGTCCAATGTACACACCAAGTGCACTGCGTGGGCTCAGTGAGTAAAGGAGCTTGCCACAGCCTCCCGAGTTCAGTTCCCAGAACCAGCCCAGGAAAAGGTGGGAGGAAGGAGCTAACCCCACAATCCTGTCTTCACAAGCACACCTACACACTCACACCATGCTCTCACACATGAACAAACAATAATAAATTAGCCAGCCAGAACACTGGTTCCTTCCGGTCGGGGCCAGAGCACTGAGCAGATCTTGGGTGGCAGCTCTGTCCCCAACCTCCAAGAACCCAGAGGAAGCAGGGAGCCCAGGCGCTCTAACTTGGACAGTGTCTTAGAAACTAGTTCTCAGATCTGAGGCCTGGATCAGACCTCTGCCAGGTCTGCTGTTGCGTGGACCCCGGATTCCACCTGAGACATACTGGAAGGTCCACTCAACCCAGAGCCACAGAGGAACAAATGAACTCAGAGCTTCAGACAACATATCCTGAGATATTCTAGAGGAGACACTGCACCCAGAACAGCAGACACCTAGCTGGACTACTACCTTGGAGGCACCATATCCTGAGGCATCCTAGAGGTACCACTGTAATCAGTGCAGCTGGAAAAGATCACAGAGACATCTGGACCCCTAGGAGATCAGACACAAGCTAGATAACTAGAAAGACAGGCTTCAGTCAGAGACAGCAAGAACAGGCAGCACTAGAGTTAACCAGATGGCAAAAGGCAAGAGCAAGAACATAAGCAACAGAAACCAAAGTTACATGGCATCATCAAAACCCAGCTCCCCCATCAGAGCAAGCCCTGAACACCCCATCACACCAGAAAAGCAGGAATCAGAATTAAAATCACTTCTCATGATGATGATAGAGGGCTTTAAGAAAGATATAAATAACACTCTCAAAGAACTTAAGGAGAGCACTGGTAGACAGATAGAAACCCTTAAAGAGGAAACACAAAAATCCCTTAAGGAATTGCAAGAAAATGCAACCAAACGGGAAAAGGAATTAAACAGAACCATGCAGGATCTAAAAATGGAAGTAGAAACAATAAAGAAATCACAAAGGGACAATACCCTGGAGATAGAAAACCTAAAAAAAAGATCAAGAGTCATAGACACAAGTATCACCAACAGAATACAAGAGATGGAAGAGAGAATCTCATGTACAGAAGATACCATGGAAAACATTGACACAACTGTCAAAGAAAATACAAAATGCAAAAAGCTACTAACCCAAAATATACAAGAAATCCAAGACACAATGAGAAGGCCAAACCTAAGGATAATAGGTATAGATGAGGGGGAAGACACCCAACTTAAAGGACCAGTAAATATCCTCAACAAAATTATAGAGGAAAACTTTCCTAACCTAAAGAAAGAGATGTCCATAAATATACAAGAAGCCTACAGAACTCCAAATAGTTTAGACCAGAAAAGAAATACTTCCCGCCATATAATAGTCAAAACATCAAATGTACAAAACAAAGAAAAAATACTAAAAGCAGTAAGGGAAAAAGGCAAAGTAACATATAAAGGCAGACCTATAAGAATTACACCAGACTTCTCACCAGAGACCATAAAAGCCAGAAGATCCTGAACCGATATCATACAGACCCTAAGAGAACACAAATGCCAGCCCAGACTACTATACCCAGCAAAACTCTCAATCATTATTGATGGAGAAACCAAAATATTCCATGACAAATCCAAATTTACACAGTATATCAACACAAATCCAGCACTTCAAAGAATAATTGGTGGAAAACTCCAACATAAGGAGGGAAACTATAACCTAAGCTTGGATTAGCGAAGACTCAACCCACAGACCACATGAAGCTCATAAAGAAGGAAGATCAAGAGGGGATGCCTCAGTTCAGAAGGAGAAACAAAAATGCTCAAGAGAGCAAATAGGGAAACAAAACATGGAACAGAAACTGAAGGAGGGGCCATCAGGAGACCATTCCACCTGGGTATTCACCCCATGTACAGCCACCTAAGCTAAACACTGTTGTGGATGGCTGGAAGTGCATAATGTGAGGAACATGATATAGCTGTCTCCTTAGAGGTCTGCCAAAGACTAACACACACTCAGAGGACAATGTTCACAATTAACCAATGATATGATCAGGGGTTTCCCAATGGAGAACTTAGTGAGAGGACTGAAGGAGCAGAAAGGGTTAGTGACCACAGGTGGAAAGCAACAATACCAAACAACCAGAGCCCCCCAGGGTCTAAACCACCAGCCTGGGAACACATAGGGAGGGACCCAAGACTCCAGAGGTATATGTAGGGGAGGATGGCCTTGTTGGACATAGGTGGGAGAGGAGTTTCTTGGTCCCATAAAAAAAAAAAAAAAAAATGAACACACAGTGGGGGGAGGGAATGTGAGGGCGGGGAGGGGATAGTGAGGGGGGGTAGGTGCGGTCACTGCCTCATAGAAGCATGAGGAGGGGGATGGGATAGGAGGTTTCTGGGTGGTGGGAGGAAGTAGGCTAAGGGGATAAAATCTGAAATGTAAATACTACAACCAATTTTAACAAGAGGGGGAAAAAAAAAGTCTTCAGAACCAACATCTTTAAAAAAATAAATGTCAGCCACCTGGGGGTGGGAAATTTTTTTTTCTTGATACTAAAACTTGTTCTGAGAATTGTATATTGCAGAATACACAGCCTTGGTGTATCTACTCATCAAGCATACTGAGCAGACCTGCCCAAACCTCCGATGTCCTGGAATTCCATCTGGATTCAGTAAAGACACAGCATCAGAGGCTTATCAACTTACTCTTCCCTCCACCCCTCTTCTAATATCTCAACGCCCTTAATCAGCTTGAAGAAGTTAAAGAAGAGTCAGTGCCCCTATTCCCTGAGCTTGGGGACTAAGGTGGTTAATAATGGTCTGTCTTTCTAGGGACAAGTAGTGGTTCTGTTGGAACAGGGGGGATTAGCTAGGACTTATTGCATAGCCATAACCTATTGGTAGAAATCTGTATAATTATTATCAAGATGAAGTTATAATTTCTTAAATGGTACAAAATTTACTTTGATCTCAATTTAAGGTTTTCATTGGTACGAGTCTCTTATTAATATAAAAATGAGATGAATATTGATACGCTCATGGGCATTGTGCCTGTATAACACATTTAGGAATACAATGCCTAGACCTAGCCCTTTTTTAATTTTTTTAACTGATTTGGCACGGTTAACCTATGAGTTAAGGGACTATAGCAAATTCATATTTTTGAGTTTATTGTTAGGGTGCTTTCCATATTTTACTTAGAAATAGCTGAGAGGAGTGAACAGACAACAGTCCAGGTTACTTTACATGGATAGTTGGTTTTCAAAACATCAGAAGTCCATAGAACTGACGCTACAAATATTTATATATTAATGTTCATATTGATTAGAGACCTGTCTGCTCCTGACAGCTTCCTGTCATGGATTCTAAGAAGAATTTGAGCATCCTTGGAGTTACTCCAGTTGTGTGGTAACAGCCACTAGGCAAGAATTGCCTCTCTCCATCTACAGACAAATTACTGTCCAGAAAAGGACACACATGCAGAATAGTCGACTGATTTTATCTGCCTAGACAGAGTAATCAGTCCTTAATAATCCTACATCACCAAGGTCTGTCAGATGATTAAGGGCCAGAAGGCTGAAGATTTGATGCTCCAACGTTTGGTAGTATAGGGGCTTTTCAGGTGTTCAGAGGTCTCTATAAATTGGCTAAGTTTTAGAAGCTATGCTTTGTGCTTCCCACAATTATAGTTAACTCAGTCATTCTGGATTTCTGACAGGGTTGAAAACTTATAGCTATTTACCGTAAGAGAAAAGATTTGAGTGGATGGTTGTCAGCTGACATTCATCCTAAAGCCAGGTTCAGAACTAAATGTTTTTAGTTAGGATAGATGACAGAGGTGCTGGTTAGTCAACAAAAGGATGGACGGGGTATTAGGACTATCTTGTACCTCACTAGTACAAATTGGCATAATTATGCTCTAATTGTATTTTGAGAGAAAAGTTTCATTTTAACAGGAAGGGTGATGTGTAGGAGGAGCTAAGGTAGGAGGAGTACTGAGAGGAAGAAAAGGAGTAAGAAGAGGAGAAGAAGAAGGAGAGGAGAAGCTAGGTGATGAAAGAGAGAAAGAGGGGGGAGACAGGGAGGCAGATATTCATGTATTTCCACCAGTCACAGATAGTTGTTATATCTAGGTTGGTCAGTGGGTTACACCTCTGATTGAACAATTCCAAACTTATAACGCTTATGATTAACATTATTTTAAAAAAATGTATAAATGCAAAAAGGAAAAGGGGGCATGGGATAGGGGTTTCCTAAGGGGGGGTATGGGGAAAGGGGATGGCATCTGAAGTGTAAATAAAATATCTAATTAAAAAAAAAAGAAAAAAAAATTTGCCGGGTGATGGTGGTGCACACCTTTAATCCCAGCACTCGGGAGGCAGAGACAGGTGGATCTCTGTGTTCACAGCCAAACTAGTCTACAGAGGGAGTTCCAGGATAGCCAGAGTGCACAGAGAAACCCTGTCTTGAAAAACCAATAATAACAATAATAATAATAGTAATAGCAGTAATAATAATAATATGACAATAATAATAAATAACAATTAAAATTTTAAAAACACAAAACGAATCCAAAGATAGGCCATCAATCAGGCACTAAAAATTAAACATGAAGGTTAGTGAGGTGGATCAGGGTAAAGGAGCTGCCAAGTCTGGAAACGGCAGGTTTAATCACTAGAACACCATGTTGTCATGTGCCATGGGACACACAGACACACAATAAATAATTAAAAAATGAAAGAACGAAACAGTTTATTCAATCATACTGCTTTCCTAATATGAAATATCATTTTAAAATGTGATTGAGAGGGAGGCAGTAGTAAAGGCACAGAGAAGCTTGTAGGAACTTCATGTTTGAGTGCATTATTCCTGTTACACTTGTTAAACTATATTCTCTAAAAATGAAAGTGAGATCTATATTGGGCTGTACAAACTATCTTTAAGAATGAAAAGTTTGGCATGGGGAGCTGGCTCAGTTGGTAAGAGCTTCTCGCGTATGAGTACCTGAGTTGAGTCCCCAATATACACATGCACATAAAACTATGTGGACTTAAGTTTGGCTATGGAGTCAAACCAGTTTTTAAAAAAAACAAAAATACCAGTATTTTAGGCAAATAACACATAAACTACTTATTATATGACTCTGAGTGTTCTTTATTCCACTAGCTTGGGGATGTAAGCAAACATGCCTCTTTTGGAAATGCAGGTGAGGAACTGGGGAGATGACTCAGGGGTCCAGCATCTCTGCCTGCTGTGCTGGAGTTTTATGTAATCTAACAAAAGCTAGAGTCAGAGAGGAAGGAGCCTCAATGGAAAAAACCATCACCTCCAGTAGACAGGCATTGCCCCAAGCTGACCGAGGGGGCCACCCATGCATCTCAAAATTTTAAACCCAGAAATGTCCCTGTCCAAAGGAAAGACAAGGACAAAAAAAAAAAAAAACCAGAGACTGAAGAAAAGGCCATCCAGAGACGGCTCCACCAAGGGATCCATCCCATCTGCAGACACCAAATCCAGACACTATTGCTGATGCCAAGAATGCTTGCTGACAGGAACCTGACATGGCTGTTCCCTGAGAGGCTCTGCCAGCACCTGACCAATACAGATGCAGATACTCACAGCCAACCTTTGGACTGAGCTCAGGGACCCCAATGGAAGAGGTAGGAAAAGGACTGAAGGAGCTGAGGGGGGTTGAAATCCCATAGTAAGAACAATATCAACTCACTGGACCACCCAGAGCTCCCAGAGACTAAACCACCAACCATAAAGTATGCATGGAGGGATTCATGGCTCCAGATACATATTTAGCAGAGGATGGCCTTATCTGACATCAATGGGAGGGGAAGGAGGCTTGATGTCCCAGTGTAGGAGGATGCTAGAGGCACCAGTGAGGTGGGAGTGGGTGAATGGATGGAGGAGCACACTCATAGAGACAAAGGGGAGGGGAGTATGGGAGATGGGATCGGGGGTTGGTGGAGGGGTAACCAGGGAAGGGGGGATATCATTTGAAATGTAAACAAATAAAATGATTAATAAAGAAAGGGATAAAAAAGAAAAAAAAAGAAAAACTATCTCCATTAAGATCCAGCAAGGGCATTTTCTCACTTAGTGACTAATGGGGAGAGGTCCAGGCTATTGTGGGTGGTTCCATCCCTGGGCTGGTGGTTATAGGTTCTATAAGAAAGTAGGCTGAGCAAGCATGGTGAGCAAGCCAGTAAGCATGCTCTGCTCTCCATAGCCTCTGCATCCACCTCTGCCACCAAGTTCCTGCCCTGTTTGAGTTCCTCCCCTGGCTTCCTTTGTCATGAATTGTGATGTGAAACTGTGAGCCAAATAAACCTTTCCCTACTCTACTTGCTTTTGGTCATGTGTTTCATTGCAGTAACAGAAGACCTAGCTATTCTTTCCAAGAACAGCCATGTAATGACAATTTTAGAGCTTTGGTCTCTTTGAAAAACAAAGAAATATTACAGAAATATGTTTTCATTTTGATCCCAGGTATGGGAATACGGGGCTGCTTTGGACTGACCTCAGCAGCTGACTGTGATTCACCTCATGCTCTAGCAAGAGCATGGTTTTGCCAGCTGCAGATAGTTTCTGTGACTGTGTGACATTGAATTCTGGGGACCATTTATAAATGCTAGGGTCCCAGAGGCAGGGTGGGTTGTTGTTGTTTTGTTGTTTTGTTGTTTTGTTGTTTTGTTTGGTTGACTGGTTGTTGTTTACTGTTGATTGTGGTTTGTTAAGTAGTTGTGCACAAAGAAGAAACAAGGAAAAGAAGAATTAAATATCAAACTTTTCCCAAGGTCCTCAACAACCCTAACCAGCAAGAAATAATCTAGTGATAACGTCTCCCCCTTTCTGGCCCCCAACTTTACTCAGGGATGTCTTTTATTTCCTTTCTATCCTTTTTTCTCTCCTATCTAGTATTGCGGGATGGGAGAAGACGGGAAGAAAGAACCCACAAAGTAAGGCAAATGACAATAGGACAAAACGGCAGCCTACAGACTGGGAAAGGATCTTCACTATCCCTACATCTGACAGAGGACTAACATCCAAAATATATAAAGAATTCAAGAAGTCAGACACCAACAAACCAAATAACCCAATTAAAAAATTAGGTACAGAACTAAACAGAGAATTCTTGGCACAGAAATCTTGACTGGCCAAGAAGCACCTAAAAAACTATTCAACCAAGGACATGGAGCAAGGGGAACACTCCTCCACTGCTACTGGGAGTGCAAACTGGATCAACCACTTCAAAATCAAAGTGGTTTCTCAAGGTTTCTCAGAAAACTGGGAATAGTTCTACCTCAAGGCCCAGCTATAACACCCCTGGGCATATACCCAAAAGATGCCCCACTATACCACAGGAAAAACTGCTCAACTATGTTCATAGCAGCTTTATTCACAATAGCCAGAAACTGGAAACAACCTAGATGTTCCTCAACTAAGAATGTATCAAGAAAATGTGGCACATCTACACAGTGGAGTGATAGGGACACCAACCCACCCGAAAAACTTTGGACCCAAAATTTATCCTGTCTACAAAAACTGCAGGGATGGCAGATGGATCAGAGACTGGGAAATGAGCAACAAATAATCAGCCAACTTGTTGAGACCCATCCGATGGGCAAGCACCAATCCCCAACATTATTAATGATACTCTGTTAGGCTTGCAGAGAGGAGCCTAGCATGGCTGTCCTCTGAGAGGCTCCACCTAGCAGCTGACTGAAACAGATGCAGAGACCCACAGTCAAACATTGGACGGAACTTGGGGAGTCTTATAAAAGAGTCTGTGGAAGGACTAAGGTGCCCTGGAGGGGGACAGGAACTCCACAAGGAGACCAACAGAGTCAACTAACCTGGACCCTTAGGGCTTTCAGAGACCGAACCACCAACCAAAAAGCATATGTGGTCTGGACCTAGGTCCCTCACACATACGTAGCAAATGAGCAGCTTAGCCTTCATGTGGGACCCCAACAACTAGAGCAGGGACTCTCCCTAAAGCTGCTGCCTATACATGAGATATGTTCTTCTAGCTGGGCTGCCTTATCTGGCCCTCAGTGGGAAAGGATGTGCCTAGCTCTGCAGAGACTTGATATGCCAGGGTTGGGGGGATACCCAAGTCAGAGCCTCTACCCTCTCAGAGAAGAGAAAGGGAAGAATGGACTGTGGGAGTGAGGATAGGAGGTGGGGCAGTGATCAGAATGTAAAGTGAATAAAATATATGTAAAAAAAGAAACAGTTATAAAATTGAGTGGAAGACCAAAGAGAAACTTTACACACAGAAGAGAAAATGCTTTTTGTTGGCTTAATTTGACAGAGGCATAAGAAGTATGTTAAAGAGGAATAAGTATTTGGAAACCCTTTGTAAACTAAAGTGGTACTCATTATAGAGGATAAATTCTTAGAAAAGAACATGGCTTTTCACTGTAATACAGCATGACTTCTATAAATACAAAATTGTAATTTCTAAAAGGAGAATACTTGGTGCTAAATTCTGATGTTGAAACTAAACATTTTACTCTTTGTTTTGAAAGATCTTACAGAAAACCTATTTTCTTTCTAAAAAGGGTCCTGACACCCAAGCATGGGTCCTCTGGGAGAGAAGCTGGCACTCTTAGCCCACCATCTCCAGCACTAACAAGCACCTCTGACAGCTGGCTAATTGCCCAAAGCTTCAGAGTGACCACCTTGGAACACCACATGTAATGAAAGCTTGGGGGTTTTTTAATGATTAAGCAAGCTCACTTTCTGTTCTTCCTGATGAGATTTTATTGTCTGGAATGATAGTGAGTCAGTACCCTTCATCAGCTAATAAACACACCCTGCCTCCCTCAAAAAACATACCTTGTGATGGTTGGAAAAATATTTCTGTTTCCTTTTCCTTTTTCTCCATATCTTCTTTGTGTGGTTTATATCCAATAATGAAGTCTTCTTGAAACACATGCAGTAGCTGTGTATTTGAACCACACTATAAATGAGATACGTGAAAGCAGTTTTGATTAGCTTGGCACTAAATTAATGAAGTGCAATCATAAAAATTCAGAGAAATTCGTCTCCTTACATGGAATGAAATAAAAGGGCTATAATATTACATTAAGCCATAAAAAATGGATCAAAGTTCGGAACATTTTTTTTTTTTTTTGTCTGTCGGGGTATAAGAATATAAAATCTCTATAAAATAAGGTCATCTTCCCAAGGGAAAGAGACCAACTGAAGATAGCCCCATGAGCAGAGAGTCAGAGAACATGGTCATGGCACAGAGAGACAGCCCCAGTCCTCAGGAGGTCGGGGCAGTGAGTTCCAGCCACACAGCTGCTGCCTCAAACACAAACAAAGGGACATCAGGGAAGGAGAGGGAGAAAAAGAGGATTCAACCAGGGAAGAGGGAATTGACAGAAATATTTATAGAGGGAAGAGAAAATGAGGAAGAAAGGAAGGAAGGAAGGAAGAAAAGAGATGAAGAGACAGAGATCAGTATAAGAACAAACTTACACTGAGTTTTAAATTCTTGAGATGTATAAACCTATCATTTATTAGTGGTTGGACTTTACCACCCTTGTAATACTGAAAATCAGAAGCAGATGGGAAACAAATCTGATATAAAGAAAAGGAACACTAGATGAGAGTGGACCACACAAATATCCATGGTAAAGAGACCAACCCATGTGGGAAACCCACTCTTCTAGATCTGTCTGGAGGGGAAAAAAAGTAACTAGTTGAATTTAAAGCACATTAATGCAACTTGAGGACAGAAAAGTTACGATTTCCTTGAAGGCATCATCAGTAACTTGAGTCTGACAGCCCCACTTCTGCTACCAAAAGCTGATGTGGTAATTTCTCCATATAGGTAGAAATATCTTTATATCCCTTAAGAATGCAAGCACCATAGAAGATTATGAGTAACTATACTTGTCTTATTCTTCATTTTGTTTTGTTTTAAATACATGGTTACTTCATCAAAGTAATCTTTTTTGTTTAAATGCCTATGTTTTCTCTCTCAGTCCATGAACATAACCTTAAAGAAACAATCAGTACAGAGATAATGGACTTTACCACTCTCTTCTCCCAGGTAGGAGGTAGAGAGGAAGCCTGACTACACAAAGGACTGAACCCAAAGTAAGAGTATATGCTGAGATCTCATTCATCTGCATTTTAATGGATCTCATAAAAATACCCAATCTGACGCCCAAGCAAGCAAATGCTGTTTCCTCCCGACTGAGCTGAAATCAAAGCTAACATGGAAAGAGAAAGCACAACTGCAGTCTGCACAGCTGCGCTATGTCTGCCCTCAGCACATAGACACGGAGGTTATAGTTTCAAACTGCTTTTAAATAATGACAGATACAAGTCAGCTGGAGGGCAGTAACTCCTACATCATTAGAAGATTCCCCACACACACACTTTGGGAATCACTGGACACTGGATTTTTATCAAATGATAATTACACTAAAACCAGAAAATATATATAGAAAACAATCTGGAATGAAGAGAATCAAATACAGCATATAAGATCACCAACTGAAAAGTGTTTTTACTTGGTCAGTGATTGCATCCAGTTCAACGATGCAGCCTGGCCGAGCAGTGGACTGTTGGCTCACAATGTTAAACACTTCTCCGATAAGTTTCTGTAAACAACAAATGCAAAATGTCAATGGTCAACAAAATTACCACTCTACTATCAATATGATGGCATCATCAGCACTACAACTCACCCATATAATCACTAATTGACAATAGCAGTTAATATATTCAAAAAATACATAAAATTTCCATTCTCATTTCTGTTTTTAAAGTTGCAAACTTAGAAAAACTGATGATATTAACATAAATGCTGTAACTTCAAAGCACTTAATTATTTCAATGTCTTCAAGACGAATGGGGATAAGGACCTAACCCAATGCCTGTGTGTATGGCATATGGATGTTTAAAACCATTGGAAAGTACAACTCTCCAAATAATATATAGAGATTTTGACTAACAGGCAGGGCAGTCTCTTGATATAACAATATTTTAATTAAAACATGATGCTAACTTCTGGATCTCTTAAAACTCCCCAAACTTCATACTGAGATGGGTCTCTCCCCCAACCCTCACCAAGAAGCCATCTCTTTTAAATAAAAACCTTTAAATAACTGAATGTCTCAGTGCTCATCTGCAGTGTCTTTCTCTGCCCCCCCCCAAAAAAAATGTGTACTGGGATAGATTCTGGTAAATAAGTCATGAGAGATAAAATGGGTGATTAAGTACGGCTGAACCAACTGACATGAATACATTCACTCCAGAGTCAGGGTTTAAAGTGTTAGCTCAAACACCAAAAAGTGGTTTTGTCATTCTGCTAGTTTTATCCATTGAAAACTGGGCTCAGCAGACAAGGAGGCAGATGTTCACATGTCTCCGCCAGTCAAAGATAGTTGGTATATCTAGGTTGGGTATTAGGTTACACTTCTGATTGATATTGAGCATTACCAAATTTATAAAGCCATTGGTTAACATTAAAAAAAAAAATTGTATAAAAGCAAAAAGAAGAAGGGGGTATGGAATAGGGGTTTTCTAGGGAGGGGAAATGGGGAAAGGGGATGGCATCTGAAATTAAATAAAATATCCAATTAAAAAAAAATAAATAAAATGGTAAGCTTAGAAGGAAAAAAAAAGAAAAAAAGAAAACTGGGCTCAGCTGTGACCTACAACCTGTGAGGCTAAAAATGCCAGAATTTCTCTAGAAAAAAAAAAAAAAAAAAAAAGACTGCTACTCAAAGCATATCAACATACCAATAGCAACAAGATAGTACTTTGTGAATGTGTACTGTGCAACAACATGTTAACAATATCTCCAGATTCATGTGTATATAAGTTTAAGATGTGTTGCTGCTGTAACCTGGGTGTCCTGGTTAAATGTTTGTCAACATGACACAAGTTAGAGTTATTTGGGAAGAGGGACCTCAGTTGAGAAAAGGACTCATCAGATTGGCCTTTAGACAAACCTGTAGGCTATTTTCTTGATTAGTGATACATGTGAGAGGGCCTAGACCTATGGCGCAGTGACCCCCCAACGGGTGGTCCTGGATTCTACAAGAAAGCAGGCTGAGCAAGCCATCAGAACAAGCCAGTGAGCAGCACTACTCCATGGCTATGCTTCACTCACTGCCTCCAGGGTCCTGTCTTGAGTTCCTGCCTGATTTCACTCCGTGATGAAATATGACCTAAGACCTGTAACATGAAATGAATGCTTGCCTTCCCAAGTTGCTTTTGGTCACAGCAATAGGAACCATAAGTCACAATAAACCTCTAATTCCAGCACTCGGAATGCTGAGGGAGGAGGATCAGGAGTTCAGGAGCAGCCTGGGCTACACAGTGAGTTTCAGTCAAAAGCTGAGGTGTATCTCAATGGTAGAGTGCTTACCATGTGAGCACAAGGCTCTGGGTTACATTAGCAACACACACACACAGTATTTCTGTGGTTGATAATTTTCAGTCTCAGCTGTACATTGATTCTTTCTCAATCACTGATGCTTAGGTCCCATGCACAGAGACTGATCTGCTGGTCTAGGGGAAAATCTGATTATGAGTGATTCTGTAAGTTCCTCAAGTATTTTCCAACATATAACCAAGACTATCACAAGAACAAATACAAATTCCAGCTAAGGGTTTGTCTTCTCTCCCCACAACTCTCTATCAGCACTATAAGGAGTTTGCCAGTTCGAATCCCATTCAACCTACAACCAAGGAATTCATTCAGCAATAGAAATAACTTCAGTTTCAACCAGCAAGTTTATACTACCGTGCAGGGTAACATCAAAACTAGGTTGATGTGGGTGAAGCACAGAACTTCAAAAGCATCACAAAAATCAATATGAATGATATAAATTTTAATGTGGTATCTCTTAAAAATAAAAATTCATGGAAAAACTAAAATAAATAAAATATGAAAATTTAAAAACAGGATCCAATGGCTTCATTATCCTGAAAGCAAAATAAAAACTGTTTAAATGCAACCCTGTTTTTTAAAAAACTTAGTTAAAATATATTATAAAAAGATTAAGTGTACATACATCCAAAATAAGATTAATGTTAGTTTTATTTTCCTGGCTTTAATGGATGGAAATACATTTGTAATGTTTTCAAAATCATCTTATTTGCATGTAATCAGTAAACAGTCGTATCTATTGATCAGACAGAAACCTTTTGTAGGATGACACTGCTGTCCTTACAGAGGATCTGGGTTGAGTTTCCAACATCCACAGGGATGCTCACAACTGCCTGTAATTCCAGTTCCAGAGGATCCTATGCTCTCTTCTGGTCTCTAGGGACACCAGGCACATATATATATACAGGGATGCAAAACATGCATACACATAAAATAAAAATAAATAAACCTTTTCTAAAAGGGGAAAATGAGTACAAGGACACTAAAAAAAAAAAAAAAAATAGCACACCAGTTTCAGAAAATTCAAACACAAGGTGATTTCCAAACACTGCATTCCATTTACTCCTACTTCTACTGAAACTGCTATGAGGTTGCATTAGAACAGTTGTTCTCCACAGACTGACGCTAAGTCCCTATGGATGAAAATAACACTTACACAAGTCACTAAAGGTGCCTACCTAGAGCCTTCATCCCTACTGACTAGTGTTCATGGTGCTGGAAAGCACACTGCATGCCTCCAAAGGAGAAATAAATACCAACCCAGCTATAAGTTATTCAGTCTACAATGGCAATCTGCATACAAGATACACTGCTTCAATAGTGACATCAAGCTTGTGGGACCAACCGATATCCAACTGCATTTAAGGATCACTCCATGAGATGAAACCTACCCCTGACAGTGCTCTGGTGACCAAAAACTTGAAACTATGATAGCCCAGGGTCCTACAAGAAAACTAAATACTACTGTTCTGCTAAAGGAACATAGCAATAAAATGATTCCTAATGATATAATCTACTATACTCAAAGATCTGTATCTTGCTCATCCATCGTTAGAAAAGCTTCCTCTTGCAGTAGATGAGAACAAATAGAGACCCACAGCTAGAGAGTTGCACAGAATGTGTAGATTATGTTTCCAGGTTTGTTCGTACAGGATTTCTGTGTACGAATGTGTGTGTCCCTGCATCTGTATGTGTTTCTTGTGATCCCCCATACCTGTTTGTTTTGTCCTGCCACTTCAACTACAATTTCATTCATATGTGAGAGCATACCATGTCTATCTTTCTGAATCTGGGTTATGTCACTCAGGATGACTTTTTTTTTCTAGTTCCATTCATTTGCCTGCAAATCATGATGCCACTATTTTTAATAACTGAGTAATACTCTATTATGTAAATGTACCACATTTTTTTTTATCCACTCTTCAGTTTATGGGCATCTGAGTTGTTTCCAGTTTCTGGGTATTATAAATAAAGCTGCTATGAACAGAGTTGAGCAAGCATTCTTGTGGTAGGATAGAGCATCCTTGGAGTATATATACCCAGGAGTGGTATAGCTGGATCTTGAAGTAGGTCTATTTTCTGAGAACACCATATTGACTTCCAAAGTGGCTGTACAGGTTGGCACTCTCACCAGCAATGGAGGAGTGTTCCCCTTTCTCCACATCATCCACAGCAAGAACTGTCACTAGTGGTTTTTACCTTAACCATTCTGACAGATAGGATGGGATCTCAAGGTCATGTTGACTTGCATATCCCTGACGGCTAAGGATACTGAACATTTCTTCGAGTGCTTCTCTGACATTTGAGATTCTTCTGTTGAGAATTCTCTGTTTAGATCTGTACTCCATTTTTTAATTGGATTATTTGGCTTGTTGATGTCCAGTTTCTTAAGTTCTTTATATATTTTGGATATTAGCCCTCTGACACAGAAAGAAATCAGGGAAACAACACTCTTCACAATAGCCACAAATAATGTAAAATATCTTGGGGTAACTCTAACAAAGCAAGTCAAAGACCTGTATGATAAAAACTTCAAATCACTGGAAAAGGTATCAGAAAATGAAAAGATCTCCCATGTTCATGGATGGGTAGGATTAATGTAGTAAAAATGACCATCTGACCAAAAGCAATGCAATTTCCATCATAATTCAAACACAACTATTTACATACCTTGAAAAAAACAATACTCAACTTTATATGGCAAAAAAACCCCAGGATAGCTAAAACTATCCTGTACAATAAATGAACTTCCAGAGATATCACCATCCCTGATTTCAAGCTATACTATAAAACCAATACTAATAAAAACCAAACAGTATAGGCATAAAAACAGACAGGTTGTAGATATCCCTCAACTAAAGAATAAAGAAAATATGGTACATCTACACCATGGAATATTATTCAGCTATTAAAAACAAAGTCATGAATTTTGCAGGCAAATGAATGGAACTTGAAAATGCCATCCTGAGTGAGGTAACCCAGTCCCAAAAGGACATGCACTGTATGTACTCACTTCTAAGTGGATATTAGCCATAAAATACAGGATAGCCATGCTACACTCCACAGACCCAAATAAGGTAAACAAAAAGGAAGGCACAAGCAAGGATGCATGAACCTCATTTAGAAGGCAGAATAAAATAGCCATAAGAGGCAGCTAGAGGAAGGGAACTAGGAGGGAGAAAGGATTGGGAGGGGAATAAGGAGGTTCAGGATCAGGTGTGGGGAAAGACAGGAGAGATGGCCAGATGGCCATAAGAATGAATGGAAATCTGCAACTGATAGAGGTGGGGAGTATCTCTAGGATAAGGGAGGCACCCAAGAATCAATGGGGGTGACCTTTGATGTGACTCACAGCATTGGGAATATGGAACCTGAAAGTCGCCTCCTGTAGCCAGGCAAGAACCCCAGTGGAGTGATAGGGACACCAACCCACCTACAAAACTCTGGACCCAAAATTTATCCTGTCTACAAGAAATTCAAGAAAACAAGAATAAGTTAAGCAAACAAAGAAATGCAGGGATGGGGGATAGAGCAGAGACTGAGGAAACAGCCAACCAATAACCAGCCCAACTTGAGACCTATACCATGGGCAAGCACCAATCTCTGATACTATTAAGGGTATACACTGTTATGCTTGCAGACAGGACTCTAGCATGGCTATCCTCTGAGAGGCTCCACCTAGCAGCTGACTCAGACAGATGTAGACATACACACCCAAACAGTGGGTGGAACTTGGGGACTCTTATGGAAGAATAGCAGGAAGGATTGCAGTCCCTAGGGGATAGGAACTCCACAGGAAGACCAACAGAGTCAACTAACCTGGACCCTTGGGGCTCTCAGAGTCTGAACCACTAACCAAAGAACACACATGGTCTGGACCTAGGCCTCCACACACACATGTAGCAGATGTGTAGCTTGACTTTCATGTGGGTCCTGAACAACTGGAGTGGGGGCTATCCCAAAAGCTGTTGCTTGTGGGATATGTTCTTCTAGCTGGGCTGCCTGGTCTGGCCTCCATGGGAGAGGATACATCCAGCTCTGAAGAGACTTGATGTGTCCAGGTGAGAGGATACTCAAGAGGCTCCCTCCCACCTGCTCAGAGAAGGGGAAAGGGAATGGGGGAAGGATTATGGAAGAGGGTAATGAGTGAGATGTTAAGTGAATCAGTAAAACAAACAAAAAACAGATAGGTTGATCAATGGAATTGAATGGAAGACTCAAATATAAATCCACACACCTGATTTTTTTTTAATAAAGAAGCCAGAAATATATACACTGGAGGAAAGAAAAAAATCTTCAACAAATGATACTGGTCTAACTAGACAGAAGTATAGAAGAATGTAAATAGATCTGTATCTATCACCCTGCATAAATCCAGATACACTGAAGCTGACAGATGAGAAAGTGGAGAATGCATTGGCACAGGAGACAACTTCTTGAACAGACCGCAAACAGCTCAGGCAATAAGATCAACAATTAATAAACGGGACCTCATGAAACTGAAAAGCTTTCGTAAGGCAGAGAACACCATCAATAGGGAAAAAATGGCAGCCCTCAGAGTGGAAAAGATTTTCACCAAAAAAAAAAAATCTAGTTTCAATTTAAAAAGATGAATTTTTAAAAAGAGCCAAAAAAGTAGCATCTTTTTATAGACCAACTATATTCACAAAAGCAAACCTTAAATGCTTAGCATAAACAAGGTGCGGTGACATATGCCTACAATTCCAGTACCCAGAGTAGAGGCAGTAGTTCAAGGTCAAATATTGTTATGTGAGACATCCCAAAAAAAATTTTGTCACCTAAGAATTTTAGAATCTAAAAGTACTTCAGTTAATTTTCACATCTCATTTTAACAATGCAATTAGCCTGCTGTGATAATCAGGATAATAGGTCTGTCTCTCTCAAGGATGCCCACATCATAATTCCTATTTGCCAATCCATTATTACAAGGGGAGACTTCAAACTGCTGAGATGGGGGAGGGGGTCACCCTGGATTACTCATGCAGGCCACTGTAATCACTAGGTCTTCTATGAGGGAGGTGGGAGAAGATGTAACAGAGAGGGGTAGAACATAGACTGACTGACTTCTAAGATGGAGAAAAGTGGCCAGAAGCCAGAAAATGCAGATACCCCCTAAAAGCTTGTACAGGCCAAGAACGGATTCTATCTGGAGTTTCCAAAGGAAATAGAGCCATTTCCTGAAGTGTTAACTTCAGTCTCCTCAGCTCTAAGGCATGAATGATAGTATTACCTTCCTGTTAGGGTTGTTGGAAAGATTAAATGAGTAAATGTTTATGAAACACTTATAACTGGGGCTGGTACACAGTGACCACTGGACAGACCAGAGCTCGCAACTTAACTTGCAAACACAACTCAGCCTCAAACACTGTTCTGACTTCAGGAGTGTGTCTTACAAGTGTAGAAGAATGCAGTCTCAGATCAAGAAGTTCAAGGAGCTGCCTGCATGAGCTTAGTTCAAATCCCCAGATGGCCTTTCTTGCCAGATACTACATGTCAGATGTACATATTTACATGCCTTACAGACACACACGTGAGGGTGAATCTATCCCCATGTCTGCTCATTTTAATACTCTGCTCGTCTGGTACACTGTGTCACAACTTAAACAGTGGGTCACTGATGAAAATTAAATATTGGTAGATTAGCAAATCAATGAATTAATGAGGGAAAACAAATTACATGTTACAGAGTTCCTACTCTAAAAGCTTGCTTTTAGTAACAGAAGTACATATTAAACCACTCTATCTCCAATCCCAGACTGTGGCTCATTTAATCATAGTTGTCCCGAAGTGCGCCTACATACTTGATGAATGAATAAATCTAGCATCACTGGCAGAGATTCAAAAGTTTATGTTTGAAGCGCTAAAATAATTGATATTCAGATTAAATTATAACTTAATATTAAAACATAAAACATTTTTAAATGTCTTTAATAAACAGTTGGCTGAACAGAATCTTTTCTTGATAATTAGGGTATACATATGTACACTTACCAATGCCTGCATAATCTAGTAGCATTCAGTTATGTCTTTACAATAATTAATTCCAAATAGCTACTGCTATATAATGTGAAACACTGCTGTTTTGGGAGGAGTAGGGTTGTAACAGAGTCCTTCTACATACCCCTGGCTGTCCTGGAACTCAGTAAATACTCAGGTTGCCCTTGAACTCACAAAGTTCCACCTGTCTCTGCCTCCCAAGTGCTGCATCAACATGCATGCATCACCATGACCCCCAGGCCTTGCTAATTTATTTACAATTACGTATACAATAATGATCTAAGCCACACCTAGAAACCTAAAATTACAGTAACCCCACATTTGATATATCTCCAAATTAAATCATAAATACCTTCCAAGTATCTTACCACAGCAGAACCATAATCACACTAGAAACCTCAGCATCCTATCTTCATATCCTTATTCAACCAACTCCTATGTCTGTTCTTTTTCCCTGGTTTATTAGAACCCCCCTCTAGCTAGAGTCTGTCTAAACGTACTTAGCTGACCTCAGCACACTCCTTGCTCCCATCATAGTTCCAGCGCACACCCAACTATAAACCACCACACAAACTGATCACTTGGCTTCCCTGCCCAATATTTTCAATGTCCCCAAGATCTACCTTTCCATCTACATAAAAATATTCAAATCCTTTCAATGTCTGTTATGGTGGGTGGTGGGAGAGGGATAAGACGGCCTTTATCCAACATCTGAGAAAACTCTAATTTTGAGGAATACGAAAGCATATGCCAACTTCTTGCTCTTCTGACTTATGATTAGTACAAAAAGTAGCTAGGGGAAGTGACAAACAATGAAAAGGAAAAAAAGAATAAGCACAAATGGCAGTAATTTTACAGAGCATGTTACACTTGTTGTAGACAGAAATAAACACAAAGCCCAGAATCCTTATATCATGGAGCTCTGAAACTCAAATGGTTCAAGATTCTAAAGACTCAAAGGACTTGAGCAGCTCCTGGTGCCAGTCTTCCCTGAGCCACCAGGAGCTAGGACAAGCAAGGAAGGATCCTTTCCAAAACCCTGAGAAGGCCTGACCTTTGACACCCTTGACTTCAAGTTATATATATATGTGGTCAAAACAAACAACGAAAAACAGATTTTTGAATACATGAGGTAAAATTTTTTTTAAATTCAAAGGGAAAATATACAAACTCCCAATTACAGTTAAGATATGTTAACATTCTTTCAATATTTGATAAACACTTAGTAAAGATACACAATAACTCAATGCAGTATCCCTCAAAATAGGATCTGATAGCTGAAGAGTGCAGTTTCCTCAAGCCTCTGGGATTTGGGGGATAAACAAATGTTCCCATGTCTGAGACAGCTGAAACCTGCAAGATGCTGGAAGGCCCCTTTCCAGCTCTACTGCAGCAGTGAAGAACTACCAGGAAAGGAAACTGAGCAGCGGGGGCAGCAGAGAAGAAATCTCTCTCAGACACGTCCAGCTACTTGTAAGAAATGCAGAGAACTCCATCCACAGTTGCAGCTTTTGTGAGCACCTGAACACACACCTGTGCACAAACCCCCATGTGCACATAGCATATACATATAAAAATAAATCACAACAAAAACAAAAACTTAGGGTTCTGGACAGATGGCTCAGTGGTTAAGTCCAGTGACTATTCTTCCAAAGGATTCGGTTCAATTGCTAGCACCCAGATGGCAGCTAACAAGCTGTATGTAATTCCAGTTTCAGGGGATCTAACACCCTTTTCTGGCCTTCTCAGCTACCAAGAATGCATATGATACTCAGAAACACAAGTAAACAAAACATCCATACACATAAAATAAAAATAAATAAATCTCAAAACAAATTTTAATTTAGAGAATAAATTTCAAATAAATAATCTAAGCTCCTCTTTCCATAAAGAAAGAAAACCCAACCCGGGCAGTGGTGGCGCACGCCTTTAATCCCAGCACTTGGGAGGCAGAGGCAGGCAGATTTCTGAGTTTGAGGCCAGCCTGATCTACAGAGTGAGTTCCAGGACAGCCCAGGCTATACAGAGAAACCCTGTCTCGAAAAACTTTAAAAAAAAAAAAAAAAAAAAAAAAATGTACTGCGGTAAAGTGGCACAGAATTTGGGGAGTGTCCAAGCATTGGCTGGTCCAGCTTGAAACCCATGCCACTAGATGGAGCCATGGAGCTATATCTGACCAGGAACCAGAGGCTGGATACCCCAAAGACCTCGAATAAAACCAAATATGCCCAGCAAAAAGAAAGAAAGAAAAAAGACAATGAAATGAATCCTAATGATACTCTGTTGTACTCTAGAACCTAGCATAACTGTCATTAGAGGCTTCATCCAGCAACCTATGGGAGCAAATGCAAAGACCCACAGGCAAACATTAGGCAGACCTTGAGGACTCCTGTGGAAGAGGAGGAGAAAGGATTGAAGGAGCCAGTGGGGTCAAGGACGCCACAAGAAAACCCACAGAATCCACAAACCTGGGCTTATAGGGACTCACGGAGACTGGCCCAACCGAGGTCTTCTGCATATACGCTACAGTTGTGTAGCCTGGTGTTCTTGTGGGACTCCTGTAATAGGAGTGGGGGCTGCCTCTGACTCTCTTACATGCTTCTGGGACCCTTTTCTGAAGTGAAAATGTAAGGGTTCTTTGGGAAGTTAGTTGGATGGTGTTTTGCTGGGGCAAACACATGGAGGAACGGTTCATTAAAGTGGAAACGGTGTGAAAGGCGAAGGCTGACTCATGAAGAACGTTTCACTGAAGCAGACACAGCTGAGAGGATGTTCTGCTAAAGCGAGCAGGTGAACGGGCATGTGATGAAGGATTCTTTGCTAACAACACGCATGTATTGGTCCACCTTGCATTGCATAGTTGAGCTGCATTTGCTGGGACATCATAGAAAGAAAGGCACCAAAAAAAAAAAAAAAAAAAAAAAAAAAAAAAAAAAAAAAAAAAAAAAAAAAAAAACTTCTGGTGGTGTGCTGCAGTTTCTTGAAACTTCTTGCAGACTCAGGCTGATTGGATGCATATGCTGAGGCAAGACCTGTGTTTAGGCGAGGCACATAGAGGACACATGATGTTTGGAGAGTATAAATAAGACTCCACAGAGCTACGGAGACAGAGCTTGGCTTGCTGGTACAGCTGGCTATGTAATGCTTGTGGGTCTCCAGTCTTTACTGACCTTCACTTCCCTGAGAGAGGCTCAGTAGAGACCTTCTCCTGGAGTCTCTGCTGGCCCCTCCTGCTGCCTCGAGTCAAGACCTGCCTGTCTCTGCTAGGTTGCTAACTAGACTCTACCAAACTGGACTGTTAGTGTATCTGTGAAGTGTTTGCAAATGGGATCAAGCTACTGCTGCCTGCTAACCTGTGAAATGAATGGCCAATTTCCAGAGAACACAGAAAAAGTTGCTCCAAAGAACCTTTCTAACAGGTCCACTCCCCTCCCCCCATAGCCTTTCTTTCCCACTACCTCTGGTGGGTGGTGGCCTACAAGGAAGATTAAAGTGTTTAAGAACCATCATTAAAAATAAGGTTTAAAAAAAATTAAAGTTACACTTTTCCTCTTGCTAAGTTGCTTCATCCAGACTTAATATGAGGGAGGTGCCTAGTCTTACTGAAGCTTGATATGCCATGTTTGGTTGATATCCCTGGGAGGCCTGCCCTATTTTGAAGAGAACTGGGAGAAAAGTGGATCTGGGGGAAAGGGAACAGGGGAAGAGGGGGTACTGACTACAGGAAGAAGGAGAAACTTCAGTCAGGATAAAATATATGATAGAAGAATAAATTTAAAGAAAGAAATCCCAAAGCAAGCAAAAGTTAAGAAATAAAGATAAAAGCAGACAAATCAATAAAATAAAAACAAAGAAAAAACAGAGAAACAAAAGGTTCAATGAAACATAGCTCCTTAAAAATATCAAGATAATTAACCAGGAGAAACCAGTCTAGAGAATGTTAGCCTAGTGTATACAAACCTCTAATTTCAATAGCCAGCAACACATAAACTGGGCAACACTCCATTTATTAAAGAAATAATTATAGCACTTAAATATTCATAAGGACAAGAGCCTTTTTTAAAATCACTCTCAATACAAACAAACAGAAATAATTAATAAACTCATAATAAAGGCCAAATAATGCAGGCCATAATGCAAGTCCGAAACCCAGCAAGCCAAGAGAAACATCACAGTGACTAAACTAAAACCAGACCCATGTCTAGTTTTCAAAAACAAAGAATAACAAAGAGGCCAAATATACTCCATCTTGGGACCAGATTCCATCTAAAAAAAAAAAAAAAAAAAAAAAAAAAAAAAAAAAAAAAAGCCTGAAAACTTGGCCCACAGGTGAACTCAAGCTGCACCTAAGTACCAAGAAGAACCCAGAGCTTGTCCTCGGCCAGAGTTACTCCCTAGCTACTTCCTAGCAACAGTTAATCAAAGATTAGTCTTATTGTTTCAGATGTTCTTTCAGAGCCCTTGTGATTATATATGGTCTTGCTTCAGAGCACCCACCTAACAGCTTACAGTAGACAACATTCATTAGATACTAGCCACACTGGACCCCGCTCCTCCCTTACAGTAGACAACATTCATTAGATACTAGCCACACTGGACCCCGCTCCTCCCTTACAGTAGACAACATTCATTAGATACTAGCCACACTGGACCCCACTCCTCCCTTACTTCCATTTTCTATAAAACCTTGTCCTGCTGAGTCATGGCTGCTTCATCACACTGTCCTCTGAGCAGGAAGTGAGTAAGCCCGAACTCGAGTTTGTAATAGAGACCCTAATGTGACTGCATCAGAGTTGGCTTCTTGGTGGTCTTTCAAGGTTCACGAACGCTTCCTAGCACAAGGCAAAGGCTTAAAGTCCCAGCCACCCAAGAGGCTAAGACAAGACAGTAAAAGTTCAGGACCTGCCTGGGCAGCCACATGGGAGGCCAAGGAAGACAGTAACAGGCTCAAGGCATGCCTGAGTAATTTAGTGAGATTATCTCAAAATAAAAAGAAAAGGCTAGGAGAAAGCTCAGTGGAAGTGTGTCTTCCTACCATGTAACAAAGTCCGAAATTCCATCCTTGCCTTGTTATCATTACATTTTTAAAAAGGAAATAGCATGCTTAGAGAAACCAAATTAAGAAATTTTCTTTCCATGTAGTATAATTTGTGTTTTGGTATCAAGTGGTATGGAAGAAGTAAAGTGTGGCAGTCCACACCTATAATCCCAGTACTCAGGAGGCAGAGGACAGATAGTATGGGAACAGCTTGGGCTGCATAGCAAGACCCTGTCTCAAAATAGTGTCACTTATATACATTTAACCTCCTTCTTTTTATGTAGAAGATTTGGTAGATAGAGTTTATTTTATTTTAGCACAGCATACAACAAGTTCCTCCAGAGAAACTTTTGGGACACCCTGGAACTACTCCGGACAAAACTATAAGGAATTTAAAGGTAGACTGCTAGACTCTACTCAGACATCTTCTGCTTAGCATCTTAAATTCACAGTCAAACACACAATTAGCATTAAGTACAACGCAATATCAAATGCATCGAATGTAAGATTCTAGACTCAAGAAGACAGTAAAAGGTTGGGTTGTTACTGTAATAGGGAAATATGTCTACATTTAAGTGAGTCCTAAACTCAAATGTACAAGTTATAATGGAACAGATGTGATTTACTTACAAAAGACCTTGGAGCATTTAACTGGGGGTCAAGTAAACGTGAATCAATGACTCGCAGAGAGTATGGAGAGTGGCAAACTGATGAAAGAGGCTGTAGCACAACTCTATTCCTGGCACCCTACAATGCTCAGGTTAGCCAAGGTCAAACATAAAACAATTAAGAAACTGTTAGGGCTAGCCAGCTGGTGATGGTGCACACCTTTAATCCTAGCACTCAGAGTCAGAGGTAGGTGGATCTCTGTGAGCTCATGGCCAGCCTGGTCTACAGAGTAAGATATAGGACAGTCAGGCATACACAGAGAAAACAAAAAGCAAGCAAGCAGGGAAGGAGGGAGGAAGGGAGGGAGGGAGGGAGGGAGGGAGGGAGGGAGGGAGGGAGGGAGGATGGGTTACGGGCCGAAGACATGCTCTAGTGTGTAAGTGTGTACAAGTTTTGCTGCAGAGCTGGAGAGCCTGGGTTTGAATCCAATCCTGTGTAATGCTGGGTGTGGTAGCAGTGCGTCAGTAATGGGACAATAGAAGCAGGACTGCTGCACTGTCGGCCACCAACCTAACTCCAGGTTCAGTCAAAGCTCCTACCTCAGGAAAGAGGTTAGATAGTGACAGGGGATGACAACTGGTGCCTTCTTCTGGCCTCTGTATACATGCCAATGGCACATGCACACACATACTCAAACACACAGAAGAAAAATTTGTGGCCAGAAATGAAACAAAATTTTCCTAAGGGGAAAGAAAGCCAAGGTTTGCAAAACCTTGATTATCTTTATCTGCGGCACTCTCTGTGCTTACTCTAAGTAGAACTATGACTAGCCAAGACAATTTGTGAAAACACATTGAATTTCAACTTAATAGCAACATTAATCCAAAGACAGCATGTTCTGTATCAGAATCAGTTCCTTCACTGGTGGTTAGACAACAGCTGACAGCATAAAATAGACTGGACTAACACGTCAATGGCTGGTTACAGCAGCTGATCTCGAATGCACTATCCAACTTCACCTCCAACTCCAACTCTATGATGCTAAGTTTGCAGACTTTGTCCCATTCAAATAGTAACCAGGTCAGACCTCATTTAGCTTCCACTATCAGAAGAAAAAGCAGATGAATTTAGAGTATTATATAGCATAGCTGAGACTTTCTCTACACCAAGAACCCAAAATGCTTCCCCACTATGTCTAGAACAAGTGTTAGCAATCAATTGAATAGCACCTGAATACTTCCTCTTGCCTTAAACTGTAGATCTTTTACTAATACTTTCTCTTGTGTTCTGAGGCAGAGTCCCATGTGGCTCCGTTTGCCCCAGAACTGATTATGTAACCAATGATAATCTCAAATTTCCTGATCCTCCAGCTTCTACTGTACAAGTGCTAGAATTACAAGCATGTGCCACCACACCTAGCTATTAATAATTTCTTTTTCAATTAAATTAAAATTGTCATAAAGGTAAACACTATGTTCTGTGTCCTCTACACATCAAGAGGTACAAGACACTCAGAAAAAGTACCTGGTACTCCAACTTCTGTTACTACTCACTGATTCCTTGGTCTTGACCTCCTATCCCAGCATAGACATGCTAGAGTTATAGACTGAGCTTTTCATGGCAAGTCAGGCTGTCAGGCTTATCACAGGGCTAATGCTTTTTTACTCACTGAGCTGTCTCCTCAACCTAATATTTGGTATTCAATACTGGAAACATTTTAGAACAGGCATTTTATAAAGAGATATGTCTTTATCAGTAAATGGAAAAGGCAACATTCAAATATTGAGTAAATATCCAAATATTAAGTTAAATATATGACTTCTAGTCTCCTACATAACTACTAGAATGAGGGGCTACTACTTTATCTATATATAAAATATATAGATAATATATTCTAGCCACAGAATATTTTTAAATAAGTTAGGCTTAGAAATATTCTAATTTTCTACTATAAACCATTAGGTAAAGATGCCTTAAAAGCAATATTTAGATACTCAAACTAGGGATGGAGAAGGGACTCAGCACTTATAGAGGACTTGCTGCTCTTCCAGAGGGCCCAAATTTGGTTCTTAGCACCCATTGGATGCTCAGAACTGTTTGTAACTTCAGCTCCAAAGGACCTAACACCATCTATGGACACCAAAACACACCATATACGCATATACTTGGCATATACGCACCAAAACACACAAATACCCATAAATACGCGTTTTAAAAAAACTTTGTTTTTTGCCGGGCAGTGGTGGCGCACGCCTTTGATCCCAGCACTTGGGAGGCAGAGGCGGCCGGGTTTCTGAGTTCAAGTCCAGCCTGGTCTACAGAGTGAGTTCCAGGACAGCCAAGGCTAACAGAGAAACCCTGTCTCGAAAAACCAAAAAAAGAAAAAAAAACCTTTGTTTTTAAAAATCTTTTTAGAAAAATCAGTATTTTAGGGAAATGACAAGATATTTGTTTGTATATTAAATGTATTGAGGTGTAGCATTTCATTTAAGTTTTAATTTATATACCTTAGAACACAAGAAATAAATTTTGGGGGGGTGGGGTGGAGTGTGTGTGTGTATGTGTATGTGTATGTGTATGTGTATGTGTATGTGTATGTGTATGTGTATGTGTATGTGTGTGTGTATGTGTATGTATTATTGTCTGTCCTACACAAATACATTCTCATTCCCCAAACACCAACTAACAAATCATGGTCTTAGGTGAAGTAAAAAAGAGAATTTATTAGATTAGAAACTAATCTGAAAATTCTTACTGAGGCTTCTGGGTCTGATAGCTCATCTAATAATTTTCTTGCATCAACCACAGCTTGATAGAGTCTTAGATTTTTGCCATCAGATGCAACAAAGCAAGCACTTGCAGAATTGCAATATGTGCCTGGGGAAAGAAAATAAAGTCTTTGGGTTACAGTATATAATTTATTTTTATTATTGACTGAAATATAAGAAACAACTAATTACATCTTTCTTTCTAGGTATACTATCATCCAGAATCATAATTAAATGAATACAATAAGCTTATTAACAAAAATATATAAACTTATTAACAAAACTCAGTAAAAAAAAAAACTATAAAAACTTTAAAATTCTAAAGATAAGCATGTACAAACATTCTGACAACCTATTAAAAAAATATCTAAGAGCTGGAGAGATAGCTCAGCAATCAGAAGCACTAACTGTTCTCAGGGGACCTTGGTTTGCTCTCCAGCAACTGCACAGTGGCTCACAACTATGTGTAACTCAGTCCCCAAAATCTGACACCCTCTCCTGATGTTGATGGCAACAAGCAGGCATTTGGTGCACAGACATTTATGTGGGCAAAAGATTTATACACATAAAATAAAAATTTTTTAAAAGGAGCTTAACTATGGTAAATAGAAATCATTTTGTGAGCCAAACATGACGGTAGTGTCAGCACACGGGAGGCAGCAGGATCTCAAGGTCTGAGGCCAGCATGGTATATGTAGCATGTTGCAAGATACAATGGCTCAAAAAAAAAATAAAGAAAAAAGATTTTGTTCATAAAAAGTAATCATTTTAAAACTTTTATTCAGTGAGTGGTGGTGGCACATGCCTTTAATTCCAACACCTGGAAGGTAGAGGCAGGCAGATCACTGAGTTCAAGGCCAGCCTGGTGTACAGAGAGTTCTAAGATAGCCAGGGGTATACAGAGAAACACTGTCTTAAAAAAAAATGAATAAAAGCTTTTATTCATTTTACAATTAAATAAATACTTACCAAGACAATAACTAGGAATAAGAGTTGGAAGCCATGCCACATTGGAGAAGGCTGAGGTATGTAAAGAGTTAATTCGAGCCAATTCTGACACTCCTCCAGTATATGACAAAGGTCCAATGGGGTCTACACGCCACAGAATCAGTTCACTGTAGATGGCATTTGGGTCATGAAATGTACGGGTTGCTGCATTTCTAAGAGGCTGTTTCGATGAACCTTTTGTGTGTTTTACAGGATCTATTAATCTATTTAATTTACTGTCCGAGTCCCACTGACAGTCTGATTCAGGAGTCAATAGAGCATTATGATGGGAAGATGTCAGCAACAGAGGTAAAACGGAATGGCAAGCCAAATCGTTGAGGTGGAATCGGTGACCGCAGTATCTGAATTTGTGGGATACAGTCAGAACAGTGGTAAAGGCTGACTTATCAGCAAATGTGACTGCCCATTGATTCAAAGACCCATCTATGTGTTTTGAGACCATCATTACCGTAGGCGCTAAAATGTTCATATCAATGCTGTGTGATGTAGAGTGTGGCTGTGATCCGTGAGGATTATCTACAGACATCATCTCTTGCTGTGATGGGGTGGTGTATGAATCTTTTGTGGCATTTACACAAGCATACATCATGATGTTTTTACTAAGAGAGTTGGCATCCCCAGAGGGAAATGCAACAGGAATCCGAGAGGAAAAAGAAACCTGAAAAACACAAATTGATGATCACTATAAGGAGTTTGCCTTCTTTCAAAAAGACTTTGCCAAACACACTTCTATTTTCAAAATGCCAAATCCTAGGCCCTAGCCAAAAAAAAAAAAAAAAAAAAATCATGTTTAACCTCTGTATAGTTTAACTCTTTGATTTATATAATAGATCACTAGTAATATTCTAATACAAGATGAATGATAAAGTTTCAAATATGTTGCTTATAGCTTATACCAAATTGTGTAATTGTGTACCTCAATTATAATAAAGCTAAGAATGATACCATAAAAAAGCAGCTTGATTTGACTTCTAAAACTGAAGATGAGCTTACACCTATAATGTCAGCACTTGGGAGGAAGGAGAGCCAGGAAGTGAAGGTCATCCTTGGCAATACAACTAGCTGAAGACCAGCCTGGCTACATGAGACCCTGTCCCTTAAAAAGAAGGAATAAAACTGAAAATAAGAATACATCATATTTTCAAAATAGTTCCCTTAGTTGCACTAAAATATTACAATTCTCAGAAAGCATGAGTAGTCATTTAAATACTCAGTGGTTTTATTTTTTAAGATTTATTTATTTCATGTATGTGAGTACACTGTTGTTGTCTTCAGACACACCAGAAAAGGACATCAGATCCCATTATACAGAAGGTTGTGAGCCACCATGTGGCTGCTGGGATTTGGACTCAGGACCTCTGGAAGAGCAGTCAGTGCTCTCAACCTCTGAGCCATCTCTCCTGCCCAATACTCAGTTTTTTTAAAAGAGAAAAAACATTTCTTTGAATTAACTAATTGTGCAAAATGTGTGGTACTGATCCCCTTTGAAAACAAGAATATGATTTTTCTTAGTTGCTTATGAAAACTAAATTGTGAAAATCTGTGAAGTCTATATAGCATCTTGTTACTTTAAAACCATAACCGTTTTCATCAGAGAAATATACCTGAACTTGTCTAAATATTCCAGGGTTATATTCATCCAGATACTTCACATGCCACACTAGGAAAGTCCCATCTACAGGGTGTATCGTGAATAACATGTCTGGGTTCTTATTCCACTCTGTCAGCAGCATTTCAATCTTCCGATCCAGCAGCACTGTAGGCAGCGGCATTGAGATGCTAGGTCGGGGATGGGTTCTAGGACTTCCCTCTCGTTCTCCATCTTCATGTTCTGATGATCCTGTACCTGCCTCAGATTCTCTATCCAGAGATAATTCTAAATCAGAAAATATATTTATCAGAATATATACTACATAATACTATAAAATTCATTTAGAAACTATAAATTACCTTTACAATTTATGGTCAACGAAAGTGTTTTCTTGTCCAAATTGAAATTATTATGTCTATTATTTTTAGATAAATAAAAATTATACCATATTTTCATTATTAACATTATCAAAACATATTTCCCAAAAAAGAATATGGCTTCCAAAGTACTACATTATTCAAGGTACTATAATAAGATATATATACAGAGAGAGTATGGCTGGCATGCACGCACAAGTTTGTAATCCTATTTATTCAGGAGACTCAGGCAGGAGGAATTCAAGCTCAAGGCCACTCTGGCCAGTCAGGAATGTTATATCTCAAAATAAAATGAAAAGAGCTGCAGGAATAGCTCAGTCACAGAATACTTGCCTAGCGTGCATGAGTCCGCATCACAAGCAAAACACAACATCAGCTAGAGTTAGGCAGACACCAGTTAGAGTTGTACGCAGGAACAAGCACAGGGCCTGGTCTATGAGGTGACCTGTACTTATAGAAAAGCACTGTGAGGGATACAAACCATGGTCCAGTTTCATTCGTAAACCCCTCTCTCTCTCCTCCTGTGAGCGTTCCTCATCTTCTCTATCTGCATCATCACTTTCATGATCTAATTGTTTTTCAGAAAGTTTTCGTAATTGGTGCATAAATATTTCAGTTGATAATGTAAAATGAAATTCCTTGTTGTTTAACCAATGAACTACAAATCCTCCATTGATATCATCAATATTAAATGCCGTGCCAACCAGAACATTTGGAATATCTGTAGAAACAAAAAAGATTAAACTTTCAATTTGGTACTCCAATTTCTTTAAAAACAGGACAAGTGTTCATCGTGGTTTGTCATATATTTACACAGAGAAGGTGCTAAAAAAAAAAAAGTCAGCATGATTCTACCAGGATTTATGACAACTTTAACTGAATTTAATGGTGAATGTAAATATTAAGAACTAATGACATACTCTTGCATGAAATTATATTATAGTACTAATTTCAAAACCAAATATAACAACACATCAACCTTATTGAATCTCAGTTTTGAGGAAAGAGGGTGGGTGAACACAGCTGTAAGAGGTAAGTGAAGAAGTTTAAACATAAACTGGATGTTAAACTGTGTGGAATGACTCAACAAGTTCCTAGGCACTGACAGTGATGCTATGTTTATGGGAGCGACTTTCCTTACACATAAGGAAATACCCGAAGTTCCTAAGGGTAAAATTCCATGGTATGTGCCAATCACTTTGAAAAGATTAAGGAAAAAACTCCCACACATGTACACATGATCACACGCACATACATGCATACACACACATTTACCAATGAATATGAATGGCTAAATCTACATGACAGCTATGAAAGTGTAATTTTGCTGAATGTCTAAAACTTTCCTACAAGATGAGGGGGAAAAACAAGGAGAAAGGAAAGGACCAGGAAACTGGCTCAGTGATTACAGTGCTTACCAAGCCAGAAAGAGAACCAGAGTTCAGATGCCCAGAGTCTATGTAAATACTAGGTGGGTATCATGGCACATCTGAAATTCCAGCAATCATAAGGCTGAGACAGGATTCCAGAAGCCACCTAGTCACACCAGCTAGATTGGTGAGCTCTGGGTTCACTTGAGAAATCTTGTCTCAATAAATACAATGAAGAGTAATTAAGAAAGACTTCCAGGTTCAACTATGAACCTCTGTATGGACACACACATGCACACATACCCACACATACAACAGAAAGAAAAAAGACACATAATATACAAACACATATAGGTCAAAGATATAAATGAAAATATGATTGGATATTAACATATGATGAATTTACATAAACAGTATGACATTTGTCAGAAAATTCAGTTGGCTCAATGGTAAGAGCACTTGTTGCTCGTGTAGAAGCCTAGATTGATTCCTAGCACCCACATGATGGCTCACAACCATCTGTAACTCCAGGCCCAGGGAATCAAATGCCCTCTTCTGATCTCCTTGGACAATAAGCATGCCTGTAGTGAATACACATAAGTACAGGCAAAAATATTTCTACATATAAAATAATAAAAGAAATCAACTAATTGTCTTTTGGTTATATCACAGATTCAAAAGTTTTCCTGAAAAAAATAAGAGGAAAAAAATCAATAGTACAAAAGCATTTGTGTTTAACACAAATTTGGTCAATCTATAAATTGTATTTACAAGAGTATCTATAATGCATCAAGCCAAATGACTTAAAAATTATAGTTAGAATAGTATGTAGGTGGGTAAGGCATGTAGCACATGCCTTCTTTAATCCTAGCAGATCTCTGTGGTTTAGGCCAGCTTAATCTACTGAGTGACTTCCAGGACAGCCAGGGCTATATAATGGGATCCAGTTTCAAAAAGAGCATGAGATAATGCTGGAAGGCAAGGCCTAACAGCTATAAAAACATATGATCTCTACATGTATCCACAATAACACAATGTGCAATCCCAGCCCATCTGATTTTCAAGAATATACACAGATAAACGCCAAGCTTCTAAAGTAGATGGAATTTAGTACAGACTATCATTAATTGTATTTTTTAAAGTTATATCTTTATCATAGTCAACAGCTCAAGAAAAGCTTCTTTTGAAAGGTTAAAATTTGTGTAAAGAAATCTAAAACCACCAACATTTTAAAAAGTAAGTTAAAATAAGTTACAGGACATTCTTAGAATATGATAAAGGTTTAAGACCAAACCAAACATAGTGATATCCACTTATCTATGTGGCTACAACTCCAAAGGCTGATAATTATAGATTCAAGACCAACTTGGGGTATATCTTGCCTCAAAAACTCAAGGTGGGGGCAAAAAGATCAAAAGGATAATATAAGTAAAATAACAAACATTGTAGCATTATCAAAGAGAGAAATAGTGAGAACAACAAATACAGGCATAAAGGACAGTTTTAAACATTTATGCTGAATCTTGCCCCTTTCTGTGGACTCTCAACTCTCCCCTCCCATTCCTTTATGTCAAGCACCAATGCCTAAAAATACTTTCTACCTGAACCCCGCCCACACAGCAGCCATATCTGACATGAATTCAGGTAGGCGATTCTTATTCTCCTTCCTTGTTCTAACAAAACCCCTCCGTACCACCGCCAACCTGGCAACAAACCACCTGCTTAAATGTGCCCCTCCTCCCACCTCACCTCCAAACTCTTGGTTCAGACTCAGGGTCCCCTTAGCCCTTTTATTCCTGTCTCTCCAGTAATTCTTAGTGTAACCTACTTGTAGGATCTCCTCTTCCTACCACACCTCCAACCCTCTGTGATCTGGCATCTTGGTGTGGATCCACCTTAGCTGAAGCTCCTCTCGGTCTTCTCACCTAGCCCAATTCTATTCCTCTCTGCCACCCACCAACCTACAACCACTCTCTCCCTACCAGGCAACACAGGCAACACAGGCACCATACTTTTCTAAGATCCAGAGAGGTCAACAGACACCACAGCATGAAAGCCCAAGACAGGACCAGATATCAACACCTAGAACTACCTCAATCATCTTAACTCCAGATGCCTAGGCACCATCACAAAAATACAAACATTAACAGCCAAGACCATATCCCTCCTCCAGAACCCAGGAATCCTGAATTACAGAAGGTCCTGAGAAATGCAATGTAGCTGAAGAACAGAATATCAAAATACCAATTATGAATATGTTAGGGCATAATAAGGACCTTAAAGGGGATATGAGTGAATCCCTTAATGAAGTCTGTGAAAATACTAACAGTAAAATGAAATAATGAAAACAGTTTAAGACCTGAAATCACTAAAGAAAACCCACCTGAGAAATGAACATTTTGGTAAGTCCAACAAAAACCTGAGAGGTAGCCTTACCAACAGAGCAAAAGATTCATAGAGAGTCTCAGGCACTGAACATAATGTAGAAGAAATCCCAGACAAAGATATGTTAAGCTAACACAACCCAGGCACAGGCATCTAAGAAATCTGGGACACTGTGAAAAGAACAAATTTATAACACTAGGAATAGAGAACCCCAGCTCTAAGGTAAAGAAAGTATTTTAACAAAATAACTTAAGAAATTTTTCCTAACATAGGAGGCCCACAAAGCATAGAGAACACCAAGCAGATGGAAAATTCCCCACAATACAAAATAATCAACAATGAATGTAGGGAACAAAGAGTAAGAAAAGCTACAAGGGGGAAAAAGAACGAAGTAACACAGCAAGGAAGAGCCATCAGAATAACTCCCAATTTCTCAATGGAGACTCTAAAACTAGAAGGCTTCATCCCAGAAATGCAGGGATGGTTCAATAAATGTTATTAAACATAAACCCTCACATAAACACACTAGAAGACAAAAACCACATGATCACCTCACAAGATCCAGAAAAGGCCTTTGACAAAATACAACATCCCTCCTGGAGAGACTAGCAGTACAAGCAATGTACATAATAAAGGCAATGTACAGCAAGCCCACAGCCTAAGTTGATTTCCATGAAAATCTGGAAAAGACAAGAATGTCCACTCTCTCCATACCTATTCAAGATGGTACGTGACATCTCAGCTAGAGCAGTAAGACAACTGAAGGAGATCAAGGGGTAAAAATTGGAAAGGAAGAGTTCAAAGTAGAGCTGATAATCATTTCCAGATTAATAGATGATAATAATTTTATACATGAAATGAAAGACCTTAAAAACTCTACCAGGAAACTTCTCCAACTGATACACTTTAAACAAAGTAGCAGGAAACAAAATTAACACACAAAAATCAGTAGCCCTCCTATATACAAATGACAGACTGAGAAAGAAATCAGGGAAACTATACCTTTCACAATAACAGGATAACGCTAACCAAGCGAATCAAAGACCTGTTAAGAAAAACTTTAAGACACTGAAGAAGATATCAGAATCTTCTCCCAGATCTCCCTTGCTAAGGGATCAATAGGATTAACATAGTGAAAATGGCCAAATGCAATCTGTTGGGGGCCGACTTTTAGCAGAAAGCGGCTATCAGCTTTGCAGCCATCTTGAGCCATATACCCTGACATGAGACTTGGATTACAATAGCCTACAACAGCTGAGAACACTCCGATAATCTTGGTTTAGATACCTTGAGATTAAAGGTGCGTGAGATTAAAGGTGTGTCAGATTAAAGGTGTGTCAGATTAAAGGTGTGTAACTTAAGAGTATGACTTAGAAGTATAGAGATCAGAGTTAGAGACAAGACCTAAGGACATGATTAAAGGTGTAACTTAGAGGCGTGGGTTAGAAGTAAGACATATAAAAGGATAGACAAAGAAAGTAACAGATTACTTGAAATCAGACAGGAGACACTTAGAGGAAGAGAGACTGAAGAATAAACAGGATTGAATCACACCCTGTCTGGTCTCCATTCTTTGAGTCTGCCCTCACCCTCGCTCTTGCTGAGCCCCGACCGGCAGACCAGAGCGGCAGCTTGGGCTGGGATACAGTGGCCGCCCAAACGTGGGTCGGCCCGGGCCTCAACATTTTGCCTGGGTTGCGACATTTTTTGGCTGCCCCAACGTGGGGCTAGTGTGGACCCCAACATTATTTTGGCGCCCGAACAGGGACTCGAGCTTGGGCCTCAACACTATTTTGGCGCCCAACGTGGGGCTAGTGTGGACCCCAACAGCAATCTACAGATTCAATGCAATCCCTATCAAAATCCCAACACTTAGGTGAAAACACAAAGTGGACAGGAGCTCTAATCTCTAACCAAGAAGGTATCTCCAACTGACATCAATGGAAAAAGAAAAACTTAGTTTTCTCTAATGGAATCTCACGAGGTATATAAAACCACACTTAAGGGCAGGCCCCACACCCAGCAGTAGAAGGCAAACACAAAACAAACTGCATGGTATTTTGGAGGTGTTTGTTTGTTTGTTTGTTTGTGTCTCATGTTGCTCTGTTTGGGCATTTTTTTACCTTACCAGTCTTTTGCTAGTATATTATGGTATCTGATTTTGATTTTCAGTTTGTGTATGCGCATGTGTGTGCACAAATATACATATGCTTCTTGTATTGTTTTTTGGTTTTTATTTTTTTATTCCTTTTTTTATTATTTGCCTCTTTGTTTTCTAAAGAGAGAAAAAAGAAGGCATCAAGTTAAGTGAATGGGGAGGTGAAATAGATCTAGGAAATAAGAAAGGAAAACAATGATCAGAATATATTGCACAAAAATATTTTCACATAAATATTATTTATATTTACTAATAATGATATTAGTAGTAACTATGTATGTCTAAAAAAAAGATAAATTTAACTTAGTAATAAATTTTCTTCCAAAAATATAAAAAATGTAATTTTAACAAGTAATCAAAGGAAATAAAACTATTAGCAAAAAATTTTTCATTCTATTTTATACTATCATAGGAAATCCTGTGTGTATATTACAACAAGCTTCAATTTAGAACAGTCATATTTCAAGGTCACTGGATAGCACACATCTGTAACCACTGTTTTAAAGATCAGATTCTAGGAATTGTATTCAGCAAGTATCATCATTATATAAACAAGCATTTAAAAATGAAACCCTTTTCACCCTTATGCAACAGACCTCCAATTGATAAAATAGGACTGGATTTATATAAATACAGTTCTATCATCAATGCAGCAAGAAATTTACAGTGTTTCTATATATTTTTAGACCAAAAGAAAACATAATGCCCTTAAAGAGAAGCTCTCAAATATGCTTTGCCAACATAAAACCTGCTTCTGTTACTTCTTAGCCAGATAAGAAGACAAGCTAGAAGGAAATACCAAGGCTAAAAGAGAAATATCTTTCTAGCTAAGGATAGGCCAAGAAAGTCTGCATATATAGAAAATAAGCTATGCCAAGATATAAACTACTTAGATAACGATACAAAAACAGTTAAACTATGAAGAGAATATGCTAAATACCCAAGCTAATACCATTTGTGTGTCCAGGCTCAAGCACAGTTCTGATTTACTTGTAACCTTTGTTGTATTCTAGACAAAAATATTCAAATGTATTTATGGAAATTATACCCTTAAAATTACAGAGAGCCAACTGAAGAAGGATTACCTTGTATTATATTCTCACTCTAAGAAGTATTTTAAAGGGCAACATAAAATAAAAACCAGGTTATAAAAGTAACACTGTTCTTCATTTACTTGCTTACTTCAGCTCATTTATACTACATGGTACCTGTGGAAGGATTGATGCTTGCTGCGATATGAAAGTGGCACAGTGCATTGGCATGGTGAGAAATGTGTCTGTGAACCTCGTGGGTTGCGGTCTTGTCAGGCATCAGTTCAGCATGAGTTACAAGAACAGAAGATCTCCTTTGTCCTTTCCTTAAATTCTTCAAATGGTGTATTGTCTAAAATAGAAAAGTATGCCAACCAGAGAAGTCTTTTCATTACTCAGAATTTTAAGACTGGCCTCCTGCAGAACTGATGATTTTAAGATAAGCTTTTTTGATTACAGTAGAACAATTTTAAATATATGTTCCACAGTTCTTAAAAATATATATAGGTTAAGGCAAAAGGTAGTTGTTCAAAAATACTTACTTGTGGTATCTATAAACTGAATAAAATCTCCCAGTTAATATTAGGAGATTCAAATTTTGTGGCATGGGGAGGGTGGGGGGAGCGGTGCTTTAGGGGTATCCCATATTTACTACTCAAGACAACCAAAATAAAGTCCCTGATTCTTCTTTCCTGGGAGAAATGCCTCCTAAAACTCACTGAGAATTAGATTGACCTAAACAACAAAATTCATTATCTCCAATATAAAGAGAAAAACAAACTATAAAACGCAATAGAACCACTTAGAACAGGCAGAACTGCCCTCCTTGAAGCTGTGGCCTACGCTCACAAAGTACCTGCTGGGGACAGAGGCCAGAATATTACACTCTCAGACCAGTAGTCTGGCACTGCATTATCTATCTCCCAGGCCCCTGGCATGTAAGATTCACATTAAGATGCAACTATAAGGTCAAAACTCTTACAGCAGGCCTGCTCACATGCATGATTTAGGACACGGGGCCATGGCCATTCTTAGGATAACTTCTTCATATCACAACCCCCTTCTTAGTCTATAACTTACCTTACCCCCAAATACCATGCTTTATTAATCTCCCAGTCTTTTCCCTTCTTCTTATAGTCAATAAATAACAATAAGCTCCCCAATGCTTTTCTACTGAAATCCTGTATCTGACCCTCCTTTTTAGTTTTCCAAGCATCGTCCCTTTGTTTGCAGAAAGCAGTATCGTTTCGATGTATGTTCTCTGGTGTCTCCCCGCTATGAATCCTCTGCTTTCTTGGACTTCCTAGTCCAAACTGCCTGAAGTTTTTTTAATAGATACTTGACATTCAAGGAAAACATAATACTTTTAATTTTTCTTCTAGAAACAGAAAAATATAATTTAAAAGTACACACAATTAAATAAACCTAGAAGTGAGGGTTGCATAGGAAATGGCATCAGAAATCAGTGTGCTAGACAAGTTCTCCCACTGAAATATCTCCTAAGCCCTGACCTGCAGCATTGAAACCCAGCTGTACCCTACAGAGTACACCTGCAAGTAGGCTTTTCTTTTTAAAAAAAAAAAAAATTTAAACATTACTAATAACAAGTCAGCAAAAGCTTATCAGATCACTGACATACATGTTTTGCTAAAAAGATGTGTATCAGATGTCAGAGAGGACAAAGACTTAGTCACCAGATATTTATGCATAACTTGAAAATAAAACATACACAAATATATAAAAATAATAAGCATCTAGTTAGTATTTCAGTACTTTGTCCCATTAAATTTCTCTATAAAAACAAAAACATCACTTGAACTATTCTGACTTACTTTTAATTCACTGAGGTTTTGGCTATTTTAGAAATGTATGACTAGTACTCAGTCATGGAGAGTGAGCAAAGCCACTGGAGCCGCCTTGCTTCATGTAAGACTCATACTTGAGCACCAGTCTTAAAATATAAAACTCAAAAGATTTCTGCTTGATAAAACAAAGCCATTTTAACCATGCAGTCATTAAATTATTTAAGTACATTAACATACAAGTGTAACTAGTAATGAGTGATGTTTATAATATATAGACATTTCATACAATATGTTAATTATATAAAGAAAAATTATATATATGTATACACATACACACACACACATATATAAAAAAAAAAATCCATCATCTTTTCTGTCACCCTCGTCTAACATGGTTTTAGAATATGGCTGTCTTGGGCTAGAGAGATGACTCAAAAGTTAAGAGATCGGTTATTCTTCCAGAGGATCCAGGTTCGAATTCCAATACCTACATGGTGGCCCACAACCATATAACTCCAAAAGATCTGAGGTCCTCCTCTTCTCACATCTATGAGTACCAGATATACATGTACTGCACTTATATACATGCAGGCAAAACACTGATACACATAAAAATAAGTAAAAAAGTATATTTAGAATAAGGGTGTCTTCCTTGTATGATAACAGTTACATGCATATTTACTATATAAAATATCTAGTAACTTCAAATACTATGTACGTTTCATTTTATTCCTTATCATTTTATACAATGTTAGAAATGAATTTTATCGCCCAGCGGTGGTGGCACACGCCTTTAATCCCAGCATTTGGGGGGCAGAGGCAGGCGGATTTCTGAGTTCCAGGCCAGCCTGGTCTACAGAGTGAGTTCCAGGACAGGACAGCCAGGGCTACACAGAGAAACCCTGTCTCAAAAAACCAAAAAAAAAGAAAGAAAGAAGGAAGGAAGGAAGGAAGGAAGGAAGGAAGGAAGGAAGGAAGGAAACAAAGAAATGAATTTTATCCTATTTTGTTTTGATTTGTATTCTATTCTATTTTTTCTATCCTGAGACAGAGTCTCATGTAGCCCAGGCTGGCTTCCAACTTGCTATGTAGGTAAGGCTGATTTGAACTCCTTGATCTTGCTTCTATCTCCCAAGTGCTGGAATTATAGGTATGTATACCATACTACAATGGAAATACATATATATTTAATTCGTTTATGTATATGAGTGTTTTGCTCATACATATGTCTGCATACCACGTGAGTGCCTTGTACAGAGGTCAGAAGAGAGATCCCCTCTACTGGAGTTATGTGTGTGTGTGAGTCACTATGTGGATCCTGGGAATCTAACTTGGGTCTTCTGCAAGAACAAATGCTCTTGATGGCTGAACCATATATCCAGCCTGCTCATACATATTTTTAAAGTGGAAAAATTATTTCACTTTCAAAGTATTCAGCAAGAGTCACTGCACAGTAATGATGTGAGTTCACTTGTGCCTAACACAGCTATTTTGAGACAGAGCTTCTTGCAGCCCAGGCCAACCTTGAACTCCCTATGTAGCTAAGGATGATGACCTTGAATTTCTCCTGAGTGCTGCAATTCCAGATGTGCAGCACTTGCCCAATGTCTAGCACATCTTTTGTTAACTGCTTTCTGCTCCTGTTGGGCTGCTGCTCTTTTGTTTTGAGACAGCCTTATATTAAGGCCCAGACTGGCCTTAAATCCCAGTCCTCCTGCCTCAGCTTCTCAGGTGGAGAATCACTGGCAGGGAACACCAAATCCAGGTCTACCACCCAGAGCTTCTCTCCTTACATCTTAGTAACCATCTTTAGTCTTAAGCAACAAAAAAAATAAAAAATAAAAACAAAACATTTAAAAGTAAGTTCAAGGACTTTTACATATTTGACAAATGCTAAGTACTCTTACAGATTTGATATTTGACCTGCAAAATGAAAACATTAAATTTATGTTACTTATCTAGACTATATGACTAAAACCATCACTGTCTTTAGCTTTATAACAGCACACTGAATAATCTCATAAGTATAATTTAAGTATTCACTATTAACCTTATCACATATTCATGTGCACCATACCCAGCAAAATCCATTACCACTTTACATATAATACCTCAAGAGCATGCTGGATTCTGTCTTTGTGTTTTCCAGTAGGAGAAAGGTTGCTGGCAACACTGGAGGTAGTGGTCTCACAAATCTGCTCACCCAAAAGGCAGTCTTCAGGTAACAATGTTTCTGCCCAGAGCCGACACACACCATCATGACATGAAGTCAGTAAGACATTACAGACAGAGCCCCTAGCAGCAAAGAGAAACACATAATGCTATAAGTATCAGTGCCATCCATGAATTAAATGCTACTAGCATTGACTCTTCCTGTACTAAGATGACATTAATATAAAACACTGTGTGAAAAAGTAATTCACTAAGACCTTAAAATTGCTCCCTGGGATACCATAAGAACTGGGAAATAGTTTTGACAACAGCCATAGGAATTAGCACTTGGCTGTACATGTGCTATTTAAAACGAGGCTCTAAGAAACATCAGTATCTTCTAAACAAACTGAGAGCAGAAGGAAGCTTAACTGTTTTAAGTTAAAGGATGGTCATAATAAAAAAAATCATTAAATAATTGTTTAGTTTATGGCAGTAGTTCTATCATTTCTGACAACTTGATAATCCAAACAGGTGTAAATAGGCAATCAAAGAATCACAATATAACCATAAGAATATCATTACAAACTATAAATCAATGTCATTAAGTTAAAGATAGTAAAAAAAAAATTGTGTAATATATCAAACAGCTGAATACATTAACTACTTATAAAATATCAAAGAAATCTGTGTGTGTGTTTTGTGTGTGTGTGTGTGTGTGTGTGTGTGTGTGTGTGTGTGTGTGTTGTATCTATTGGGAGCTGATGGGTTAGTGGGTCAGACCCAGAGCATTGTGCACACAGGCACGTGTTCTACCAACTAAGCTAAAGCTCCAAAAATTACTGTTTCCTTTTTTAAATTGCTTATGAGTCTGGAAAGATGACTCAGTGGGTAAAGAGTACTTGCTGCTCTTGTAGAAGACCAAGGTTCAATCCCAGCACCCACATGGCAGCTCACAACCATCCCTAACTTCAGTTCCAGGAGATTCAATGCCCTCTGCTGGCCTCTATGAACCCTAGGCAAAGATGTGGTACACAAATGTATATTCAGGCAAACACAATACATATAAAACAGAAAGAAATAAGTCTTGAGACTAAAAAAGGTGGTTTAGTGGCTAAGGGAACTTGGTGCTCTTCCACAAGATCAGGGCTCGGTCCCTCCATTGGTGGCTCACAACTCTATATCTGATGCCCTCTTCTGACCTCTGTGGGCACTGCAAGCATACAATGCACAGGCGTGCATAACACTCATACATATAAAATAAAAAATACAAGTTTTTTTTTTAAATTGCTCACATGAAATTTAGCTTTGCCAAAAGTTTTAAACGTAATTTTCAAATGATTACAAGAAACAAAATAACCTTTTAAAACAGAAATATAAGCTATTAATTATTTTGTAACTACAATATACAGAGGACACTGAATAAAACAAAGATTCAAAAGGAAGTGCACCCTTAGCAAGGTGAGGACTTCAGTCCCTGAATTTAGAATTCAGGATTCACTGTCTCATTTTGAATGGATCAAATAAATCTTTCATTTGGACTCCAAAGACAGATAAATTCACTGTTATCTCCATATCATGTGCCATTTCTGTCATATATAAACTGTAAATTATATTCTTACCACCATGTACATTAGTAATAGTTGATTACTCTCCCTCAACGTGTACATCCTATTTACAAGCAAAAATATCATTTTTAGAATCTTCTACTACTAATGTTACTATTCACAATACTGGCTAATGTGGTCTGGACAGTATGTGCTGTGGCCTGTACTAAATATATACACTTCATGCACACAAGCACATCTGTGTCACCACTCTCTGAAATGGTACTATTACTACCCTCATTCAGCAAAGAGAAAAACTGAGACAGAGAGCTTTAAAAATCTATTCACACGCTCACAGAGCTAATGACAGATGTAGAAGCTGAATTCAGATGGCTTGACTCCGGTTTATTCTGTTAGTCACAACCTATCAGTACAGTAAAGATTCCATTTTCATTATTTTATAAACATTTAAGAAAAAATAAACATTGTACGAAACATGCATCCAACCTGGGCATATACTTGCTAGTTTTCCGCCATGAGAAACCTGTCACGGCTCGAGGGTGTGCCAAGTAAACAAAGGAGAACTGAGTGCAAGCCCGTCTCCTTTTCACTTCATGAGGATCTTGAGGTATGATTGAAGACTTCCAGCCAGTCATAGGGTACCACACTTTCAGAAGACAATCATCCTGCAAAAGATACAGGTCCATATAAAATTATTTTGTTATTCAAAATGTGGTAGTGTAAGCTGTAAAACAAGATATATCATTAAAATACAGTATGTAACTGACATACTACAAAAACCAAGCCTAAAATGACATTTTATTACTTTAAAGAAATAAATGAGCAATTATTCATTATCAACCTTCTCTGTACAATGACATTTTTCAAACAGAGACTAATGTAACATAAAGTCCTGCAGATGAGTGGCGAGCAGATACTAGTCCCTTGGATATAACAAAGGGGAAAAAACAATGTGTTATCTATCAATCACTGTTCTCCTGTTTTAAGGTATCTGCAAGGGTGAAACCATCTTAAATATAGACTATTTCCTGCTCTAAGTTAAGAACCAGAAAAACTTTTTCTATAGGGCCAAATTGATGACAATAACCAAGCCGGCCATCATAGGTCTGTGGCACAGATTATTGTTTGTGGGTTTTTTTTCTCTTTCCCCTTTAGGAATGTTAAAAAAAAAAAAAAAAAAAAAAAAAAAAAAAAAAAAAAAAAAAAAAAAAAAAAACCAGCCAGGCGGTGGTGGTGCACGCCTTTAATCCCAGCACTTGGGAGGCAGAGGCAGAGGCAGGCGGAGTTCGAGGCCAGCCTGGTCTACAGAGTGAGTACCAGGACAGCCAGGACTACACAGAGAAACCCTGTCTCGAAAAAAACAAAATGTAAAAAAACAAACAATGAGGTTGGAGAGACTGCTTGGTGGTTAAGAATACTATCTGTTCTTCAAGAGGACTGACTCAGCTGTAATTCCCTGGACATGGTGGCTCAGAACTACCTGTAACTCTAGTTCTGGATATTTGGTGGTACCCTCTTTACCCTACTTGAGTACTGAATGCATATGGCACACATATATATATGCATGCAGGCATATTTACATACATGTAAAATAAAAATTTTTTAAATTTTAAAGGTTAAAGACAAGAGCTGGAGAGTTGGCTCAGTTCAGAGCACTTGCTGCTCTTAAAGAAGGCCTGGCTTCAATTCCAGCACCCACATGGTGGTTCACAACCATCTGTTAACTCCAGATTCAAGGAATCCAACACCTTCTTCTGACCTCTATGGGTATCAGGCATGCAGATGGTACACACACATACATTCAAGGCAAATACTCATATACAATAAAATAAATCTAAAAAAAAAATTAAACAACAATGTAACAACATAAAACTATTGTTAATTTATTAATTAAGAAAATTGTAAAAACCATTTGTTAGTACTTGGTTAATAATAAGCTTCCTATAAGTGATTTGCAAAGATTCAGCTAAACTATTAAACCACTTCTATTTCTAAAGTATGACAACAGCACTGATTTTACCATGTGAACTGTGTGTGTTGACATCCATGTTAAGTATGCAGCTGCATGCATCTATGCACACACAAGTGGAAGCAGAAGAGGACCCAGAGGACTTCAGGTGTTTTCCTCTATCATTCTGTGCTTTACTGCCTTGAAGCAGCGTCTCTCATTAAATGAGATGCTCATCATTTTGGCTCGTATGACTAGCCAAAAAGCTTTTGCAACCCACCTATCTCCTCCCTCAGAATGCTAGAATCACAGGCTTATGCAGCCAGGTCCATCTTTCTATGTGAGTTCAGGTTAAATAAGAGGCCCTGTCTTAAAATATAATAAACAAACAAGTAAACACAGTGGAGAGTGAAATATACCAGATGTAGACCTCGTTCTTGCACACACACATACCACCACCAAAAACAACAAAACAGAAGGAAGATTCTCACTACTATAAAAAGGCAGCTAATATTCTGAGATGACAGCAATGCTCTCTTAATGCTGATTCTCTCAGTGGTCTTTAAATTTGTCAAAATCCATTGAAAGATGCTAAATTATCTCAGTAAGTTAATTTAAAAAGAAAAAAATGACAAGATTTGTGTATTCATTTTTTTCCAACCTAAAGAAAACACTCTGCAGTCCGGGTCCTTTATTTCTCTTTTGCACACTAGGCCATGAATTCAGATGGAATGACCTCCAGCGGCTCCGGCTCTTCTCCATTAGTCCTCACAAAGTGTGCTCCTCTGGGTGGCATAGGCTGGAGCTTCAGCTGAACCCAGGTGCCTTCTCTTTGGCTTCCTTTTTCTTCTGATCGCTCTCCTTCCCCTGCTTGGGAAGCTGTCTCTGCTCTTCCAGTACTCGATGTGCTCGGTCCACACACTGATCCTCTTGGCCAGAATCTCGCCCTTAACTTGCTTGTTTACAGTGATGCCCACGGCATGCTGGGTGACACTGTAGACTCTTCCGGTTTTGCCGTGGTAACACTTGTGGGGCATTCCTTTTTGAACAGTACCCATTCCCTTGATGTCTACAATATCCCCCTTGTAGATTCACATGTATGTGGCCAAAGGAACAACTCCATGTTTCCTAAAAGGCCTAGAGAACATATACCGAGTGCCTCTCCTCTTTCCCTTTGTGTTCATCATTTTGGAGAGTTAACTGGAAGATGGCAGAAAGGAAGAGGGCCTTGTGTATTCATTTTTAACAATACACTTAATGTTAATTAAGAGTTGTCTGAGGCTAGAAGTGTAGCTCCGTGATACAGAATTTGTCTAATTTGCATGAGGCCTTGGATTCCATCCCAATTAATAATAATAATAATGTTATTTAAATATAAATATTACAATTATTTAATAATAGATTTTTCGAGTTTTGTGGCTAAGTTAAATTGTAGTACATTTATTCACATGGTGAAAAATTGCAGTACCCTTAAAAAGACTTTAGAGCCAGGCATGGAAACACACACACACACACACACACACACACACACACACACACACACAGAAACCTCTCAGCACTGAACTGGGAAGGCTGAGCCAGGATGAACTGGAGACTACCTTGGGCTACATACTGAGAGACTATTTAAAAAAAAAAAAAAAAGATTTAATCAAGTACCATGTGATTAAAAATGGCTCATTAATAAGTAAAATTTTATTTAAGCTCATATAAAAATTCCAAATATTCTTAAGCCCAAGAAACATTTAATTCCACATTTATAAGAAATAAATCTTATCAGCAAAAGTATCCAATAATATTCAAAATCCCAAAAGTAATTGTATTCTCATAACAACTGAACTCAGAGGAGTGGGAAGCACTCTCTGGAGAGCCACACAGCTCCATCTGCTTCATCAGATCCCAGACCCCGCCTTCTCAACAGAACAGATGGGGGTATGGGAACAAAAACTGCCCAGCATTCCAAAGTCAATTTCTGTTCTCTTCTCAAGAGAATCTAAATTAATATTTTATCTTTCCAAAACCTGAGGGAGGAAATAATCTTCTTAAATCCAACATACTTGCTAACTAACCCTCAAAGGATCCTTACCAATAAAATATTCTTATCATTCCATAAGAATTATTAAACAGCTCTTTAGAGAACTGAATACAAGCTTAGGGAAATGTAATTAAACAAGTAAAAATTCTCAGTAATCTTCTAAGGCTGTGTGTGATAAAAATTCAAAGACAACGCTTCTTGGTTCCTGAATATCTAACCAAGGTGGAGGGCCTTGAGGAGCTTCAAATCTAGTCACCCACTGAAGGGAAATATGCTTTAACTCTTGTGACTAAATCCTACACAAGTTCAAAAGCATCTTTCAAATTAATGATGAGACTTCAAATAAAGGTTCATATAATGAACCATGTTATCATACAGAAGTCCTTAGCCAAGTTCACAGTGCCAAGTGGGTAAGCCTAAAGGCACAGCCCTGCCAACCCAGCTGCGGGGCAAGACGAGGCTGGAGAATCACAAGTACAAAACCAGCTTTGGCAACTAAGACCTTGTCTCAATTTATTTAACTTTTTATTACACCTTACTGTTTATTTGTGTGTGTTTCTGTGTCTGTGAGTAGACACACACATGCCATGGTGTGCAAGTTGCGGGCAATTTGCAGTAGTCAGCTCTCTCCTTCAACCACATAGACCCCTAGAATCAAATTCAGGTTGTAAGACTTGCTGACAAATGCCTTTACCTGCTGAGCCATCTCTCTGGCCCCCAAAATATATTTTAAATGGGGAAGGGAGTGAGACTATAGCTTGGTGGTAGATTTACCTTGCTTGTACAAAATCCTAAATTCAACGCCCCATATCACAAATAAAATAAAATGCCAATGGCTCTGTCAAAAGACCATACATCCAAAGCTGGCCTGGTGGCACATACCTGTAATCCTGGGTTAGGGGAGGTGGAAGAACCAGGAATCGGTTACATATGCATATGAGGCCTGTCTGAGCTACGTCAAAAAATAAAAGGCAAGATCATGCACATCTTTAATCTCAGCATACAAGACATAGAAGCAAACAAATCTTTGTGAGACCCAGCTGTCTACATAATTGGCTTTAAAAAAAAAAATCCATCCTATGGGACTCAGAGACCTACACACACTCAGACTCTTGCCACTGAGTGACAGCCCAGCTCAAATGAACCTTTCTTGATTCAACTGTTATATAATTTTAGTATTTCAGAAGTGATCGTTATACTACATTTATCTCCATATACAGACTTATTAAGAAGCCAGCCTTCTGCCATGGATGGAGTCACACACCTTTAACTTCAGCCAAGGCGGCCAAGGCAAGTAGATCTCCGTGTTGATCCATAGGACTCACATGATAGAATGATCAGTCCTTTGACCTCCATATGCTAGCACACACATGAGCTCCCCAACCCCCAAAATACAAACAAAAAATAAATAAACTGATTTAAGAAAAGCTCATAAATTATACTAGTTTTCAAATTATTTTTTCTATGATCTTGAAAATAATTTTCCTTCATTATTAACTCATTCTTTTCAGGCACTGTTTTTTAAAAAGCTCTCTATGAATCTCTGCATTCAATATAGAAACTACCTTTTTATTATTCCTGACTGAACAATCTTATCAAAATTTTCAGTGTTTTGTTTCTCATATCTAATTTCAGTATTTTTTCCTTCCAAAGTATTTGTTGTAGCTGTCTTCATGTGCTCTAGCTGTGACTGCTCCTGTTTTCCCTGACTCCCTATTGACACTTAAGTAAACTGTTTAGGTATTTTATTTGAGAGTGGAGAGAAAGGAAGCCCATCCAGCAAAGGGCTTCAGCAGCCTCGGGGTCTGGAGAAAGCCTCAACCAAAACCCAGCAAAAAGCCAGCCCTCCAGCCAGACTGCTGCAAAAAAATCAACTCTGCCCACTGGAGTAAGTCTGCAAGCTGATTCTCTAGCTATGTCTCCAGGTGAGAATCAGGCAACCTTCATTAGAGTGTTTCACACCTCTCATCAGAGCACCTAGCCAAGCCAAGACTCCTAATCCAAAGAGCCGAGATAATAATGTGTCGTGGAAGCTGCTGCATTTGTAGTCATTTGCTACACAGTAAAAAGAGAGCCAATATAGATGCCTAATGATAAGTATTATGGATAAAATTAAGGCAGACAAAGAGTACAGAGAATATGTTGGAAGATGAGGTACAATTTATAAAGGGGTGCCTAGAGAAACCTTGCTATCAAAGTGACTTTCAGAAGTAAACAAGGAAAGCCATACAGATAGATGACTGGGAAGACAAGGCTGGAGGCTACAAGTGTAGCAACTCTGTGTGTTCAAGTACCAAACCTGTTTGGGAACACTGAGGTCTAACTGGCTAGAGTCAAGTCTACAAAGGGATGAAATAAGAGGAAATATGACTGAAGGAATGATCCCTGGACCGACACAGTACAGTGGGGGTAGGGGGAGCCTTAAAGTTTCTGGCTTTCCAAAAGGAAAAGGAAAAACCTCATGACAGGTTCAGAGGAGTGTTGACACAAGGTCTTACTTTGTAGCTCAGGCTAACCTGACACTCATAACCATCTTCTAACTTTAGACTTCTCAGTGCTGGAACTAAAAGTGTGTGCCACATCTGATCTTTTGGCTTGAATTTTTTTCCATAATATTTTAATACTTCTCCACTTTTAAATACTGGTTTTAATTTTGTGATTGTAACATGGAAGATCCATCTTTTATATTATTAAAAAAATCATCAGAATCATAAAGCTATTATAGTTACACTCTACACACTCCCAAGGTACTTTAAATGATTATGCTTTGAGTCTGTAGATGAACAACAACAACAATCCAAATACATCATCGTCTGTACAGCCTGGACTAAATACTGGTCAAGTGTCTGATCGGACAAACAACTGATAAGCTTAAAGATAACCAGCACAATTTCACAAGTGAACCAGCTCAGGCCAGCTAAAATTCTGTAGCAACTGACACTGATACTGTATAGGTGTATAAAGTAGTCATGAAAAGGAACAGATGAGAACTACGTTTCCTTTATCTTACTTTGCCTCCACACGCCTCGCTTAGGTTCCTCCCTCTTTCCTTTGCTGTTCCTCCTGTAGCAAGACCAAATCAAGTTTGCCCACCTCAAACATGGAGTCCTCAATCCCGAGAGGAACACTGTACTCTCTCATCATGTTCACTCACATGCAGGGATAAAACCCCACATCACCAGTAGTTTTCAGGTGTCTAACATCACAGAATAATCCAGTAGAATTGAGTAAGGGGGCTTGTTTAGGGGTGTGTGTGGGATGGAGGCTTGGGCTGAGATAAATAACCAGGTATGAAGAAACATAATAAATATTCAATATGTAGAAATTAGCCAAATGAAAGTAATTCTTGAAGGTCTGAATATTATGTAAATCAGGCATTTTGTAGATGCTTTGCTGACTTGTTCCTCTCCTTAGAAACACAAAAATCAGACCCTTTTGTAAAGCCGAGAGTCATATCATGTAAAACATGACCTGTATATATTCCATACATCGAAATGGAGTCTAAAGATGAATGCAAGGTGTGATGATTTAATGATGGGATTAGTCTGATCACTTATATACACAATCCTGGAAGTGAATTACTTCATATCATCACATAGGATATTTATTACTCTGTACAGAGAGAAAAATACATATAAAAAATAGAACTTACATTACACGCACGCAGTTTCATGTCCCATAAATCTTTTATATTTTTAATTTATCTTTCTCTAAATGATGTGCATGGAATATGCCTTATTACAGAAAGGCTTGAATTTTTAAGAAGAACACTTTGAAAAGACAGGAACACAGTAAAATCTGGAAGAACTGTTGTCATAAATTTTAAAGACAGTAAGTTATTCATAATGGTGGCTTGTATCTGAATATATCATGGAGGCAATCAAGAAGAACACAGGGTTTATCTGAATGGGCTCATTGTAGCTTAAAAAAACTAGTGAGGAGCTGGGCAGTGGTGGCGCATGCCTTTAGTCCCAGCGCTGGGGAGGCAGAGGCAGGTGGATTTCTGAGTTCGAGGCCAGCCTGGTCTACAGAGTAAGTTCCAGGACAGCCAGGACTACACAGAGAAACCCTGTCCCCCAAAACCAAAAAAATAAATAAATAAATAAATAAATAAATAAATAAATAAATAAATAAAAATAAAAAAACTTTAGTGAGGAGATTATGAATATACCCTCAAGGAGACCCACAAGGATAATAATAGAGGTACAGATCAAGGGGTAAAGGGAGAGAGGCAGGCAACGGACAAAATCTTGTCATCAGCATTTAAAAAATGGCATTTAAAAACTAAGAGAACAGTTATATTTAGAGAAAGGTCCAAAAACTGAACCTGGGTACTACAATACTGAAAGCACAGACAGCTGGTGTGGCACACACCCATAATACCAGGACTCCATGAGCAGAAACTAAAGGATTAGAAGACCATCCCCAGCTACACAGTGAGCTAGAAGCCAACCTGAGATCCATGGGACTGTACCTACCACTGCTGTCACCACCACCAAAACAAAACAACTCTGCCCAAAGTTGCATAAATAAAATAATGCAGAAAACACCTAAAGGACAGTCAGAATTACAAATAGGAAGAGGACAGACATTCTAGAGCAGTGAAAATACTCTACACAACACTATGATGTCAGGTCCAGGCACGTATAAATTTACGCAGGCCCAAGGGATGGGCACAAGAGTGAGTCTTAAGATAAAACACTAACTCTGGGTAAAAATAGTGCAAGCGCATCAACTAAAATAAATGTGGGCAATACAGGAAGATGTGCATGTGTAGAGGGATAAGCAGTTCCGAGATTTCTCTGTACCTTCCTCAGTTTCCCTGTGAATCCAAACACACTCCTTTAAAAAAAAAAAAGGTTTTAAAAAGAAAGAAGTAACTAATGTGTTGACTCATGATTATAGGTTAAGTAAGAATTAACCACAGGCTTCAGTAACAGGAAGTCTCTGATGACTACTAGAAGAGTGCTGGTAAGTGGTCTCAACTGAAAATGAGGAAAAACCCATGTATGACAGAAGGAAGAAAACACCCTTTCTAGGTCCTGCAAGGAGGCAGGCAGACATGGCAGAAACTAAGGGGTGTTTCTGTCATTCCTGCTTGTTCATATAGACTCTCAGCCACTCTCCTGACAATACAATAAAAGTCTGTATTTAGAATAAGCGTTCTCCCAGCTCAGCCACCCCACTGTTAGGATTACTACTAGCAGGCACCACCATACCTAGCAAATGAGAAGAGACTTGTTTTAAAAGCTTATCAATTAAGACAGTGGCACAAGTACAAGGAATGAACACACTGAACAGAGCCCAGAAGCAGATGCACAGCAATGCAGACATTTGATTTGTGATAAAAGTAGCTCCAGAGAGGAAGGAAAGAGAAGCTTTTCAATAAACTATATAGGACCCCTGGATATACAGACAGATACACAGAAAAAATTAACTGCCGTGGTCTAACCATTTCCCAAAATTATAAAAACTACTGAATGACAAATACAAATATAAAATGCCCAGCTTCTAAACCAGGGGTTCTCAATGTAACAAATGCTTTTGGTCCATCACCCGTACTCAAACAGCTTAGCAATCTGAGTGTGTCAGTTTCAGCTGAAATTATCTACTTGCATCTCTATCTCTGGAGGGTCTCAGCTCTAGCCTCGCCAGTCCTCTGCCAATTACTGATGTGTAAAGAATATGAATAAGAAATAAATTTGGGAGGGTAAGGAGAACCTGGGAGAAGTTGGGGAAGAAGAAAGAATATGATTAAATATACTGTATAAAAATATTTTAAATAATCTTTGAAGAGTATGCACAAGGAATACAATGTATATGAATAATGCTGGCTCTCAGAGTACCCACAGATTTAAGTCAACTAATACACTTAAGAAAAGGCATACGGCCATGTTCCTTAAGAATATCCCTCAATCCAGTATATCTTGTCTGATCATTTCCCATGTGATGACTTGCTAATTGTCAAGGGGCAGAATCTAGAATGGCCTGGGAGAGAGGCCTCTAGGCACGCCTGTGGAGGACTATTTGACTGCATTTATTATGGGAGACAACCGCCCACTGTGGGTAGGAACATTCCCTGGCTAGGATCCTAGACTACATTAAATGGAGACAGGGAGCTGAGAAGCACCTGCATTTGTTCCTCTGGTTTTGCCTGAGGATGCAATATGACCTGTCTCTGCAAGCTTCTGCCTCTGTGACTTCCCCATGGTGATGGTCTGTAACTCAGAACTGTAACCAAAACTAACTTTTCTCCCTCAAAGTTGTTTTGTCAGTATCTTATTGCAGTAGCAGGACAGAAACCAAGATGCCTCCCATATCAACTACATGTATCCTTATCTCAATGATGATTCTAGAGAAGCATAGAAATTAAGGCCCTAAGTTCCATGAACTTGGAAGAACAATTACCTCTGTTTCCATAACTACTATTTGAAGAAAATGCTTCAACAAAGCAAAGCAGTGTTAACAGTCTATGTGATTTTTACCTAGAAATAAAATATTTTGATACCTAGAAATAAAATATTTTGATACCACATGATGGCTGCTACACATCTATCTTAAAATATTTTCACTTAGAAATTGTTAGTGATCAGAACTGCTGCTAACTTGCATATGACTGTAACTTTCCTGTCTCCAATGAAGACAATTTTCCTATTATGTTCTTGCAACTCTTGAGCAACTACCTCTGTGCCAAGCCACAAGACTAGGCCACAGTAAAGCCGGACAATTTCACAACTAGAGACACCCAAAGGAATCTCAATCAGTATACTACAAAAAGATACCTGCACACCCATGTTTACTGAGCACAATTCACAATGACCAAGGTCTGGAAGCAGCTGAGGTGTCCCTCAACAGATGAGTGGGTAAAGAAAATGTGATACATATACATATATAATGAAGGGTTTGCCTCTGTTTTTGTTGTCTGGAAGGTTTGGGGTTTTTGTTTTGTTTTGTTTTGTTTTGTTTATGGGAGGAGGAGAACATTGCTTGAGACAGGTTCTCGCTATATAGCCATGGCTGGTCTTGAACTCATAATCCTCCTGCCTCCACTTCAGCCTCTCAAGGGCTAAGATTTTTTTTTCATTTATTGGATATTTTATTTACATTTCAGATGTAATCCCCTTTCCCCATTTCCCTCCACCCAGGAACCCCCATCCCATCCCCCCTCCTCCTGCTTCTATGAGGATATGCCCCCACCAAGCCTCCCACCTCCCCACCCACGATTTCCCCCACACTGGGGCATCCAGCCTTCACTGGACCAAGGACCTCCTCACGCACCTATGCCTGATATTTGTCATCTTCCCCTACATATACAGCTGGAGCCATGGGTCCCTCCCTCCCTATGTGCTCCCAAGCTAGTGGTTTAGACCCTGGGAACTCTGGTTGGTTGGTATTGTTGCTCTCCTCAAGGGGCCGCAAACCCTTTCAGCTCCTTCCATCTTCTCTCTCTCTCACTCCTCCATTGGGAACCCCTTGATCAGTTCGATGGTTAACTGTGAGCATCCGCCTCTGTATATTTCAGGCTCTAGCAGACCTCTAAAGAGACAGCTATATCAGGCTCCTGTCAGCATGCACTTCCTGGCATCCACATCAGCGTCTACCTTTGGTGACTGCACAAGGGATGGATACCCAGGTGGAGCAGTCTCTGGATGGCCCCTCCTTCAGTTTCTGTCCCACACTTTGTCTCCATATTTGCTCCCATGAGGGATCTCATAAAATTGCAAAGCTTCTGTAAGGCAAAGGACACTGTCAATAGGACAAAACAGCAACCAACAGATTGGGAAAAGATCTTTACCAATCCTATATCTGATAGAGGGCTAATATCCAATATATACAAAGAACTCAAGAAATTAGACTCCAAATAACCCTATTAAAAATGGGGTACAGAGCTAAACAAAGAATTCTCAACTGAGGAAACTCAAATAGGCAAGAAACACCTAAAGAAATGTTCAACATCCTTAGTCAACAGGGAAATGCAAATCAAAACAACACTGAGATTCCACCTCACACCAATCAGAATGGCTAAGATCAAAAACTCAGGTGACAGCAGATGTTGACGAGGATATGGAGAAAGAGGAACACTCCTCCATTGTTGGTGGAATTGCAAGCTGGAACAACCACTCTGGAAATCAGTCTGGCGGTTCCTCAGAAAATTGGACCTGAGGACCTAGCTGTACCACTCCTGGGCATATACCCAAAAGATGTTCCAACATACAACAAGGACATATGCTCCACTATGTTCATAGCAGCCTTATTTATAATAGCCAGAAGCTGGAAAGAACCCAGATGTCCTTCAACAGAAGAAGGGATACAGAAAATGTGGTAATTTACACAATGGAGTATTACTCAGCTATTAAAAACAATGAATTCAAGAAAGTCTTAGGCAAATGGATAGAACTAGAAAATATCATCCTGAGTGAGGTAACCCAATCACAGAAGAACACACATGGTATGCACTCACTGATAAGTGGATGTTAGCCCAAAAGCTCAAAATATCCAAGATACAACTCACAGACCACATGAAGCTAATGAACAAGGAAGACCAAAGTATGGGTGCTTTGGCCCTTCTTAGAAGGGCTAAGATTATTTTTAAAAAAATAAATAAATAATTAAATAAATAAAAAGTGCCAACACATCTTGCCATGAAGAAGTGAATGGTTTTAAGAATGTTATTTATTTATCTATTTTCATGTGCATTTGTGTTTTGTCTGCCTGCATGTCTGTGTGAAGATGTCAGATCCTGGAATTACAAACAGTTGTGAGCAGTCACGTGAGTGCTGGAAATTGAACCTGGGTCCTCTGGAAGAGCATTCAATGTTCTTAACCACTGAGCCATCTCTCCAGCCCCATTTTACGAAGTAAGTGTGGGGGGGGGGCGGGGGGGGAGTGGGGGTGTGGGTGTGTGGGTGTGTGTGTGTACATAAGCTTACATGTACCCGCTGTAATGCAGGAGCCCACAGAGTCCACAAGTGGTCACTGGATCCCTGGTACTGGAATTACACAGAGTTGTGAGCCACCTTATGGGAACCAAACCCAGATCCTCCAAAACAGAAACATGTGCTTTTAATCTAAGCCATCTCCCTAACCCCCATAATGGAGCTTTTGTCTACTGCTAAAAGTAAAACTCTGTGATTTTTCAGAAAAATAGATCAAACTGGAACTCCTCTCATGTTGTTGTCTGGCATGGTGTGAAAATATCTATAGTATGGCCATTTTGCCAAAAGGAAATAAATGCCAAGATGTCCCTAATACTCAGAACTTACAGTGACCCAGGAAACATACTTGAGAAGCAGCCCAGGGTGCATTTCTGTCTATGGGGTGCTTACAGTCTTCTATAAGAATAAATGAACAATTTCCTTCCCCAGTTTACGAAATGGCAGAACTGAGTATGGATTTTTAAAACTCTAGAAACAGGAAAATAATTAACTAATTCTGGATTCTAACATTCCACTGAGGAATAGCATAGCACTTTTAAACCTGAGTTTAGAGAGCAAGTAACTACAGGGCAGACCCTAGAAGGGTTAAGTAGACCTTTAGAATCAGGAAAAACAGCACCTAGAAGCAGCCAGAGTCTGACTGGTTGCTACTCTTCCTAATGCAGGTAGATACAGTCCCTCCAGACAGATCTAGACATCCCAATGGGTTTCTAGGATAAAAGTTCACTGAGACCACTCAGTGAATCAATACCCTCTGAATTTCCAAGATCTGACAGCCTCCAAATAGTAACACTGACTGCACAAATCTGAACAGAGTCCAAAAGCTACTCTTGCAACCTAAGAGCCTGATAATACTGGACTGGGCAAGGAAGAAAAGCAAAGGTGGTGAAAACATCAGTTAGCAACAGGAGCTTCGCACAACTAACTGTCACTACCTAAGAAGGCTACAGAGCCAAATAACCTAGGACCCAGCCAATTCTACTCCCGGGCACACTCAAGAATAGCCATACACATGCCTAACACATGTGTGCAAGACTCCCACCGCAGCATTACTAAATACCCATCAGGAATGGCATGGCAGGAGGGTGGGGAAAGAAGGAAGGAGTCAGTAAGCCATATTCAACAACACACAGATGAACTCAGGACTTAATTCTGGGATTACACTGTTTTAAATTCTAGAATAAAATAATGGATTATTCAAACCACAGCCTGTAAGCCACTGTAATAAGTCCCCTCTGTATTTGCTTTCATTCAGTTCTGTTCCTCTAGAGAACCCTGACTAATACACACATAGCAACATACTGTCTGAGAAACAAAGGAAGGAAAGAAGAATGGCAGGAGAGGGGTGGGAAGGAGAAGGCAGAAATTGTCCCTGGATTTCAGTAGTACACATCGACCTTTTTTTTCTTGTCCTTTTGGAGACTGGGTCTCACCTGTAGCCTGGCTGGTCTCCACCTCACAGAAATCCATCTTCCTCTTCTTCTTGAATACTGAGTCCAAAGGTATGTGCTACCTCCTTGCCAATTCCTGATCCACCTACTCCTACTTCCCAAGTGCTGGGATTATAGGAGTGCTCCATCCTGTCCAGCTCAATTCTACTTTTTAAATAGAACTACATTATACTTTTAATATAGAAAAACTAGTTAAATTTAAAAAAACAATTTTTTGAGATAGCCATGCTCTAGTGTATACATCCAAAAGTTTATTAGTAACACAACTGGACTCACTGGATTTCTGTTGTTTTTGTGGTTTTGATTTTTTTGGATTGGGAGGTTTTTTGTTTGTTTGTGGTTTTTTGGTTTTGTTTTGTTGTTTTGTTTTGTTTTGTTTTGTTTTTGACAAGGTCTCACTATATAGCTCTGGCTGTTCTGGAACTCATTCTGTAGACTAGGCTAGTCTCGAACTCACAGAGATCTACCTACCTCTGCCTCCCAAGCACTGGAATTGAAGACATGCACCACAATGTCCAACATAGGGTCCATTGGGTTTAAAAAAAAAAAAAAAAAAAAAGTAAGGTCATCAAGTTGAATGAGTATGGAATGAGAGGTGAGTCTGGGGGGAATTGAATATCATCAAAATACCATGGATGAAATTCTCAAAAGTTAATTTTTTAATTTAAATGTAAATGCATGGTGAACAAGATTCCCAGTGGGTAAGGCCTGATGACTTGCGTTTGATCCACAGAACCCACATGTGGAAGGACATAACTGATCCTTGTAAGTTGACTGATCCCACTGATCCTTGTAAGTTGACTTCCATGCATCACTCACTCTCTCTCACTCTAGCCCTCACCCACTCTGTCTCTCATACACACCATATACACAATAAATGTGAACATTTTTTCATATAATTACACAAAAGTAAAATAGAAATAATAGCAGCCATTATTTCCCAAGTATATACTATCTGTAGAGATCACACCAGGTCTTTTAGAAACATCTCCCCATTTTACAGAGCTGAGAACTAAGCTCAGGACTTCACAAAGGTAACTACCACTTACCATCACTGAGCTATATCTCCAGCCTCATAAACATTTTTAATATACTTCAAGCAAGTTTTGCAAGAAAATCTCAATATATGGACTAGAGAACTGGAAATGGACGTAAGGGACATTTTCAGGTGTTTTGTGAGCGTGCGTGACTTTTTGGCTTACTCCCTTACCTTTCCAGCAGTAGCAAAATATTCACCATCAGGAGACCATTCCATCAGATGTACAGACACTGAGGTTCTAGGAAAAGAAAACCAGTGTGTTCATAACAGTATGTTCTATGTATAAATGGTCAAAACAAGATATTCCTAATATCAATGTCACAATCATAACAGGATTTTCCTGCCCTCATAACAATACAAGGAATTCCACCTTCCTAAAAACATTAACAAAACTAACCCAAAGTATACTTTCAAAAACAAAAAATACAATACCCATACATGATATTGCTACATCCATGTCAATCAAAATCCTCATTATAACATGTTACAAACAGTGTATCACCTTCCCTGGATAACTGGGTCTCCTTACATAACCTGTGCTGACACTAACAGCCAGTCATCATTGCGTTCCAAAAAGTGGCTGGAGCTTCTAAACCTTTACCTCACTCTTATTTTAACACATTCTGTCATTTTGTCAACTCAAGTACTGAACTATAAATATATTTTTTTTTTACTTTTAGAAGAACAATTAACTAAAGCACAGATTAAAAATTAAATAACAATATTACAATAAGTTTTAGTTTAAAAAAGTCAACTTTAATCCCAGCACTTGGGAGGCAGAGGCAGGCGGATTTCTGAGTCCAAGGCCAGCCTGGTCTACAGAGTGAGTTCCAGGACAGCCAGGGCTACACAGAGAAACCCTATCTCGAAAAAAAAAAAAAAAAAAAAAAAAAATATATATATATATATATATATATATATATCAATATCACACACACACACACATATATATATATATATATATATATATATATATATATAGAGAGAGAGAGAGAGAGAGAGAGAGAGAGAGAGAGAGAGAGAGAACGAGAACTACCAAAAAATAAAGATCTTTGTAAGGAAAAACATAACTTAGGACGTTCAGTGAATCACTATTACAACTGACTTAGACACTAACTTGCACTGCCAGATGCACTTCCAATCATTTAAAACAGGAGGGACTTTATTATCGACTTCTTCCTCCTCTTCTAGAATATCACTGCCTGGAGGAGCCCACAGCTGAATCGAATCAGTTGCTGTCAGCAATCTGTTATCTGAAAATTTAAAATAATGAATAACACAGAATTATCTAAGAATAGAAATGCACACATGAGTTCTGTTAGGTCTATAAACTAGTAAGTTTTGAAAATATATAATACCAGCTATGAAAAACACATGGGGTCAGCTCAAAAGAAATACCCTAAAAGATGAAAAGCAGGAAAAAGAACCTAAGCAAAAATTGTTATTAGGAAGACTTGGGGTGGGGGGACAAACAAACAAACCCACTGAGCAGGGTTTAATCTGGCAAGCAAGCCTGAGAAGAGCGGAGGTGGAGCACTGAATCTCAGACGCCCCTACAGTGTGAGTACTCTCAAGATATGATCAAAACTATAAGGGAGTGTTTTTCATGGAATATAAAACAACCCTCATTAATTGTGAACATAAAAGGGTAACAGCTATGTCTCACTATAGGTTTCTAATTTTTGCATTTTTACAAGACAGTAATTTCTTGAAATACACCATAACAAAATAAGGATGTTTCCACCCATCTTATTTATCATTTTGTAGATAAAATAGGAGTAAATTTCATCACATATTAACAAAATAATCACTGGTTCTTAAAATAAAACAGTAGAAGGCAAAGGCTAAAAAGCAGAGAGAAGGAAATTAAGCTCTGTGCAAAGCAATATATACAAAATAGAAAAACCTGTATTCACTTATCAACAAAAATACATTTGTAACTTATCATCAAAGATTATTTCAATTATACATTCAAATCAAATGCTTTATTTAATAATTTTTAAGTATAGCTGCTAAATACCTTGAGGGTCCCATGCTAAGTTGTATGTCACGGAACTCAAAAAAAACTGCCCAGTTTTAAGCCACTGACACTTGAGTTGCTGAAACATGTAGAGAGAGGAAAAAAAAAAGGATGTTTTTAAAATACCCCCAAATTCCACCATTTTGTCACTTTCTTCAACTTAAAACAAACTTATAGATTTAACTATTTCATTACTATTTTAAAGTTACTTCAACAGTCCCACTTACAGGTCATACTGCCATACTGAGCGGCTTGCTGTGCCCAACTAAACAAGTTCTCTCAAGCTTCCCTCTATCTACAAACAAGTTTTCAGTATGTGGGCATCCTTCCCTCCACTTCTCCATAAATCATGGCCTCTGTGAACTCTGACATCCTACCAGTGTCTGAAACACTTCCACACTCTGTCATCCCAACACTGACTACACAGACTTAAGTTTGTGTGTCTGACTTTCCTATTAGACAGCAACCCTTTAAGGAAAGGAAAAATGTCATAATAATTGCTGGTGATTTGTCACTGTTGTTTGACATTTTGTGTTTGTCTGGTTGTTTTGTTTTGTTTTTAAACAGGTCTAGCCTCAAGTAGTCACAGCTAGCCTATATCTTGCTTCGTAGCAAAGAAATGACCTAAAGCTGACACTCTGCCTCCTCCTCCCAAGTGCTGTTATGGGCACTGACTAGCATGACCAGTATATCTGCTTGCTGGTAGGACTGGGGTTGGGAAGGGTGTGAATGAAAAGTTTTTAGGTTTTTATTGTTGTTGTTGTTGGCTTTTTTTGTTTGTCTTTTTGTCTCTGGGGTTTGAGACAGGGTCTAGACATGTAGCCCAGTCCTGATTGTGGTGATCCTCCTGCTTCTGCCTCCAAGCTGAACTGCTGCTCTAATCTTTTGCCTTCAGCTCATGTCACACCTATTATAAAATTCTTCTTATTAGGGCGAGAGATGGCTCAGCAGTTATGAGCACTTGCTGCTCTCCCAGAAGACCCAAGTCTTGTTCCTCACACCTAGGTCAGGAGCCTTACAACCACCTGTCACTTTAGCTACAAGGGATCTGACACTCTCTTTTGGCCTCAATGGGCACCTGCACACACACACACCACACACACACACACACACACACACACAAACACACGAGAGAGATGAGGGGAATAAAAATAAATCATTTTGAAACTTTTATTAATGCACAGAGATGGACTCACTGTTTAAACTAAAACTAAATAAAACTCCCAAGACAACAGATTTGAAATATATATGCAATTCACAAATGTGATCTATTATATTTGAGAAATTTCTATCCAATCCTTTTATTCTACAAGTGGATTAAAAGTTTAAATGACAAAAGTTTTTGGCATAGGATATAGTATTCTAAATAAATAAAAGTGTCCATTTCTTTGTTAAACAGAACAAAAAGCAAAAAAACACAGTACAACATAGTCACATCACACATGTGAGATCCAGAGGTCAGAGGTTATGAGCCTCCATGTGGGTCCTGGGAACCTAACATACATACTCTACAAGGCAGTACGTGCTCATAACCAATAAGCATCTCTCAAGCCTCTGCCCCTGACTTTTCTTTACTGTGTTCTTGGCCAGTCTTTATGTGGGAGTTGAGAGAGATCAAATCCAGAGCCTTGTGCATATTAAGCAAGAGCTCAGCCACTGATCTATACCTCTAGATGACTCTTAGACACTGTACAATTTAATAACTATTTTTACAATGAAAAACTGATGTTTCCATTTAGTTTAGAAATATAAAAACTCATGTAAGATTTCAATCAAAACTGATTTTTAAAAAACCCTTTCAAGATGGCCACAAGGGCTCACATCTGCAGTTCCAGCTACAGTCTGAGTCTTGAGACTAAAGGAGGAGAACAGCTTGAGCACGGGCATTTAAAGCCAACCTGGGCAAGTTAGCAAGACCTCACCTCGGCACACGAGGAAGTTTAACTACTGATGCAGCTCAGTTACAGTGCTTGCCCAGCACACCCACAGCCCCAGGTGATCCCCATACAACAGAACGCAGAGTGCTGGCGCATGCCTACTGCACAACCATTCAAATGGAGGAGGATCATAAACTCAAGAGCATCAGCTGATGAATAGTGAGTTTGAGGCCAATCTGGAATAGATGAAATCCTGTCTCAAAAAATACTTGTGTGAGTGTACATGCACACATACCAAAGCACACACGTGGACATCAGAGGACAACCTTGAATGTCCAGTTCTCCCTTCTACCAAATTCAGACAGGGTTACTTTGTTATCTGCCACTGAATATAGCAGGCAAGCTTCTGATTCACCTGATTTCACCTCACATCTCAAACTGCTCCCAGCTTTGCACAGGTTCAGGATATTCAAACTCAGGTCCCCACACCTGTACAACATCTAAGCCTTCTTCTCCAGTCCACATGTCTAATTTATAAACTGGTTGATAATTCTACCCATATAGGATTTTTCTTAATATTAAATAATATAAAATACAGCACTGAGTATATATGTAAATGGTTCTTAATGTGATATATAAGACCATTTAGCTGGTTAGTGAGCTTACCTAAGTACCTGAGCTTACCTAACTCCACTAAACAAGTATTTAGGGAGGTCTGAATACATTAGATAATATTCTAAAAAACTGGGTTGTAATAATAATCAAAAGAATCAATCTGCCTACTTGTAAAGGATCTTATGTTCTAATTATAAATAATAAACAAACTAGTGCTATGGGAAAAGCTTAAAATAGATAAGCGGATCAGAGCACAGTGGTCACACCTATGATGACATCACAAAGAAGGCCTGTGCAAGAGAGAAAGGAATAAGAAAAGGAGGATTTGCAATTCACAGCCCACACAGACCTCTTTGAGAAGGTATATTATAGGAGACTTCAGAGTCTGTAGAACCACCAGCTCTGGACCTGCACTGAGAAGGCAACGTCCACAGAACCTAAAGGGAGGGTGACTAAAACCAGCAGAAGGGCAGGTGTAGCTGGAGTCAGGATGGACTCTGAAGAACAGAGTGGTGATGGGAGGAAAAAGGGGGGTGAGAGGCCACTTGCAGGCTTACAGTCTTAGAGGTTTGCGCCCTTAGTGAAGTTATACACTCTCTCTACTGAGAAGAAAGAAAAAAGGGACATCAGAATAGAAAACTAGTACCAGAGACTAGTAATGACCCAAACAAAAGAAAAAGCAGTTTAGACTAGGGTAGATCTCAACACAACAAATGGCAATTAGCAATATTCTAGAAACTTAGGTTTCTACAAAGCCTTTGCTAAACTTCACAGATATTTCTACCCACTGTTTGTACTGCCTTCTGAGCAGCTCTATGCTGCTACTGTAAGAAGAGTCTAAGGAAACAAGAAAACTAGATTCAAAAGTTAACCAAAACTAATAATAATAATAATAAAATGAGGTTAATCAGATTCTTAGGATATTCTACTATCAGTGAATACTTACACTGTTTCTCTTATGAGAATTTATACCCAGGGGCTCAAAAATACACACAGCATTCCCATATGAAGCTGCAACCTAAAAGAAAATGAACATGACGTTAGTGCTAAGAAAAGAGTGAAACAGAGATGGCCTTCTTCATACAATAAAGTATAAACTAATTTCATACAATCCAATTCCAATATATCTCTATGGTTTACTTCTACAAATAAACCTGGCAGTATAGTAGATTTAATAATCTCTGCTACCAAAAACTTTAGTAGCCTTGTTTTAAAGTTACAAAGGAAACAAGACCTCAGGTAGCCTGGGATAGCCTTGAACTTGATATGTAGCTAAGGCTAGCCACAAACTCCTAATCTTTCTGCCTCTAATGCTGTTGAGATTACAAATATGTCTATTTTTAAAAATTACGTTTTCTAGAAAATTTATTTTGGAACTAGGAAAATAGCTGAGTGAAAGGCACTTGCCACCAAGCCTGATAACCTGAATCCAATATCCAGAACCCACAAAGTAGAAGATAAATGACTCCTATAAGCTGTCCTCTGACCACTACACACACACACACATATACATATACACACACACACACACACACACACACAAGCACACATGAGCACAGTAAATTAACAGATGTGGTTTTCAAATTTTTAATATTTTTAATATAAAGATAACTTTAGTGACAAAAATACATCTTAGCAGTACATCTCTTTAACAGCAATGTTTAAAATCCAATGGAAAAATATAAAACTCATGAGAAGATCTAAAAAATATGCCAAACAATAACAGGTTTTAAGACTGTGTGGTGGCGCACACCTTTAATTCCAGCACTTGAAAGGCAGAGGCAGGCAGATTTCTGAGTTAGAGACCAGCCTGGTCTACAGAGTGAGTTCCAAGACAGCCAGGGCTATACAGGGAAACCCTGTCTCAAAAAACAAAACAAACAAAACAAACAAACAAACAAAAAAAGACTATGTCACAAAAATGGCTTCAGTTATACCACTGAACAAAAAACACCAATTGGGAAATCATTTTGAAGAAGAAACAAAAAGAAGAAAGAGGAAAATCGCTGAACTATGCAGAGCACCCGGCTGGAGCTGCTGCCATGAGTCTCCACTGAAGGGCTGTGAGGACCAGGACTGTTCTGCTCCAGATCATACCTGAGAAGAAGGGCCTCCACTCCACAAGGCTACCAGAGCCCAAATCTAGCAATTCCTGGAACTAGTTCCCAATTCATCATCCTCTTGAGAAGAAAAGAATTAGCATCAGGAAACAGACCAAAGCCCTCCCTTCTAACACCATTTATTCTGATTATTCCACAAAATTAACCTTCCAAGACAAGGCTGTTAATCCACAGTAGGGCAGGGAAGCTATTTTAAATGCCTGGCTAATATGAAGTCACAAATGTGACAGTTACCATCACAGGAGCTGACGATAAAGGACTAAAATACAAGAATATGGCAGAAAAGATGAGATACTTTAACCATCTTTTCTCAGGTGAGGAGACTAGAAACAGGCTGTCCGCTTGCTTCATATGACTATGAACACAAACATCTTCCATACTTTAATGATCTTTTTGTTTCTGAGATAAAAGTCTTACAGTGTTGCCCAAGCTGGCCCTAAATTAGTAGGTTCAAGCAATTCTCTAGTCTCAGTCAGCTTTATTGTATGTATTTTTTTTAAATCTTTGTTCCCACAAAATGTATTAATTGTGATTATCATGAATACTTAAGTAATTTATAAAAATTGGTTGGAAATTATCATTCAACACTAGGCAAGCTTAAAGCTACCTTGCTTGGCCTAGAGAGAAGACTGGCAAAAAAAAAAAAAAAAAAAGTAATAAAAGAAAGGTAGTCCTCAGTGTTCTCCAAATTAAACACAAGCAAGCAATGCTTATGGAAAAATACACAGTCAGAAAAGCAAGAAGCAAATATCAGAGGCCACCTGAGAATGTAGTGTTTCAAGTACATTACTACCAAGTAATAGTGCATTTATATAACTACTAAGCCTGATACAAACAGTTGAATAAGGCAGGAGAAAAACAATAATAAAGTAATCATAATTTATTATTCAGTATAAATGTGCATGATTACCATGGAGATCCTGATTTAACAGATCCTTGGTAGAATATTATCCAGTAAAGAACAACCTCTAGAAAACCAAGAATGTTTACATACTATAATTATCTACCACAGTTTTAAAACTTTTTTATAATCTTGTAATGACATGCAACTGTCATATAATATTGCTCTTACTGAATTCATAGAATATATATATATATATATATATATATATCAAATATATTATACTAGTATTCATTGTATTGTTTGAAAAATGAGAGAGAAAAAAAGAAAATCTGAGAAAGAAGGCTTTAGATGAAGCTTTAACTATTTCAAAATAAATCCTTAGTTCCAAAGTTGGAATAAATTTTTAAATATTCACTCAACAAACTTTCACTAAATTAACGAGTGTACAAAGCACCTATGTGACATGCATTACATTAGACACAACTCCCTGAACTTCCTGATAAACAGCCACTATTACTGGAGATGCAGGCTCAGGTCTGCTGTTCTAGCTCACGTCACTGCTCAACAGGAAGCTCACTTTGTGTCCAGGAGTAAAGACCAGCCAGCATGCCACAGTGAGACTTCCTCTCAAAAACAAACAATGCTGGGATTGGAATGTGGAGAAAGCTGATTCCTCCTCCCTTAATGGCTAAAGGTTACAGAATTAACAGAACAGCAATGCACTGGAGACTGTGAGGCCCAGAGACCTCTAACACAGCATAACCACTGTTAGAACAAACACCATGTCACCAGTGTCATAGCATGTCACAATTCATATACAAATACTCTAAAAGTTAAGAACATTTAAATGACATCTAATTAAGTGATTAAATCTCTTACTCTTCCATGTTGGTTGGAGCATTCCACACAACTGACTTGGATGTTTCCATGCTTAGCACCAGGGATGATCTGCACACATTCAAAGTCACTCGCCAGAATAACAATGTCACAGCCTGATCCATATGCCTATAAAGGAAAAGTTTTGTGACACTGTAAGAGATATAATTTTGAATTATTATTACATATTATTTTATCTTAGATTGTTACTAATATAAAGATATATCTTGACATATCTTACAAAACAGTTAATACACAAATAAGAATATTAAATATCATATCAAAAAAACATGCCTTTAATCCCTTTACGCACTCAGGAGGCAGAGGCAGGTGGATCTCTATGAGTTCAAGGCTAGCCTGGTCTACAGAGCAAGTTCTAAGACAGCCAGAGATACACAGAGAAACCCTGTCTCAAAAAACAAACAAACAAAACTCATATTAAAAAATAAACCAATGGCATTCCATGCATTATCATTCAAAAACTGCTTTCAACAGGCAAAAGTTCTTCCAGTTTTATACACTACAGCTTCTGTTGCTGCCGCAGAGTTTCTCTCTAGAGCTCATCTCTTTTTTATTATTTTTATTATTGAAAATACTAAAATCACTGAAAACACCAATGAATTCTCAGAATTCAAAACAGGCTTAAGAAAAATCAAGATAAACATCAAAGAAGCACTTTGTAGCAAAAGCTACAACTTAAAGATCTGGCAAAATCAATCTGACACAAGACAGAACGCCACAACACTTAGGACATGACTAGGTAAATAACCCGCCCCGCACCCCCCCCAAAAAAAATGGCTAGCTGCCTTGATAGAGAGATCTACATGACAGTGGCAGAAGACAGAAGCTACACCACTAAATAAAGACACTGTGTTCTCTTTAATCTCAGGGGAAAACCTAGAAGGCTGATACTCCTACTCCTACTACTGTATTATTATTATTATTATTATTATTATTATTATTATTATTATTATTATTTTATTACATTAAATAATATTAAAGAGTTGAGTTCATTAATTTGTCCAGGATTAAACTAGAACATGTCCAAACTTATTATTATTACATTAAATAATATTAAAGAGTTGAGTTCATTAATTTGTCCAGGATTAAACTAGAACATGTCCAAACTTATTATTATTACATTAAATAATATTAAAGAGTTGAGTTCATTAATTTGTCCAGGATTAAACTAGAACATGTCCAAACTCAGGCCTTATGACTTTTACACTCTTTCCTGAGTTACATGTCAAGTAAATACTATTCAGACAGGAGTGTGCTCTTGGGGGGTGGGGTCTCGGAACTTCAAGAATGGCCTCTGTCCATAACAGATCCAAGGGGAGCCTGGGCTGCCTGCAAGGCTAGGCACAAAAGAGGAGATCTTTCTGCATGGAGAAAAGTGGGGAGGAGCAAACTGAGAGCTACATTTCCAGGTAAATATTAGTCCAGGTGCTTCTCCACTAGGTCGCTGCTGACAAATGCTATGCAGTGCTCTCACTGCTCAGTCCCTGACGGGCATTTTAGTCCTCATCATTCCCATGCACTAAATTTACAAATAAGCCCAGATTACCCCAGTTCAAGATCAACAATTCAATCACATCTGCAAAATTCCTTTGGTCCTAAGGTCATCATGAAGGTGGAGTATGGTTTCTGTCCACCATTTAGGACCACAGGTGAACCAGACACTGAGCAATAAATCTGAGTGGACTGAGATCACATAACTATTTCCTCTGATCACGTGAGCACTACGCAGAGAAAACTCTCACATATTTAGAAAATTTAATATACTACTAAATTACATCCCTGACAAATCACAAAGAAAACTCAAAAATATCAGGTACTCCATCTAAGAAGACAACACTTTAACTCATGTGTGTGCATGTTTGCATGCAGAAGTGTGTGTGTGTGTGTGTGTGTGTGTGTGTGTGTGTGTGTGTGTAGGAGCAAGCAACTGAAGCCCTGTATGTACGGAAGTTTACTATCTTTTAGTTCTTATAGCAGCAAGATAAGAAATTATTACTAAACTAAGTTTCCCCCAAGAAGCCAGACAAGACAGCTAGTAAAAGCCAAGTGGGTTCCAGTCAGTCATCAGGGTAGAAGGGGCAAGTGTGAGAAAAACAGAAAAAGAATTTTTAAAAGTTGAACCTTTGAAAAGATTCAAAGGGAAGCACATTTTTCTAATTCTGCAATGGTTCTCAAACCTGGCTGCATTGAACTTACCTAAGAAAATTGTTTAAAAATACATCCCAAACTTATTAAATCAGAAGTTTCTTATATAAAAGAACATAGGTTGATTAGAAGGATGACTACAAATTCAAGGCCAGCATGAACTACACCGTGTCAAATGAAACCATTTCTAAATCCAAAACTAAAATAACAACAAACTAGGCATGGTGGAAGGAACTAGCATGGTCTCAATCTTAGGGTAGGAGAGGTAGAGACAGGCAATGTAATAATTTTTGGTTCCAAAAATCTAAGTACAAAATAAATAAATAAATAAATAAATAAATAAATAAATAAATGTGGAGCTGAGAAAGGTAACATAGCCTCTCTGCTGATAATTTCCAGCTAGCAAGATAATGGATATAGAAACCTACTAGAAGGAAACTGAGTCAAAGGCAAGTGGATCTCAGAGTTTGAGGGACACAAAAAAAGTGTGAGTCCCAGGATAGCCAGGGATACATAGAGAAACCTTGTCTCAAAAAAAAAAAAAAAAAACCTTAAAATGTCATCTACAAAACCTATACATAATCTATAGTTACTAAAACTATTTTTACATTTCAGAAATCAAAAGTGATTTCGCTCTGTTCTGCACTTTAGAGCTTGGTTTTGTCTAGGAGCTGCACTGAGCAAATGTTAGCATAGCTCCAGGGAGTAGGGGGTGGGCTCTCTGTGCTATGTAAATGAGGCAGCTCTGACGTCACTGGGTGCGGCCTCTGATATCGCTGGTATGCAGATGCTTCACATGCGAAGGAGAGACAAGATTATTTCTGCAGCCTTGCCACATGGCTATGGCTCCAAAACAAAATGACCCTCTCCCTTCACTTTAAAAGGTTGTTTTCCACACTTGATAAAAAAAATTAGTACCATCTAGTAAAGGCTAACCATACTGTGAAATAGCATATTAAATTACCATGACAAAGCCGACACTGTCTCCTCTGCAGACCTGAGGTGGGCTGGAGTGAGGATGGAATGTGTATGGACTCCAGCCTCTCCCACTTCAGTTTTAGACAACTGCACTGACAGTGATATTATCATGACAAAAATCTAGTATTCATTTTATCCCAACCTCTCACACTTGTTATATATTTCAAATAAACTAAATACAAATGTCAGGTAAAAGGCAAGCATGCTGGCTCATGCTTGTCATCCCAGTTCTTGAGAACCTGTAAGGGAGGAGGATTACTTTGAGTTCCATGCCAGCCAGGGCCAAAGATTAAGACCTTGTCTCAAAACATCAGTAACAACAAAATTGAGTATAAAAACAAAAATGTTTGAATTTTTATATGATTCTGACTTTCCCTAAGAAAATACAAAATATAAATACAATGTGTCAATTACTGGTGAGGATGAAATCTAGGAAATGCCTCTTTAGGTAATTTCATCAGGGTGTACTGTATTCTGTAAACAAGCAAAGAACTAAAGAGAGTTAATCTGTGTCTCATGGTTATCCAAGTTACCTCCAGAAAACAGTCTTGGGAGGTGATATTGACTACGAATATGTCTAGCAGCCAAAAAGACAAGTACACACTGACTGATAAAATCTTCTCAAGAGGACAGGTACAGCCACACTTCCTTGGCCCCAACTAATCTCCTATAGTCCCAGCTAATCAGCATTGAGAAAGAAAAAAAAAAAAAAGGCGGTGGTGGCACGGACGCCTTTGATCCCAGCGCTTGGGAGGCAAAGGCAGGCAGATTTCTGAGTTCGAGGCCAGCCTGGTCTACAGAGTGAGTTCCAGGACAGCCAGGACTACACAGAGAAACCCTGTCTCGAAAAAGAGAGAGAGAGAGAGAGAGAGAGAGAGAGAGAGAGAGAGAGAGAGAGAGAATGAATGACTTAAAACCCACCAGCCTAGACAACATAGGGTGGATCTATCTAAGAAAGAAAGAAAGAACGAAAGAATAGAAGGACGGAAGGACAGAAGGAAGGAAGGAAGGAAGGAAGGAAGGAAGGAAGGAAGGAAGGAAGGAGGGAGGGAGGGAGGGAGGGAGGGAGGGAGGGGAGGGAAGAAAGGAAGGAAGGAAGAAAGGAAAGAAGGCAGGAAGGTAAAAGGTAAATACAGAAGAAGCAAGAAGGGCAAAAGAACAATAAGGACGTCTGAGAAGTCATAAGGGGTCATACTATTAACTACCTAAAGAGAAACTCATAATAAACATAATTCTATGTGTAAACATATACTTAATTTAAATGAGCTTTTCTTATCTGGACTGACAATGCTCCCTCCTAAAACTAATGACTATCTAGCAAAAACCTAAATACCAGACATGAAAAGGCCTCTTGTGTTATTGGTCAGAGCTCTCCAAGAGACATTTAAAACATATAGCCTATTGTTATTGCCCTTGGTTCTCCCCTAAAGGTAGAAAGTAAATCCTTATTGCTAAAGACACACTTCAGAAACAGGATCCAGAGACCCCTGAGCTGGATCTGAATGTATCCTCCCTGAGGGCTACCTTTCATGGTAGCAGAGGACACTAGGCAAGCTTCCAAAGAAGGAAAGAAACCAACAGTTCTACCCAGCTATAAACATCTGTAACTCAAAACAATGACCAGCATGGCAGCATAGCCCTAAAGGTGCAGCAGCAGCACACTCACCTTGGTGACTAACAGCTCTCCAATTGGACTTAAGACCTGCCCAACAAGAAGGAAATGCCTAGAACTGGAAACTGAGGCTAGTGAAGTCATAGATCTTAAAGAACCCTCAACCATTACTTTACTAACCAGCATACTCCCTAACTACCCTATAAACACTTGTCCAGTGTAGTCATCAGCCCTCCTCAAGAAAACTTCTCTTTGCAACCGATGAAGACAATTACAGAAAACCATACCCAATCAAAATGCAGGGTTGTGAATCCCAGTCCTGAATGTATGATACATCTATAAAACAACTCCAAAAGCTGAGGCCCAGGGAGCATTGCAGAAGAGGGGGCAAAAAGATTTAGGTGCCAGAGGATCAGAGAGTTTGCTGTGAGGACTATTCTCTCCTAGTCATGTGGAAAGCTACATTTGTGAAGCCTCACCAACAGGACTACCTACACCTACTGACATGTCAAAGAGCACAGACGAAAACCCCTGAGACCTTAACCCAACTAAGAAATGCTAAGAGGAAATACTATTTCTCCCAGTCAGCACTTCATAGCTGCCTATAGTTCTTTGTGGGGAGAGCACATCAATTGGTTATCCAATACCAAGCGGTCAGCCCTGAACTCACAGACATACAATTAACATACAGACTGAGCAGGTAATATTTAGGAATATACATATACATATGCATATATGTGTGGGCCAAGTGGAACTGTGCTACCAGACAAAAACTAGGAAGGTTGAGTGGATCCAGAAACCCCGGTAATTCTCATATCTGAGAATGGTAGGTGTTTCTATTCCCAACCCACCCCCCTCCTTGACCCAGTTCCTGTCCTGGAGCACGTGACCCCACATGAGGATCAGGATCGTGACAACACAGCACAGAGTTCTCCATGCTACTGAGGTATCTAGATGGGCGCTGAGGGCTTAGCCAATAAGCTTCCCTTTCTCAGACATTCCTTCCTGCAAAAGCTTTGAATCTCTGGTCCACCCTGAGTAAACTGTATGCATCTATTCTTCACTACAAATAAAATAAACAGTTTGGACAAGCAAGGACTGTCTCTTTCATCAAGAACCACAGTTCTTGGGGAAATGCCTTTGTCATACCTAAGCTGGAGTTCCCCATCGCCCCTCTTCCCCAACCCCAGGCTCACTGCAGGCCACAAACTCCCTCCATTCTGGACTCCTTGCAGTTCCCAACAGCAACTGGGTGCCCAGGAGTTAGGGAACCCCAGCTTCAGCCCCAGCCTAGTGGTTTCTCACCGGGCTGGGGCCCCTATTTTAGGCTGTGTTCCCCCACCCCTAAGCAGGTGTAGCATGGCTGAGAGGATGGAATGTAGCCTAGCACCTCTACATTCCGTCTGCCCCAGCAGCTTCACATACCCCAGCACGGTGGAACACCTATATGCATGCAGTAACAATTCAAAAAGGCCATGAATTTGAACAAGAGCAAGGGCATATGGGAGGGTTTGTAGGGAAGAAAGGAAGAGGAGACATGATGTCATTATATTATAATCTCAAAAACAAAGAAGACACCCTACTGCATTCTTCATTTCAGTCATCTAATTAAAATCCTAACTCCTTAGAATATTCTCAGACTTAAAAATTAGCTGGGTGTTTGTGGCACATGCTTGTAAATCCCATCACTCAGAGAAAATAACACATAAATTTAAATCAGAAAAGTATGACAGCTCATTATCCTTGATCAGCTTCCCACATAACTAAGGAGCAAGCACAGGCCCTTCATGAACTGCCCTGAATATAAGGGTAACTCAAATCAATCTTCGTCAACATGAATGGGATTCTACTGACACAATTCTGAAACTTCCTTTCATTTAACTAACAAATCTTGAAGAACTTTCCATTTTATCTCTGAAAGAAATACCTCACTTTTTAATTGTTTTAGATTATAATTACATCATTTTCCCCTTACTTTCCCTTACTCCTTCTATGTACTCTTCCTTGCTCTCTTTCAAATCATAAGTTATTTTCCTTAATTTTATATATATATATATATATGTATATATATATATACACACACACACATATATATATATATATACATACAAACACATATGTGTATATATATATGTGTGTGGATATATTTCCAAGTATATAAATGTTTATATATAGTTGTAAATATATAAATACAGCCCATTCTGTCCATATAATGTTACCTGTGTATGTTTTCAGGGCTGACCACTTGGTTCTACATAACCAGTCGCTGTCTCTTCCTAGGGAGCCTATCTCTCCTCTCAGCACCCCTTTACTGCCTGTAGCTCTCTGCACGGGGTTAAGGCCCCCTGAACGCTCCCCTTCCACATCACTATGTCTATGAGTATCACCCTTAGTCAACCTTCTTCTTACTAAGTGCATACTATGCCATTTTATAGTTTTGCCATAATTAATCTATGTTTCCTATCTTTTGCTACTGCAAATATTATTAAGAATCTAAATGACTGTCATGTGGCACATACCTTCTGTATTAAGGAAACTCAAGAAAAGTACCTAGGGGTTTAAAAGGCTCAGCAGTTAAGAACCATTTGTTTTTCTAGCCATAATAACTACAAAAGCCCCATGTTCACCTTCCAGCATTCACGGGGGCTCACAGCAAATGGTAATCCTAGCTCTAGGGGATCCATTATCTCTGGATGTTTGAGCATCTGCACCCACAAGAGATCACGCACATCCCCCCATCTCTCTTTCCTCTCCCCCCCCCCACAGATACACACATATACACACATACATATACACTCATACTCTCACATACATACACAAATAAAAATAGTAAAAGCAACGGGTGTGGTGGCACATGACTTTAGTCCCAGCACTCAGGAAGCAGAAGCAGGCTAATCTCTGTGAGTTCAAAAACAGGCCAGCCAGAGCTACATAGTGAGACTGTCTCCAAAATCCTAAAAGTTCTCTCCACAATCCTAAAAACATACTTTACTTCTAATGTGAATCACTCCAATGGCTGAATGTCCACTCAAGAATGCTAACTGGGAAAAACAGATTTATCTAAGTCAAAAATGAGAAAAACAGTGTGGTGAATTATGTCATGATAGCCACCTATGTTGGCACCCAAAAAACCCTTTATTTCAGAAAACATGAGGAATGCAAAATTATCAAATACTTGAAAATAGCAAGACAGGAAACTTGAGATCTGTAAAGACAAAAACCTACTGCCAGAAATATATTTTTGATGAAGTATTAACAAACAACCTTTCTCAGGTCTGAAGTGAGTTCAGTGACAAAGCACATGCTTTTCATGACCTGGGTTCCATCCCAGGACTTTCCCCTCAAAAGAAATGCTTCTTTCATAATTTTTTTAAAAATATTTTTAGCTTTACAATTTTTAACAAGTCAAAAACTAGCCAATTTTATATTAATAATAAAATACATGGAGCTATAACTAATTTCTAAATACTGAGTTAAGAAGGCAAGCCAAGTATTGTTGTACAAATCTATAATCTCAACAGTGAAAGGCTAAGACAGAAAAACTGCTAGCCTGGCCTATACATTGAGTTTTAGGCCAGCTAGAGCTACAGACTAAGATTCTTGGAGAGAGAAGTGGGGGGGAGGGAGAAGGAGAGAAAGAAAGAAAAAAGAAAAACTAAATTTAAAAAGATAATTAAAAAAAAAAAAACTCACAGTCCAAGCTAAGAATGCTCCTATATTTCTGACAAAGAAAACATGTTTACTAATGCTAGTAATAGCTAAAGGAAACATGAGACCTTGAAAAGCAAATGTGTAATAATTAACTAATTTGTTCTAATTAAGCATTATAAAACCGGCTTGTCTGCACTCTCACTAAAGGTAGGACAGTAGAAAACAAAATGTAAATAACTACTTTGCATGTCAGCACTAAGAATAAGCTATTCAAAGTACTAATTATGAAAAACTGCTAAAGTAAATCACAGTAAAATGAGGAAAAGAACAGCCCCAGGGACTGGTCAGCATGTATAAAAAATTAGGTGATATCTTTGGTCCTCAAATTTGTTCTCTTAGGCATAGAGTATAAAATACTTGTCCTGCAGAATAACAAAATACCTCAGGGTAAAAGGGCTAGAGAAAGAGGCCGGAGAGTAGAGGAGAAGGAAGCTGGGAAAAGTGGCGTGATCAAAGCATGCCCTACGCATGGACGGAAATGTCAATGACTATGCACTAGTAATTATTATTTTTTAAATGAGTGACAAAAACATTTAGTAAAAAGAAGAAAAGCTCAAAAAATAAAATAAAATGGCTACTTCAAAAAATAGAATGAACAATTTTTTCAGATATAAAACTATTATTAGAAAAAGGTGACCGAAAAGCTTTTCTCTCAATTTCTTTGTCTTCTTTTGTTTTTATTTTATGTGTTCTGCCTACATGTATGTCTGTCTATGTACCGTAAGTGCCCGGTGCCCAAGAAAGCCAGAAGACGTCGTCAGAACCCCAAGAACTAGAATTACAAATGATGGTAAGCACTATGTAGATGCTAGGAATTAAGCCCAAGTCCTCTGGAAGAGCCGTTCATGTTCTCAACTGCCAGCTCTCCACCACTAATGTCCTGTTTATTTTTGAGACAGTTCCAATAGATAAACCAAGATGCCCTTGAACTGTGATCCTCCTGCCTCAGCTGGGATTATAGGTGTGTACAATACCTGCCTTAATTTTGCTTTTACTTATATGTGTCTCTTGTTCTGAGCAAAGAAAAGTAAAGCTAAAAGACTCAAGATATTCAGAACGGGGATGTAAGGAAAACACAGACCTGTAGCAGGGAATGCAATAAAAATCAGTGGACAGCAGCCTGGAAAGACAGAAAGCAGAGTAACGATACAGTTTCTAACACAATCTTCCATGATCCTTAGACTGAACTGTGTAGCTAAAGAGATTAGGGCTTTTTGGTGCATGCCTGTAATCCCAGCACTCAGACAGATTGGGAGAAGTACCTCAGGTTCAAGGCCAGCCTGGTTATACACTGAGTTTCTAGCCAGTCAGAGTGACATGGAAAAGCTTGCCTCAAAAAAATAAAAACAAAAGACGGTGACAGGGTGCACACACCTGAAATACCAGCACTAGAGAACTAGAGATGCACAGATGCTAAGACAGGAGAATCACCACTGAGTACCACACAGGCCACAGGCCACAGGCCTCAACAACAGAGCAATAAAAGGCCAGCCAGGGCAACACAGTGAGACTCTTGAAAGCACAAACAAAACAAGGTGGGCATCCCTGAAAGAGTGGGTGGTAGGGGTTTCTAGTCAACAGCATACCCACCTCTTCCATCAGGGTCATTGCAGAGGGTCATTGCAATGAGTAAGCAGAAAGATGAGCGTTGGTCTCTACAGCTTCTAAGTTCTCAAAGACCTTAGCAGAAATACCAAGGTCTAAGGAAAGTACAGTGATACATTCTTCATCTCCATTTGTATTCTTTCCATCTACCTGGCAACCCTCTCCTTAATAGTGATCTGAGGCACTCCCCAAATAAGCCCACACATTCCTAACAACTACAGAAATGGAGAAACAGCAGAGTTCCAGTGTCTTCTTTCACATTCTATTTGTGATGATTTAACTGACATCACAGATTCTAGATGAAAATGAGTAAATATTTTAATAGCCTTTCCTAATGGTTTTTGTATCTTCTTTATAGTTTATGTCCTTATTTGTATGTAGCGTGTGTGCCACTGCCTGAATAAAGATCAAAGAGCAACTTGTGGGAGTCAGTTCTCTCTTCACCATGGGGGATCCAGGGAAAGAAACTCAGGCGACTGGGCTTGGCAACAAGTTCCTTGACACAGGGAGCTAACTCACCAGCCCTGAGTAGTACCCTGGCTCACTACTCACTATGTAGACAAGACTGACCTCTGCCTCCCCAATGCTAGGACTGCATGTGCTACCATGCCCAACTGATAAACGGTACTAGCTTAAAAATGAGACGTAGATAAGAAAATATCAGGCAACTTGTTTTTCCAAATGTTAGAATTACAGGCATATATCACCATATTCTGAAGTCATCAGTTCATATCATTATAGAAATGACCAGCTACGTGGACAAAGATGAACTAAGAAACAGAAACAGTAATACTTATAGTTACAGTTTATTAAAATTAAGAAATGCCACATCAAAGGTATGAAAACACATTGGTAGAACCTGGAAAATGTGGACTTCTAAGGTTCTCCCTTCTCAGAATTACACATAGCAAACTTCTTCCTCCACAACATATGTGAGGTGTTTTTGCCAAGGAACATGCACAGAGGACTAAAAGCCTAGGGCGGTTACACCAGCCTTTTGCCCATGCACAGCCAGCCACAATAATCCTAGCATCCCAGAAGGGAAACGCTGCAAGTTTATAAATTAAAAATCATATTCTAACAAACAATCTAGACAAGAGTGTTGAGTAAGATTCAGTAAGTACCCTGGGCATTCAGACTAAATTTACCAACAGTATTCCAGTACACAGATTCCCTGAGGCTAGTCAAGACAAAGGTTGGTTATCTATGGTGATTGCCTTTTCTGTGTACTGTAACTCTGGAATCCATATATCTTTTTTAAGCCTTGAATAGCTGTTGCCCGTCTAATTTTATGTTGATATGTCAGCCTGTGAAGAGTTTCTAAATATTAACCTATTTTAATATACAATATCAAAATATTATACTTTATAGCCAGGCACGGAGGCAAACATCTGTAATTTTGTCACTAAGAAAACAGGTGGGAAAATCACTGCAAGATCCAGGTCAGCCAAAAAAGTTGTATACTTTTATAGCATCATTGATTGCAAAAGAAAAGTCCTTATGCTGGGAAGCTATGATCTTCATTATACAAGTCACGTTTTCCAAACTTCTAACTGTAGCTTGATTTTTTAAGTATCTGAATAGCTTTGGTTTATCAAGTGGTCTTCCAAATAAAAGTGGAGTTCTGGGAATCAAAGGGTTCTAGCAGAGCTCCTAATTAAAACATGTCCTTAGTACACATTTTACATGGATGTGCATATCATTTGAAAAAGGTGTGTGTGCGTGGTGATGCACTTCCTTAGCCTTGATAGTGAGCCCAGCTGTCTGCCCTCTTTATGCTTTACTCTCAGACAGAGGCTCACTAAGTTCTGCAGGCTAGCCTTGAATGTACTCTGCAGCCTAGACTGCCCTAAAGTTATGGTCCTCCTGCCTTAGCCTCCCAAGTAGCTGTACAGCTCTGTACAACCAGAACCAGTAATTCCAGTAATTCCTTCTTGGATTATGGCTACTATATAAACTACATATGTTTGTCAACTGAGTAAACCAAACTTTTCATGTGCTGGTTCTCTGGATTTGAGTTTGTTGTTTTCATCTTGTTGGGGGTAGGGCAGTGCCTATGCCTGTACAAGTGCCACCCAGATACCTCAGATTTCCTAAAGTCACAGAGAAAAAATCACTATGATTTAATATAATTTACTATTTTTTTTTTTGTTTTTGTTTTTGTTTTTTTGTTTTTCGAGACAGGGTTTCTCTGTGTAGCCCTGGCTGTCCTGGAACTCACTCTGTAGACCAAGCTGGCCTCGAACTCAGAAATCTACCTGCCTCTGCCTCCCAAGTGCTGGGATTAAAGTCGGGCGCCACCACCACCCGGCTATAATTTACTATTATATCTGGGAAGAAACAATATTTAGAGAATGGGAAGAAAGTCTATCTATTTAGAAAAGAAAAAGAAAGGAGGAGCAGGAAGAGGAGGAGCTTCTGCTGCTGTTTCTCCTCCTGCTCCTGCTCTTGCTCCTCCCCACCCCATCTAAGATATTGTCATCTGTCCTTTAAGTCACCTCACCAAATTACCATATTCACTGAATGTCAGAGTCTATTCAGAAAGCCCTTTATAGCACTGTCTCTGTCAGGAGAAGGTTAACTGTCATGTGTGTGGGATTAGGGACATTAGAGAATCCTAAGCACTCAGACAAGAAGGGGAGCAGAAGTGCAGGAAACAGATTTGACATGTATATATACATCAACTCCTAGGATTACAATAAGCTATCTCTAAAAGAAAAAAAAAAAAAAAAGCCACACAACCTGTAGAAGTTTCTTAGTAATCTGTTTCTTAGTAGCAGGCTTATAAATTGACAGAATAAATTAAAGAGTTCCAGGTCAAACTCTTATGCAAATGAATCGTACAAACTCTAAAATTGGAAACCCTAAAATTTATACTAAAACCTTACAAACTTGCTTTAAAAAAAAAAACTAAACACATAGAAATGTACATAGAGTATTAAAAGCACTGACTAGTCTTCCAGAAGACCTAGATTCAATTCCCAGTACCCACAGGAATGAATGAAAGATGAATTGAATCATGTCTAACTCATCAGATCCAGCAATCCAACACCCTTGTCTAACCTCCTTGGGTTCTAAGCATGCATGTGGTGCATAAACATACATGCAGGCAAACAATCATACATATAAAATAATCTTTTAATTAAAAATGGGCAAATAATGCTTTGCTTTCTATCATCTGAAGAAATTCAACTGGCCAAGCATGACTCATTTACTGTGGTTGTTAACCAACATTCTGTGCTCCTTCTGAGATTAACTACCAAGAGTCTGATTTGTTATAAATCAATGGTTCTCAACCTTCCTAAACTAACATTCTTTAACACAGTTCCTCATGTTGTGGTGACCCCCACGATAAAATTATTTTCATTGCGACTTCATAACTGTAATTTTGCTATTGTTATGAGTTGAACTGTGAATATCTGACATGCAAAATGTCTGATATGCAACCCCTGTATGAGGGTTAACTTCTAAAGGGGTTTTGACCCCAAGTTGAGAACCACTGTTCTAAATTTTCCCAAGAATGTCTTGTGGGACACAGCTGTGATACCAGCATTTGTGAGGCTGGAATAGGAAAATTGCCAGTAGAACAGCCTGAGCGACACAGCAGGAAGAAGGGAAGTGGAGTGAGATGGTTCAGCAGGCAGAGACACCTACCACCAAGTCTGATGACCACACGGTAGAAAGCGATAACCAACTCCTACAAGTTGTCCTTTGACCTCCACATGCATGCCATGGCACGTGCATGTCCACACACTTACACACACTTAATAAATTAAGTAATGTAGCATTTTTTTTTTTTTTTTTTAAGGAAGAGGAGGGCACTCCTTGCCAGCTGTGAACCTACTACTTCAAAAGTTCTCTGAATGGGCTTTTGATGAAGCCTGAAATTTTAGAGCACCACACTATGGGCTCTCATGAGATAAGGCAACCGTCAATTAAGACCCAGGACTTGACCACACCATTTTATAGTACTGGCCCATCCTAACTCTGGCCCCAAAAAATTTCTCAAGAAATTCACTAAACGCATAGAGAGCACCTAATTCAAGAACTTCTGTTAACAGATGAAAAATATAAAAATGATTAGGTGATTTTTATCAAGATCCTACAAGTACTTACACTCCCATTGTGGAGGAAGGCATTCAGAACCACACCGGTTTCTGGGAAAATGCTAATCTTTCCTCCATCAGCACAAAAGCTAATTAACAATCTACACAGGGCCCAGTGTGGTGACACACTCCTTAAATCCCAGCACCCAGGAAGCAGAGTCAAGGGGATCTCTGTGATTTAGAGGCCAGCCTAGTCTACTAGTCTACGTATTAAGAGCTACAAAGTGAAACCTAACTTAAAAAAACAAAAAACAAAAACCACCTACAATCTACACAAGGCCTTAGAAGGGACTTAGAATTCACATTCACATACCAAACAACACTAAATGTAAACCCACAATGTTTGAAATACTACCTATCAACTCAAACAAAAACTTTCATTCCAAAACCAAGTAGGCCAGTTTCTCTTGGAAAAGAAATCTCTTCCAAATCTCTGAGTTGTCTTCTCCCTCACTCTAAGCATAGGTAGTCAACAGATATGAAGTGCCATATCTATTAATAACCAGCTAGTTCAGGAGCTTTTTTCTATCTAACTCTCTGATACCTCATCCAAAAGTAATCCCTCATTTCTCCTGAGTCCTCACAAGAAGTGCCTGCCTGCCTAGTCAGCAGTGGTTAATATATTCAACACTTCTAGATGTCTAAGTTCTACACTTCTCTACTTGTCTCCCTTAAGTCAGGGCTATGTCCTTTGGGGTTTTTTAATTTCCATGGAGTCTAGCCACCTATGTATTTAACAAACATGTGCTAAGTGTATAAACAGGTTGACTATTATTCTGTTATTGTTGATTATTATTTCTTGAAAAAAAAGCTCTTACTTCCCTAAATATTAAACTATTAAATTGTCATAATTCTACTGCTAAAATGTTACTCTACAGGAGAAATAACATTATCTTCTAATTTTTTGTATTTTAGTTTATTTTTATGTGTACTGGTGTTTTGGCTGCACATATACATGTCTGTAAACCATTTGCATGCCTGCTGCTGGCAGAGGAGAGAAGACATCAGGCCCCCTGGGACTATAGTTATAGACCGTTGTTTGTATATTCATATATCTGAATACACACACACACAGAGATCATAGAGAGGGGGAGGGAGTGGGCGCTGCCAAGTAAGGACTAGAATTGAACCTGGGTCTTCTGAAAGAACAGTCTGCTCTTAACTGGCAAGCAATCTCTCCAGCCCCTACCTTCTAATTCTTAAAGGAACAGTTTTTTATTCAGACCAACCTTTGAGTGGTATATTAATTAAAATTATTTTTTAATTGCAGGCCAAACATAGTGGCACATGTCTGCAATCGAAGTACTCCAAAGGCAGAGGTAAGGGGATCAATCTCAAATTCAGTCTAAGCTACCCAGCAAGACCCTACCTCAAAACAACAACAGAAGCCTATGAATAATATTGTAAAGCATATTTTTCACCATTCAAAGGGTATTTGCTACTTAATGGAGCCCTGTGGCTGAAAAAACAATTCCTACATGAAGAGAACATGCTTGCTAATCAGCTTCTGTGTTACTCCATCCTTGGCTTTTGCTGCTCTTGCTTTTGGAGAGTTTTAGTACTGATCTTCCCAAACTATATATAGTCTCATCTATCTGCCTATTCGTACTCATGTTCATTGTGTTTAAACTACCAATATATTATAAACTCCCTAAGAAAGAAAATGACTAATTTTGTAAACTTGGATCAAAGTGTTAAATTCATGTGAAGCTGAAATAACATCAACTGCCCTCATATATCTAAAAATATACACAGGACTCTCTATGGACAGATGGTGAATTTTAAAACTATATTAATAATCACATAATACCATTATTTTAATAAAGACTTTTTTCAAAAAAAGTAAACAATAAATGAGAAAACTATGTCTAATTTTAAAAGCCTCAGACTCATCTGAAGAGTATTTAAAGGCAACATACACACAATAAAGCTCAGACATGGGAGAGCATCTTTGGGCTACCCAGAATCTAACTTTCTTCAGAATAACTATTTCTAAAACTTAGGCAGTGGTGGTGCACGCCTTTAATCCCAGCACTTGAGAGGCAGAGGCAGGCGGATTTCTGAGCTTGAAATGACATGTCACTAGGCACACACCACAAACTTCACCGTGTTCATCCAGCATAAACTGGGACATCATGACATCATCAAGCAGCCACTCACAGCCAGTCATCCAAGCCCCCACTGCATGCAGTGAAATACACAGTGCACTCTTCCATTATTACAATGTCACAAGCATTGAAAAACTTACAACTCATATTCAATTTTTTTCAGTTTACAGATTCCAAGTAAATTATCTATTCTATTTTGAAAGGGTCCCAAATACATCAGGCAACACATCAACCAAGAACCACTGGCTAGCTGCAAAGCAGACTTTCCTTCTATACCACCTGCACCTACAGGAAAACACACACAAACACACACGCACAAGCACACAGAAACAGTACAAAGCAGGCTGTTAAGAAGAAAACTGACAAAGCCCACCAAATGAAGAGTCACAAGACTCACTCCAGCCATGCCTAGCAGTCCTTTAGTCACCTGATCCAGAACTGCAGGCTTTTTTATCAAACATAAACTATAAAATCAGCTGGCACACTCTATGTAAAGAGACTTTATTTTCTGTAATTTTATCTTTACTATACATAGTTTTTGAGGTATTTTTAGTTGACTCTGGAATGCTTGAAAATGGATAAGTATTCTATCTTTAAGCAAATATTGTTTTTATAGTGCCCAGAAGATCATTTCTAGTTCACAGCAAGGTAACTGGAGCATGGCATTCATAATTAAGATATTAAAATGAAACATGTGCAAACAGATTTGTATTTGCACTTGCCAAAGGGTCAAAATAAGGTTGTCACAGCCAGCATTCTAAACCAAATAAATTCTCAAGCTGTAGCTGAGAGAATGATAAGCAAGGCTGTCCCAATGGACATGAATATGTAGTCTGCAGGGCACATGAGCTGGCTCAGGGGTCAAGGGCAGAGGACTTGAAGTCTGTGGCCAGCACCCATGGCAGGTGGCTCCTTATAACTTCTCTCCAAGGGATCTGAGCCCTCCAGTCTCTAAGGGTACCTGTGCTCACCTGCACAGACCCACAAACTAGCATCCAAACATACACATAATTTAAAACAAAATAAATATTTTAAAATGTACGCTTCGGTAAGATCATATGTCACAGAGGGACCAATGTGAAGAGCAGAGTCAAACAAAGTGAAAGACAGCAGGACATCTGACAACGATTTCTCAATGTGGCTACCAGGGAAGGGGCATGATCGAATGATACTCAAAAAACAACAAACAAAAAAAACACCCTAGCAGCTCTGAGAAGAAATGAACCAATCACTGAGATGAGTGATAGGAATCCCTTCTGGGAGCTTTCACACTAACACAAGGTTCGCCAACGAGGTGGTGACTACAGACATTGAAAGGGGTAAATCTGGTAGACATTACACAATCAGACTTGGTGACAGAATTCAAGTGGGAACTATGGCCACAAATGGCCTGTAGCATACCTGTACCTGCAAAGAGCACTGATGTTCTTACACTGACTGGCCTTTCCAGGCAGGAGCTAGTTTAACTCTGTAAACCAGCTCTGCAGGGAGCTGAGAGGAACATTATTTTTTGGTGTTGTTTCATTTATTTTAAGCACAGGTTCATACCTCTACCAGCTAAGTACTACAGGACTACAGGTGTGTGTGCCACCACACCCAGCTAATGCTCCACTTTTAGGTGGACCCCGCCGTAAACTACCATTACCCCACCAGGGGAAACATTCATAATCAAAAGTCCAGATTTACTTCTTGAAGGAAACCCACTCCTGGGATCCTAGGGGACTTCCTCCTCCTCTACACACTAAAAGACACAAAAGTATTTTTTTTCTCTGTTCTCCAAATAGTCCCCACAAGCTCCTGTCTATGTTAATATTATTGGGCTGGTATTTTTTTTTTAAACAATTTTCGTTGTGGGGGAGGGGCAAACATGAATACACAGTAAGCATATGGAGGTCTGAGGGCGACCTGACATGAGTTTGTCCTCTCTTCCCACCATATGAGCCATGAGGAGGTTGAATTCAAGTCTCTAAGTTTGGTGGCAAGCACTTTTACCCAGCAAGCCATCTCACAGGGCCCTATACGGATGTTTTAAGTCACATGTGTAGCAAAAACAGCACCACTGATAGTGATAGAATAATATGTCAAACAACTCTAATTTTAAAGTATTGTTTCAAAACTAGAACAAAGCTGAGCTGACTACATTTTAAAATTAATAAGGCCAAGAAGCAACCTTATTGTTTTTTTTAATGAATCACAAAACATCAAAGACAGATAAAGTGTTCCAGAATGCAGTGCTACATGATTCTGCAGTTTTGCTGTAATTTTTTTCTGCAGTTTTAAAAACATGCTGCTGTAAAGTAGACATCAAATCAAATGGTTTCCGTTGTCTAAAAAGCATATTACTAAGCAATATCCAATTTTATTAAGCATAATGACTATCAATATGTACTTAATAGAGGTCTCACTAATACAATTCCTTCTAAGAAGGACCATGTATTTTATATTTAAAAAAACTCATTATTAATCCGTGTCAATCTTACAAAATAATCTCTGTGAGAGCTTGACTTTAACAGCCTATTCTCAAAAAAAGGATTGATGAATCCCACCCATCTGGTTGAGAAACTGTCTATGTCGTGTAGGTAGGTGCTAGTTTCCAAAACGTTATGTTTACATACATCCTTATCACACGCCCAAGTAAAGTCATAAAATGTAACACTGCTTCAGGCTTAAAAAAAAAAAAAAATACCTTGTAAAGACTAAGTGGATTACCGAAACGGAACCTTGAGCTAGATAAGATAGGCCACTCGTGAAAAGGTGACTTCCATTCTAACTCTTTCAGGGAGAGAGCGGATTTTTACATTCCCTTGTGCTAAGATTCTACCTTGGGAGATACAGAGGGCGCGTTTAAAGCCGCAGGCTGGTCGGGGAGCCAAGGAGCAGCACCGCCTCCATACCCTGAGACCAAGACGGTTCGCTGCCAGACGGGAGCAGGTGGAAGCCGCCCCGGGCTTCGGCGCTGCCACCTTCACCAGGCACCGCAGACCCCGGGGCTGCCCCGAACCTTCCATCCCCCGCCACCCGCGCACTCACCGGGAGGACGAGGGTGGGGATTCCTCATCCTCATCCTCCCCCCGCCCCCGTCCAAGCCCAGAGCCGAGGGGGCGTGGGTGGGCCCGTCGCTCGCGGCCCTACGGGAGGCCCCAGCTCTGCTCACCGTGAAGGGGACGTCCCCGACGCTGCCCACCGAATAGCAGTTGTCTCCAGGGTTGACAGCCCCGGTGAGGACCTGATGCAGATGCATCTCGGGATTCCGGCTGGACCGAGCTCTGCGCTAGAGGAGGACGAGCCCCGCGCCCGGCCGCAGCCGCTTCCTGTGCGTCCTCGGGACTCAGCGCCCCGCTCGCCTGTCGCCTGCCGGCCGCCGCCAGGCCATGAGAGGCTCCGGCCGCCGCAGCCCGACCGCCGCTCGGCTGCGGAAATGCCCGGATGCTCCCACGGCCTGCCGCACCGGCGCACAGTGCGGGCGCAGGGCCGCGGCGCGTGCGAGGCGGGGGCGGCGCCGGGGAGCGCGCAAGCGGGGCGCGTGAGAGGCCGTCACGCCGCGCGCCAGGGAGAGGCCGGCGCCGCGGGAACGCGACGCGGAGGAAAAAGAACGCGCTCACACTCGCAGCCGCGCTCTCGGAGCCGCGCGTGCGCGCGCGCGCGCCACCGTCTCCAGGACGACTATGCGCGCCGCGTCGCGCGGACCCTCTGTGCCGGTTGCGCGCGCAGACGTGCGGGAGTTCCCTGCGAGCCCGCCGCCCAGACCTCCGGGGGCGGGGCCAGGGGGCCGGGCTGTTTTGCTAAGTGTTTAAGCGTCTCTCGAGGACAATGCGTGCTGGTCAGCACCACTGACCTCAGGGGAAGGACACTACCATCACTGGGCAATCCCATGATCTTAAGGTCCTTCTGTCTGTTTTAAAATACCCGGCATTTTACAGCCTTTAAGGGAAGCTGAACTCCCCCGACAGCAAATTGTTTTGCTCACACTTTTTCTCACGCGTCCCCCTAGAGACCCGTGATCCCTCAGTCTAGAGGCGTTTTCCCCCAGTGTGTGATGTCATGAAGTCGCAGAATCGCCTGCTTTTCCAGGCTGTCTGCTAAATTGAAATCAGATCTCTGCACCCCCACCCCTTCCACCCCCGGTCAACTGGTCAATTCATTGCGATTTTTAGCTCAGGTTGTAGAGAAGAAACCGCGACATGGAAAAAGGTTAAAGAAGAAAATTTTTAAGACCAAACAAGCACAAGGTTTACAACAGATACAAAAATCGATGAGATCACAATATGTTAACTAGGGATCTGGAAGAATCCCTCTGAGAACATAGAGTAATGAGTCCCTGGATCCAATTTTGACAGGCTAGGAGCAACTAGAGATGAAGCATTACAATAGGGAAATTAAGATGAGCTAGAGAGTAAGATGGCTGGGGGAGGCACTAAGTTTAATGCTTAACCCAGGTGGTACTGTGTATCAGTTAGGGAAAAGATGATAATTAACAAGAAATAAATGCGCCCGGAGGTCTGTGTCTGTGTGCTTTCGAGACACTGAATCCACTGAGAAGCCCAGATTTTGTTCTGCCTATCCTGAAGGCTATCAACTACTTCTGAGCTGAAATTTATAATCAGAGCTACTTTGAAAAGGTGACTATGCAGCGCATCCGAGCGTTAAGCCGAGGGTGAGGAGAATGGAGGCAGATTCGGCTTGTTTACTATTCCGGGGAAAGCAGCAGAAGTAACCAACTAATTCCCAACAACCTAAGGCATATCGCTTTTCATCTATAGTGGCATAAACCACCAGGCTAAAATGTCGAAGTACTCCCCACCTCCACCCATCCCCATGCACCTCATCAGCTCCCCAGAGCCCTCTTCCCCTGTTGCCTCCCATGTGCATTCGCTCTCCAATCCATTCAGAGAAACATTTTTCTGTTTGGTCTGGGGAGGGCTGACAAGCGAAGCCAATACCTGGCCCAGGCTAGGTAAGCCCTCTGTCGCTGAGATACCTCCACCAGCCCAGAGAAACCATTTTAATCTCTAGCTGTTCCCATTCCCTATGAGTTAAAGTCCACATTCCTCAGCTTGTCTGACAATCTGTTCAATCTGGTTTTACTTAATCTTCCTGTTTTATCTCAGGCTGTTCTATTACCCACTAGTCTCCAGCCCCCCTGAATTAATGCCCCCTCCAGAGCATTCTAGTTTTTTTTTTTTCAAGCTTCTTTGACTTTACTCATGCTTTTTGTACTCTCTGGCATGCCTTCCTCCCCTTGTTGACCTGAGAAGCCATATTGTAATTAAGTCACCTTGACTATCTCCAAATACCTTAAGGCTTTGTGACACACATAACACACACCCCATAATAATGTTTGTTTATGCTGGGTCTTTGTTTACTAGATTCCATAGACGTTTCAAGTTAAGGTCAGTATTTAATTTTCCCTAGTACTAGAATTGTAATGCTTTTTTGGCATATAAGAGTTAAAGATAAATAACAGCTTCCAGCCAGCCAGGCATGGTAGCACATACCTATAATTCCCAGAATTACAGAGCCTGAGGCAGTAGTACTGCTTTAAAGTCAGGGCTAGCCTGAGCTACATAATAAATTCAAAGCCAACCTAAAGTATATAGCCAGATCCTGTCCAAAAAAAATCCTCATACTAAATTTGTTGTCATTTCTATCTTTTTATCTTTTGACACTACATGCAATTTACTGAATTCTGGGAAATCATTGATTCTGTGTATTTAGTGACAGACAGCTGACCATGAATGAAAGATAGAAAGCTATGTCACAAAAAAAAAAAAAACCTCATTAAAGATATGACAGCAAAACAAAAGTTATCATAACCCACGTTGTGCATGAATAAACATGAAAATAAATACTAGAGTTGTTCTCTTGTCGTAGCAACTTCTAGTGCACGTGCGGGCATAACATGAATCTGTAAAAACTGTGTAAAGTGGCTAAATACAATAAATTAAGATAAATTTCTGTATAAGAAAGTTTAATTCCTGTAGATAAGTTTTCCTGCCAGGCAGTGACAATTCACACCTTTAATCCCAGCACTTGGGAGGAAAAAGGAGGTGGATCTCAGTGAGTTCAAAGCCAGCCTAGTCTACAAAGCAAGTTCCAGGACAGCCAGGGTTACACAGAGGAACCCTTGGGAGCAAAAAATCAGTAGAAACTAGAAAAAAAGTAGAATAACAATTTGAAGCAATTCTAACTCTATATTCACAAGCAGAGGCCAAGTGTTTAATGTCAAATAACAGAAAAAAATGGAAGGTGTGTTATAGACGCCAGTTTTAGGAAGAACAAATATTGAGCAAGAAGGAAACAATGTCAGAAGAAGTTCAAGCTAGGTGTGTCAGCTCGCTCCTGCAATCCAGGAAGCTGGGCCAACAGATCTCCTTGCAAGATTCTATCTCTAAATAGCAAACGATCTCAATCTCCACACTCACAACCGAAAGAAATAGCATTTTACAGCCTGGAAGCCTGAAACCCATGCTTCCGGGAGAGCTCAACCAGTAAAGAGCTTGACTCAAAAGCAGGAGGATTTGAGTTCAATCCCTAGAATGCAGTTTAAAAAGGAAGGAGGGGGAAAAGCAGGTGTAGTGGTACATGCTTGTAATTCCAGCACAGGGGAAGACTCAGAGACCCCGTCAAAAAAACAAACAAACAAAAAAACTAAAACAAAACAAGATAGCCCACTCCTAAGAAAAAACATACAAGGTGGACGTCTAGATAGACAGATGGACAGACGGACGGACGGACAAGCACGGGACAGACAGGCACGCATGCACACACACACGAACCCACTGTTAATATTAGATTGTGGATGAAGTTTCACTGCATTAAGAAACGGAGACAACCCCAGTATCAGACAAACCATCCCAAGATTGACTATAGTGTTACTGAGTTCTCATCACTTAAGAATTTCACAGCTGGGTCTTGCTTTGTAACATTCCATGATGTGTGGATTCATTCACAGGACTGTGAAGCAGAGCTCTTCCTTGTCCTCAAAAATCTCAAGCTGGCTTCCTTAAATGACTGTGTCTCAGGACTGCAGATGGCCAGATAAGTCTCCCAGATCGTCACCAATCCTTGTGTTGTCCAGTCTGGCCTCCCCTAAACTCACTCTCAGCCAATAGTTTCTTAAATAGTCCACCATTTCATTTCTTCTTTATCCATTTGCTCTTCTGCAAGGATCTATAGATAAAGAAAGTTCTTACTGATTTGGAAATGGCTGTCTGGCCTGGAACTTTTGAGAAGGACGAGACAGACCTCAAACTGACAGAGATACAGCTGAGCTGAGATTAAAAGCTCCTTTAAATTAACAAAGCATTCGGCTCGAGAGAGGACTCAGTGTTTTAGAGCTCTGGCTGTTCTTCCAGATGACTTGGGTTTGATTCCCAGCACTAAAATGGCAGCTTACAACCATCTGTAACTCCAGGGGATCCAATGACACCCTCTTCTGGCTTCTGCAGGCAGCAGAAATGCCTATGGGGTGTATACATGCAAGCAAAACATGAATTCAAGTAAAATAAAGTTTTTAAAAAATAAATTAACAAAGCAAGCAAACAATTGTAACTCCCTCAAGTCCTCATGGTTCTGGTTGGTTTTGAAGCAGAGTCTCAGGCAGCCCATGCTGGGCCTCCAACTCAGAATGTAAGCTGAGCTGAACTTAGCTGTTGCTTCTTCTGCTTGCTCCCTTTTAGTGTTGGAATCACAGGCATGCACCACTATGACCACTACCAGTTCCACAGGTTTTAAGAGTAAATGCCGGAAGGTTGGATTTAATGACACTTTAAATGTCAGTGGGCCTTAGCTTCCCAGCAGTAATCACAAAACCCACGCCCAAAATGTAGTGGCTGACAATAACAATAAACAGTATCTCAGTGTCTGTGGGTAAAGAATTCCATACTAGCTTAGGTGGAAGGTTCGGATTCAGATACAGTGAAAAATGTCAGCTTGATAGGAAACAAAAGAAGTTTGATTCAAAAGCCTGCACACCACTTGATTCCATTTCTTTACAACTTTACAGTGTATTGATATGGTTTCCTTGGGCAGAAGGTGGAACAGAAAATAACTCTTAATGTGCATAGGGTTGCTTTTTGACATGATATACATAAATGTTTTAAAATAAAATTGTAGTCATGGTATTTCTGCAAATTTATCAGAAATCATTGACTAATATAGCTGGAATAAATGAGTTTTATGGCAAATAATTTTTATTTTTTTATTTTTATTTATAGTTATAGAAAAGGGGACGGGGTGGGGCAGAAGTATGGGAAGGGGAGAACTAAAGAAACATAGGTATCCAGGGGAGAGAGGAGAAGGGCTAGGAGATGTCTCCGTGGTTAAGAGTACTGGCTGCTTGCTCTTCCAGAGACGTAGGTTCAATTCCCAGAATCCATATGACGGCTCCTAACGTCTGTAACACCTTGGAATATAAGAATGGGGAGTTCCAGGACATCTGACATCCTTTTCTAAGTCTCTGAAAGCACTAGGGATACACACAGCACATAGACATACAATGCAGCCAAAACACCTATACACGTAAAAATTAATTTAAACAAACAAACAAAAAAAAGAAATGAGAAAAATTCTTGTGAGGTGGAAGAGCTCTAGATTGCTATGTTTCCCTCCTTCATGTCAGCCTACAGTAATAAATTGATTTGGTGACCTCACATGCACTTCACCATTTAACTCAAACCTTAGGTCTTTAGTTTTGTTTTGTTTTGTTTTGTTTTTCTCACACAAGGTAATTTTCAAACACCCTTCTTTGAGGCAGTAATGAGTCTTTCTGAATGAAATGAAATTCATGTTTTTATTGCCATAAGAGGGTGAGTTTTCATGGGTTACTTTGTTACTAGGCTACGGGAAGATTAATCATCTTTAGAAGAAGGTGAAAAGGATGGCTTGTTTTTGCATACTTATGCTGTAAAAAGTACTAGGCATAATGGTCCACACTTACAATCTCAGGACTCAGGAGGCAGAAACAGGACAGTCACACAAGCTGGAGGGCAGCCTGATTACAGAACAAGTTACAGGCCAAGGATACATAGGAAGACCCTGTCTCAGAAAGCAAAAATGAAAGGACTGATTTACTCTAAATCTTTCCTTCCTTCCCTCCTTTCTTTCTTTCTTTCTTTCTTTCTTTCTTTCTTTCTTTCTTTCTTTCCTTTTTTAAGACAAGAATCTTTTTGTCTAGTCCTGGCAATCCTAGAACTCTAGACCATCATCATGTGTGCTGGGATTTAAGGCATGGTCCCTATTCCAAACACACAGATTCATTGTAAATTAGCACTTAAGTGAGAGCTAATTTTTAAAACATCTTGTCATTTAGTAGTTACTTTGTAGAGATACTATTTATCTTTCCAACTTCATCTTCCAAGACCTTTGATCTCTAAACAGATAGTCCTACCACTACCCTGGAGTGGAAATCCCCGTTAATCTTTCAAGCCTCTGGACACTGGTCACTTCCCCCTTCTAGAAGCTCCCTCATCACCACACTAGCTGTTTAATTTCTACTCTTCTTTACACAATGTTTTGAATTCAGGTCACAGGCTCTGTAAAACTGTAAAACTCCTTCTGCCTCCAACACACACACCACACACCACACACACACACACACACACACACACACACACACACACGGCTTAGATTCCTTCTTTATGCCCTCCTTTTCTCCCTGGAGAGGAGAGACAGCCTTGACCATGTAGGTCACTGGTTGCCTCCCCTACTGTCTCCTTTCTCCTCATCAGGACCCCAGTTTTTATGTAAAAAATAGATTGAGAATAAGTGAAAGAGGGGAGTTATGTTCCCCAGACTACCTTGTTGCAATTTAGACTTGTGGCTACATTATAATAAATGAGCCAAAATAAAGTGCTTTCTAGAAATGTTTCTTCTAAAGCAGTTGTGCTGGCTAGTTTTTATGTCAACTTAATACAAGCTAGAGTCATTTGGGAAGAGGGAGCCTTATTTGAAAAATTGCCCCTATCAGATTGGCCCGTAGGCAAACTTGTGGGGCAGATCTTTTTAAATCAGTGGTTAAAAGTTAGAGGGTTCAGTCCATTGTGGGCAGTGCCACCCCGGAGAATGTGGTCCTGGAGTGTATAAGAAAGCAGGCTGAACAAGCCATAGGGAATAAGCCAGCGAACAGCACTCCTCCATGGCATTCCTACCTTGACTTGCTGGACTACAAACTGTAAGCTGAAGTAAATCCTTTCAGCCCTCCCCAGGTCGCTTTTGCTCATGGTGTTTTATCACAGTAATAGAAACGTGAACCAAGAGGGCACTTACATCCCTTCTATCACTGCCTTCTTTCTCGTTCTCTCCTGTTTCCTTCAAACGTGGAGACGATGATTGGAGCTCCATCCACCCTAGAAGATGAGGATGAGGAGCCAACACCAGGAGTGACAGAAGAGAACAGTGAAAGTCTCAAATGAGTCCTAGGAGATGGAGAACTCTAACCAGCCCTGGCCTCGTTGTTGTTGTTGTTGTTGTTGTTGTTGTTGTTGTTACTATTATTATTGTTGCTACTGTTATTGTTACTATTATTGTTGTTATTATTGTTGTTGCTACTGTTGTTGTTACTATTGTTGTTATTATTATTATTATTATTATTATTATTACATTTACTTATTTATTTGTATGTGTGTGTACATGTACCATGGAACAGGTGTGGAGAGGACAACTTTGGGGGAGTCAGCGTTCTTCTTCCTTCATGTGGGTCCCAGTGATCAAACTCAGGTCATCAGGCTTGGCAGCAAGTGCCTTTATCTGCTGAGCCATATCCTCAGCCATCACCACCACCATCCTCCTCCTCATTATTATGGTTTTGATTGTTTGCTTTAACATGGTCTACAAAGCAAGTTCCATGCCAGCCAGAGCTACGCAGTGAGACACTGTCTCAAAAGAAAAAGAGATATTTACTAAGCCAAGTCTCACAGGTAGTTCGGGATTTGCATACCTTCTTGAAGCATCAGGAACAAAATATTATATTTTATGGGGAAGGCCAGATAGCGGTTACAGGATTAGAGGCTGGGGGTCATTGGTAAAAGATTAGGGTTGAGCAAAGTTGGAATTAGTCGCTGAGTTAGTCTTGGTCTAATGAAAAGACAGCAGGCCATGTTAGGCCTCTAGAGAAAAACTGGTTTTGCTGGGATGGAGCTTAGGCAGGATGTAATTTTAAACTGAGAAGAGCGGGTTAATTTGATCATAGACTTAGAGAGCAAAAGGACCTTGCTAGGTTCTTCTAGTTGCTGAGAAAAAAAAGTGACTCATGCAATAAACAAGTGTCGTGGTATTATTGTGTTGTGGAGATCTCCAAAGTAACCATACTCTGCAGGACAGAATAACACAGTCAGAGGCTGGATTTCCTAACACCATAGGGACAGAGGGAAGTGAGAAATGAAGAAATGGTGTTCTCTCTTGCATGAAAGAATTCATAGCGGAAATCAGAAGTGTGGAGACGTCTGGGAACTGGTTTCTGGTGGAGGTAGAATGTGTGCGCTCCTGTACTAGCAGTTAACAAAACAAACAAACAAACAAACAAAACCTGGTGCTGTCAACTGACTCAGCTTTACTCCTCAATGTGAATTCTGCTCGCTTGTTTGTACAGACATATCCCAGTGGTCAGTAACACTTTCACCTCTGAAGCACCATCATTTAAAAGGATACATGAAAGGTTTTATTAAGCTTTTCCACCTTGTATTAAAAAGAGATTATTTTCTTCATACACTCTATACTGATTACACTTTCCCCTCCCTGAACTCCTCCCAGTTCCTCCCCCACTCCCCTACCCAGATCCACTTCCTTTCTGTCTCAGGTCAGGAAAAAAAACAGGCTTCTAAGAGGTAACAACAAGCCGGGCAGTGGTGGCACACACACCTTTAATCCCAGCACTTGGGAGGCAGAGGCAGGCAGATTTCTGAGTTCGAGGCCAGCCTGGTCTACAGTGAGTTCCAGGACAGCCAGGACTACACAGAAAAACCCTGTCTCGAAAAACAAACAAACAAACACAAAGAGAGAGAGAGAAAAGGCACTAGAGTCAGAGACCAACTCGCTCACACACTCAGCTATGCCATAAAAAAACTAAACTGAAAGATATATCCACAGAGGGCCTGGTGCAGACCTGTGCAGGCCCTGTGCTTGTGGCTTCATTCTGAATTCATATAAGCTTTGCTCAGTTGATTTAGGGGACCTTGTTCTTAGTGAGCTTTTGAAAAAAAAAAAAATAGATTGTTAAAAAACAAAAACTGTTCACCTATGGATAAGTTGATTAAATAAAATATACTATAAACATACAAGAGAAATTACTCCATTGAAATATGGTGTAGGGGTGCTCACACATGCTATAACATGAGTGAAACTCAAAAATGTGCTTGGCTTCAATAAAAGAAGCAAGGCAGGAAAAACGACTCATGTCTGTAATTTCAGTACTTGGAAAGATGAGGTACAAAGACTAGGTGTTCAATGTTGTCCACAACTGCATAACAAATTTAAGGCTAGCCTGGGCTACATGAGATTCTATCTCAAAAAAAAAGCAGAAGAAGAAGAAGGAGGAGGAGGAAGAGGAGGAGGAGGAGAAGGAGGAGGAGGAAGAGGAGGAGGAGGAGGAGGAGGAGGAGGAGGAGGAGGAGGAGGAGGAGGAGGAAAGAACAAGAAGGAGGAGGAGGAGGAGGAGGAGGAGAGAAGAAGAAGAAGAAGAAGAGGAAGAGGAGGAAGAAGAGGAAGAAGAAGACAAAATAGATGAGTAAAAATTAGACAGGAAAAAGGTCACAGGTTGTACAATTTTATTCATATGAAATTTCCAAGATAGGAAAATCCGAAGGAATAAAAAGCAAATAGGTAGCAGTCAGGCACTTGAGTAAGGAAGCCTGGGGAGTAGCGCTTACAGGAGCAGGGCTCCTTATGGCAGACCGAAAGTGCTTTGGAGCCAGACAGAGGTAATGGCTGTCTGGCAGCATGAGTGTGCCCCTGACCTGCATAAATGCCCCTGACCTGCTTGTTTCTGATGAATTAATCTTATGTCATGTGAATTTCATTTCAATGAAAGGAAGGAAAAAAGGGAAAGGAGGGGAAGATGCTTGTGAATTATACAAAACAGTGTGTGTGTGTGTGTGTGTGTGTGTGTGTGTGTGTGTGTGTGTGTGTGTGTGTAAGAAAGAAAATATGCATGTGTATGTGTATAATGTGTATGTGGGCAAAGAAAAAGATCTAGAAGTTACATTAGCATTCTCTATTTTGTATTATTATTTTTACTTTGTCTGTATGGGTGTTTTGCCTGCATCTATGAAGTTATATCAGCATTTCCTATTTCTTTTATTTTTATTTTCTCTGTATGCATGTTCTGCCTGTATGTATGTGTGTACCTCTTGTGTACCTGGGACCTGAAGAGGCCAGAGAAGAGCATTGGATCTCTGAAACTGGAATTATAGATGGGTGCAAGCCGCTATGTGGATGCTGGGAATTGAACCCAGGACCTCTGGAAGAGCAGTCAGTGCTCTTAACCACTGAGCCATCTCTCCAGCCCCAGCATTTCCTTTTTACTAATTGTATGATTGAGACCAAAAATCATTTCAATCCTTTTGTACATTTGCTCCAAAATTTTCTACAATAAATGTACATGTTAAGGAAACTCATAAATTGCTGGATATTGGTGTACACAACTTTACTTCCAGGACTTGGGTGGCAGAGGCAGTCAAATCAGAGGCCAGACTGGTCTATGTAGTGAGTATCAGGACAAGCCGAAGCTATACAGTGAAACTATGAAGAAGTAGGAGAAAAAGGACATGCACAGTATGTATTCAGTTATAAGTGGATATTCACCATAAAATACAGGATGCCCATGCTACACTCCACAGACCCAAGGAGGCAGGACAGGAAGAAGGGCACAAGCAAGGATGTTTGAGTCTCACTTGGAAAGGAGGAAAGGAATGGTCCTGGAAGGCAGATGGAGGGAGGGAACTGGATGGGAAAGCAGATTGGGAGGAGAATGGGGGTTTTGGGGTCAGATGTGGAAGGGGAAGGAGGGATGGCCAGATAGCCATGAGAATGATTGGACTTTTGCAACTGATGGGGGTGCAGAGGAGAGGTATCTCCAGGAAGAGATGGAGACCTGGGATAAGAGAGGTGCCCAACAATCAATGGGTGTCCTTAGGAGTAACTCACAGCACTGGGGATATGGAGCCTGGGGAGGCTGCCTCCTATGGCCAGGCAGGAACATGGGTGGAGCGATAGGCACGCCAACCCACCCACAAAACTTTTGACTCAAAATTTATCCTGTCTACAAGAAATGTAGGAATGAGGGATGGAACAGAGACTAAGGGAATGGTCAACCAATAACCGGCCCAACTCGAGACCCATCTCATGGGCAAGTACCAATCTCTGACACTATTACAATACTCTGTTATGCTTGCAGATAGGAGTCTAACATGGCTGTCCTCTGAGAGGACCCACCAAGCAGCTGACTCAGACAGACGCAGACACACATACGCAAACAGTGGATGGAATTTGGGGACTCTTATGGAAGAGTAGGAAGAAGAATTGCAGTCCCTAGGGGATAGGAACTCCACAGGTAGACCAACAGAGTCAACTAACCTGGACCCTTGGGGCTCTCAGAGTCTGAACCACCAACCAAAGAACAAACACAGACTGGGCCTAGGCCTCCTGCTCATATGTAGCAGATGTGCAGCTTGACCTTCATGTGGGTCCTGAGCAACTGGATGGTGGCTGTCCCAAAAGCTGTCGTCTGTACATAGGATATTTGCTGGGCTACCTTGTCTGGCCTCAGTGGGAGATAAACTACCTAGCCTCACAGATAGTTGAAGTGCCAGGGTTGGAGGGGGGCAGGGATACACAAGGGGGACTTCCACCCACTCAGAGCAGAAGAGAAGAAGGTTGGGGAGGGATTGTGGGAGGGAATGACCAGGAAGGAATCAGTGAGCAGGATGCAAAGTGAATGATGACAATAATAATAATAATAATAATAATAATAATAATAATAATAATTATTATTATTATTATTATTATTATTATTATTATTATTATTATTATTTTAAAAACAAAGAAAGTAGGAGACTGGCCAGATGGCTAAACATATAAAGGAGCTTGCCACTCAGACTGATGACCTGAGTTCATTTCCCCAGGACCCTGATGGTAGAAGGAAAGAACTGGCTCTTTGAGTTGCCCTTTGATCTTTATTTATTTATTTATTTATTTATTTATTTATTTATTTTGGTTTTTTTTTGAGACAGGGTTTCTCTGTGTAGCCCTGGCTGTCCTGGAACTCACTCTGTAGACCAGGCTGGCCTCGAACTCAGAAATCCACCTGCCTCTGCCTTCCAAGTTCTGGGATTAAAGGCATGCGCCACCACTGCCCGGCTCCTTTGATCTTCATAAGCATGCAATGGCACATGCATGTGCACCCAGGCTTTTGAACACACACATGTGCACACACACACATGTATACAATCATACATATGCACACATGCACACCCACACTCACACACACAGTCAATGTAATAAAATATTTTTAAAAGAAACTAGGACCTCAAAACTCAGGATGCTGAGGCAGAAGGATCACAAGTTTAAGGCCAGCCTGAGCTATGTTTTCTAAAGCCATGTCTCAGAAGACAGAAGGAATGTCTAGGAAACCATACTTAGATTAACATATATATTCTGCAAAAGTCTTCCTATCGTAGAATTAAATTTTAAATATGAACAAATAAGTTGTTTGTGAAATTATTGCACTATTACTTAAATGTATAATGTTGTATGATTATGTCAAATTTGAAATCCAAATGTAAAATACACATCTACATTTATTTAACAGCTAAGTGCACAGAGCTCCTAAATCTACATGGAGCACATGCTCAGATTTCCAAAGGGTGAGATGTCCCTGCGGAGCCTTTGACCTTGGCTTTGGGAAGGTGAGTTCCGTAGCCGACAACCCTCAGCTCCATCACCTCTGAAACGTGGTTATGAGGAGACAATGACTCTCTGATGTGTGCATTTATAAACAATGGAACTCCCAAAAGTCACAGTGTCTGCCACTGATTTTGCCTAAAACTCTTTCTCTTCTTTTTCTTCTCCCCAAACACAACTCCACCCAACTCAACTCCTTCAAATCCAATGTCTTTATTTTTTTTCTTCTAAATAACCACTTCCAATGTAAAAATCTTTCCTTCTTGTGACATCAAATACATTGATATTACTTTATGCTCCCACAAATCTTTGTGCCTCTGCTGTAGGGTCTCCATTGTTTCTTTAAAGCACACACAACTCCTGTGTATATATAAAATGAAATTAAGCAAATATTTTACTCAATTTATTTCCTAGTGAGTAACCAGATGAATACTAGTTTAAGTGAGAATGTGGCTTGCAGTGGTTTAAATTCTTTCCCTAACAAAGGCCAATTTCAATTGCATTGCTTATGAAAATTAATTATGAGGGTAAGGGGGTGTTAATCAAAACTCGGTAGCTATGGAAATACAGGAAAGCTGCTACTTTGCAATCTAATTAAACATTAATTTTTAAATAAATTATTTATATTCTCATTAGTTTTCAAACATTTTGTCTTTATTCTTGCAGTGTTTCAAAACACTCTGATCAATAGCCAATCATCCCAATGGAATCAAATGGAACACCCTGAGTTAACTGTGACACCCCAGCTGAGGGCATGTCGGCTCATCTTTCTAGTCTGTTTCCAAGTCTTGGATCATTTTGCTGACATTTGATGGCTTAGAGCTTTGCCTGCAGATCTGCAGATCTAGCACATCAGCCCAGAGCTAGGTCATCAGATATGGGTCAAACACTCAGGACTCCTCCATGCCACACACCAAACAAAACACCCGTGAAACACAGAAAACAATGTCTTCCTCTGACTTCAAGGACCAACTTCAGTACATAATAAAAATGCACAGCCAGACAGATGACCCATCTATAATGCTAGAACTCAGGAAGCTGAAGCAGGAGAATTGCCAGAGATGTGTTGAGTAGTCTGAGTCATGCAATGGACTTGAGGCCAATTGGCTTCAGAGTAAAAATCCATTAAAAACAAACACTTAAAAAACCAATAATAACAATGGATTGGAACTGTACTTTCAGTAGGGAAGTCTAAGGCTATCGATGTGGCTCAGTAAATAAAGCCTGAAGACCTGAGTTGGGATCCCCAGCACTGCCTGACTTTTTAAGTCAGGCATGGCAGCACAGGCCTATAATCCCAGCACTAAGGAGGCAGAAACAGAAGGATCCCTGGGGCTTGCGTGGCTAGCCAGTCTAGCCAAAGGGCAACTGTCAGGGAGAGACCCTGTCTCAAAAATAATGAGGAGATGGCTCAGTAGATAGGGGATTTTGTGCACAAGAGTTTGATCTGAGTTTGATTCCTGGATCCTGCAAGACGGCAAGAGAGGACAGACTCCAAGAGTACTCAGACATCCACATGCATCCGCATGAGTACACACTGAGTGAAATTTCCCCAGAAGAAGCTGTGTCTGCAAATGCTGGCTGCCTGGTGAACTTCAGTGGTATAGAGAGGTTGGCTTTATCTAGTCACAATTTATCTTGGGCCATCCTTAGCCCCCTAAATAGCCATTTCTTGCCCACCCCTGTTTCATGCCCAACATCATGTGACTAACAGACAAAAACCTTTTAGAATGAATTCATGAACCTCAGTTTCCTCCAGTCAAAGGGTTAAGACTGCTGTTGGGTAGCTTCACGGTCTATGCTGAGATTATAATCTGTATCTCCGATGTTTACACATCAATGCATTTTAAAGGTGTTTTGACCTATGACTTTCTTTCACTCTAAAAAGTTCATAAAACTGCTTCTGCACTGGAACATGGAATTTGTAGTAATCTGATTCTGTGTTCCTCAGCAATCGTCATTCACATTTGGCTCCAAAACAAACTCTCTCATCCCTCTTGAGATGTGTTCTGTTTTTGCATACATGCACACATACACACAGTCACGCACAATGCATGAAAATTCACATGCATGAACAGACATATGTATACACATTAACACACCTGCACACACACATACATATTTACACACAAACTTATACATGCATACATGAAGGCACACATGCACACATTTACACATACACAGAGATATGCACAGACATACCTGCACTCATATATACACATGCACAGAAACACACCCACACACCACAAATCTGTGGCCTGGGCATTAGCCTTAGTATAAAGGTGATTCCACACATCCTAATGTGAAATCCCACCTACACTTTCCCTACTGAGAATTCAGTCTGACTACACACATAAAAATGTTTTCAGAGACAGAAGCTACAAAAAAGGAGATTATGTTAATGATAATATATACTGCTGTCTACTAAGATATAGATACTTTTATAAATTCCTTTTTATTGGTAAGGATATGAGATATGATGCTAAAAGTCTATTGAACTAGGAAAAATACAAAAGCTACAGGTGACATACAAGGAGTAACGGTACTGGGCACTACAGTATAATTATGAATTACATAGAACATATTGGGCGTATTTGGAGATACTAATACAAATTGTGTCCTTTGAGGTTGCCTCTACCTGTCATTCTGTTGGAAAGGAGAGTCTGACTCTTTTTTCTCTGGTTCCGTGAAGGCTCAAATGAGCCAACTAGAGCCTGCTCAAGTGAGAGCCAACACAGACTGGGCAGAGCCAATCAGATTCTCTGAGCTGGGAATGTGAAACTGGGACACAGAGAGCTTGGATTGGACAACGGTGTATAAAAGACTCTGAAGGACTTGCAAAGTTGAGACAGAAATGAGCACAAGGACTGACCAAATTACACATCAGAGGAAACTAAGTGAGCAGAGGTGCAGCAAGAAGCCAGAAACACAGCTGAGCATACTAGGAACCAGAAAGCAGGACGATGCACAGTGGAGCCATTCCTCGCTCCCGGGGAGCAAATTCAGAGCAACACAGCTAGCTGCTCTTCCTTTTATACACGACTGACAATGCCTGCTATGTTCTTTTTATGCTGTCAGAGGCTTTACCTCAGCTATATTCTGTGTCCTTTATATAAATCTTCTCTTAGCACTTCTATTTTATGAGATAAATCCTTAATTGGTTTTAAAGTATTCTCTAGGCAAAGAACCATGAGAAGCATGGTAATGGAAGAGCAAAAGCAATGGAAGCCGCGGCACACTCAAAGGGCCAATCACCTTACAGACGCCAGAGGTATTGTGGGCTCCGCAGTGCAGGCTGCTGCTTGGCTCAGTCAGTACTTGTTTGCTTAAACTCACCAGCATTTTCTTCCTGCCTCTCTGTGTTCTCCCAGTGAGCCAGCCTCTGCCCTCCCACACGTCTCTATTTCAGGCTACATGAGTGACTTTTTCTCTGGTTTGAGTTGCGGTTGATGCATCATCTGAAGAGTCCATTTAAAATCTGAGATGCTAGGTTCTATTCCTAGAGATTATACCTCAGTAGACAGGGTAGATAATTCTAATGAACTATATCTAGTAGAAGGCAATTCACTTAGCAGAAAACCTAGGGAAAGGTGCTGAGTTCAAATCCTGGCTCTGCCACTTGCTGATGGTATAATCTTGGCAAGTCAACCATGCCACATCCTAGCATCTTAATCAATAAAATGAGAGTGATGAGAGCCCTCACAGCATAGGGTTTGTAATAATTAAATAAACACACTGCTTGGCATAGAATACAGAGGCTCCACATGTGTTTCAGGTCCAGCTTAATACAAATGCAAAGTCAGTATCACTAAGGAGATATAATTAAGAGAACTCGGGGAAACAACCAGAAGACCTATTATCTCGTTTTGCTTTGAATCAAATGCTGAAAATGTGACTCTCCTCCTTTGTGTGTTGGAGAATTCAACAGAAATTGACAATGAGAGAATTCTGTCTCTTACTACTAATGGCATGAGCAGGAAAGGTGCGTGCTCATTTGTCTCGGGTGAATAACACATACCTCTCCCATAGTTATTAGCCTCCGTGAATAAAGTAGAATATGGGATATCTCACTCCAGCCCTTCTTTGTTTTATTTTCTTTTTGCGAGAAAGGGCTTCACAGTGCAAGTGGGGTGTGCATCCAAGGCTCAGTCCTCCAGCCCACCTCCCCAGTGCTCTAACTGTGATTGTCTTTAACGAGGTTGCATTCCAGGACTGGACCACTGTACTCCTTAGGGGCCAAGCATTCTGGTTCAGGTTTGGGGTTGAAACTTAGTTTTTGGTGTTGCAGCTATTGTTCATTTTGTTTTTATTTTATTTTTATTTTATTTCATATTTTCTATATTTTTCTTCTAGAATTATCCCCATAAATGTCAAGCACTATCCACTGATCATAGACTATTACTGTTTGGTAAACAGATTCACCTAATTTTATGGCGATTTTTTACAAGGGCCTCCTATCCATCTCTTCAATCATTCAGACTCCTTGGGCAAGGACTTTGTGAGCAGCCAGGACCATACAGAGTTTCTCCCCTTACTCAGTCAGACTCCAGTGACATCATAAGTTCTATGTGTGTCTATGTTTAAGACCAAAATAAACACTCAATGAACAGTTTTGGTTGAAACAGTGAGACTTCCGTGTTTTCTTCTTCAGGGTTTCTAGTCTGTTAGCTTCTGGTTCAGACCAATGTCCAAACACTAACAAATGGGGCATTGAAACCTCAAAGGTCAGGCACTGCCTTAAAGAAATGATTGACAGAATGTAGCTCTCTGCTTCATACGATGACTCTTTAATAAATGCCAGGAACAGAAAGGCCAATTAACAACTCTTTAAAATCAAATTTAAGGAACTGAGAAGCCAGCTCAGTTGGTAAAGTACACGCACAAGTTTGAGGGCCTAGGTTTGATCCCCTGGATCCATGTTTTGAAAAGAAACAAAAAACCAAAAGGCCAGGTATGGCAACCACTGCTTGTAGTTTCAGCCCTGGGTAGGCAGAAACAGAGGTGCCTGGGACACACTGGCCAGCCAGTCTATTCTACTTGGTGAGTTCCAGACCCATAAAATCCCTGCCTCAAAGATAGATGACTCCTGAGGAATGACACCCTGGATTATCCTCTGGCTTCCACACGCATGGAAACAGGCGTGTGCGCATGTGCACTGGTGCACATGAACACACACACACACAATTGAAGTTAAAGGCCTATGTGTTAAGCATGAGCTATTCACTTAATAGGTTGAGTTTAACTGAGCCATTCCTGATACAGTTGTAAAAGATTGCTTCTGGGAACTACGTACATAGTCAGAAGCAGAGTGACTCTCAGACAGAGTTCTCTCATCCAAGACAAATACAAGAGAAGTGATGGTAATGTAGAACACACATTCACAGTAAGGTTGCCAGCTATTTGGGGGGGGGGGGGAGATCAATCCTTTGTTTTTTGAATTGTGATCTTCTGGCTTTCAGGAAGGGAAATGTAACTATGGGAACAATAGCTGTAATTAAGAGTAATCATAACATTCTTTCTGGACAAATTAAAAGTTAACTCTTTTTCTCTTCTCTCTACTCTTTCTATTAATTTATCAACTTATGTTTCCAATTATATTCTGAAATCCAAAATTCTGGAGACTACTACAAAGTGATATTTAGAGACTTTGAGTCTTTAATGCCCTGTCTTATTCCTTTACTAAAAGATCTCTCTGGGTTGAACTCTTCCAGGCTTCTGTAATAACTATTTACAAATCTCCCAAAGTAAGATTAGATCTTCTGCCCAATAACTGATTTCTCTTGTCAAAATGCTATCTGGTGCTGTGCTTTCCTGAAATACAAGACTTAGATGTTGAAGAAACAATGATCTTGAAAGCTGGACAGACCATTTTAATGTGATTGTCCAAGGGAAAGAATGTGGACTGTATAGAACATGTACAAAGCACACGGAAGTGATGCCTGTGCCAGCCACTCATGAGCCACCTGAAGAGCCTTTCTTCTCTGGTCTTCAATGGTTTTACCCAAATAATAAGAACAAAACTGCAATTATGAAAATGTATGGGTAAAGATTAACAGTAAAAATCTATGTCCATTTAAGATCTACAACACAATAGTTACTCAACAAAAATATCCATTTCTACGGACATTCCTTTTATAAAGAACCTGGAACTTGTTACTACAGCTATTAACACTAATTATAGAAACTAATGGGTTTCACTGTAACATCTCCATACATGTGTGTGTTGTGTCCAGTCATGTCCCCTTCTCTTCTGGCCTACCTTGCTTTCCTCTCTTTCTACTGTTCCCCGAGTCCCCTCCCCTTGTCCCAACAGTTCATCTATGTTCAGCTCATCTCTTCTTGTTGTTTGCACAGTTAAAGAAACCCTGTGAGTATCTCTTCCTGGACTTCGCTTATTTTGTGGTCTCTGGCAAGCAAGGCTCTAGGAATAGGACACAGTGGTTCCATGGGAGGGAACAGTGATCCTGGACTTGTCAAACTATTTTCACAGGTAATTTGTCTTCTGAGTTGTATGTGGAAGGAAAATCATACTAATGTGTCTAGTTTTGTCATTATAAATGAATGGATAAAGCCAGGAATGGGGGTACACACCTTTAATCCTAGCACTTAGGGGCAGAAGCAAGTGGATATCGGTGAGTTTGAGGCCAGTCTGATTTATTTAGGTCACCTAGAGCAACACAGTAAGACCCTGTCACAAATAAACAAACAATTTGTTGTGGATTTGGTGTGAATTTTCCTTCTGAACTCAACCAGGCTGTTTGCAGAAAGCAATCATCTTATGGCCTATGAAGAATTCTGCGGTAGCTCACAAAGTGTTGTCTAGGAAGTCCGTGCATGTCACTAGCTGAGACTCCTGAGGAGGAGGATGACCAGAGTGGCAATTTTACGGTAATGATAGTTGTTTTTGCTATGTGCCAGGTACCATAACAAATCAGCTATGCCTAACTTAGAGGGAAGAGTATTTGATATCAAGAGCTGAGAACACTGGGGATGGCCCTGAACTGCTAGTTCTTCTGCCTCTAGCTCCCAGGGGCTGAGCTTACAAGTGTGCATGTACATGTCTATCTTCGGCAGATCCTTAACTTTTTTAATTAAAGAGTCTCTCTCTAACTCAGTAAAAGAATGAATACATTATATTGTTTTTCACTTGACTCTTAGTAAAAGTGCCTGTTTGAGTTGGGCAAACACCTTAATTTTCTGAAGAAATACCACAACATACAAACTAATAACATTGAGGGAAAATGTTTAGTAGAGAATAGGACACAATCTGTATTAATTAAAAAGGAATATGGGCTGGAGAGATGGCTGAGAGGCTGAGAGCACTGACTACTTTTCCAGAGGTCCTGAGTTCAATTCCAAGCAATCACATAATGGCCCACAACCACCTATAATGAGATCTGATGCCCTCTTCTAGTGTGTCTGAAGACAGCTACAGTGTACTCACATACATAAAATAAATAAATAAATAATTCTTTTAAAAAGGGGGGAATATATTTTTCAGAACCTAACAAGAATTCACTGAAAACAAGAGTCAAACTCACTTGAATCTACTTCTTAATAGCATAAAATAATACCATTAACAACATTCAGTGAGAAATTTGACCAAAATCCCTACAAGGTTAAAAGCTCAACGCATATGCACTGCCATAATCCTCCACAAAACTTCAGGCCCCTTAGTATTGTTGAAATCTCACTGTAGCCTAGGCAACCGGGAACTCCGTCTCATGCACACTAAGCTCACAAGAAGCTAATGATTAAAGCAGGCAGTTTTGTATGTTAATAATTCAGTCTTGGAAAGTAATTTACACATAGAAAATAGCACACATCTTCAGTGTTTAGCCTGAATGGGGGTGGGGGGGTGATTTCAAGACAAGGTCTCTCTGTGTAGCCCTAGCTTTCTTGGAACTCACTCTATAGACCAGACTGACTTGGAACTCACAGAGATCCACCTACCTCTGCCTCCCCAGTGCTGGGATTAAAGGTGTGCACCACCACCACCTGGCTCAGCCTGGAAAAATTTGACACATGTATCTACTGATGTAATATCAACATAGATCATTCCTCTAAATCCAGAAATCTACCACATCCCCTTTTCTAGTCAACATCTCTACCTCACAGACACACCTCTATTCTGACTTCTATCTCCTTGGATCAGCTTTACCTTATCTTGAATCTCATTTACATGAGATAACGTACTACTTTATGACCAACTCCACATAATCTATGTATATCATTGCATCTATCAGAAGAGCCTTTAAAACTGCTCAGCAATACTCCTTTGTGTATCTATAGTACCCTATATATTTGATGGGCATGGGATCCAAACACCATGTTATTGATTTTCCATGAGAAGTACAACAGGCTGGCAGCCAATCTGTTCTCTACTAGACAGTCATTACATAGAAAGCCTGGTTCTTGAGAAAGAGTCTGGGATCTGAACAAAAGGAGTTTGTTGGATGATGTAAATATCTAACTCTTAACCAAGGTGTTCTATCAAGAAACTTGACATTAGTTATATGACACTGACATTTCCTTGGGGGTTGTTTTAACTTTGTTTGAGTACAGTTACATTTAATAGCCTGTGCCTGAGAGGTCCTTCATCACATGTTGACACTGGGCATTTCTCTCTTCCAAGTTGCTCTGTATATTGTAGCTTTTGGTTTTGTTAAATTATTTGAAATTTCCCCCTTCCTTCTATTCTCAGGTCTGTTCATCTGTCTGCTTGAGACAGGATCACCTGTAACCCAGGCTGGCCTTCAACTCACTATGTAGCTGAGGATGATCTTGAACTCCTGATCCTCTTGCCTCTACCTCTCAATTTCTGACATCGCATTGTGTGCTCTCATGCCCAGTAATCCCCAGGTCTTGCTCGAAGGACTTGATAGTCCTCTGGCTTAAGGGATTACACATGAGATCTAATCCACAAGTCTGGGCAAGCTACTTGGAAGAGAGCCCCAGGAGACAGTCCTCATTTATGTTTCAGTACTGAAGGTCTGAGCACAGACCCAGAGTTGTAATTCTAAAATCTGTAGATGGTCAAAATAGCTCATGCAGCAGATGACCAATTCAAAGTAATTTGGACAAACTGAAGCATAAAAGCAAACCAACAAAAAAGATTAAGTAAGACAATTTAAAAATTAATCAAAAGTGCAGTTTGGGGGCTGAGGATCGAGTTCTGTTGCTAGTGTATTTGTCTAGCATGTCTGAAGCCCTGAGTTCTACGCACAGTACCTGATAAACTGGGAATGTTAACACTGCCTGCAAGCCCAGAACTCAAGAAGTCAGAATTTCAAGGTTCAAATACATATCAAATTCTAGACCAGTTTGGGCTCCATGAGACCCTGCCTTAAGAAAAAAAATTATGGTTTTGGAATAATCTGGTTGACTAAAATAGTTATTTATATCCAAAAGGGAAGAACTACTTTAACCATTTGCTTTATTCTGTGCTTATTATATACCACAATTTAAGACATATTCTACTAAATAAGTTGCTATAGTCATGACATCATTAATTTATTCACCCCACGAATATGAGACTTTTTACTTTGTGCAGGAGCTCTTCTACAGATGATGCTTCTTTACTCCAACACCCTTGTCCGTATGATAATACCTCAGACAAAGAGAGCACTCACAGTCTAGAACCGAACCAAATTGCTACCATCCACCTGGTGGCGGTGTTTCCCAGTGTTTCCTGATTATCCAGGACTATTTCAAGAGTACTTTCCATGTAAATCCAATCCTCTTCTACAGGGATGGATGTCCAGTGTCACTGAATGGAAAAAAGTAGGCTTGATCCGTGGAATGCCAGGTCAGTATAGCTACTGGGTAATTCTAGATGTTTTGTTTGAGGGTTATACTATTTTTTCACCAAAATATAATCAGACTATATTTCCTTTTTATCTTTTCTTTTTTGAGGCAAAATTTAATGCTGTCTGGTTTTGAACTCATCATAATCCTCCTACCTCACCCTGTCAAGCGCTAGAATTATGGGCAAGTTGCCACAATGCTCAGTTCTGATTCTTTTATGTGCTTGAGGCAGCTTGTTTGTTTTGAGATAAGGTTGGTACTCACTACCTAGACCTGGATGGCCTAGAACTCACAAGAGCTCTGCCTTCCAACATGCCTATGGTGCCCATGCCAACCAAACTCATAATGGCATTTGGGTCAACATGTCCATATACTCCTTGTGACAGTCATTAAAATTGGCATATGGGCCAACATGCCCCAAAACACCTCCCCAACAAGATAGGGCTCAGAAATGCCATGTGGACTAACAATTTAATATGTACCTACTGCTTCTGTCCCAAGCACTGTTCTGGGCACAGTACGGTGCAGAGAATGCCAGACCCTTCAAAAAGAAAAGAGCTGTTGGGGGTGGAGAAATCAAGTCATCCTTTTTCTAGACCTCAAGTTCATGAAGCAAGATCATGCCCTATCCCCAGAACTCCCAGGGCTATGAAAAGGTAGTGCTTATACCTCAGACAAGAGCATGGCAGGTCCCTTTGTAATACTATCTAGGAATCTGGTGGCCAGCAGCACCCCACAGTGGACACCTTTTCTACTCAGGAAAGAAGCAGGAGCTAGTACTTGCTTTGTCACCAGTCTTTATGCTCAGTCAGGTGGCTGGCAAGACACTCCCTCTGAAAACCTTCACAGAGACACCTCAGCCTTGCTTCCAGGAGTCACACAGGCTGGACGTCTTTAGAAGAGTCTTTTGCTGGATAGTCTGTCTCTTTCTATTTGGAGAACAAGACCTTGTAGGATGAGGACCCAGGATAGGAAAGTAATGATAAGGATACGACATCAAACTCTGGTGACCTGTGATATTTTGAAGCCAAGGTGTAAACCATGTTGTGAGCATGTGTAGCAATGCCTCCTGGCCATTGAGCTGCATGTATTAGCTCATTTGCACCCAAACCCTATCATATAGGTATTTACCGCTTCCTCCACGTGTGTGTTGTACATATGTCTGAAGATGCATGGGCACATGTCTCCCTTCGATTATTCTTTGCCTTATTTTGTAAAAAGATTTGTTTGTTTTTATTATATGAGTATGAATGTTTGCCTGCATGTTTGTATATGTACTATGTGCATGCCTGGTACACACAGAGACTAAAAAAGGATTTAGATCTCCAGGAGCTAGAGTTACAAGTGGTTATGAAGCATCATGTGGCTGCTGGGAACTGAACCTGAGTCCTCCGCAAGAGCAGAAAGTGCTCTTAATCCATGGGTCATCTCTCCAGCCCCTCCACTTTATTTTTTGAGACAGGGTCTTTCCCTGAACTGGGAGCTCATCAATTCGGTGACTAGCTGGCTAGTGACTGCCAGAGATCCACCTGACTCCACCTCCTGAAACTAAGATTATAAGCACAAGCTTTTTCCATGATGGGAGGGATTCAAATTCGGGTCCCCATGGTTATGCAGCAAGCACTTGAAAACTGCATTCCATATTTATAGACAGAGAAACAAACACAGAGATATTACAGAGCCAGCTGGTAGGAGCTGGCATTCTGAGCCATTTATCCTGACTCCAGAGCCTGTTGCCTGGTATATGTTCCATCCTTACACTGCTGGGTCCCAAGAGAGAATAGGAGGTGGTCCACTCCACAATATTCTCTCTATCCAGAGCCCATCATCCTGTAAGTGAACATGTGGTGAACTGAACGATGGGATGCAGGCTTCTTTCTTTTGTTTTTGTTTTTGTTTTTGTTTTTGTTTTGTTGAGACAGGGTTTCTCTGTGTAGTCCTGGCTGTCCTAGAACTCACTCTGGAGACCAGGCTGGCCTCAAACTCAGAAATCCATGCAGGCTTCTTTCTAAACAATCTTTTCCTACCCACAGTCCCTTACATAGTACTCCTAGTTCTCTCCAAACCTGGGCTTTGCCCCTCCTTGGTCCCATATTTCCTTTGAGCATAAAATATAGAGCTCTCCTTATTTGCCTAACTCTTAGAATTGTCACCTCTTGTCCACAGCCATCTGGGCTACGTCCCTTTTTGTATAAAAAGCCTTTGTCTTCTTATGAAAATGATGGGGTCCCACCTGTAAATGTATCCAGCATTAATGGTGGTGGAGTGAGACGTGCCTCATGGAAAAAGAGAGCAGCATATTTCTTTGCATTTGAATACTTCCAGGACCTTACCTTGGCAGCAAACCAGTTCTGGTTGGACCCCAGAACTCTCACGCTGTGTGGTGCCATGGGTCTCTGGAAAGTCTACTGAGTTTTGTACGCCTCTTAGGTTGTTTGTTTGTTTGTTTGTTTTAGTGCACAAAATTGGACCTATAGAGAAACAGTAGAATTAAATTATGTGGAAATGGGGTCACAGGGAAATATTGGTGAGGTAGCACTGTGTTTTGCATTGTACTACAGAAGAAGATTTAGCACGGGGTTGAAGTTTTATAATTCTGATATGATGAGAAAAATTATCTGCACACATTTCTGCAGCTGCCGTTCTGAGATAGGAAAATCTCTGTGGTTTCTGGTGGTGACGAAGTAAGAGCTGTTGCTGATGTTAATGGAGTTTATGCCCCTGTTCACCAGGAAGGAGATGCTGCATTTCAATGAAAAGTTAGAGAAAATAAGCACGGAAACGCCTTCCTTCTCAAATGTGCATTCTAGAGAATTCCAGCCCTTGCCAACTTGGGTTGGAGACTCCAGACCGCCTGATAGCCATGGCTTGTCTGTAATGGGGAGACTGAAGAACAGGTTCCGAAACCATGCTCCCCACTTTAACACTCTCATTGTCAAGGCTGGAAATGAAGAATTTATAAAAATCAATGTTCCAGGTGCTGACTCTCAAAGAACACCTGCCACGTCGCCATGTGCCATCCTTGTGCTGAGAGATGCCCGTGAGAAGTGAGCACTGTTACTCTGTGCGGATGAGGAAGACATGGCTGAGAGGTAAAGAGTGAGCTTACATGTTCTGATGGCAGGTTTGCCTTATGCACCTGCTTCCCTCCCATTAAACCAAATGCACCCTACACGTGCCCAAACACATTTTCAAAAGATTCTATTTTAAAATCAGGCATTGTGGTATATACCATAATCCTAGCACTGGGAAAGCAGAAGCAGGAAGATCTCTGTGAGTTCAAGGCCAGCCTGGTCTATATAGTGAGTTATAGGCCACCAGGGTTACATAGAGAGATCCTGTCAAGAAAGAAAAAGTTTTATTCCATATTTAATTGTGTGTGTGTGTGTGTGTGTGTGTGTGTGTGTGTGTGTGCGCGCGCGCGCGCGCGCGCGCGCGCGCACACACGCACGCGTACATGAGTGCAGGTACCTAAACACCTAAACAGGCCAGAAGAGGATGACCAGGATCCCTTGAGGTTACAGACAGCTGTGAGCTGTTTGCTATCGATGCTGGACATGAAACTTAGGCCAATTCTGATCCTAGCCACTGAGCCATCTTGCCAGGCCCCTTACTTCGTTTCTGAGGCAAGGTCTTCCTATATGACCCAGGCTGGTTTCAAACTGAGCTCTTGAAATGACGCCTAGGCTCACCTCAAGCTTACGATCCTCTTGCTTCTGCCTGCTTCGTGCTGGGATTACAGGTGTGCATTGCCACACCCACACCTTAACACACTTTATTTAAGACTTGAAATGACTCATAACAATGTTTCAGTAACAATAGTGGTCTACTCAATAGGGTCAGACTATTTATATTTTAAGAGTCTTTATATCATCCCTATCATTGGCATCATGACCATCATAGCGATGGCTAATCCTAATCACTTATTTTATTCCAAATAAAGGAACTACTGTTCAAAGGAGTTAACTCATTTGTCCTCTCTAATGACAAGTTGCTATGGAGTCATGTGGTGGAAGCTTGATCCTCAGAGTGTCGATGGGAGGTGGTGGACTCCTGGAGTGGCGTTAGAAGAAGAATGTCATTGGAGAGCATTGTCCTTGGAAGGGATTGATTAATTCAGTTTTCACGGAACTCTAGAGAGTTCTAAATAGAGTAGGTTATTATAAAAGAGCTAACCTGGTCCTGTCTGGTCATGTGATTACTCTTCTCAATTATGTCCCCATGATGGCACCCAGCACCCTGTCATGTAGCTAAGAAGGCCTCTGCCAGAGCCCAAATAGGTAGAGCTACCCAATCTTGGTCTTCTAGTATCTACAACTATGAATTAAATAAATCTTTTTTTCTTTACAAAGTAGCTAGCCTCCGGTATTTCACTGTAGCAACAGAAAATGAACTATTATATGGGTTATATTATCATCCTCATTTCAAAGATGAAGACACTAAAGTTACAAAGTTATAACATTTGATTAAGGGTCAACACAGCTATCAAGCCAGAATCTGAACCATGGCACCTTCCCCTTCTTTTTCAGTAAATGGTTTTTATTGAAGTGGAACATGTAATTAGCAAAGAGCATAAACTATGTTCCCATGAATTTTCATAGCAAGCACACCACCCAGATCAGAAAGTGGAAACATCCCGGCCCTCAGTGGCTCCTCGCTCCTTCCTGGAAGTTAATAAATACTGCCCTCTGCACCACCGCAGTCTCTGCCGTCTTAATTTTTAGCATCACTGATTAGTTCTGCCTTGCTTTGAATGTATGTAAATGATCTTTTATTCTTTACTGCTTTGCTCTTACCCATCATAAGGGCCCTGGAGTCTAAACAATAGCCTCTAATTCCCAGTCTCTGAGGAAACCGAGCTGTCTCCAAAGGCTCAACAACCTTCTGATACCCTAAGCCAAAATGCTATAGAAGTGAGATTCTAACCCATGTTTGGGGGTTGGGGGGCTGATGGCTTCTGCCACCTCAATGTCTTCATGCTTCAGTTTCTACTGTAGAATGCTGACACCGGGATTGGGACTATTTGTATGAATAAAATGTTCTACTGCCTGCCTGAAACCGATGCCAAGATCCTGTCTTTGTCCTTACTTTCCACATAGTTGGGAACAGCCTCTCTTCACCTTCTTCTTCAGCTTCCTCCTTCAAGAACCCACAATCACTCTTGGACAAGACTGACTATAACCCATGACATGCAGCCAACACGCTCTGTCTCCCTCTCCCTGCTCCTGCAGGCTGCGTTCGTCCGGTGCAGTGTTGCACCTGGAATCACACACGTTTATTGTCTACTTCCATTAGTAGTAAGTACTTCTCTGGGATTGCAGAGATGACTCGGTAGATAAGGTACTTGCTTCACAAGCATGCAGGCCTGAATTTGGAGCCCCAGCACCCACATAAAAGCTGGACACACTGACAGGCAGAGACAAGAGAATCCCAGGAACTTGCTGGCCAGGTAGTCTATCCCAAATAGCAACTCCAGGTTCAATGAGAGACCCTGACTCAAAAAATAAGATGGGGAATGAAAGGAAGACACCTAATATCAACCTCTAACTTCCAGACTCATGCATGAGTCTGTGCGCATGTGTGCACATGTGAGTGCATAAACACACACACACACACACACACACACACACACACACACACACTGCACACATACAAAAAAAATGTTTTTCCACTGCTTGTGGTCTTATTCCCAGATTTATATGGTACACAGCAGGTACCTGATACAATCTGAAGTGGAAGGAAAAATTAATCAGCATGGAACTTCCCCACCAAAACACAGAATCCTCTGTGGAAAGTAGGCTACAGCAATTAAATTCATGGCTCTGCTCTCAGAGGCAGTGCCTTGTGTCTGCTCTTCCACTGAGGCAAAGACTGGAGGTTGGGAGCATAGAGTTTACAGTCATTGGCTCATCTGCTGCCTCAGAGATCATGAAAATCCTCCTGACCCTCACCAGGCTGCTAAGGTAGCGTCCTGCTAATGACTCTAGCCAGCCAAAATGCCTGGTCCCAAAGCTTCACAGAGGAGAGCCATCTACCATTCCAGAAGTAATAAGACTCCTGTGTGCCGCCGGCATTGAGGAGGGCGTGAGTACAGGCAAATGAGCTGCATCACACACAGATATAAAGGACTGCAGCCATCGGGTCTCACAATCATCATCAGTGCTCACCAGGATGGAGGGTGGCCCAGAGCAGCTCCATCTGGGCAAGGCACTAGAGGAGGCAGATGGGCGGGCCTTGGCTGAAATCCAGGAGCTGGCTCTGAAGTGGTTCATGGAGACACAGGCCCCATCTATCCTACAGAATGGAGCTCTGCCCCCCTGGTTTCATGGATTCATCACTCGCAAGTAAGACTGCACCGACCACATGACCAGCATGGCTTACAGCTCCTAAGGGCTGGGAATATGGCCTAAGGACTCTGGAACTCTGGGCTCCTTACCTTCCCTCACTAGGCAGGACCCTGGGGTAGAAGAGACAGATTGAAGAAGCTCCTGAAGGCGTGTGTAGAAGCATTTTCCTAGCGGGATCTTTGGTAGTTGCAGCTATGGGAAGGATGAAAGTGGACCGTGTAGGAGCTTAGCATGTTTAGATAAATTCTGAGTATCTTGGCGAAAGTTAGCAGACCATGCCATGTGCCAGCACTGGAATGTTATTATAGTTGAGGTAGAAAACTGTCCAGAAAACCTAGACACATGATTATCCCAGCATAGAGGCAAGAATTTGGGATTCGGTGTTGTGGTTGAGATAGATCACAAGCTTTCCAAGTACTGGATGAAAGAAGGAATGAGAAACAAAGCCCACGAGGTTCTGGCCCAGTGCCTGACAGAGTGCTAGGTACAGCTTTGTGAATCACCCATGGCTGTGTTCAGGGGGCCTGCAGCTGTTTTAATGCTCCACGTCACTGTCTTGACACTCTTTGGAAATAAGGGCCCCCACATATTCATTTGGCACTGATCCCTGAAAATCATGAAGGTAGTTCTGACCAGTAATGTATTCGGTGAGTAAGTGGGTGAGGAATTATATGGTCTGTGTTCTTTCAAGCTAAAACTTTCTATTGTGTCGCAAAAGCACTTGGTAGTGAATAGAAGAACTTGAAGGGGTGGCAATGAGTTCCTGTAAGCTTCTTTTGTAGCCAAGCTTGAGACCCAGCAGCAGGGCTACAGAAACTCTTATGTAGTGTACATCTTGTACAACTGCACACTTAGTCCCAAGAGAGGGATCCCTACCAATGCAAATGTCTCCAGTATCATTCTTTCTATATAGTTATCTGTGTGGAGAGCAGGAAGCTGCAGGTCGTGTCTATTGCTCCTGCTGGCAAGGCTACATTGGTGGGTGGAAGGTGCCTGTGGCCTGGGGACTCCCATCCAACAACAGACTGTCTTTAGTTTGCTTACTTGAGCCAGGACCAACTACAGATTGCACCTTGAGAGGCCTCAGAGTCAGTCAAAGGTCTCAGAAGGTTCTCTCTCAAGGGCTGAAAAATCTGTCTCAATTTAGGACGCAAAGTCATGGCCTGGAAGGATCCTGAAGCAGGTCTAATTCAGGCTGCTTGGTTACTGTGAGGGCACAGACCCCAGTTAATGGAATGTCCTCTGTCCAGACAGACAGAGCAGCTACTCAGGGACAAAGCTCTCGGATCCTTCCTCATCCGTCTCAGTGACCGGGCTGTCGGCTACATCTTGTCTTACAGGTAAGTGGGAGGCCCTCTAGGAAGAGATAGGTAGTCTCGGGGGTCCATAACCTAGGACCTGCTGATGAACACAGAGGTTCAGAAACCCACTGTCTTGTTTTCTCTGGGCCTTTACCCCATGATTCAGTCATCCTCTTCTTGGCCAAACGTTTCTGAACACCAGCACTGACTATACATCAGGGATGTTGCTGCAGCCTTCAAAGGGATGAGGGGAGCCAGATAAAACTTCTTCCCAGGGGGGATGGATGAACTCTGAGCCCAGTAGCGGAGGAACAGGCTTGCTAGTGGGAAGAGAGCATGGTTGGGTATAAGAAAGTCTTTCTAGTAAGTGGACTGGCGTGAGCAAAAGTACAAGATTTTGAGAGCCACAGATCCTTGGGTGTAGCAGGACACAATATCGTTGAGAACAGGATAGTCATGGATAAGAAGTCTGACCACAAAAAAGGGATCCAGGCAGAGTGCATAAGAAGGGAGAACTGGAGACAGTCTAGAGGTATGAAGACTATGGGAGCCCACAAGAGGAAGAGACATGTACCTAGTGTAAAGTCAGAAGTGATGACTGTGGACCATGGTCTGAAATTGGGCTGAGTTGGGAAGTAGAAGGCTCTCTCTGGAGACTTGGAAGGAGGCCAGAGCCTCGGGGCAAACTTCCAAGTCTTCAGATACTGATTCAAATTATGTGCACAGACTCTCCTTGTTCAGATCCTAATCTAGAGGAAGCTTCTTTGCCTCTCTGTGACTCCGCCATCTCATATGTAAACTAGGAGTGTTCTAGTTACCTACCATAGGGCTGTTGCAAGCTCGGGTGAGATGAGGTATTTGCAATTGCCTGGCACAGTGAACAAAACATGGAAGGGTTAAGCAAATGTTAATAATTGTTCAATTTTCATTTGTCCCCAGACACTGTTTTGGGCACTGGAATATAATAAGCATCTTGCAAATCTCCTTTCAGTTTTGTTTTTTCTTTATTCTGTGTTTCTTTGAGCTTCCCTCTCTCTTCCTCTTTCCTCCTCATGAGACCTTAGGCAGAATGCCGCCTTATAAAAGGTAGCAAGAGAAGATGCTCAAAGAAACATAAATAGTGAAAAGGAATGGAAGGGACCTGAGACAATCAGCATGCTGACTCCCAGATCCACATCAGAGGCACCATGGTCATTCCTGGTTTTCATAGAATTGGCACACAGCACTTGAATATCCAATTGGGGGGAAAATGGTCACTACCTCATACAAGGTACAAAAATGAATAATTCTACATAGGTCCAAAATAGAAAACAATAATCTTTCTTAAAAGGAAATAGGAAAATATTTTCATAAGTAAACAAAGTACCTATGAAAATAGGACAAGAAACTCTTCTTCTTAGACACCCAAAGCACTCGCTCTAAAGGACTGATAAATTTGGATGTGAACGCAGTCTGGCTGCGACATCTGTTACCCACAGACGGCCAGCATTCATTCAGCTGATCTGGCTGGCTAGACAAGCGCCTCCTTCCCTCACTGAAACATGTGCATCCCCCTCTGAAGCACACCTTGTTAAAGAGGACAACTTTCCCAGAATAGAAAAGGAATGACCTTTGGTCTAAAACCCCCAACAAAGCTCTTAAAAGACTGATAAATTTGGTTTTCCTAAAATGTGAGGAGAAAGGGAGGAAGGATCGAGCGTGTGTGCATGTGTGCGTGCATGTGTGCGTGTTGCTCCACCTTGCCTCTGTTATGTTTTGGTATATTCTCAGGAGAAATGAGTAAATGCATTCACCAAAAGGCAGCATAACAGCTACATTTATAACAACCTCGGTAAGCATCAGATGAGACACTCCACGTAACTTTTGAAAGAAAGAAGCTAAATTTACTTGGGCCTGAGTGAATCTGAAAAATACGTTGAGTGAAGGAAGTGAGACACAAATGAGGATTTTTGCATAATTCTCATCTATTTGAAATTCCATAATGGAAGAAGCAAGCTTATGGCAATAGAGTCAGAAAGAGGCCGCCTATGGGACACTGGCAGGGAGGGGCTGGCCAAGGTTTTATATCTGCATGTGGGTACATGGCATTTTTATGTGTAGAAATTCATCTTGCTGTACACTCATGATGTGTGTTCTCTGTTTAAGTCATTCTTCCATAAGAAAGGAAGATGAAGAGGATGAGATTTTACAGGCTGGGGGAGGGTTCTGTTCCAGAGGACTGGGATTGGTGAGGCTGAATGGTAATGGTACAGGGTTGGACCTTGTCTTCATTGAAAACTTTGATATTTTCTTCTTCGTTGTATTTTTGTGTTTTTTTTTTCTTTTATTGTGATCTTCTGAATAGCATACTAGTCAAGTATGGAAGTTCATACCTATAATCCCAGCACTGGAGAGGTTGAGGCAGCAGGATCCACTTGAGTTTGAGGACAGCCTGGGCTATAAAGTAAGATCTTCTCTGAAAAATAAATGAGTAAATAACTAAAGGATTTAAAGTTAAAATTAAATAGGGCTGGGGGCATGGCTCAGTGTTATAGCACTTGAGCAGCATGTAGGGGGCCCTAGGTTTCAGCCCCAGCACCACAGAAAACAACAAACATAAATTATTGCATTAGAAAATAGATGAGCAAGATTTGGGGGGGGGCTTTTAAATTTTGAGCTTGATAAGGGTCTAAATCATGCTAGTCCTGGCCCTGCACTCTTGAAGAACAAGATCAAGTTGTTCCCAGGGTCCCAGACATCTGAATCCCCCCCCCTTTCCCCGCCCCCGAGGAACACCATAGACACACGTGCGGAGGGCAGTCCTTGGTCAGGTGAGTCTGTACTGGAGAGATGATCCTCCAATACACAGGAGCAAAGCTGGTCCATACGTAGCCAGCAGCCCAACCCACCCCACGTGTGAACTGTGTTACAGGGGTAGTGATCGCTGCCGCCATTTTGTCATCAACCAGCTGCGAAATCGACGTTACCTTGTCTCGGGAGACACCCTCAGCCACAGCACCCTGGATGAGCTCTTACGCCATTACCAGGAGGTGCAGCTTGAGCCTTTTGGGGAAACCCTTGCTGCTGCTTGCCCACGGGTAGGCACACTTCCTCCACAGGTGAGGGTGGGAAGATGGGGTGTCCAGCCCTGGGGTAACAATTACACATGCACATGCCATCAAGGGGACCGAGAGGAACCATGGCCCTCAATCAAAAAAGAATCTTACCTAAAGGCCAGAAACTTAGTGGGCTGTGTCCATCCCTTCTCTGCAGCCCCGGGCAGGCAGCTGAAGGTTGCCAGTATATGACCATAAGCCTGTTATATCTTCACTGCCTCCAGCTAGAGGAAAATGATCTATACGATGCCATCAACACCGGCCTCCAGCAGACTAATCTAGGCCTGGAAATTCCAGGCATGGGATTTCCCAGCGTGCTTCCTGACAAGGCCACCAGTCCCCGCCTTCCTGCAAAGCCCCAGGTCTCCTTCCTGCACACAAAGAAAGCCCTAGACATGAGTTCCCCGTCTGTCTCGGATGAGGAGAGTGCAGAGGTGAGGAGGAGTCTGCCCTACACAGGCTAATAGCTGCTAGGCTGGAATGTGGAGGCCATACTAGAGTCAGGGCCTTAGAAGCCATCAGAGCAGTATCCTCAGACAAGGTGGGTGAACATCAGGCCCATGGTGTAAGAAGCCCAACCTAGAGTTAGCCTCCAGTGATCCACCAGTGCTATGGCCTGCCCTGGTCAGCAAGCCTAGACTAGACTTTTCTGTTTTCTCAGTGTGAGGCTTTATATGAGTCGTGTACTCTCTCTCAGTCTATTTTCCATTCCTGAGGTACCTGAGAGGGCGTAATGAGAATGTTGTAAGACACTGAATGTCACTTAGCAAACTGTAAAGTGAGGTGTCTTTATGACGGGATAGGCTTAGAGAACCTCCTTAGACATAGACCACGCGTGCAAGGACTTCTTACACTCAGAATAGAACCTAAAATCTTCAGGGTCTACGAGAGCCTCTCCAGTCTCCCGAACCTTCCTCCTATGCTCACTGTGACCCTATTGGCCGTATAGATCTTTCTTAAACCCACAAGGCTTTGAACTTGCTGTATACTCTGCCTGGCTGCTCTTCTCATTAGAGAGTGACATCACTCATACTACATTTTGTCTCTCCTCAAAAAGACCACCTGAGCTCTAGAACATGTCCCCTTTGCCACTCGACCTACAGAACATGTCACCTTTGCCACCTGACCTACAGAACATGTCACCTTTCCCACCTGACCTACAGAACATGTCACCTTTGCCCCTTGACCTACAGAACATGTCACCTTTGCCACCTGACCCACAGAACATGTCACCTTTGCCACCTGACCCACAGAACATGTCACCTTTGCCACCTGACCCACAGAACATGTCAACTTTGTCACCTGACCTACATACAGGACATGTCACCTTCACTCCTGACCTACATACAGAACATGTCACCTTTCCCTCCTGACCTACATACAGGACATGTCACCTTTCCCTACTGACCTACATACAGGATATGTCACCTTCACTCCTGATCTACATACAGGATATGTCACCTTTCCCTCCTGACCTACATACAGGACATGTCACCTTTCTCTACTGACCTACATACAGGACATGTCACCTTCACTCCTGATCTACATACAGGATATGTCACCTTTCCCTCCTGACCTACATACAGGACATGTCACCTTTCTCTACTGACCTACATACAGGACATGTCACCTTTCCCTCCTGACCTACATACAGGACATGTCACCTTTCCCTACTGACCTACATACAGGACATGTTACCTTCACTCCTGATCTACATACAGGACATGTCACCTTTCCCTCCTGACCTACATTCAGGATATGCCACCTTTCCCATCTGTTCTCTTCTCTGTTACCTGTTTTGCTCTCTATAGCACTGAGCGTGACCTGACAGGACATTCCTTATGACACATCCATATATCATATACTACACCAAGTCCTTGTGTGTATTGTAGCACAGCCCCATGGTGCTTGTTTCCAGGTTAGAATATAAACCCAAGCTGGTCTCAGACTTAGACTGCCTGCCATGTAGTTGGTACCAGTAAACATTTGTTGAAAGGTTCCATGAGTGATGGGCTTGGGAGTAAGCCACTCTGAAGGCATACATAGCAGTGAGTGGGAGACTCATTGGGCACTGGGGGAACCAGTGAACCATGCTAGAGACAGGAGGAGCAGGCAGAATGAGTTTGGGTTGGCTGTTGAGCTGGCGGCCCAAGGCCTTGGTTGTCAAGGCAAAGAATGTACTTAAGTCAGAATCAGGAAATCTGATGGCTGTGAACCAACCCTTGCATATGATAGGCAAACTGAGGCAAAAGAGGGAAGCTCAGTTTATAAAGATAGCTTAAATGGTCTGAGGTCATGGTATCAATGGATGTTTTTTAAGACATTTTCTATCCCTCTCTCCCAGGTACCCACTAGAGTGCCCCCAGTTCCCCAGAGGAGTCCCTCTCTTCTGGATGAGTCTTCTGCAGGCCCTAGTGACATCATCTACACAGACTTGAAGAAGATGAACCGGGCACAGCTGGGCCTGGGCACAGAGGTATGGGGCAGGCACAAGCCAGTTCCAGCTGGAAGTTTGGCTTGTTCCCCAGGCAGGGAGTCCTCAAGAAAACTCTCAGAGGAAGATCAGAACAGGCCCAATAGCCCAGGACTTGCCCCATCTGGAGTGAAGCCAGACCAAGGCTCCACAATGCCTTATACGTCCTTGGGATTTTCCCTGTCCCCCAGTTCTGAGGCCCTGGGATCACGGGCTACTTCTTGGAGGCAGGGGTTTCTAAAACTGAGCCATGAGGCTCAGTCCTCCTCTGAAGGCAGCTCTACAGATACCTGCCAGCTGGTTGAGACATCAGGCCTACGACAAGAGGGTAGGGACAGACCAGACCAAAAAGGCAGTACTTACGAGCAGATCCCAACCTGCTGGCATGGCACTTCCAAGCCCCCATACCCCAGCATCAGTCCCACATACAGCCAACTATCAGTGCCGATGGACTATGGCTATGAGAAGATTTCAGGGACCTCGAAGCTCCCAGAACCAGGGAACACCTATGAGCAAATTCCAGCCGCCAAGAACAAGGACACTGGACGAGTGCACAAGGTGAGTTCCCTAAGCAGGTGGGAGGTGACACACGCCTTTAACCCTAGCACTAGGATAGCAGAGTCAGGAGGGATTGAGGCCAGCCTGGCTTACGCAGTGAGTTCTAGGACAGCCAGGACTACATAGAAAGAATCTGTGTGTGGCCCTCAAGCACAAGTAGCTTACTGCCAATGCTCAGAAGTGGCCAGAACTCCCCCCCCCCCTGGTGATTTAAGGATGGGAGAAGCAGCTGCTAGATTTCAGGGTGAAATCACCTAAGAGCTTCCTCTACAGCAGGGTGCTCCCTGCCTTTCCTGCAGCCCACTGGAAGACTGTCAGAACCACTGGAAGGTGGAAAGGAGGCCCTTGGCCCTAATCATGAATAAACAACTCTCTGGCTTCTGGCTTTGGCCAAGACAATTTCCCTGATGACTGTAGCTACCAAATTTAGCAAGACAAAATACAAGGCATCTAGTTAGATTTTAGTTGTATATACACCAGTAGTTTTCATGTATCTCAAACACTATGATGGGGGTCTGGAAAGATGGCTCAGCAGTTAAGAGATTTGGCTACTCTTCCAGAGGACCTGGATTCAGTTCCTACTGCTCACACAGCAGCTCACAACTATCTGTAACTCCAGTTCCAGGGCATCCAACACCCTCACCCAGACATAAGAGCCATACATGCAGGCAAAACACTTGATATTAAAATAAATAAATCATTTTTAAGTGTCAAAAAAAGAAAAGAAAAAAACAAAACAAAAACAAAAAAAATCACGATGGTTTCTTATTTACCTAGAATTTAGATTTAACTGCACAGCCTGTATTTTTACTTGGCAACCCTACCCAGACTTTCTCTTCCTTGTCTGTAAAATGGGCTGGTTATCTGGTTGTTGCCCAGGGAACAATGTCCCACATGCCCTCTTGACAAGACACTGTCAGAGGTGGCTCTTGGCTCTCAGGGTGACTATTTCTGAGGATTCATGATAGAGAAGAGGAGAACATGGAGGGGGTGAAAAAAAAAAAAAAACCAGAGAGAAGTGGTTGGAAACTTCCCTCTCCTGACCTGAACAAGGACACCCTGAGCTTGAGGAAAGCCAGCTCTTTCCTCAGGGCAGGGCTGTGTCCTCCCCGTCTTGTTCTCCCCTCCCCCACCTTCATCATTTCTGAAGTGTCAATCCTCTTAAGATTTTGACAGTCCATTATGGACCTCAGAAGCCATGTCTGCACTTCTCCCAGATGTTCCCAGGTCTTCCTCTAACCCTGGTGGTGGTGTATATAATCCATCTTCCTCTCCATCCTTTGCCACCAAGCCAAAGCAAGGCCCCAGAGGGTAGGAGGTAGTAGGGGACCAGCACACACACAGGAGGGGAAACGATGCTCTGTGGTATTTTCTGCCTCCTTCCCCACTACCCATCCTTAGCCAGGCAAAGGCACATCCTCATCTTAAATTGGAAGACTGAGAATGGAGTTTGGGGCCCCAAGAGAGGCCTGTGGGAGCCATGCTGGCATTGTGTTCTGGCATTTTTTTTCCCCCAAGCTTGGGCTGACACCCCAGGCCCGAGCTAAGAGCCTCTGAGCCTGGTTCTCTGGTTTCCCTCTCTTCTGGAGAGCTCAGCCCCCAACATCTTTCCCTCCTCCCAGCCTGACAAGTTCCGGAGGCTCTTCTTCACAGACAAGAAGCACAAATTCTGAGGAAAGGCCCGGCATTCAAAGGGTTTGGTGGTATCCACACTGCACCAGGGATTACTGGATACCCTCAGCTCACTTGAAGGTGTGACCCAACCATCTGCTATGGAACCAGACTTCAGGATGTATCCTAGGTACCTATCCGAGAAGGCATGGGAGAGACCTTGCAGCAGCCTGCAACTCCTGGATGTCTCTTCAATGCTGTCCATCCACACAATGAAGGAATAAGGCCAGCAAGAGTGGAGAAAGGTTGGATGAAGGTAGAGAGGCCTGGGCTGACTGACCAAGCTCGCCTCACACCTCAGATAATTAACAAGTATATGGCAGGCCCCTTGCCAAGACATTTTCCTGACTGTCTAAATGACATCATGCCTTTACTTCTGAGAACAAAACCAGTTCCCTTCCTCATGGCCTTGCCGGGAAATAGGGGGAGAAAGCCAGGAGCCATATCTACCTGCCCCTGAAGGATTAGATCCAGAAGACTGGGATACAGCAGTCCACCCTCCAAAGCTCCCACCCAGCAGCAGCTGGGCTCCTGGGAACTGCCCCCAGCCCTTCCTGCTCCACTTCCCCATCGCCATCCTAGCTTCAGTATGCAAACTCCTAGCTTGTGCTACAGAAACCTACGTGAAAACATAGATAGTGAGGGTCTACACAGAGACTCCCTCGATAAGGCAGGCTTGAGCTTGGGATGTACTGCTGGGCAGCATCTGGAGTCAGCCAGGGGACATCTGATGCCATGCTTATCTGAGCAGGTGACCCCTACCTACCCTCTGTCTCCAGTCCTGACCTTTGGAACAACTCAGATTCCACCCAGGCAACCTACCATGAACCTGGTGATGTCACCTCCAGAGACTTTTGGGAGTCGGGCTTTGCCCAGTCACCAGTTTGGGAGTAGGATATTCTTGCTCCAGCTGTTCCCTTGGCCAAGCTGGCTTTTCCAGGGATTGTTCCTGTTTTGTAATGCTCCCTTTCATCCATGTGTCCCCCAAATCCATAGGGTGAGCAACTGGCCTGCTGTCTTCTCTCTACCCTGTCTCTACAAGCAGGAGGCAGCAACCAAGACCACAATCTCCTCCCCACCTACCTCCACTCAGGCCCTGGGCAGAACTGGTTCAGTGCACAGTGGGGAGAGCCACTCCTTGGTAGATAGTTGGTTACTGTGCTTTTCCCTCTGTCTCTATAAGTCCCTATCTACTAGAGGTGGTGGTGAAAGGGTTAAGAGTAGCAGGAAAACCCTGAGCCTAACAACAGTGAGCTCTCTGTTGCTAGACAAGTGGATGATTAAGGAAATGGAAACAATCCTCACCCAACATCCTGAAGCCAACCATAGCATCTGATACCCAGGGCAACGCTTAAAAGGGGCTGCCTGAAAGAGTACACTGACAGACTCGCAGAGTGCGGGACACAAAAGTGTTTTATTTCTAAGAGTTCACAAATCTGAGGTCAGCACACATCAGTGATACCATGTCATGGGGAGGTGGGGTGGAGTAGTGTTCAAGACACGGGGGAGGAGCCCTTTGGACCTAACTGCTTATACAGCTTCACACTGGGGAAGTGGGGGGGGGGGGGTACAGTCTCGCCTTGGCTTTGGTAAAAGATTGCATAGCTTATTAAACCCCCAGGCTCTGTTTTCTGTTTTCTTTGTTTTTTGCACGTATCCCTGGTGACTGGGGTGTCTGCCCAGCACATGGATAATCCAGCCTCATCCCTCCTGCTGGGTTTTTCCACCTTCCCCTCCTAGGTGAGAAAAGAACTGGGCAAGGGGGTGGGTGAGAGGGCCTACAGGGGACTGCAGGTCTTGAGGGTAGACCACTGGGGGGCCCAGGGAAGGGTCCTGCTGCTTTTCACAACCCCATTGCAGTTAGGTTTTTTTCTTTTTTTTTTTTCTTTCTTTTTTTCTTTTTCTCTTTTTTTTCTCTTTCTTTTTTTCTCTTTCTTTTTTTCTTTTTATTTTTTTGCTGAAAGGGCCACAGGAAATGTCCATGTGTGAGAACCCCAGAGGCCGCAGCTTCTCTCCTGGAGTACTTGGAAACCATACCTGCACAGACAGCAGGCCAGAGGATGGAGTTCTAGGCCCCCATAGCCTTGGCAGTGTCCTCAGATTCGGATGTGGAAAGTGCTGTAAAGAGGGAAAGCACAGAGAGAATGAGAGACAGAGCGGGGCAGAAGGCTCTGTAGGGAAAGCTAACCTAACCTGGTCATCTCCTTAAGGAAAGCTGCACAGAGGTAATCACAGGAGGCTAAGAAGGAGCAGCTGTCTAGTTTTCAGCTTCTCACGCTGAGGGTCTAGACCACCCCTCCCTCCCTCCTTCCCCCGAGAGTCTGGGTCCCTCCTGTGCACCACAGAAGATCTTGATCCCTCTCATGACAGGAATAGTTGTATAAGAGCCAGTCATGCATCTGGGAAGCTGGGACCAGATACTTCAGGGCTGCTTATGTCATTGCCTATGGAGATCCCATGAGACTAGGTAGCCAGCTGTGACCCTAATGTTCTAGCCTATCCCACCCAAGCCCAGCTCCTGGGGTAACGGTACCTGAGAAAATCAGGGGCCTTGGCGATCATGTCCTCAAAGTCAGCAAAGCCCAGCTTGCCATCGCCGTCCAGGTCAGCTTCTTCAATGACTTTGTCGCACACAAGCACTACCTCATCCTCATCCAGCTCTGACTTCGTGAGGCGGGCCAGCGTCAGCTCTAAGTCCTCCTTACAGATGAAGTTGTCAGTGTTGAAGTCTGTGAGGTTAGGTGGGAGGAAAGAAGGTGGTCAGAAGAGGGCTGAGTCCCTACAGGGGCTTCGCAGACAGACGCGTCCTGTCCAGTTACTCCTGCCTCCCGGCTGATCACACCGATCTCTCTACCAGCCTCTGGACTCCCCAAAGTATCTCTATGAACTCAGAGAGCACCGGGGTCCTTGTCCCCACTGAAGGGAACCAAGAAGCTCACACACAAGATATATCTCAAACATCCAAGGCGACAAATGAACATTTGAGGAACGCACAAACCCCCACAATGACGGTATATACAGCTACAGCCCAAGCAGTTCCAAATACAAGCTCTCTGAGAACGTCCCACTCAAGCTGAAGCGTCTTCCTGGCCTCACCCCACATTGGACTCCTAGAGCCAAAGAAGACAGAACCCAGAAAGGCCAGTGCCTGAGTCCAAGTTGGAGATCCAATTAGAGGTGGAGCTAGGATTCTGACTAGGTCTACTTAACTCTAAAACCCACATTTTCTTAATGGCACCTCATCACCACTGGTAGGCCTACACACACACATAACTAATTAATACATATGCATACTGTATGTGGTAGTCATGCACAACTTAATCTGTCAATTAAAAAAATCATAAATCAAGAGATACAGGATCACCCTAGAGAGAGACCAACACAGGAAAGACCTTTGTGCACAGAGTAGGGGCACTGTTGGGTGTCCTGGGCAAAAGGCACTCCCACTATCCCCAGAGCATGGCCCAGTGGCCCATGGGCTGGGCCATGTGCAGGCTCTGTGCACTCGGTTTCCCATGCCTCTGATGCCTTCCTGACAAATACCACTTGGCCTTCAACTTTCTTCAAGCATCACTTTCTAGATAGACTGTCTGTCTAACTGCCCACCAGGCTGGCATAAATGGTATTGACAAGGACCAGAGCCACTCTTGCTCACTTGTGTAAACCACACCTGAACTCTGCAGGCAAAAAAGGTGGGCTGGAGAGGACAAGGACCTCCCAGAGGTCACAACTGTGGCCTGGACTTAGAGCAGAAGCCCTTCGGTGTAACCTGAGTGCCCACCTCTGGCCCTGCCTGTGAGGGCCTCCACAGTGGGCATGAGGTAGGATTTACCTCTGGTCCTGAAGGGCCTGCAGAAGGTTCTATGAAAAGACCTGCCATCTGGCTAGAGGGCTGGATAGAGTCCTAGGCCAATTTAACAGTAAAAAGCCGAGACCTCCACGTGCTCTGCATTTTCTTCTTGTAGGAAGACAACAGCCTTTCCCAGGGGCAGCACTGTGAGGTCTTAGGCTGAAGGATCATGGGTGCAATTTTCGAAGCTACATTTATGGAGGGTGGACAGGCAGGGTCTGCTTTCTCATATGCAAACACCATGTATTGCACTGTGTATCTAAACTAAAGTCCTTTGAAATAAACATGCTAGCACAAAATTAACAGACAGCCCTTGATGGACCCAATGCTTTAACATCCACCAACTTCTCAAAGGTGCAGGAAGGTTTATAGTCTTTTCGTATTGTCCAGGAAAAGTTCAAGGCACAGCGAGCCAGCTGTGTGGTAGTCTCCATTTAGCTATGGGGGAATTGGGTGTGCCCGGCGCCCTCTAGTGGCCAATGTGTCAGCAGGCTGGAGAAACGGGATAACCCTATCTCTGGCCTGTGAGGGGGACTCTTCAGGATTTCCCTCTCTACCTGGCTCATCATCATGTCTCAAGAAATCTGGCCCCTAGATTTAGCTTGATTTTCTAGTTCACATACTGAAGTTTCCCAGTGATCTTTCTAGAACACAATTGCCCTTCCCTGCCTGCCCTTCCCTGTCTGAACCCTGCAGTGTCCTGGTCCTGAGCACTGGGCCCAAACTCCTCACAGCCTAGCTCTCTATACTCTCACAAATCCCTCCCACTACATTTCCAAACTTCCTTATATTGGCAAGCCTTGCTGTACATTCTGTTGGGGTACCTGTCCCATTGTCCTAAAGGACTAATTTCCCCTGGTCCTCTAGTCCCTGACACCATATTCCTTACTTTAATCCCGCCCCCCAGAGTGGGTGAGTCTCTCCTTCTTTCTGAAGATGTGTCTCCTGCATGATTTGTGCTCTCAAGGCAGGCATTCCTCAAAGGCTACCCCATGTGTACCCAGCAATAACTTGACGGCGCAATGGCCCACAGCCCCTTTCAGCAGTGCAGTTCTGCCCTGCTGCCAGCCCTCCATTACCATAAATCTTGAAGGCATAGTTTGCCTTGAGCTCCCGAGGCGCCGACTCACAGAGCACAGAGAACATGTCCACAAAGTCATTGAAGGTGAGGTTCCCCTCGCCATCCTCAGAGAAAGCCTCCACAATCCTCTCCTTGAAGGGATTCTCCTGAAGAAAAGCACAACCATCACTTGGGGTAGGTAAGGCAAGGGTCTCAGGCCAGTCTGAGGGCAGCCTGTGACAGCCTGTATGTGTGGCCTCCAGAGAGGCAATAACCACAGCTGCTTAACGGGTTACTGGAGGAGCTGCCAAGTTAGATGCATAAGGCACTGATATGGGACCTGGTTCAGCAAGCATGTACTCATGCTTCACAGGACCCGTACATGAGCACAGCAAGCTGAGAAGGCCTGCATGCCAGCTGTCTCATTTTTCAGAGGCACATACACAGTCTCTTTTCTCTACCTACTCGGCTGTGTCCCTGGCAAAAAAAAAAAAAAAAAAAAAAAAAAAAAAAAAAAAAAAAAAAAAAAAGACAACAGCTCCAAGAAGCCTTGAGTGCAGGCTAATTCAGGCCAGACAGGTGAGAAGTGGAAGCGAGGCCCCAAGATGTCAGGTAACTGGACCAACATAAGCAACAAGAGGTGGTTCTGATGCCTCCAGCCACATAGCCCATTTGTTCTCATTCCCAGCTCCCGCCTCTGTTCCTTCCAGTGATGCCAAAGTCTCCAGGACTCAGATTCCTTCCATCACAGCTGCTCAGCCTGAGTCAGCCCCAGGGACCTGGAGACAAAGACCCTACAGTGCCTCACATTCTCCATGTCACTCAGCCTGGTCTCCCACTCCCTTGAAGACAGGCAGTGATTTCCAGGGCCATGCCTATGCTCGGCATCTCTCAGGACAGAGTCAAACGCAGTCCCAGGGCGATGCCGAGTACCTCTTACCATGCTGTAAGCCATACATCCCAGGCCTGCCCAAGTCCCACTGCAACGTGGAATTGTGCCTAATGCTCTCTTCCTGTGGGAATAACCTTTCTATAACCCATGTTGAAGCACTCAAGAAACTTTCCATGTGTAGGTGACTTAAGGACCTGCACAACAGCCTTACTGGGAGCTGCCTGAGCCTACCTCACATAGCCCAAATCCAAATGAGAAAGACACCCAGGAAGTTTGAGTCTGAGATATGTCATTAGAAATGACCAAGAATTCATGACCAGACAGGGGAAAGAAAGAAAAATTATCTAAAACAACAGGCCAAGGCTTGCTGAGTACAGCCCAGGCTATTCCACATAGGGACGTTTAGGTAGACATAGGCCACCGGCTGGGCAGTGGGCAGCCGAAAATCCCCAGGACACCTACCAAGCCCCACCCTCCCATAACTCATCCATGCAACATGTATATTGGGGAACTGAGACCCCGGAGAACTTCAGCGGTCCATTCAGGGCAACACATTCACAATGGCTGGAGCCAGGTTGCAGTCTGGATGTGGGCCTCTACTCCCTGCCTGGATATGGATTCCCCATGCTCCAACCCAGCAGCAGCAGCAGCCTCTCACCTACCCGGAGCTCCGGCATCTGAATGATGAGGCTCATAGGCACATGGACGATGGGACTCTTCCTGTAGTCCATCGGGACGAGGTTGGGAGCCAGCTCATAGAACCGTGCATGAAGCCTTTGAGAGAAGCAGAGGGAAAGCACTACAGGCTGCCAACCCTTGGCCCCAGTGACCCAGTGCCACCCTGCCTAGGGCCTTATCCAGGATCTAGTGAGGAGTCAATAGACGGCTGTCTGCTCTCTCCACAATGGGCATAGCCTGGCGGGGAAGCAGGTTCTGGCAAATCCCTGTGCTGATGACCCAACTGCCCAGGCCCTCCTTGCTTCCTAAACACACACACACACACACACACACACACACACACACACACCACACACACACACACACACACACACACACACACACACACCACACACACACACACACACACACACACACACACACACACACACCAGCACCGTTATCCCCTCCAATACTTCCTCCCTGTCCCCTAGCCGAGAGACTGTCTCCCACTCCCTCTTTATCTGTCTCTCTCATCCTCTTTCCCTTTCTCTTCCTCTCCCCTCACCCTGACCTGATTTTGCTCCTCTCTAGGAATACATCTCCACCAAAGGACCTAAGGTCACAAGGGACAGAGCAAAAAGGAGAAACCCCCAAATCCTACTCTCTGTGTGAAAAATGGTCAGAAGACACCAGGGTGGCCAAATACAAGCTGGGACTCTCCACAAGAGGATGCTCAGATTTTCTGTTATTTCCTGCATTGAGGAATATTACCCTTCTTTTCATAAAAGTCCTTGCAACAAAATTTATATTTTGCAATTCATGTGTTTTTTGGAGGAGGCAGGGGTGGACAGGGTCTCACCAATGTAGCCAGGCCTTGCAAGCCTCCTGCTGGGCAGCCAGAAGCCTCCCCAGGTTGAGGTTGCCACACTTGGCTAATTCTTCACCTTTAACAGATCCATTGTGTTTCTGATTACATTTTCGATAGACATGAACATCTACTCCCCTCCCCCTGTGCTAGGGGTGATGTCACATGCCTCTAGACATTAGCATGTGTCCCCAAAGTTGTGGGGGTTGCTGCAGCAGGAACTTCAAGCCAGGCTGAGGTTGGAAATGCACCTAACCCACTCACTAGCTAGTCGGGTGACCTTGGGTAAATGGAGTAACTTCAGAGAATTATTTTCAGTCAGAAACTGAAACCCATCTACCATTCTCCATACTTGTGTGGGTTAAATAGGAGAGTGTTCGTAAAACTCTGGCAAGCTGAGACTCAGTCAGTAAAGTCAGGGAGGGGACCTGAGTTCAATCCCCAGAAAAGAGAGAGAGAGAGAGAGAGAGAGAGAGAGAGAGAGAGAGAGAGAGAGAGAGAGAGAGGAAGAAGAAGAAGGAGGAGGAGGAAGAGGAAGAGGAGGAGGGGGGAGGAGGAGGAAAGGAAGGAAGGAAGAAAGGAAAGAAGGAAGGAAGGAAAGAAGGAAGGAAGGAAAGAAGGAAGGAAGGAAGGAAGGAAAGGAAGGAAGGAAGGAAGGAAGGAAGGAAGGAAGGAAGGAAAGAAGGAAGGAAGGGAGGGAGGGAGAAAGAAAGAGGCCAGGCACAGTGACATATAGCCTTGGGGTTTTTTGTTTTAAAAAACTTAACATTTTATTTATTTAATTTTTAAAAGATTAATTTATTCTATTTTACCTGTATGAGTACTTTGCCTTCATTTGTTTGCCTAGAGGTGACTCTGGCTAAGAGTATGTGCTCTTCCACAGGATCTGAGTTACTGCCCCAGAACTCACATACGACAGTTCATACACACTTAGGCATAGTTGTGAGCCACTGTGGGGTACTGAAAACTGAACCTGGGTCTGCTGTCAGAACAGCCAGTGCTCTGAACCTCTGAGGCATCTCTCCATCCCTGGCATATACTTTTAACCTCATCTCTGGGGAGTAGGAAGTAGGCAGACCCCAAGACCGTCCAGCCAGCCTTGCCTACTTGGTAAGGTCCAGGTCATTGAGAAGCTGTCTCAAAACAAAGAGAGAGGCACTTGAACAACATCTGTGGTTCTTTTCTGGTCTCCACATGCACACACATACTGATGTACCCATGCAGCAGGGATGGGGTTGGTGCACACCTTTAATACTCGCACTCAGGAGGCAGAGGCAAGTGAATCTTTGAGTTTGGGGCTAGCCTGGTCTACAGAATGAGTTCCAGGACAGCCAGGGCTACACAAAGAAACCCTGTCTCCAAAAGAAAAGAAACAAAACAAAACACATGCACCCATGCACACACATGCACACACAAGCACTCATATATACATTAATCACCTGGCATCAGACTGTAGTTATTTCTACACTCCTGTTTGCCTGCTAACCTGCCAATGATGCCCCAGAAGAGGTGGGCATGGCATCAGGCTGTGGGTGCTCCCCAAAGTGAGGAACTAGGTTCTGTCCTGATATATTGTTCTAAAACAACTAGGGCCTAGAGGTGACTCTGGCCCTGGAGCATATGCTCTTCCATAGGAGTGTCACTGTCCCAACGCTCACATAAAGCAGCACATAAAGCTGTGACTCCAACTCCAGGGGGTCTGACACCTCTGACCTCCTCAGGCATACACACATGCATTGCATGTACACAAAAAAAACACACACACACTTAAAGATACAGACAGACAGACAGACAGACAGACAGACAGACATGGGGCTGGAGCAAAGGCTTGGCAGTTAAGAGCACTCATTGCTCTTGCTGAGGACCTGGGTTCAGTTCTCAGCACTCACACTATGGTCCATAACCACCTGTGACTCTAACTTTAGGGGATCCAACATCCTCCTCTGATGCCCTCTGCTGATGTCTGCAGGCGACAGGCATGTGTGTGGTACATATGCATACATGCAGGGAAAAAAACACTCAATGCATATAAAACAAAAAAAATAAATCTTTTAAAACATTAAAAAAATTTAAAAGTAAAATAATTAGAATGATGCTGGGAATTTTTAAGGGACTACATGAAGAACCTGAAAACCCAAATTACTGTGGGAGAAAAATCACCTAAAGAAAGAAAGAATGAATGAATGACTCTACATCTCTGTCACTTCTTCCCTCAGAGAAGAGCACCAGGTTAAAAAAGATGTCTACATCTGTGTCCTGTCATAGCCCTGAGAACCAGAGATGACAACTGTGCCACTCTAGTTGCATGAAAGCAGGTGTGGAAGCCCATGGGTGGTTTTGGGAAGTTCATGGAGCCCTTCCGACCACTCAGGAGGCTGAAGCAGGAGGAGGAGTCCAAGTTCACAGCCAGCCTGAGCTATACAGGGTGACTCCATCTTAAAAACAAAACACCAACTAACAAACAAACAAAAAAAAAAACCAACAAAAAAAAAAAGCTCAACTCCGAAAATCAATAAATAATAAATAAACAATGAGGGGGAGGGGAAGGGAGACTAATAAGGAGAGGGAAAGGCGGAAACAAAAGCAAGCTCTCATCCCAGAGCCCAAAGAATGAAACAGAGGCACTGCAAAGGTTTGAAACCAGCCAACTCTCTATAGCAAGAGCTTGTCTTAACCTCCTGCCTCCTGTGCTCCCCACCACCATAAGAAAACACAAACAAACAGACAAACAGAAAAGATACTGGCACCAGACCAAGATGAGTCGACCCCAAGTATTATGAGATGTAGCCTATGATAGGCAACGTTTGGAATCATTAGGAAAAAGATGGATTCCTCTGAAAAGTCATAAATGGATAGCCCACATGAATGCCTGGCCCTCACATGGGGTTTTTAAATATATTACATTTTTAGAAGAGAAATAATTAAATTAAAATTTTCAAATTTATTTGCCAACATTTACACACGGAAAGACATTTCCACGGTACATTTGTTTGGTGGTCCTGCTGGGGCTGGGAACAGTTATTTCTGCAGCAATGATCCAGGAATTGGCCCACTTCCTTTACTCATGGTGCAGGTTGGCCCTGCAGGCAGTTAAGTTTCAGACACCTCATGTATAATAAAGATAAATAAAAAGTAATTAAAACAGATTACATACATTTTTTAAAGGTTAAGAAAATAAATAATAAAGCAATCACTTAGCAGATTCCTCAAAGTGTCAACTGGACAAGCTTGTCTTTGGCTGGAGTGGACAGGATTCCTGTCCACTTGTTCAGGAACCAAGTGTCACTGAGGACAAAGGAGCTGAAGGTCTAAGCCCTTACCCACAGGAAGTAAGGAAGCTGAAGGGGGTGGGAGGTAGGTGGAGTGGGGTGGGCTGCTCACCCACCTCCGTGCTGGGATGGAAGAGCTATACTGAGAGTGCTGGGATCTACAGGGCTTGTCGGTAGGGGGAGCAGTTGGACAGGGATCATGGTTATCTGTGATCTGAATCCCACTGACAGAAGAACCTCCAGCTCAAGTTTCCTCCCTGCCATCTGGTCAGTACTCAGGGTGCAGCTTACCAAGGAAACAAGCATCTGGCAGGTAGGGAAGGAGGGGGGCAGACCAAGGGACTGACCAGGCTGGTTCTACCACTGACCTGCTGGACATTCCTGGTCGTCTTTGCTCCTTACCATCTCTGGACCTCACTAAGCTGTGAGCAGTGGAGAGGGGCTGGCCTGACAGGGCTGCAGGGGTCAGTGAAGTGTCATCAGTGACACCCAGAAACAAGACAGGAAACTGCTCAGGCAGGGTGCCTAGATACCTGGGAGGTTCCTTCACCCATGAGGGGACCTGACACTTGTTTTTTCTCTAGTGTGGAAACAAAAAGGCCAGGGATGTCAAGGCCCAGGGACCTTTACCTAAGTGCCCTTTATTTTCCAGAGACACCTCCAAAGGCCTGTCAGACCAACCCCAACTCTTGGCCTGGTCTTGAGCCATTCTTTCCTAAGGGCAACCTTGCTGATCTCATAGAGATTGGTACATGGCAGTGTGAGGTCAGGGGGCATGAAAAGGAGACACAGGACTGCGCCTTTGTCTCTGCATTTTGCCAGCCTGGAACACCCTCCTGTGTCCAGTCCTCCCATCCCTCATCACTGGTGGCCAACAGGCACCATGGCCAGGTGCCAGGCATGGATAGAGACATCTGAATTCTTCCCCAGATGGGAGATGGTTACTGAGCTTATCAATCTATAGAGTTTGACTGGCTTTAAGAGCATTATAAGTGCTGGGGTGGCAAGGAACTGGGTCAGAATAGAAACGCCGTGAGCCTCAGAACACAAGCAGCCCAGAATCAGCAGGTATGAAGCTGGGGCTAAGGGGGTTGAAAGTGCACACCTCAATAGCCCCAGTAAAGGATTCCTATGGAATTCCTACTGAAAAGAGGGCTTGTCCCAAGAACTCTGGAAGGTCACAGTCAGTACCAGAATTCCTCATTGAGGACACATTCAGGAGAGTTCCAGTGGTCAGGTACTGCACCTTTGACTACTGCCTCTTGACAGTGGAACCAGAACCCCAGAAAGTGAGGCTTCAGAGGGCCAAACCTCGCTGAGGTCATAGAGCTCCAGGGCTGTGGATGTGGGAGGAGAGCTCAGGCCTGAGACCCAGTCTTGGGGGCTCTGAACCCCTAAGAGGTGAAAATGGGGTAGCCTGTGTCCACCCAAGTAACAAGGTAGAATGGTAGGCTGGAAGAGGAGTACTGTCCACACAGAGTGATCAGGAGAGTGAAAAAAGCACCAGCACAACTCTCTAGGGACACTGTACCAGGCTATAGCCCCAGCCTGAGCATCGATCTCCAGGGAAACTGATCCTGAGACTTTGCTGGCTTTTAGTGACACCGGATAGCCTAGGTAGAGGGGGCCAGCAATGGCTGCAGGTTTCCTAGCATCCTATAATAGCTGCTCACTGGTCTGAGACTGGCAACATTGCAATCTCTCCTGTTCAGGACCTCCACCTTAGGTCACTAGGAGAGGAGCTAACCTGGAGACCTCTTGCAAACAGCTCAGGCATGATGGATATGCCTTTGGCTTTTGGACATCCCAGGAGTGGCAGACATTGAAGCCAGAGGATTATTAGAGCCTCTATCTTAAAAGATGGGGGTCCCTATGGTACCAGGTCCCAAACGACCCCACTCCTACCACAGCCCTAGCCCCAGAGAGATAGACAACAAGCCATACTTACTTGAGGATGTCCTTCTTATTGAAGAAAGTGCAGTCCTGTGGAGGGAATACACAAATGGCTTTCTCTTAGAACCCTTACAGCTATGCTTCTGCCCCACCCAACAGTCCTGGACCCAAAGCAGAAAAGTGCCTACTGCTTCTCCCCATTTCTCTCCAGAGGGGACAACCAATTCTAGGTCCAGAAGATGCTTCCAGAAACTTTTGATCCATGGCCCCTGCCAACTAGGCCCAGGACAGTGATGCATAGGTGGGGTGGGGCTGGGTGGCACTCTTGAGGGTAGTCAGCAAAGAGGAACACAAGTGGCCACAGTAGACTTGAAGGCCAAGGGGATACATTGTGGGAGATCATGGGGGTAGCCAATAGACAATTCTAGAAACCACTGTAGAAAGGATCACCAGGGTGCCTCGGCACACCACCAGAGGCACTGAGAATACAGCATCATGTGGGCAGGCAGTGTAAAGTGGACGTCCTGAGTAGCTGTGGGCAGCAGTCCTGAGTTTGGGAACTTAGGGTTCCAGGCATATGATCTGTGGTGTTAGGCTGCAAGGACAAGGGATATCACACCGAGGGGGCAGTAGAAAGAGAGGGGGCCTGAAGTATGAGGGCAGAACCCAGAAGAGGGGAGTGGACAGGTAGCATCTGGACTCTTTAAGGACCTTCTGGCTGGCTTAGATACTAGTTACTATGTCAGGCCGAGGAGAGAGGAAGTGAAAGTGGTCCAACACGACTTAAAATGTCCACCAATGCAGGGCTTTTCCATTTACCTCCTGATGTCTAGATCTTCTGCCTCTGCCCACTGTTGTAGCATGAAGGAAGAATACCTCAGACTCTGCAGAGCCCAGAGCCCACAGGGTCTTCTGGGGCCTTATGCTAAGCAGAACTGCTCTGATGAGGGGGCATATGGCCACAACCCAGGGTGCACCAACAGCCAGGCTGGCTCTGGAAGACCTGGAGCTGCTAGACACCAGGCTGGCAGAATTGCACATTGAGGTGGGCCAAAGAGGATGCCCACTGTGTGTGCACAGTAGCTAGGGTTTTCCTTGCTGCCTCTGTGTAGGCAAAGAAGGAAGATGGGTGCAATTTCCAGGTTCCCACAAAGCCCAGCGAATCTGTCTTTCCAAGCTACCTGCTGTCTACTGGGAGACAGAAGAAGGACTCCATGCAGCTGTGCCATCCTGGAAACTCAGGGGCTTCTGGAGGGCTCAACTTTGCTTTTGGCAATGTCTCCTCTGTAAGTCAGGAAAAGCTCAGACTAAGAAGCAGCAACCCCGCTGGGCGGTGGTGGCACACGCCTTTAATCCCAGCACTTGGGAGGCAGAGGCAGGTGGATTTCTGAATTCGAGGCTAGCCTGGTCTACAGAGTGAGTTCCAGAACAGCCAGGACTACACAGAGAAACTCTGTCTCGAAAAACCAAAAAAAAAAAAAAGAAGAAGAAGAAGCAACCCCATCCCGACCCAACGTCAACAGAAAACTCCCTGTCTGCCAGAGCTAAGAGTCAGGTAGGCTGAGGGCATATGGACGAGCTCCTCAGCTCTTCTCAGAGACCAAGAACAGGCAGCAAAGGCAGCCTGACAAAGCTTCCTAGAAACACTCTTCTTATCTAGAGGGCTAGCCCTGCCATCTGAAGGCAAGTGGAAAGGGCTGGGGCTCTGCTAACTAACCTGGAAGCACCATCACAGAACTGGAATAGGGGAGACGGAGTCCTGGCTCCAGTCTCTCTGTGTTCCTCCTACATATACCCAGAGTTCCTCCTACATATACAGACCCCTCAAGAGAGCTGCTTGCAAAAGCACTTTTCCCATGTCCTGGCCACCTTAGCACAACTAGACTCACCTTCTGGACATTGTCCTTTAAGGAACGATGCCCAAGCCATAGCAGCAGCCTCCTGGGAATATGGTAGAAATGTAGACTCTGAAACTCTGGGTAGGAAGGTGTATTTTAAAAGCATCCCCCAGTGTGCAGATTCCTGCTAGCAAGAGAACATCTCCAGGGCAGGCCATCCGAGGAGCAGTTTAAAATACCTGGACTTTGCCACCCCTCAGACCAATGACATGTGACAGCCCTGTGTTCTCCCAGGCATCAGTGGCCTTTACAGCCACTCAACACTTATAAACAGGCCTGTGATCCCAACTACTTAAAAGGCTAAGGAAGAAGAGTCAAAAGTTCAAGACCTGCCTTGACTATTGAGTAAGACACTGTCTAAGAATGTTATAAGTGAACAGAAGACTAGGCATGGAGATATACATCGATGGTAATAGAGTGCCTAGCATATAGAAAGTGTTAGGTTCAATCCCCCAGGGCTCCCACTTCAGCCCATCACTCAGTGATTCTGAAATTCAGCCCAGGCTGAGAACCACCTCACAGCCAGTACACAATTACCATGCACCTTGCATAAGGGACTCTAATTGCCAATTTCATTTCATCTTTGGCACCACCCTGGTGCTATCTCCCTGTCTTACAGATGTGAAAACTGTGTCTCCTGGGGGGGGGGGGGGGGGGCTAGACTGGGAGAATTGGGATCAGGATTCTGTAAGCACCAAATAGCCCAGGCTGGGATCTTCTAGTTACTAGTGGAAGCCTGGAGGTAATTTCCAAATTTTAATTCTGCCTCCAATGTGCCACCAATTCACCCTCCTCTCTAGCACTTCCAATCCCTTCCCTCCCCTCTCAACTCAAGAGCCCTGTCTGGCATCTGCTTCTTATCTACTTGGTCTGCCTACAGCAGTGGTCAAGAGTCAAGCCACTATCTGTGCCATGTAAGGGAGACAGGACTCCTGTCTGGCTCTGCTTGCCCAGCCTGGGAATGGCCCTACCATTCACCGAGCGAGCGGCTGGAGGTCAGGCTCCAGAATGGCCCGAGTTGATCCCCATGACAGCTTTGTGATTTACATAAGCATAGCTGGATTAGGAAGAATTCCCACCACAGAAGTGGAACCTAGGCCCAGAGGAGAACATCAACTTGTTAACTCCCATAGCATCAACTGCCCAACTACAACTTGAACCCAGGCCTTCAGAATCCCTATATGGAGTTCTTTGCCATTCTTGAACTCTATGATAGACATGTTTGTCTTCCTTCCTTCCCTCTTTCCTTCCTTCCCTTTTCCTCACAAGCCTCTTCTGTGCATAGAGAACGCTTCACAGGAAGAGAGGAGTGCAGACAGCAGCACTGCCTGGTGGGAACCATTCAGAGGTCAGAGGAAGGCCTGGAGAGGGGTGCATGTTATGAGCCCACTGTGCGCGCCAGGGTAAGGTCAAGGAGCCTTTCCTGGAGATGTGAGGCCTAGACAGCCCGCTGCTGAGAAGCTGAGACAACAGCACCACCGTGACTGGAAGCCCTCCCTGCAGGGAGCCTTGGGCTTGAAGTAGGAAATGAAGTTGGGGGCTGGAGAGATGATGGTTCAATGGCTAAGAGAGTTGTGGCCCTTATACCACACCTGGGTTCAATTCCCAATACCCAGACGGTGGTTTACAACCAACTCAAGTCCCAGGGACCCAAGGCCCTCTTCTGGCCTCCATAAGCAATAGTCACACACCGGGTTACATACATACATAGAAATATTAACACCTAACATTTTAACACATTAACACGTTAACATTTGCATTAATATTAATACATTAACATTTAAAACGAATAAATCTAATTTTTAAAAAAAGAAGGAAGGAAATGAAGTTGGAGACCAGCTGAACCCAGACCGGGCCAGGATGAGCCCTGTTCTGCTGTTCAATCATCCCAAGACACCAGAATGACCGGGAGAGAAGGTGACTGTACCTAGTTTAGAAAGCTCCCTGCTAGAGCTGGGCACAGTGTTTATGTCTGTTATTCATCCAGGTCCAATGGATGGCTTCTTAGGGTTTCCTATAGGGGCCTGGCTAATACACAGTCATTCCAACTATAGTGAGGCATATGCTGTCTTTTGAAAGAAAGATGAAAGAAAGAGGGACGAGTAAGTGGGGGATGGAAGGAGAGAATGAAGAGAAGAGGGACAAAAGACCACAGGACCGTGGCTGGAAGGGAGGAAGCTCCATTAGACCTCTGTCCCTAGGAGACTTTGGAGGGCTGGCCAGGGTCATGTTCTAGAGATAGACAGGGGATCTCAAGGTGAGATGCAAAGTGGGCTGAGTCATACATGGGGCTTGTTCTTAATTGAAGACATGGGCTGGAGCAAAGAGCTGGAATGGATGAAGGGATGCAGAGGGTTCTGGGGAGGGCAGTGGGCCCTGTGTAGGCATGAGAGAGGAAGAGGGAATGGGTGTGCCATGCACATAAGTGGCCAGGGCAGTAGCCGAAACTTTGGGCATCTGCAGGGCATCTGGAGAGCAGGAAGTGGAGCATCTTGCCTCAGGGAGGGAAGACCATCAGACTGTGAAATTCCAGGAAACCCAGAGTTACTGGGAAAAGGGAATGCAACTCTGGGGCCCTCAACCAGCCCTCGTTGGGCATGCTAGAGAACCAGAGGAGAGGAGATGTGGGGCTCTCATGTTTCGGGGCTCTCCTTTCCCTGGCAGGGACTAGCTGGGCCCTGGCAAAGGAGCAGAACTTAACACTGGACTGAGTCTGACTAGTAACCCAATGCCAGGGTGGTCTGAATGGGGATGCAGGCTCCCCACTCTCCCCAGACCACTCTTCTCTCCTAGGTTTGGGTTGTTTGCCGGAATCTACCTCCACTTAAAACGCCTCCTTCCAGAACTTTCTGGGCAAAAATCCTGACTTCCCAAGGCCCTGTGCAAGCTGTGCTCTGTTTCTGAAGCTTCCAGTCAAAGCAAGAGCTATTGCCCTCCCCTGTTCACTAGGGCTCTTCTCAATACATATTCTGTCATTGGGTCACACTGGAGGTAACCGCTCCATGCTAACTGAATATTCACGGAGGTTGCACTCATTTATCTAAGGTAGGAATATGTGTGACATAACACTCCTAACCAATCTGTTTAGAGGATACAAAGAAGACTCCACAACAGTGCCTTGAAAGATGGGAGACATTACATGGTAAGCTAAGGCATCTGAGCAAGACTCTGGACCACCCAAGAAACAAGGTTTCCTCCTATACCTACAGAAGTTTTCACATGGCTGGGGCCTTGTCCACTGACATGAACAGCTAACTCTGAACTTGGATGAATCGGGGGTGAAAGAGCTACTAGGATCACAAAGTAGGTTAAGAAATGTGGGTATATAGTCTCCTTCCTCCAGTTATAACAGATAAACAACACACCCCAACTACCTGTAACTACATTTGGGGCCTCTTGTCCTCCCCCTACTCCAAGACCTTTCTGGGATGAGGGTCATGTCCAGTGGACTGGGAGGAATGGCTGGGGTTCAGCCTGGGAGGGCAGGAAGAAGGTCAATAAGGAAGAGAAAAGAGAGTGAGTGAGACACATCTGACAGAATACTCTAACTGGAATGCTCTCACATTCCCGGGCCTGGGAAACTGAGGCTCATGGAGGGGAAGTCACCCAAGGTGACGCTGCACGCTGAAGGCAGCGGCAGGGTTTGAACCTCGGTGAGTCTGCTTTTGCGAGGCCTGGGTAAAGGACAGAAAGGGAGACTACAGGGGCCGCGGCGCGCCGGCTTCACCTGGTAGTTGTCCAGCTGCTCTTCAGTGAAGATGGTCTGCTTGTTCCCCATGGTGACCGCGGTGGTATGAGTGGCCGCGGCGTCGTCTCTCGCCCTTTCGAGTGCTGCTTCCCATCGGCGGCTTCTGGAGCCCCGAGCCCGGCGCCCACGGCCCTTGCCAGCCCGAGAGCGGGCAGCGTCGCCAGCCTAGCCTGGCCCGCTCCGCTAGGTCCCGCAGTTCAGTGGGAGGGGTGCAGGGGCTGGGAGGGGAAGGCGGGGTCTGAGTCGGGGGCGGGCCTAAATCGGGGCGGAGCTAGAGGGCGGAGCCGGAGGCGGGATTGGGGCGGAGGCACAGCCTCGGAAGGAGGCGGGGCCTTAGATCTGTTTTGAGCGAGCCGGGAGGTGACTTCTCCCTGGTGACAGAGGCGTGCTCAGTTTTTGCTGCTGCAGCACACTGGGATGGCCAAGCGGTGGCCTCGGAGGACCGCCTGACTCCTGGACACACTGAATGTGCCTCCCTTTCCAACCAGCACTCTGAGTGACAGCCCCGGTCGGTCCTGGTGATTGTGAGCCAGAAAATCCCATGGATTAGTGTGGTAGAACAGGCACAATCCTCCGGCCTCTGATCCTAGATGAGAATAGGTGTGTTATTGAACTTACAGGATCACCCAAGTCAGGTCCATCCTCAAAAAGCCCGTTTCAAAAGCCAGATTGAAAGTTGAAAACAGTAAAAGTTATTCAAGGTCACCATGCTGGGAAGAGGAACAAAGAGACTCAGGAAACCCCCAAGTCTGACTTTGGGGTCCTAAACTGAGATCAAAGTTTAAACAGAGGGCCAAGGATATGCTCATCTTAGCTGTCCTGATCAAGATATTGTCCTGGTCACCACTGACCCAACATTGTTTGCAGTCACTTTCTGGGAGTCAGAAGCAGGTGGATCTCTATGAGTTCCAGGCCACCCTGATCTACATAGTGAGTTCTAAGCTAACCAGGTATATATAGTAAGACATTGAATAATAAACAAAACAAGCAAAAAAAAAAAAAAAAAAAAACAGAAAAAGAAGGGGGAAACAATTCCTTTCCAGGAGACAAGTTCCCCCTTGCTAATACATAATGCATTTTCCTTCCCCCAGGATGAGATTTCTGTGGAAATTCTCATCTCTTTGAGGTCCATCATTTCAACAATCTGATAGGCAGATCGAGAGATACAAGTGTCTCTTTAGAATCTCTACATTTCCGCCCGGCTGGTTACAGGAGGATCTAGATACGACCCGCTGACCTGCTTCTGCAACCTGTGCTGACCTTGGACAAGCATTCCTTTACCAGCTCCTTCCAGAGGAGCAGGTCAGAGATAAGAACCTCTGAAGTCCTCTTGGAGGGTAGGAGATAGAGCTGCTATGGAATGCTCCCAAAATACTCAGGAGACCCTGGGCTTCGTCTCCAGCACGGAAAAGAAGCAATAGGGGCGGAGTCAGAGTCGGAAAGAGGGGATTGGGGGTGGGGTAGTGTAAAGACTTCAAGCGAGCACCTGGCCTTTAACCCAGAGTATGGAAGCATCTCAGGAGGAGGAAAGGGCATGCCTGGCTTCCTTTGCTACTTGAGAAAATCCCAATAACTTACTACATTCAGAGAAATATGTCAGAAACCAGAAGGTTTTCTTGGGATTTTAATTGAATGCATTGTAAGAGAAATAAAACCCTTTTAGAGTGTCAGTCTGAAACTGAACACTAATTTGTTATAAAAAACAAATTTAGGGCAGACAAACATACAGATTTATTCACTGTATAATCAACTGGCATGGGAACCTTTATTAAAAAAAAAAACAAAAACAAAAAAAAAACCCAAAGCCCTAAGCCAGATGTGGTGGCACACACCTATAATTCCAGCACTTATGAGGCACAGGCAGGCAAATCTCTGAGTTCATGGGCAGTCTGATCTACAGAGTGAGTTCCAGAACAGCCAGGGCTACACAAAGATATCCTGTCTCAAAAACCAAAACCCAAATAGATATATTGACACTTGCTGTTTTTTCAGAGAACTCGGGTTTGGTTCCCCCTCACCCACAGGGCAGCCCACAATTGTCTGTAACTCTACCAGGAAATCTAATGGTCTAGATGCCCTCTTCTGACCTCTGTGGGTACTGGATGCATGCAGCACACACACATACATGCAGGCAAACACTCACACCATAAAATAACTTTCTAAAAAAAGGAAACATAGATGAATGCAGACTCTACCTCAGCAGAGGAATGGGCTCTGGTAACAGTGGGTTGTGCTACCCAGCTGGTTCAAGACATTAAGGAAAGTAACCAGATCAGTCCCTGTAGCCACTCTGCTAAGTGAGGCCTTGAAGAGATTTAATAATGCAGGCAGGGCAAAGGAGGCTAAATAACTGCCTATCTTCAGCCACCCCATCAAGGTGGGAAAAGCCCTCTCAGAAACATGGAAGTTCAGGAGTCCTGGCAACCCTGGGGCCTACCAGTGGTCCACAAGGAAAGCTACTAGCAATGGGGTTGTTTTTACTGCCTATTCTTGGGGCAACCAACTGCATGAAACCTGAGTCAAAGGCTCCTGGTGGCCCTGCTGGAAGGTAAGTCCATCATGGGTTGGCAAAGCTGAGATTAGCTACATGAATGTGGTTTCCTGTAATCCCAGCACTAGAGACCCAGAGGCAGGAAGATCAGAAGTTCAAGATTTTCCTTGCCGGGCGGTGGTGGCGCACGCCTTTAATCCCAGCACTTGGGAGGCAGAGGCAGGCGGATTTCTGAGTGCAAAGCCAGCCTGGTCTACTGAGTGAGTTCCAGGACAGCCAAGGCTATACAGAGAAACCCTGTCTCGAAAAACCAAAAACCAAAAAAAAAAAAAAAAAAAAAAAAGATTTTCCTTAGCTACTCAGCTGTTTCAGGGCAACCCATGAGACCTTATCTCAGAAAACAAAATATAGTAACTAAAAGTAATTAGCTGGGAAGTAGTGTAGTGGCAGAGAGAGCTAGCCTAGCAAGCATGAGGTACTGGGTTCAGTCCCTAACACCACCAAAAAAAAAAAAAAAAAAAAAAAAAAAAAAAAAACCCAAAAAACAAACAAAAAAAACCCCTATACACTAATATTGCTCAGTTTGTCTGGCTTACATCACTTTGGGGGCCATGAGTCACTGTTCTTCTACTCTTGATTTTTTTTAGGATCTATTTTTGTGTATGTTATGTCTATATGCCTGCCATGTGTAGGTGGAGCCAGTGGAGACCAGAAAAGGATGCTGGAGTTACAAACAGCTATAAGCTAGCAGATATGAGTTCTTGGGAACCAAACTTAGGTCTTCTGAAAGAGCAGCAAGTGCTCTTAACAGCTGAGCCATCTCACTCTCCAGCTCTGAGTACTGTTACTTCTTCATCAAAATCTTTACTTCTTTTGTAAATTATTATTATTTTAAAATTGTGTGTGTGTCTAGGGGTGTGTGTGTGCACATCAGTATAGTGCCTCGGGCATTCAGAAGAGGGCACCAAGACCTCTGGAGCTAGAGTTATAAGTAGCTTTGAGGGGCCTGCTATGGGGGTTAGAACTGAACTTGGTTCCTCTGGAAGCCATCTCTCCAGCCTCACACTTTTTTTCTTATAATTAAAACCTGACTGAGAGAATATATGCAATCTGGTTTTTGTTGCTATAATCATTGAAACAAGCTTCTACATAACAGGTTTCTTATTTGTTTGTTTGGTGGTGGTTATTCTAAGTATTTTGCTTTTTTTTTTTTTTTTTTTTTTTTTTTTTAGACTGTGCTTTTCTATGTAGATCAGGTAACCCTCCTTACCTCAGCCTGTTGCATTCTGGAATTACAGGTGTGAGCCCTCTAGTCTCTACTGCTGGTGTGAATTGGAAAGGAGAATGTCCTCAGCACTTCCAAAAGAAGCTGCATGATTAGAAGACCCTGGCTGAGCAGATAGTGCAGCTGCTGAAGAGAGATACACACATAGATTTGTACATGGAGCTAAAAGGTCCCTTTAAGTCTTGTTTGAAGTCTATCAGGAGCTTCTGCTGAGCTTTTCAAGGATTTCTTCCTACTTAGTTTGGTAGTAAACACCTGAGAAGCATAGCTAACAAGTGTAGTGACTGGTACTATATATTCTAAATACCAATTATATTATATTAGTTTTATACTGAAGACTCCCAAACTCGGGAGACCCTTACTCAAGTCTCGGGAAATCACGGCCACCCAAAAATTGCAAGACACCATACTTGGATGCAATCAGCAGAGGTTTATTAGGGAAAGTTGGCTAGCCAACAGTCAAATCGCTTGCCCACGCAGGAGCTGAATTTGACAAAGCCAGTCAGTCTGAGAAGGGGGAAACCACAAACCTGGAGAGTGAGGAGTGGGTGAAGGGTTTCTAAAGAAATATAACATAAAAATAGCGGAAAATTCCAGAGGAACCCAATCTAAGTGAAGCAGGGTCATGTGGAAAACACTCTGTATATTCATTCTTCTATAAGGATGTAACCTTGCCCAACCATTTATCTTGCGGTCAGCCAGTTCCTGGGACCACCCAGATGACTTGTATCTTTCTTTGTAGTCAGGAATGTGTCTTCCTGCTTTGGGCCTTCCCCACCCACAGGTGGGTTCTCTTCCCTGAGGCTTGAAGAATTTTAATCCAACAAGTGTCCTCTGACTCAGGGATAATGTACTCCTCCCGGAATGTATCACGGGGCAGTGAAGGCCTGAAATCTTACATTCAGTTCCGCTTTCTTGGAACTAGTGAACCTGCATTCTTTTGCTCAGGTCTAGGGGTCATAAAAACTTTCTATATTTTTCATGTCCTTTAAAGAAAAGTCTAAAGAAAAAAACACACACACACACATATATATGGTTTTTCAAGACAGGGTTTCTCTGTGTAGCCCTGGCTGTCCTGGAACTCACTCTTTAGACCAGGCTGGCCTCAAACTCAGAAATCCGCCTGCCTCTGCTTCCCAAGTGCTGGGATTAAAGTCGTGTGCCACCACCACCCGGCTAAAACCTGTATATATTTTATAAAATGATCTTTATAATTTTTCACTCTACAATACATCTATACACACACACATTTCTTAATTCTCCTCTCCAACTGTAATAGCACGTCTATTCCTGGGAACAAGTAGGGGCTCATCTTACTTAATGCTTCAGGTGCCTTGATAGAAGCCATGCACAGTCTATTGACAGATGGACGGTCAGAGAACACAGCCTGCAAATTCCCTCAAGTCTGAGGAACGTGTAGCAGGATAATTTCCTGCTACTGCTACATTGTATATGCAGTGGAGCTCGGTGATTGGGCAGTCTGAAAGGTAGGTGGAGTGAAGAGTTGGGAGGAGAGAAGGAGAGGAAGAGGAGGAGAGAGGAGAGGGAAGGAGTCAATTCACCATGGAGGAAGACAGATGGGTGCAGTCCTGGGTAGCAACTTCTATCAAAAGGTTAGATATTGGTTAACAATACTAATTGTGTGGGCATCTTGTTACTTGAGCATTTCCAAATATATAAATCCATTGGATAAGCTTTAAGAGTCTTCATTCTACTGGGTACCTTGAGGATGGCAGATATTGTCTGGGGTTCAGTCGAGCTTTGTGGATGCAGCATGGGGGATTGGCAGAGCCAATTCTGGGAACATGTCGGACCCGGCACTGTATTCTAAATATCTCCCATTTCAGTAACGAATGAGAGAGACATTATCATATGTTCACTCTAAATCTCCCCTTCTCTGTTCCTCTCTGCCATCCTCCTTGATGAAGAGGTTTGTGTGGATCCTAGTCGCCCACCAGAATATGCTTTCGCCCCTCACTTCAGATTCTGCCTAAACCTGTCCATTTTCTCATCCTGTCAAGACTGACTCTTCCCCAAATCTCTAGCTGTATGCCACTCAGCAGGAAGGAAGCCACAGATCAGATATACAACCCTGTGGCCTATGGGGATAGAGTAAAGGCTTGATGGCTGGGAATGTAGCCATGTGGTGGAAACAATATTCTACTGTAAAAACGTAAAAGCACAGGAAAATGCACCCACCACAAAGTTATTAAGGAGACTTGGGGTGGGATTGTGGTGAAGCCAGTTTCATCATCTCCTCCCAGTCATTCCTCTAACCTTTACTTGTGCCCACCCTCTCCAGTTGTCCTCTGTCTTTCAAGCTCTAGCCATTTTATGTAGTTTTCTCTCCTCTCTTCGTGCCAATGTTGTACAGGCTTGTCTTGTAAGATTTCAGCCAGTGAGATGGCTCAGTAGATAAAAGTACAAGCATGACAGCCAGGGTGTGATCTCCAGATAATCGTAATAGAAGGAGAGTGTGAATCCCCAAAAGTTGTCCTCTGACTTCTACACATGACACATATACAGTAATAACAAGTAAAAAAAAAAAAATCTTTTTAAAGAGCCAGCAACATGGCTCAGTGGGTAAAGGTACTAAGCTGGATGACTTGAGTTTGATCCCCAGGACCCAAGTGGTAGAAGGACACCAACTCCCGAAAGTTATTTTTTGACCTCTACATGTGTCATGGCACACATAAACACATAGACATACATAAATAAATAATAAGTAAATTTATTTAATAAATAATAAAAGCTACTGATAAAATTAAACACAAAGAATATAAGAATCAATAATGTTTAAAAATAAATAAATACGAAAATAAAATGTAGTCAGGTACATGGTTTTCTTGCCTATATTTCAGTTCTCAGAAGCTGAGGCAGGAGGATTGAGCTCAAGGTCAGCCTAGGTGACATAATGAGATCTTGTCTCAAATAAAACAAGTAAGGGAGATTTGGTGGCACACACCTGTAGTATCTTACTCAGAAAATAGAAACAGGAGGCTTGCTGCAAGGCCCAAGTGAACCTGATTTCAATAACAAAACCCTGTATCATAAAAATAAACCATGGCCAGGGAGAGAGCTCAGCAGATATAAATAAAGCCCCAACCAGTTATGAAAAACCACAAACCTTCATGAAGTCCTCTGACAAGCTTTGACCACTCCCTTAACAAACCACAGCCTAAGCGTGCAGCCAAGACTGACAACCAGACGTGGAATCCACATGGTAAAAAAAAGAAAAGCCACTCTGCAAAGTTACACTGGGCTCAGCATACTCATCTTGGGACACATGCTTCATCCTACCCTCTATGCTCGAGTGGTCATGTGCACGAAATAGTGTGTGTGTGTGTGTGTGTGTGTCTGTGTGTGTGTGTGTGTGTGTGTGTGTTTAAAGGTGTTAGAAGAAAAGAAAAACATGTTGTGAAACAGGAGGAGAAGGCTCGTAAGGGAAAGATTCTTCCCTGCTTGGAGACTCCGGGCCCTTGTCTTGCTGTAACTCCACGTAGCTCAGAAAAACCCTGAGCATCGAAGACAGAACTCAACATAAAAAGAACCTTCCCAATCGAGGAAGCCTGAAACTCACTTAGAAGGGGGAATAAAATAGTCATAAGAGGCAAGTGGAGGGAGGGAAGTGGGAGAGGGATAGGGAGGGGAATGGGGGATTCAGGATCAGGTGTGGGGAAGGGCAGGAGAGATGCCTAGAGGGCCATGAAAATGAATGGAAATCTACAACTGATGGGGATGGGGAGACGAAGAGGTAGGGGACATCTCCGGGATGAGGCAAAGGCCTGGGACAAGGGAGGTGCCCAAGAATCAATGGAGATGACCTTAGCTGTAACTTACCACATTAGGGAGATGGAACTTAAAGAGGCCTCCTCCTGCAGCCAGGCAGGAACCCCAGTGGAGGGATAGAGACTCCAACCCACTCACAAAACTTTCAATCCCAGATTTATCCTATCTATTAGAAATACAGGTTTGGGGGATGGAGCAGAGACTGAGGGCATGGCCAACCAGTAATTAGTCCAACCTGAAACCCGTTCCATGGGCAAGCAGCAATCCCTGACACTATTATTGATAGTCTGTTATATAGTCTCCTCTGAGAGGCTCCACCTGGCAGCTGACTCTGACAGATACAAACACCACAGCCAAACACTGGGTAGAGCTTGGGGACTCTTAACGAAAGAATAGGAAGAAGGATTACAGAACCCCAAAGGGGATAGGAACTCCACAGGAAGAACAACACAGTCAACTAACCTGGACCCTTGGGGCTCTCAGAGTCTGAACCACCCACCAACCAAAGAATATATACCAGCTGGATCTAGGCCTCCCCGAACATATATAGCAGATGTGTAATTTGGTCTCCATGTAGTTCAACTGGGATGGGGGTTATCCCAAAAGCTGTCATCTGTACATAGGATATGTTTTTCTAGCTGGACTGCCTTGTCTGGCCTCAGTGGGAGAGGAAGCACCTAGCATCACAGAGACTTGAAGTCCCACGGAGAGGGGTGGGGGAGGCTGGTACCTGAGACGGATACCCACTCAGCGGAGAAGGAGAGGAGGGGATGGGGAAAATTTTTGGAGTCAGTGACCAGGACTGGGGGCAGTGAGCGGGATGTAAAGTGGATAAGTAAAAAATAAAATTATTTATTATTATTATTTTTTTTTTTAAAGGGCCTTCAAGGTGTGCCTTGTTTCTTGGGCTCTCATTTCTAAATCACAAGGGATGTTGTACCTCAGAGTTTCTGATTTGGTTGCTGAGGTTGTGAGTATCTGACAAGTTCCTAGCTGCTGCTGGACCACACCTGAACCTCTGCTCAGGCTTAGGCTGTGTTTTAAGGGAGTGGTCAAAGCTTGTCGGAGGGCTTCATGAAGGTTTGTGGTGTTCTTGGAGGCATTGCAGTCAGGAGCTGTGGGGTCATCAGGAAGCAATTAAGTAACCCAGGGAACCATTGAGCTGTCTTCAAAGGCCACCTCACCCTCTTACACTCAGTGTAGACAAAGGAGACCTTAGCTGTGGGAAAGAAGTAGGTCTGTCCTCTAGGATTCAGGGAACCAAGCTGTGCTTCAGGCAGGTGCCTTAAGAGACTTTCTGCCTGCACTTCCCTTTCTCAAAAGTTAGAGTTGGGGAAATAGAAGCTTTGGCCAAACTGCAGTTACTATTACAAATGTTTTCCCTGTCTTAAAGTGCCCAGGAGCAAGCCAGGATTCTCTGTGTTCAGATCCTGTTCTGTGATATTCTCCTGTAATTACGAACATGCTGCTCATTTGCATACCACACATTCTAGGTAGAAAAGCCAGGACCTCTAAAAACCTCTTACAGGAAACGCAGAAAACCAACTAGAGTCGGAAGTTTCTTTTTAAAAGCCCCTCTAATTCCTATTTTCATTGCTCTTGTTGAAACTCTCGATTTCAAGCTAAGACACTGTGAGGAAGGCCAAGGGATACAAATCCTGAGTGACAGGCCAACCGCAAACCGAGAGACAAGATGCTGGCCCAGTGCCACCCAGCTAGAAGTAAGGAAGGCTCTAACTTCAGCCTCTATGCCTTGTGCCCTGGCCATTCCAGATATTCAGGACAGGCCCTGAGGAGGACGGGGTGTTGCTTGGAAGGAGAAGGAAGACCGAGCACACACCTGATATGTAGGACCATATCAGACTTTATATCAACTGAATAAAATCACCTCATAAGTGCTTCATCAGTCTGTAGTCTGACATTACTTTCCTATTTAACAGATAAAGAAATGGTCTCAGAGAAGGCACACAGTGCCACAAATGTTGGTGGGTGGATTGACTGACTGATTTTGAGACAGGAGCTCACTATGTAGCCCAGGCAGCCTAGGACTTGTGGCAACTGACTTGCATCTCTCCCTGAGTGTTAAGATTACAGGCACAAACCACCATGCCAGGCTAACATGTGTTTAAATCTAGACTTTTCTGGTAATCTGGCATTAAGAAATCTTCAACAGGAGGACAGGAAGTTCCATGCCAGCCTAAACCACATAGTGAGGACTTGTCTCAAAACAAAAACAAAAAAAGATGTGAACCCCAACTCTTTCCCATTCACACTGTCCTGGGCAGGGAATAGAACATAGAGCTACTACTGTTAAGGGCTTCATGCTCCTCCTAGTCAGGTGCAGTCTTGTCACTGCTATGACACAGGAAGACAGTAAGTGGCAGGGTGGGACAACCCCTGAGGCAGGAGTAGGGGATGCTGTACTGGAACCTGACAATTTGTAAATGCTTTTGAAATGTTAACCTTTTGTTTGTTTGTTTTCATTTCTAGTTCTCACAATGAATTTAAAATTTGGAAGGAAAAACATAATCATTCTCAGCAAGTAGCCATGGCTTAAATTTGACAAAAGATAAAAGGTATTGATCCTGAGATTCACAAGAGAAAAAAAAAAAAAAAAAAAAAAAAAAAAAAAACTCTCACCATCTGAGCCAAATCTGAAGCAAGTTTTATTAAATACTGACCAAGATGGACTTTGGTCAGGACCACTCCCAGGGACTTCCAGCTCAGTGATCCCAAGACACTGTGTTACAGGGGGTTATAAACACAAACCCACAGGCCACCGAACTTTCCTATAAATGAAGGGTTTGTTATTTTCCAAGAACTACAACTCCCAGCATTCCAGGAAGTTAACTGGTACCTGGGTAGTGTGAAGCGTACAGGTTAATTTTGGGTATTAAACAGGATTTGAGTAAAGACAATAAGGTATAAGTTCTTTCTGTCTCCTTGTTTCTTCTTTCTGTGGTACTGGGAATTGAACCCAGGGCCTCTGAAATGGATAAGCAAGTATTCTATCGCTGAATTGTAGTTCCAGCCACCTCCACTTCTTTTTTTTTTTTCTTTCAGAGACAGAGCTCACTAAGTTAGCTCTCTTTGTACTTGCTCTTCCTGTAGCCCAGTGACACCTTGAACTTATGATCCTCCTGCTTTGGCTTTCCAAGAGGATGATGGAATTATACAGGTGTTAGCAAGTTCTTCTAAGATTTGGCTATTTAGAGTGGGATCCCAGTCACTGGATTTCTGAGGCAGAGTAAAGAGACATAAGACAGAAAGAGACCGGAGTCTAACCTCCAACAGACTGTGTTTATCACTGTATACTTCAAGGGACAGCCTGTCTCCCAAATGAAATCCAGGAATCTGCCAGGGGAAATATCTGGCTGCAACCCTTTATAGGAGGTGGGGTGATATTGAAGGCCAAAAGGCCTTGTGCACACAGATAAGTGCTGGAGAAGCAGGAAGGTTAAAAGCACAGTTTGCCTCTTCAATGGAATGAGGTGCGTAGCTGCTCTTTCTGGAACGCCAGGAATGATGGAGGTTTACAACCTGTCTAACCTTTGCTGTCTGATTGACTTATCTCAGATCCTTCCCTCCAGAATCTTGAGCTTTGCTGTTAGACCTTAAAATTCAGTCTTATGAGTGATGTCATTTGTACTTTACAACAGCCTAAGCAAAGTCTATGTTATCTTAGGCCCAGGCCAATGGTGACTCTCACAGGTATCGTTATTACCTCAGTCATTCTCCCTAACCTGTCTTCTTGAGCATTGTTTCTGAGTCAACAAGCATGGCTTTATCTTATTAATGAAGCCATGTGTACTTTGCTAAGAACATCAGTGTAAATCAGTCCTAGGCTTTGTTGCACTCTTGGAGCTGAGGTCATTGTTACCTGACTATATCTTTTTTTCTTCCAAAGCTGTGCTGTGCTTAAATATGGCTAAAGTAAAATAACTTGGGCCAGACTCTAGAATTCCTGGTTCATCCATCAATGATTACAATAAAAACCAGCTGAGTTCCTTTCTTATCTCTTTCTGGATTGTTTTTCCCTGGTTGCAACGAAGCCTGCAGGCAACCACCATAGGGTAAGAGGCTTGGGAGTGAGGAAACTGTTGCAACTGTAGAGGGCTACAAGGACCCAACATATTTGTTCCACACCCCTTTTCGAGTCCCCTTCGCCCGCGAAAGAGACCCGTGAGGCAGTGTTCGGGTGGTTACTACAGCGAGGCTTTATTCTTGTATATGCAGAAGCGGAAAGACGGAAAGCCCGGAAAAGGCACTGCTTATATACACCCTAGAGTGACATGTTCACTTCTGATTGGCTGTTCACTCATTACCCATGATACGCCCGGGGATGGGCAGTGACTTTGGCGCGCTTTTTGCCTTTTGCACCTGCGTAGTCAGTTGTTTACTAGTGGGAGGACAGGATGCCCGCGCCATCTTGTAATGGCGAATGTTGTCATGTTCATGCGGCTCCCAACATCTCCCCCTATCTATATATTAAAGATGGAACAGCCTTTTGCCTATCAAGCGTGGCACCAACTCAGTGAGGGAAAGCAGAGACCTGATCCCCTGTGCAAAATGAGATATTGTAATGGGTTTCTTCTCTCGTAGTCGTGCAATGAGGAATACTTCCCATACCCATCTCGATGCCTTTTGGCGGGGAAAGGGAGCCTCCACCCTGGGGCGCCACAAGGGGAGGTTTCTTGGCATCAAACCTTTGTGCAATCAGGCATACTTTCGGGAAATCTATCCACACTCGTGGAATATTCCCTGTCGAGTACGCACTCACAACACCTCTAGATATTCAGGTACCACAGTTATTCAGGCAAGGGCTGGCCAGACTTAGACCTCTCATAGACCCAGTGCAATGGGCTGAACCCTTGGGGTGCATCGACTGAGGGTCTCAGTCATCAGCTACTTTCTTAGCCTAGATAGCCAAATTTCAGGGGGAGATGCTTGCTCAAGGCTACGAGTGCTTGGGCGATAGCGACCTTGTCACATTTTTGTTGGGCTCTGAGCTTGCAGACCAATCATAACATGAACACTAATCCACAACATAGGGCTGCACCAAACAGGCCTATCCCCACCCTTTAAGAAAGAAGGAAAAGGCAGAGGTAAGCCAAGAAGTAAAATTGCCAGGGGTAACAGGGTCCACTCGTGTTCCATTAAGGCTCGAAATCCGGATCTGCAATTGCTGCTGCACCTGGTCCAACTCCCCAGTCCAATTCCCTTGTAAATAAGCAGAAAGATTATGGCTTTGAATAAATGTATCATTCATAAATCTCAGAGGTGTAATACAAGATGTGGGGTTGCTGACACGCAGCTCATTTGAACCACATCCGTGAGCTGCTCCACATGGGCTTGGAGCAAATCAACTCTCTGATTGACCAACAGGATGCCTGATGCCAGGTATGCATCCACTTTCTGTAGAATGGTCAAAGCCTCAGAGGTCTTTTCTGAAATTTAATTAACAACAGTAGCTGCTGTAACTTTATTAACCATGTCTGTGCCGGCTGTCACAGCTGCAGCTGCAGAGATGGTAATAGCAGTGATAATGGCTGCAGTAATGCCAAAGTCTCTTTTATGTCTCAATAATGATGTAGTAGGGAAAGTTTCAGGATCAGCTTCTACTGGGATGGGCACAAAGGTAGGCACGTGCCCAACCAAGGCTAGGTCTAGTGATCCATTCCAGCATTGTGCCAAAAAGCATGTAACATTCTTACAATCCAAGATATCAGAATTATTTTGAAAGTTGGATAACATAAAGAAAAATGGGGGGTCCACACACACCGACACCTGTTGTGCAGATGCATTCCTAAACACCTTATTAATTTTAATGTTACTCAAATGGCTAGAGATATTAGATCGTGTAGCTGAAACATTTTGTACTTCATGAAATATACCATTCAACAAGACAAAGGCAGATACACCTTTTTTTAACATTCTAAACAGTGGCTATAACACATAATTTAATTGTGTTGAAGCAGGGTAAACTCAAGAAAATACACATATGATTTAATTACATATACTGTCTTCTCAATAGATGAGGCATCTGTAAATATAGTAAATATAGCAAACATCTTTTCTATGGTCTGCATGCATAGTAAATTTTAGGAAATATAAAAGCATGTATAGAGAAAAACTGTAACATATGATTATCAAATTTGTCTAAAATGTTTGTCATGTAATAGGCCAAATTTAATAATTCAATAAACAATTTAATTGTTATGTAGAATAAAGAATAAACCTTTTATCTAAAATGTTTTTAGGATTTTATCATATAAACTTTATTTGTAAATGAAGAAAGACAAATCCATATTAATGGTTTCTTTTGTCAAAGGGCTGTTGTGGACATATGAGTAGTAATAACACAAACAGCCAACAATTTATTATAGTCTATATAATTTATCTGTTGATAACTAACAGCTTACTTTATTTTCAGCAAAGCTATCTATCTTTTATTAGTTAATTGTCAACGGGAATTAGGACTTGCATCCCTTTGAAAATATCAAACAGAGGTTTAAATCCTCCTATGGTAAGCTTAAGATGAGGTTTTAGCCAATTAATATCTCTAAATAACTTTTAAAAATCACTAAGAGCAAATCAAGATTAAAAGCAAACCATTTTCTTTTTGCATGTACACTCACAAGCCAGAAGATGGCGTTAGATCCCCACCACAAATGGTTGTGAGCCACCATGTGGTTGCTGGGAGTTCAGCTTTTATATTTTAAAAGTCTAGCCTTTAACGGCTGAGCCATCTCTCTAGCCCCAACTATCTATTTTTATTAGAATTTTCTGTGTCACAATCTGAGTAGGATATAACTGAGGTCTCAAATATTGAAAGACACTGTCTTTGAATCTTTTTTGGAGCAACAAGTACTCTAAAAAATTTTTTTTAAAGCTCGTTATATTGGAGCAAAGGCTTGCGGAAAAAACTTCTTTAGAGAAATCCACTAATAAAGTATCACACAATGAATAATATACACTAAAAGATTTAACCTCTTAATTTTTTGTATTAAAGCAACAACAATATTTATATATATATAATGTAAAACAATTAACCATTTTCTGAAGCAATTATTTCTAACAAATATCACTTCATGGGCTCTTAAAAATTATGAATAGTTTTACTGTCTGTAAACCTCTCACCTTTACCAGAAATGTAAAGGGATGGTATAAAAACATCTTTTATATCTATAATAATTCTATAAGCATTTACTGAAATGGCAGCTGAAGTAGGCAAGTTAGGCTGTATAAATCTTAAATTTGAACTTTATTTTGGATTAATTTAATAAACAATCTTTTTTAGTCCAATGAATATATCGGATAAAAGCCAACCTTATTCTCTAATAATTGTTACATACATTAGAGGAATGCAAAGCATACAATTTTTAACAACTTTGAATATAAAGGAATTAAAATAACTTGAACCATATTTTATCAGCAGGTACAGTTATACTCATGGAGGGAAGTAGACATAATTTTAATTTCTCCAGCATAATCATAACTTTTAGCCCACAGACTGTTGTAAAGTCTTTGGGTCTTAGATTTATCCCTCTTCTCACAAGAAACAATGAAGACAAAAGACAAATCCCAGTAAGCACATTTCTAGGACCAGGTGGTGAAGACCCAGAACAAAAGGGATGTTTAGCACTTGGCTGCAGAGCTCAGTCTGCATTGTCTTAATTCAAATGTAAATGTGCTTAACCTCCCTCTGGCCTGTTCTCTGAGGCTTGGCTAGGCCTGAATTGTGCGATTTTGACTTTAACTTTAACTTTAACTTTAAACCTTAAATTTAAACTGTAAACTTTAAAAGACACGTGTTGTATCTTTTCTCTATAAACATAGGCAAATCAAAAATTTTCAAACTCTCGGTTGAACTACCAACTGTAGCCAATGGAATATTGGCAGTTTAACTATGTTTTTAAGCCTCTTTTGTAATATTAGAGTATAACCATATTTTTGAGAAACAAAACCAATCTTTAACGATGTAAGCAATCTATTTTCTTTAAAATCAACACCAAGTAGATTACCTTTATGCTATAAAGTTTTGCTGCCACAAAACAAAGTGTAAAATTTAATGGAAAACTTGTAGCATTATATAACTCAGGCTGCTGGCGGGTGCGCAGTGAAGACGGGGCAACCAAGTAACACTCAGTAGCTGTAAACAATGGCAGCACTGCAGAATTTGAATGTACTGGCATGGGAACAGGCCAAGATCTAATTATGGCCCATAGTGGTATACTTATCCCCAAATCGAACATCAGTATCAGGAGAATCAGAGCCATAATCTTGCAATCTAGCTTCATTCTTCACAATCTGCCGCATAGGGACTCAAATTGGATTGTCTTCACCTGTGGAATAAACACAAATAGCTCCCCTCCCCGGCCATGGCGGGGGCCTATCGAGTCCCTGACCTTGGAGAAGGGCCACAGCAAGTCCTGCCTTAGTGAGGAGGCCTCCCAGGCCACAACAGGCTCTCAGCCAGTCTTGTAGCCCCTTGTTCCTACGAGCGACAATGGCTGCACGGCATTCAGCTGTGGCATTTTCAAAGATCATCTGTTCTATCCCTGGCATTGCTTGCTCTGGTTCCCCAAAGATTCTGCCATAAAGGGGGGTCCTTTTGTCCTCCACTCTCTCTCCACTAGCCGGTGGAGGGTCCTTAACCTTAACAGGCTCTGCAGTAGCCCTTGCTTCTTTTGAGTACTCTTTTCTTTCTCCAGGCTCTTTTCCTGATCCCCAGGCTCTTTGGCCTGATGCCAGCTAACACGCTCTGTTTCTGGTATGCTAGGGTGGCCCTCTCCTGAAACCTCTTGACTTGCACTAATAGCTGAAAACAAAAGCAATGCAAACAAGAGGCTAGCTAGTGGAGCTGCGGCAGTGAGTGAAAGTCCATTCGCAACGAAGGCTTCCACCCCAGGCATATCTCTCAGAAACTTCCTCGTTCCTGTAGTCTTTTAACCCACCCCGAGTGTCAGGGGTTCTTCTGCGGCGCCTTGAAGATCCCGGGTTTCGACGCCAGATGTTCCGCGCCCCTTTTCGAGTTCCCTTCGCCCGCGAAAGAGACCCGTGAGGCAGTGTTCGGGTGGTTACTACAGCGAGGCTTTATTCTTGTATGTACAGAAGCGGAAAGATGGAAAGCCCGGAAAAGGCACTGCTTATATACACCCTAGAGTGACGTGTTCACTTCTGATTGGCTGTTCACTCATTACCCATGATACGCCCCGGGATGGGCAGTGACTTTGGCGCGCTTTTTGCCTTTTGCACCTGCGTAGTCAGTTGTTTACTAGTGGGAGGACAGGATGCCCGCGCCAGCTAAACTACTGTCTTCTAGTCTCTACCTTCCACATGCTCGGATTGTAAGTGTGTGGTACCACACCTGTCTGCCAACATCTGGCGACATTAGACGGCATCGATTCCATTAATCATTGAATTCTGCAGAGCCTCTTGTGGATTTGCTACCTCTGTTTTATACAGTTCAAGTTCCCACATCTAGAGAATGCCTGAGAACCAGGGCCTGTATTTGCCTGGGGATTGCCTACTCTTGCCATGACACCTTCACTGAAAATAGATGCCATATTTTTGTAAATGGCAACAGGCTCTGTCTACCCGAGATACTGTGGAAATGGGGAGTAGACTCTCAAGTGTTTGTTTATTCCGTTACTTTATGTATTCAGGTGTTCTGAGTACAGAGCCTCAAACAGCACACGTGCTAGACTAGTATTCTGCCACTGAGCTATATTCCAAGCCTCACCTGTTGTGTTTTATAAAAAAGAAAGAGCCAGGATATGTTTGGTAAAGGCCCAGTATGGTGTGGTAGAAGGGGGTGCCTCAGCAGGCCCATGCTGAGGCACCCCTTCCCCCTGAGGGACTAGCCACATGACAGATATAGTATGGAATAGAGTTTATTCAGGGCATGGTGAGGGGAGCTGAAGAGGGAGTGGAGACAGAGAAAGGAAGAGAGAGAGGGAGAGAGGGAGAGAGGGAGAGAGGGAGAGAGGGAGAGAGAGAGAGAGAGAGAGAGAGAGAGAGAGAGAGAGAAGGAAAGAGAGAAGGCAGGTCAGGAACACAGAGAAACGGGAGGGGAATGGGGAGAGAAGGGACAGAGAGGGTAAGAGAGCAGGAGGTCAAGAGAGAGAGGAGGGGACAAGCAGTCCCTTTTATAGTGGGCCAGGCCTACCTGATTGTTGCCAGGTAACTGTGGGGCAGAGCCTAGAAGGAATGCTAACACCACCCTACTCCCGGCTTTTGCTTTTTGTTTTAAAATTGTTTTTCTTTTTTATGATGAAGTAGTCAGTTCAGGACCTTTGGAAAATTCCACCAGATCCCTCCCCTCCTGGAAGAAGAAGGTCCTAGAACACTTAGGCACCCCTTCCCCCTGGAAGGGAGAGGCTAATTAACATTCCTCAGATGGAGGGGGTGCTGGGCGGGATCAACCAACCATCAGCCACCTGTGGGTGGGGGAGGCCCAGAGCATGTGGACACATTCTGCAGGACAGGCTAACCATTGGCCACCTACAGAGAAGGGAGGTCCTTGCCACCTCATTCCCTAAAGACAAATCAGTGTAGTTTAAAAGTCACACTGTTCTGCCAATCAAATTGTGCCTAGTTGCCATATCTCTATTCTGTCCCCTGGAAACTACATAAAGGTTCAAGGAAGGGAGCTGCCCGGTCGCCTGTCCTTTTGGATGCAGGGTGACCCCAACACAATGGAAGAGGAAAATTCCTCTTGCTTTTGCATCGATCCCTGGCTCTGTGTTGTTTACTCAGGGGGTCCCCAGTAAGCTAAGGCTCGACACAGTCTTAAAATGAGTGTAGGTGTTTCGCCTGTGTGTATATCTGTGTAGTCTAGCATCAAGGAAGCAGTTACGGATGGCTGTGATATGCCAAGTAGGTGCTGGGAATCAAACCCAGGTCTTCTAAAAGAGCAGCTGGTGCTTTTAAACTATTTAACCATCTACCTAGCCCCATACGTTTTGCTTTGGAAACAAAGTCTCACTAAGTTTCCCAGGCTTGCCTTGAACTACTATATAATTCAAGAAGGATCCAAACTTTTGGTCCTAATCTCTCAGTCTTCCAAATAACTGGGATCATAGTCCTATGTCACCAAGCCAGGCTCACTCCTTTACACTTGATGTCATGGACTCAGAAACTCCAGGGAAAGTCAAGACCTAAGACTCATTATCTGCTTTGAGGTAAGTTTTATTGCTGTTTGCATACCATCCTAAGCCCTTGACCTGTGGGCTTGGCAGACAGAGAAAAGCCAGGTTCCACAGTGTAAGCAAATATGAGAGATAGCTGAGATCAAGTCAATTTGAACAGCTCCCATAAATCGTGTCTCCACGGCTTATTACTGGGCAACCACAGAGACACTGTCCCCCAGATACCGCACAGAGCAAATCATTTGGCCAGGATTCATTAAGCAAAACAATGCATCCATAAGTAAAACATGTGATTTTTCAGATGATGTCCCATTCCTCGCCCAGGACAGAGTCCGTGCCACCTATGAGGATATGCCTGTGAGGATTTGGACTCTGCGCCCTCCCCCTTCCCACCAGGCCTTGTGTTCCTCAGCCCTTTATTTCCCCAGATACCATCTGACTGTCATTCTCTTCTGGCTTCCAAGGTATGAATGTGAGCGACACTGTCTCTTGGGTGGGGCTTAGATGGCATAAACATGGGAGGAGAAGAGCAACCTTCCTCAGCATCCACCTCCCTCTGTTTCCTGACTACTGAAGGGTATAGCCAGCTGCTACCTGTTCCTGACAACACATTACCACCCACTCCCATGCCTTCCCAACCATAATACACTGTGTCCCTAGATAAGCTTTAGGCATTGGACACCCCCACCCCCACCTTTTTTTTTTTTTTTTGAAACAGGGTTTTCTCATGTGGCCCTGGCTATCCTGAAACTTGCTGTGTAAACCAGGCTGGGACCTTGGACAGCATAAAAAGGAGAAAGCTAGTTGAACACAAGTATGCATTACTCTCCTCTTCTTCTTTTTAAAAATTATTTATCTTACTCATTATTTTTATTGTATGTGTGTATATCTACTACATGTGTGGCCAAAGAGGCCAGAAGAGGCCAGAAGAGGGCATCAGATCTCCTGGGACCGGAGTTACAGATGACTGTGAGCCACCATGTGGGTGCTGGGGATAGAACCTGAGTCCCCTGGAAGAGCAGCCAGTGACCTTAAATGCTGAGCCATCTCTCTAGCCTCGATGGACACAATGTGACCAGATGCCTTCAGGTCCATGTCTTTCCTATAATGACAGAACATACCCTCAAATCATGAGACAAAATAAACCTTTATTTTCTTAAGCTGCTTTTGTCTGGTGTTTTGTCACAAGTAACTGATACAGCCTATGTCTACCCTCACTTTTTTTTTTTTTTTGAAAAATAAAGAAAACCCTATGATGAGTATTTTGATGCTTTCTCCTTCTGAAGTTTTGCAAGACATGAATGCCCAGGAGCAGATCTAACTAGGAGAAAGGGCAAGAACACGTATTGACTCTGGAGACATATTGCTAAACTGTTTTCTCAAAGAAGCTGGTGGCAATTCCTCAAGGTCAGCCACAACTTTGGGTGTCACAATGTCACCATCAGTTGGAATAGTGTATGACCTTAAAGTCTTTATTTTTGTTTTTTTTTTTCGAGACAGGGTTTCTCTGTGTAGCCCTGGCTGTCCTGGAACTCACTCTGTAGACCAGGCTGGCCTCGAACTCAGAAATCCACCTGCCTCTGCCTCCCAAGTGCTGGGATTAAAGGCATGTGCCACCACCGCCCGGCTGAGCTTAGAGTCTTAAGTCCTCCCCTAGGAATAAAGAGGTCAAAACCTTTCTGTGGTTTTCTTGATATGCATGCACCTGAGCACAATAAGGTTGGATATGATTTAAGTGTCTATCTGTGTTGTTGGCCGTGAGCTGATCGCTCAGAACCTCTGTCCACTTATTCGCTTCTGTACTTAATATCATTCTTCAAACTTGTTAGATTTTCCCCCTAAAACTGAGATGGGAGTTGTGCTAGATAGTTTTATGTCAATTTGAAACAAGCTAGAATTTTCTGAGCGGAGGAAACCTTAATTGAGAGAATGCTTCTATAAGATTGGACTGTAGGCAAGCCTAAAGGGCATTTTCCTAATTAGTGATTGCTGGCGGAGGGCCCAGCCCATTGTGAGTGGTACCTTCCCTGGCCTGGTGGTTCTGAGGCTGAGCAAGCCATAGGGAGGAAGCCAGTAAGCAGCACTCCTCTGTAGCCTCTGCATCAGCTCCTGCCTCCAGGTTCCTGCTGTTTGAGTTCCTGCCCTCACTCCTTTTGATGATAAACAGTGATGTGGAAATATAAACCAAATAAACCTTTCCCCTCAAGTTGCTCCAAGTCATGGAGTTTTAGCACATTGATAATTAGAAGCCCTAACTAAGACAAGTATGCATGCTTCATTGATGATATTCTTAGTCTTATTTTATGTGCATTGGTATTTTGTAGACTTGTATGTCTATATGTCCGGTGCTTTCAGAGACCAGAGGAAAGAAAGCATTGGTTTATAGAGCACGTGGATGCCGTGAGTCAAATTCTGGTTCTCTGAAAGAGTAGTCAGTGCTCTCAACCCCAAACCATCTCTGCAGCTCCCCCTTTTAAGTTTGTTTTAGATTTATTATTTTCATTTAATGCGTGAGTGTTTTGCTCACATGTGTGTACCACATGTGTCCTTGCTGCCCATAGAATTCAGAAAAGGAGTCAGATTCCCTGGAACTGGAGTTGTGGATGGTTGAGAGCAGCCCTATTGGTGCTGGAAACTGAACTATAGTCCACAGGAAGAGCAGTAGGTGCTTTTAATTGCTGAGCCACCTCTTCCAGGTCCATATTATTTTGGGGGGTTGTTTTGTTTTTGTTTGTTTTGTTTTTTTCTTTTTTAAGACAAGAAGGTGGTAAGTTTCTTAGGCTTGGAGTCACATGTTTGGTGTTCTGAACAGAAGGGACACTGGACAGATCTTGGAGGCATCCCAAAGAAACCAACATCAGAGCTGAGTTTTGACAAGTGGCTGTGACTCCAGCAGTTGAGAATGGGGCAGAAGGACACAAGGGCAGAGGGGACAGAATGGCAAGAGCCTAAGTGCGGAGGGTGGCACATGGGAGACATTTGGGGAACAGCCAGCATGCCTACTTGGCTGGTGCCTCTTTGACCCTGGAGAGAGTGATGGAAAACAAGCTGACAAAATGTACCAGTGGCAGGAGAACATAAGGGAGAATCACTCTTCAAAGGCATTGGGTTCTCCAATCGGAGCTGGAAGAGATAGCTCAGTAGGTAAAGTGCTTGCCTTGTAACCATGAGGACCTGAGTTCTAGCCCAGAACCTATACAAGGAAGGAAGGAAGGAAAGAAAGAAGGAAGGAAGGAAGGGTTGAAAAGATAGCTCAGCAGTAAGTAGTTGGTCTTCCAGAGGTCCTCCTGGGTTCAGTTCTCAGCACCTACACGGTGGCTGACAACTGTGTGTAACTCCAATCCCAGGAAATCCAATGCCCTTTTCTGGCCTTCATGGCTTCCAGGCATGTAGATCATACACAGGTATATGTATCCATATGCATAAATAATTTAAGCTGGGTATGGGGGGAAGGCCAGCAACCAAGATAAAGATCTTGTGAAGGCCTGGAGAGATGGCTCAAGATGGCTCAGTGGTTAAAAGTAATGGCTGTTTTCCCAAAGGACCTGGTTCAATTCTCAGCATCCACATGAAAACATGGCAGCTCACAACTGCCTGTAATTTCAGTTCCAGGAGATCCAAAACTCTTGTACAGACATTCTTGCAGGCAGAATACCAATGTATATAAAATAAAAACAAATAAACTATTTTAAAAACCTTGTAGTATAAGTGGGATCCGCTGAGATCAATACCTGTATGGAAGGAGTTCGGTAACTTGTACTCCAACCTCATATGTATACCACCACCCCACACAATAATAATAAATGGATTTTTTAAAGCTGGGCATGGTGTCACATGCCTTTAATCCTAGCACTTGAGAAGTAGAGCAGATGGATCTCTGTGGGTTCAAGGCCAGCCTGGTCTACATAACTAGTTCTAAGGCCAGCCATGGCAATTGAAACTGAAAAACAGAAACAGAAAACCTGTAATTCCAACTGAAGAGACAAAAGGAGACAAATATTTTTGAGGCCACGGATGAGTCACCATAGTCTCTTGATGAGTTCCAAACCCGATGGGAAACTTGCCTAAAAATAAATGTGGACAGTTATGGTAGTTTAAGTGTAAATGGCCCTTATAGGCTCATATATTTGAATGCTATGTTCCCAGTTGGTGGCCTGCCAAGGGCCTGCCTCAGCTTGGTTGGGGGTCCAGAGAGAAGGGTTGTCTGTGAAACAAACAACTCAAAGTCAAATCATGGGTACAAGCTGACGGCCTATGTTCTGCTGGAGATGGCTCCCTATACAGCTCTCTGGAGACAGCTCTTGGCTCTGTAGTCTGCTGGAGACAGCTTTTGCTCGAGACAGCTCTCTCTGCTGAAGACAGCCAGTTTGCTGCCCCAAACATCTCTCTGTGGTTGAGACAGCCCTCTCTGCTAGGAAAAATTCTAAAAACTCTCTGGATAGCTCCTGGATTTTCTGACCAGAATCAGAAAAGCTGATATAAAATTCTTGGATTTTCTAGAAAAAAAATTCTAAAAGAGCTATGCTTGCTCTTCAAACAGTTCTCTCTAGATAGCTGCTAGAAAAAAAAATCTAAAAGAGATGTGTTAGCTCTCAAGTAATTCTTGAGATTTCCAAACAAGGTCAGAAATTCTGTTAGAAAAAATTCTAAAAGAGCTGTGTTCACTCTCTGTGGGTTTTCTAACCAAACTCAGAAATCCTGTTAGAAAAAAATTCTTGAAGAGCTGTGCTCGTTCTCCAGAGATCTCCAGACAGCTCTGCTCTCTAGAAAATATTCTAAACCGGGCTGTGGTGGCGCACGCCTTTAATCCCAGCACTTGGGAGGTAGAGGCAGGTGGATTTCTGAGTTTGAGGCCAGCCTGGTCTACAGAGTGAGTTCCAGGACAGCCAGGGCTACACAGAGAAACCCTGTCTCAAAACTCCCCCCCCCCAAAAAAAAAAAGAAAGAAAGAAAGAAAAAAAATATTCTAAACAAGAACTGTTATTGCTCTCTGTTGGCCCATCTCACACAGACCAAAAACCCAGGGTATTTTTGTTTTGTTTTGTTTTGTTTTGTTTTGTTTTACATATAAATTCAGCCATTTACTCCAGGTTTCCTCTTGACCATCACACAAATCAGCATCTGGTGACCTTAGTTAGCCCCTTGACTCTTAGGAAAAGGACAGCAAGTACAATTTTTTTTTTAAGCATTGCAAAAGAATTCAGAGATCTGCCTGCCTTTGTGAACGTAGCTGGTGGGATCCCATCCTGAGATTACCATTCTAACCACGCCTGGACCTAAATTTGCTCTGTCCCAGGCTGATCTTGAATTCAGGAATCTATTCTCTTTGTATCTGCCTGTCTTTGTATCTTTCTGACAAGCTGGCTCATAGTGCAGTTGCCTCTAATTTTTTAGGTCCATGAAGCCACTTATATAATTCATATTGTATCTTTATATTTTGCATAGTCGAGAAATTATATATTTTTGAACTCCTGTTTTCAAAGTTCTTTCCTACAGCCGTAAGAGCTGTCCTGAAGGTCTCAGTATTCCACCATTTTTCTGAGACATTAGACATACCTTCAACTCCCAGGCCCATGCCGTCTCTGATTATCATGAAGTCATTAACCTTCAGAGAGGACATTCCTTGAAGGAGGAGCATGAAAATATGTACATTATTCTACAACAAACTTTATGGTCACTGCAACCATCAACACTAGTGGAAACCCATGCCCTGCTGGCTCTGCTGCAGGAGCAGGAACCATGATTCCATCTCTTACATGGCCAAGCAGGACTGGGCAATGCCAATTTATAAAGGATTAGAAGGTATGGCTCTGTTGAAGGAGTTGTGTCATTTAGTGTAGGCTTTGGGGTTTCACAATGTTTGAAGTTTCTCTCTGTCTCCTGTCTTTCGATTAGGATGTAAGCTCTCAGCTACTTCTCCAGCTCCATGTCTATCTTGTCTGCAGCCACTATCCCTGTCATAATGATAATGGACTAACCCTCGAAAATTGTAAGTAAGCTCCCAATTGAATGCTTTCTTTTATAAGTTGCTATGGTCATGGTGTTTCATCATAGCAAGAACAGTAACTAAGATAGTAGTGCTTGAGAAATGGCACCTGAGGTTATTTTCTGACCTTCACACACACACACACACACACACACACACACTAGTGTACACACATGAGCACTAATAATGCTGGAAGAAAGTACTAGAAAGGAACTGTCTGGACACACAAGCCAGTCAGACATGAGAGCAGTGGTGAGAGAACACATCTGGACCTGCTGCTGAGAGGAGGTTGAGTGCAGGGAAGGGTGGAGCTGATGAGACCCTGCCCCCTTGACAAGGCCTTAGATTTAACTGGAGTTCACTTTATGTCAGGACAGTTGATGGTATTCCTTCTCCACCTGGATTAATCACCCTTCCAGGAAGAGGGGGATGGCTTCTGTGGGGATAGAACCCTTTCCAGAGGGGCTTCTGGGAGACCTGGTATAAACTACCCTGGCTTCCGACTAGAAGCTCTGGGAAAATGAGTGTGGGTTTTATCTCCTTGAAGAAGCCTATCTGGGTTTAGTATTAGGTTTGAGTTACATGATCTTACCAAGATCCTATTGAAATCACGATAGACCAGGAAGCAGAATGAGGCCAAAGAGAAGACTTAGAAATATCATCAAGAAAGGATGTTAAAAGTCAATCAATCAAACAACCCCCCAAGGGCTTAAACTGTTTAAACTATATACTATCTAGGCATGAGTCAATAATCATCAAACTGGGCTTTGTGCGGAAAGAAAAATAAATCATCTGCAGACACCATGTGTCACCTTCTAACAGGAATCAATCAATCTTTTAAAGTCGCTATAATGGTTGATAGGATCCAGAATTAATTACCTCTCCTCCTGCTTCCTGGTGGGCACCATGACAAGCTGCCTGGAGCTCCAGCCAGCACGACTTCCCTGACCTGGAACCCGGAGCCAAAATGAACCTTCCTTCCTGAGTCTGCTTTTGCCAGCCTGTTTTATCATAGCAAAGAAACTGTAACCAGTATAGTAGTGTTTGTTGACACGAACTTATGTAAGCTTGTATGTCCTCCAGGTTTAGGATAAATTTTATGCCCGCCAAGAAAATCTTGGAAAGGTGACTCCTAGAAGCTAGATATCTCCCTCTTGGGCGTCATTAAACTATCTCCTAATTCCTTACTGAAGCTCCTCCCAGTTTGTGCTCTAAGGGAAACAATGTCCTGGAAACCCTGGAGAGCTGTCTCTATGTGGCCTATCTCTGAGACTGTCATAGCCTTCACTACCTGTCACACTTTTGCTTCTTATCACTTACACTTTAATTATGTATTTGTTTCAGACTTGACTGATGACTGCCTTTCCCACTAGACATATAAGCTCCAGTACTGAGAACCTCTGATCACCAGTACGCACACTCACTAAAATGTACCTACAAGATGAACCCACCTAGAAGGTGGGGCCCTGAAATACATGTGACACTGAACTGTGTTTGCAGAAGCTAGGTCTAGTGGCTCAGATATAATCCTAGCTTCTCAGAAAGATGAAGCAGGAGGATAGAAAGTTCAAGCAGTGGTTGCGCACGCCTTTAATCCCAGCACTTGGAGGCAGAGGCAAGCAGATCTCTGAGTTTGAGGACAGCCTGGTCTGCAGAGTGAGTTCCAGGACAGCCAGGGCTACACAGAAAAATCCTGTCTTTAAAAGAAAAATTAGTTCAAGGCCTGCTTAGACTATAGAGTAAGGTTAAGGGCAGTATGGGTAACTTAGTAAGACTCTGTCTCAAAAAAAAAAGTAAAAGGTAAGAGGGCCGGGTTGGTGTACAGCTCATTAGTAACACTCTTGCCGAGCTTTGGCCAGGGCCTAGTTTCCCCAGAACTAAGAAACAATAGTTTGTGGAGATGTGAAGATAAAAAGATAGGCCAGGGCAGGATAGATAGACGGCTCAGTGGGTAACGGCACTTGTTATCAAGCCTAATAACCTGAGTGTGATGCCCAGAACCCACATGGTGGAAAGAGAGAACAGACTCCAACCAGATGTCCTCTGACCTCCACATGTGGGCATGGGTACTCTGCCCTACCGCCTGACACAAAAATAAATAAATAAATAAATAAATAAATAAATAAATAAATAAAAAAGGGGAAAAAGATGATCAACATTTTCCAGGGATGGAGATCGGGAGCAGGAATTGGCTGTAAATAGGCCTGAGGAACAAATCTGTATGTGAAAAATGGATCGTGGAGGCTGGGGAGATGGTTCAGCCAGTTAAGAGCACTGGCTGCTCTTCCAGAGATCCTGAGTTCAATTCCCAGCACCCACATGGGAACTCAAGATCTGGTGCCCTCTTCTGGCATGCAGGCATACATGCAGGCAGAGTACTCATGCATTAAATAAGTAGATCTTGAGAGAGAGAGAGAGAGAGAGAGAGAGAGAGAGAGAGAGAGAGAGAGAGAGAGAGAGAGAGAGAAAAGAAAAAAAGAACTAGATCATAAACTGGGCAGTTGTGGTGCATGCCCTTTAATCCCAGTACTTGGGAGGCAGCTGCAGGTTGATCTCTGTCAGTTCAAGTCTCTAGCCTGGTCTAGCCTGGTCTACAGAGTGAGTTCCAGAAGAACTACACAGAGAAAAAGAGAACAACACAGAGCCACACAGAGAAACTCTGTCTCATAAAAACAAAACAACAACAAACCAAAAATACAAAACTGTATTGTGGTGATGGTTGTTGTGAACTACTTAAGTTCCTGGGGGGAAAAAGCCTCATGGACATTAAATATTCCACAAGGCTGATTGGCTGAATATTGGAGGTCCAGACCCAAATTATCTTGGCTATCTTATGCCCTAAATACGAATTTGTTATCCATCCCTGTGTGTGACCCAACATCCTTGGGACTATAAAGTAAATCCTTTTAGAATGTTCTTGCTGCTAACTTTCCCTAGCCCAAAGACTAAAAATGTCATCCAATAACATCAGAGGCCTATAGACAAGGATTTCCTGGCTTTGCTATAACCTGCCTACCTGATGTTCTGAATATATTTGAAAAGTAATGATTTTTCTTGTTTTACTGTTGTAAAGGATCTCATGAAACTTTTGCTATGGTGGATGTTGTATGTGTGGGGTGTCTCTCAGTTCTTATCTTCTTGAAGGAATGAATTCAGTCAAGAGACACAGACTGTTTACTTAACAATGCAGCAGTTCAGTCAGTGAAGGTGAGTAGAGCAGTCCCTGGAGAGTGGAGTGGACTGCCCCAAGTTGGGACACAGCTCAGTAGGTAAACCAAGCTCTCCGAAGAGAAATGGAATCGCTTCCCTGGGGCAAGGAGCTCCATAATGGGTTATGCATTGTGGACTTTTAAAAAGAAGTTACTATGAATACTTATGAGGGTGAATGATATATTCACAAGATGACAGTTTTTCCATCTCAAATCATGAGCAGGAACTTCCCTTTTGCATATTTATTTCCATGGTGTCAGCAAAAGGACAGGGGTGTCAAACCCACAGTGTAAATGGCATTCTACTGGTGTCACATTATCTCTTAAGGATACAAAACCTTTGTTAGTGTAACATGTGTAGGCAAATGTCCTGTGCCTTAAATTCCTGATATAGCAGAAAAACAGAACTGCTGATCCAAGGGTGTTTAATCACAGGAGAACATTCTGATTGTCAGCAGGCATGGCTACCAAGGTGTACCTATGATTTTTTTCCTTCACCACCTCCTAGTTACATATGTCTACGGGGTGGGGGGAATGGGGGTGTCTTTCCAGGAGATGCTCTCTTACAAGCTTCTCTTGTAAAAAAAAATGTTTTATTTTTGTGTTTTTATCTTTGTGAGCATATGCTACATGTATGTTGGTGCCTAAGGAGGTCAGAAGAGTGTGGAACTCCCTGGGCCTCGAGTCACAGGTGGTTGTGAGCCTCTTGCATTGGGTGCCGAGAACAAACATCAACAGTCTGGAAGACTGAAAAGTGCTCTTGGGCTCTTTACTGCCGAGGCATCTCTCCATTTTCCAGAACCTGTTCTTACTCTGTTAGTCCTTTGCCCCAGGGAATGCTTTGTGGGTGCCAGCCAGTGCCTGCTAAGACTGAGACTGACTCTTCCCTTATCTGGTGAGCTTCACTGTCTCATAGCCAGTGTGGTGTTGTTTTGTTTTTTCCAGACAGGGTTTTGTAAAAGTAACTTTTATTCGCCTGGTGTAATTGTCATCTCTAAGGCTTATTGCCTCAGTCTGCTAACCCAGGCCTACATGGAAGCTTCTATCCTTCATACAATCTAATCTAGGCTTAGTGTGTTTTCAGCCTCTGAGACTTACTACTGAATAAGATCACCCTTTCTAGTTCTTTCTGATCTCTGGCTGGCTGGTCAACTCTGCTGTTCTGGCTCAAAACTCTCCATGCTGATTCAATCTGGCTTCTCACTGCCTCTCCTGACTTGCTCTGCCTGACTTCAAACTACCTCTGGCAATCTGTTCTGATCTTCTGACTCCTTCTCATTCTCTGGCTTGTTCTATCTTCACCAGTGTCTAGCCTTTTCTCTTTTCAACCTGTTTCTGTAAAACTCTCTGGGTGAAAGTCTCCCCTCTCTCCCCTCTCCCCTCTCCCCTCTCCCCTCTCCCCTCTCCCCTCTCCCCTCTCCCCTCTCCCCTCTCCCCTCTCCCCTCTCCCCTCTCCCCTCTCCCCTCTCCCCTCTCCCCTCTCCCCTCTCCCCTCTCCCCTCTCCCCTCTCCCCTCTCCCCTCTCCCCTCTCCCCTCTCCCCTCTCCCCTCTCCCCTCTCCCCTCTCCCCTCTCCCCTCTCCCCTCTCCCCTCTCCCCTCTCCCCTCTCCCCTCTCCCCTCTCCCCTCTCCCCTCTCCTCCCCTCTCCCCTCTCCCCTCTCCTCCCCTCTCCCCTCTCCCCTCTCCTCCCCTCTCCCCTCTCCCCTCTCCCCTCTCCCCTCTCCCTTCTCCTCCCCTCTCCTCCCCTCTCCCCTCTCCTCCCCTCTCTCCCCTCTCCCCTCTCCCCTCTCCCCTCTCCCCTCTCCTCCCCTCTCCCCTTTCCCCTCTCCCCTCTCCTCCCCTCTCCCCTCTCCTCCCCTCTCCCCTTTCCCCTCTCCCCTCTCCTCCCCTCTCCCCTCTCCCCTCTCCCCTCTCCCCCCTCTCCCCTCCCCCCTTCCCCCTCCCCCCTCCCTCGTGCTCGCCCTATAGCTCCTCTTTCCTCTCTCTTCTCCTGAGAGTTGGGCATATCCTATTGTCAAATCTTTCTCTGACTCAGCATTTTGCCAATAGACATCTCTTTCAAACATGGGTGCTTCCTTCTACAAACTAACTTTACCTTCATTCATTATTTGGGATTAAAAGTGTGTATTAAGTCATTTCTGTACTGGGGGGGTGGGGATTAAAGATGTGCGCTAAGGTTGAGCCACACCACAACTAGAAAAAGGTGTTCCCAGTAAACAACATAGTATCAGAGTTCACAATGTGATCAAACATCCTGCAACAAGGTTTCTTTGTGTAGCCCTGGCTCTCCCGACACTAGCTTTGTAGGCCAGGTTGGTCTCTAACTCAGATCCAACTGTCTCTGCCTCCTGAGAGCTGCAATTAAAGACATGCACCACTACTCCCAGCTTGCAAACTCTGATTTACTTTTCTCAGTATTCCTGTCCTCATCATCATAACCTTAACATTTTAACATTCGTTTTAACTCACACACTGTTTTTACCATGTCGAAACATGGAAACTGGAGTAATTTAAACCCGTGTTTCCCGGCCTTATATTCTTAAACCCTCTCATTCCTTTTGAGGTAAGAACTATAGTGTGTGTGTGTGTGTGTGTGTGTGTGTGTGTGTGTGTGTGTAACTAAACTTGGGACTCATCATTTCAGCTAGACTGGCTGGCAAATGGCAGCGGGATCCACCTAGCCCTGGATTTCCATTGCTGGGGTTATAGATGCTCACTCTTTCCTGACTCTTTACATGGGTTCTGGGTATTGAATTCAGGTCCTCATGCTGTTGAAACAAGCACCTAACCCACTGGGCCGTCTCCCCAGCCCAAGAGCTGTGTTTTCTGAATTTACTTTATGCAAACATTCACATTTGCTAAAAACTTCAGATTGTACATTTACATCAAACACTTTTTAAAAGATTTGTCTATTTTATGTGTATGAGTGTTTTGTCTACATGTAGGTGCGTGTACCATATTGGTATCTGGTGCTCTGTGAGGCCCGAAGAGGGTACTGGATCCCCTACAACTGGAGTTACAGACAGTTATTGTTGAGTCATTATATGGGTACTGAGAACTGAATCTGGGTCCTCTGCAAGACTAACAAATGCTTTTAACCTCTGAGCAAAATTGAGTATATTTTATATTTAAATTATACTTCAGTAAAGCTGCTAAAAAATAAAAATAGGCCAGATGGTGGTGGAACACGCCTTTAATCTGGAGGCAGAGACAGGCAGATCTCTGTGGGTTGAGGCCAGTCTGGTCTACACAGTGAGTTCCAGGATAGCCAAGGCGATGCAGAGAAACCCTGTCTCAAAAAACCGAAAAATAAAATTTAAAAAAAAAAAAAAAAAGTAAAACTCAAGTTAGGCATGGTGGTGCATGCCTATCTACAGTCCCTGCGCTTGGGAGGAAGAGGCAAGTTTAGCCGTCTGCGGTTCAAACCCAGCCTCAGCAAAATAGTCAGTTTGAAGATCCATGATACGTCTCAAGAAACGAGACAAAACAAACCAGTTTTTGGAAATAAGTAAAATATTTGCCTCAGTGGGATTGCAAAGTTTTAAGGGCGCATTATCCCCCAAACAGAGAAGGCCGATTGGCCCTTAATAGGTAGAAAATAAAACACTTCATCCAAACAGCTACTCAATGAATGAAGTGGGGGATGGGGAGGTGGCTTCCGGGTCACAGCTGGGCCCGCTCCGCGCGTCATCAAAAGATTAAGGCCGTGATTGGTCAGCTAGTGGCAGCTGTGCAGCGGGGTCGGGAGCGGGCGGTGAGCGAAGCAGAGACCGGAGCTAGGGGCGGGGCCACGCGAGGCCTCGGGGCGGGGCCGTGCGGGGCGGGCTGGGGCGCCGGCTACGCGCATGCGCCCTGGTGTTGCCGCTGTCGCCGCGGTGAGGGAAGTGGACGCGATGGCCGGGTCCGCGTGGGTGTCTAAGGTGAGCTCTACAAGGCAGCAAGCTCGCGGGCGAGCGGGAAGCGTAGGCTGTGATCCCGCCTCATGGATGGCGGAGGCGAGCGCGCGGAGGCGGCTCATGGCCCGCGGGGAGTGTTTCGGGGAATGTGGCCGGCACGCTGAGCGTGGCTATCCCTGAGCCGGGACAGCCGCGCCGGGCGGGGACGGCGTCAAGGTCAAGACGGCCGGTACTGCTCCGAGTGTCCCCTCCAGTCTCCTCCAGGATAGCAGCACAGGCCTCATGCGGAGCCTCTGAGGGTCACAGAGAGGCCACTTAGGCCCCGCGGCCCTGTCACCTGCGGGTCTCGGGGCACATGCCCAGGTCGCCCCTCCCTGATCCCTCAGCCTTTGACCGGGTAAACGCTGGCTGCGAAAGGTTTTTCGAGGTGAGGGAATCCCGGGCCGTCTGGCCAGCCAGATTTTTCTCACTCTTGGAACTCTTCCTAGTCTGATGCCTGGTGTCCTGGTACCTCCTTCAGAGGACACAGGACATCATGCACCTTGGAATTATACTCTGAACATTCAGGGAGACTGCAGCATCACCCTTTCACCTTCTGTTGTTGGGAACCCTGCGATCTGGGGCTCTCTAGTTCTTCCTGATAGTTCAGGTACTAGAGCTGGAAGGCGCTTCAGGTTATGTATGCACTCTTTTTCGTTTCCTGGTGGAGCTGATCTGTCCCCTAAGACAAACTTGCACAAGGTCATACAGGAGGTCATTGTCATCTTTGAGAGAAACCCAAGTATTTTGCTTTTCAGTTCCCTTCTGTCTATCCAGTGGCCAAGGTCACTTAGCTAATTATGGATATAGTACTGACCAGGCCTTAGGTCATCTGATGCCATCATGGGTGGTTCCCTAGAAGTCTACTATAGGCAATGCAAATTTTTAAATAAAATTTGGCATTGCTCCCCTCCTTTAAAGAGAGGTTTGGAGATAGACTATTTTTTACTAATAATTCAATTTAGGGGTCTTAGTTTTAAATCCTGACAAAGCCATTGACCGGTTGTGTGCCCTATGCAAATTATTTAACGTCTGTGAGCCCACCTGTACTTGTGTCACAGTTAGTTCTACATGAAGGCACCTAGTCCACCTGAAGCTTTCCTATCAGTATATCTGGCTTGGCAGTCGTCAAGCAGACAATGGTTCTAGGCTTTTTTGCTTAGTGACTCTACTTTGTCACTATATTCAGACCCACATTTGCTTGAGATACTGTTAGGTTACATTTTGTTTTAAAGGTGAAGCAACAAGTCAGTCCTTTAATGTCTGGGTGTGCACACACTACCTGATCCATGTTGTTAAGTACAGTCAGCCTTCAGGGAAGGGACTAAATAAAGCTACATAGTAAAGAGTGTTCTGGGAAATTGGTTTTTCCCTTAACTCTGTAAGAAAAATCCACAAGAATCCATAAATTATTGGCCATAGGGTCAGAAGATGCACCCCTGGGACTTGATTGCCTGTGTGACCTTTGGCAGAGTGGCCCAGGCTTTGGTTCAGTCTCTCTCAAGGGATTGGGGCCTTCAAAGGGGCGCCTGAGGCTAACTCTTGTTGGAAGTACCAAATGGTATTTGGATTTTCACCATACTGGGCTTTCTTTCAGAGCTTTGATTTGTTTGAGATAGTGTCTCAACTAGTCTAGCTGAGGCTGTAGGTAAGGCCGACCTTGAACTGCTGATCACCCTACTTCCACCACCTTCCAAGTTCTGGAGTTAGAGTTGTGAGCCACCACACCTAGTGTCCATTAAAGTTTTATTTGTTTCTTTTTAAAAAGGGTCATTTGCAGATTATAGATGCTTCACACAGAGAAGGTGAAGGTTTTAGAGGTTTTCCAGGCTCCAAGGACTATGATGAGCCAGTTAGTTTCCTGGCTTACTTCTTACACAGTGTAAGAAGTTTTGTTTGGTAAGGCAGTGAGGACCCATGGGGTTAAGGTGATCCAGAGTCTGAAATCAAGGTCAGGAAGCTAAGGCTAGGTCCTCTTTCCTGAAAACTCATCTCCTTGGGTTTTATAGAGGTCAAATGAGTCACAAGTATATTATAAAGTGAAAGACAGTGTGTCGTGTGAACTTCTCTTTGAATGGACTCTGTCAGTGCATTGTTTTAGTGCAAGATCATAGAGGAGAGATGAAAATTTGGGAAATACTGGCTGTTAGAAGATAGTCATTGCAGGCATGGAACCTGCAGCTACACACAGGATTGAGAATGGCTTGGGTTGTTTTCTAAGGGATTTATCAAGTCCAGGCACAGTAAATACAGTAGCAGACAAATCATAAAATGGCTTGGGTGTCTTGGGATGTTTACTTATTGTTGTAGTGCTGGGCCTTGAACCTGGTGACAAGGGGCACTCTACCACTTGGCTATATCCTCAGTACCTTTCTTTCCCTCCATTTTTTAAAATAAAGGATATTGATTGATTGATTGATTGATTGATTGTATATGAGTACACTTTAGCTGCCTCCAGACACACCAGAGGAGGGCATCAGATCCCATTACAGATGGTTGTGAGCCACCATGTGGTTGCTGGGAATTGAACTCAGGACCTTTGGAAGAACAGTCAGTGCTCTTAACCACTGAGCCATCTCTTCAGCCCCTTTCCCTCCATTTTTAATTTTAAGATCTAGTCTCAATAAATTACCCAGGTTGACCTTAAGCTCACTCTGTAGGCCAGGGCAGCAGGCTTGAGTTGTTTGTTTTCTGCTTTTTGAGATGATTTCGCTGTGTAGCCTTGGCTGGCCTAGAACCTCCAGACTTTCCGATGTGCTACCACACCTGGCTCTCCTCTGTTCAGTATGTACACTGGCTTCCTTGGAATGTGAGAAACTGTGCATTGGTCCAGAAGTTCTGTGTTGTCTGTGGTCATTCCCACTCCCTGGTTTGTTACCCCAAAAACAAAAAGCATAGACTCTATGCACAGATCTTCCAGATCTATGCACAGCTCATTCCCTTACCTCTGCCTCCAAAGTGCCGGCTGAGATTAAAGATGTGCACTACCACTGCCTAGCTGGCCTTGAATTTCAGTCCTCCCTCTTTAGCCTTCTGAGTACCTGGGCTTACAAGCTCCAGCCAGGAGGGCTGGGAAAAATAAGAAACATGTGTCCCCTTGCTCTTGTGTCTAACATGAAAAAGTTACATTAAAAGTTTGTAGCAAATTTGAGTATATTCAATTATTTGTTTTCCTTTTATTGTAATAAGACTTTGTACCATTTCTGAAGGACTGAGCTATTATTGTAGCCTAGCACAAACTATATAGACCTGGCTAACCTCCAAACTCAAAGAAATTTACCTACTCTGGCTTCCCAAGTGCTAGGATTAAAGGTGACACTTAGCTAAAGCTCGAGGTACCTTTTAAAATATGTACATATGCTAGTGGCTATCAGAAAAAAATATTAATGTTAATGACTTTGAGTGGTAGGATTGTTGGGTTTAATTGGGTGATTTATTTTCCTTTTTTACATCATTTTGTACTCTCAAAATTAATAATGATACAAATAAAACATCACAAGTAAAAGTAATGACTCTATTGCCTATACGACTAGAAGAACTAAATAAAATATTCTGTGGCCCGGAAGGTGGTAATGCTCGTCTTTAATCCCTGTACTCGGGAGGCAGAGGTAGGTGGATCTCTATGAATTCAGGGCCAGCCAGATCTACAGAGTGAGTTCCAGGATAGCCAGGGATGCATAGGAACCCTGAGGCAGTGACATCACTAGTGCTAAATAAACTATCTTAAATTTAGAATAAACTATTATTAATATTGTTAAAAGAGTTGGTATATGACTGACTCAGAAGTCCTGAGTACCCCCCAACCCCCACACACATACTTTTGGCAGTACTGGGGCATGTACATGCTAGGCAAGTGGTTTGCTTCTGAGCTATGTCCCTAACCTTCCCTATTTTTTGAGCTGTGGTCTTGTTAAGTTGGTGGTGGTCTTGAGGATTCCCTGTAGCCCAGACAGGCCTTGAACTTGGAACGTCCTGCCTCGGTTTACTGAGTAGCTGGGATCACAGGTCTTCCATTAGGCCAGGAAAAGTTGTTCCTAATTTGCTGATTGGTTGCTGGAGCGATGGCATATATCATGATTTTTATAAAGAGCTCAGTAATCTGCTCACTTTGATCTTAGACAGTTCCCTGGCCTTTGCCCTTCTATCTACAGAATAAGTTCTGGGAGGAGTCGTGCCCTGGTTTTCTTAAGGATCCTGCTGCTTTAAATATGGTGAAAATTTTCTTTCTGGTGGTCAAGAGTATTAAGAAGACTAACCAGAGCATTAGAGAAATACTAAGGTTTGAAACAAAAAAGTACAGTTCCATTTCATCTTCCAAGTCTTTTGACAATTTACATTTATAAACTCAATTTCAAAAATATCAAAAAAAAAATTCAAAGTCTTTAGTGCTGAGATTTGGGGATTGGCTCAGTCTGTAAAGTGCTTGTCCTGCAAGTGTGATAGCCTGAACTCACACTTCCTGTGAATAACATAAAAATAAACCAAAAACCTGGGCGGTGGCACATGCCTGTAATTCCAGCATTGATGAGGCTGAGGCAGGAGGATCCTTGGAGCTTGCTGGCCACGCCTTCTTAAATTGATGAGCTCCCCACCTCAAAAACTAACAGAAGAGGACACCTGGTGTGCACCTCTGACTTTCACATGCTTGCACACACGTGCATATACATACTTATTACCACACATGCCCACACAAACTCCCAAAGTAAAAATACGTAATTTTAGCCTAGGGTTTCAAGTCTGAGCAGGTCAGCCACATTGACCTAATAATATTTGAGACAGTATTCCTGGAAACCCTCCAAGTTCAAAACAAAACAAAACAAAACAAACCCTCCAGTTTTTCCAACTGCCCCAAGCAATACTATCAGAAATGACTCAAGAATTGAGCTGTGAGTTCTGTGTGTAACATTTCTCTGTTGATATTAATGTAGGTCTCCCGGCTGCTGGGTGCATTCCACAACACAAAACAGGTGACAAGAGGTTTTGCTGGTGGTGTGAGTATAATTATGTCTTTTTATTTTCTCCTTTTAGAAGTTTCTCAAGAAAGATGCTCAAATCAGTTTATTACTTAGCATTCTACCTTCATTTATTTAAAACTAAAGGGAATTGGCCACACCTCTAATGTATACTAAAATCATCGGCAGACAAATACACAGATATCTTGTCATTTTCCTATTTAAGAGGAACCTGTTACATCTGGCTATGTAAGCTTGCCCCATTAATATCTTGAAGGAGCCATGATAAACCTAGAAGTTACCCTGAGCCTGTTACTTTATTTTATAATCTCATTAGTGTCTTAAGACATTTATGAGTTTTATTTTTTCAAAAACAAGTGTAAATTGAAAGAAAATTGTTGAGAAGCTTCAAAAACCTGCTCTGCATTTTTGTTTTCTGAGCTTCCCATAGTTCACCAACTATGAACACCTCGAGCTTCTATGGACCCTACAGGCTTATACTTTCCTTATGCAGTCTGTAGACCCCATGTTAGTGGGTTACCTAGTGCTCGTTGAATCTGCTGCTTTTGGAACTCCTGGCTTTTAAGTCCTGTGCTTGAAAACTGATGCCACATTTTTGGAGCATTCCAAGACTGTGTGTCAGTGACTTCCTGTTTATTATTTTATCCTCTTTTATGGAATCTGATTTGGTTTTTATAATTCCTTCATTCCTATACTCCCACATGATGTTTTATGCATGCATGAGGAATTAAGGAGACTATAGTATATTTCTTCTTCTATTTGCCGTCTGTTCTGGAGAAGAAAAGTAGCTTCCCAGATGACATCACCTGTGGGAAGACAGGAAGAAGGAGCCTTTGGCCCTGCTTATGCCAGAATGCAGATACGAACTCAGAGCAGTTGAATCTATGCGCAAGACCCATGCAAGCCCAAACCAGACTAAATCCCAGCATGGAAGTGGGTGTTGGGCACAAAATCCTACCTCTTGCTGGGGAGTGATTGACAGGTATTAGCTGTTGGGAGAGGAATAGTCTGTTTTCTCTAATTAGAGTGTAGGCCAACTGACCGTGCTCCATTGGGAATCCACATGGTCAAGAATATTTGAGCATTACAAATTGGTCTTGAAAAGAGAAAAAGGACACAACGTTAGGTGGGTGGGAAGGAGGAGGTGAGTCTGGGGAGAGGTGGAGGGAGGTGAATATGATCAGACACGTATGGAATTCTCAAAGAACTAATACAGTTTTTTTTAAAAAAAATTAAAAAAAAAAATTTTTAAAAATAAAAAAAAAAATCGTACTTCAAGCTCAAAGAATAGCTGCGCCAACATTTCAAACCCATTCTGACCTTTTGGTACAAGTCTGTGATCTCAGCTGCTCAGAAGTCTGAGGCAGGAGGATCAACAAAAGTACAGGGCCTGCTGGGCTCCAGAGACTATTGAAGGCCAGGTTGGGAAACAGAACTGTCTCAAAATACAAAGCAAGAAGGGCTGGGGATGTAGCTCTCTTCAGGACACTTGCCTAGCGTGCACATGGCCCCAAGTCCATCCTCAGCACCAGAGCCAGTACAAGAAGAGGAAAATATCTAGTACATTCTGGAAGTGGGTGAGACAGTCATGGCTCTCTGCTGGTATTTAACCATTAGGCTACTGATTCTTAAAAATATATTAGCCTGGTCAATGAGATTATTTCAAAAGAAATAAAGAAGATATATTTTTTTTAAAAAAAGATTGATTCAGCCTTATATAAAACTTGAGAAATAATCAACCTGTCCAGGTGTCATTATAAAGCAGAGGACCAGGGAAAGTTGAATTAGTGATTAAAACATATTTATGATTTAAAAATGTTATTTTTTATTAATTCTTTGAGAATTTCATACATGTGTACAGTATATTTTAATTATATTTAGCTTATTTTCCCCTTTAATTAATGAAGTTTTAAAAAATATAGTTGAAGCAACTAGAACTGTATGCCAAGTAAAATATAGTTCCCAACGAAGAGGGTCTGAATGAGTTTTCAAATCCTCTCATCTTTCTTCTGACATGTTTTATTTCCTCAGGGTTTGAAATGCTCGCTTACTGTTGTTTAGACCATCTGGAACAAATAATTGATGTCACACCATAGACACATTCGCTGTCCAGTGGCCCTTGAGGGTCTGACCATGTTATCGGTTGTTGTTGACACCGTACTCACTTAGATCACAGGATGGAGCCAGTTTTTTAGAAGAACTGAGGGATGTGGAAGCCCTAAAAAATGAAGCCTGATTTTTCTTGGAGGGTCAAAGCAGACCTCTAAAGTTCTGGAAACATGTTGGAGTTCTGTGCACCTGACTGTTTCCTAAGAACCCCCCCCCCCCCCCAGGCTTCCACAGGCGGGAAAGCAGGGGCTTCGGTGCAGAGGTGTAGTGGGAGAGCAGAGCTCAACTGTTCTGTTGTCTTGGGATTTACAGACTTAAGTCAGCAGGTTGTTGGAGTTTGTCTGAAAAAAAGTGCAAGGCAGGAAGTACTTGGTGGTTTATTTTTGTTTTGTTGAAGAACATCATTTGCGTTACTATTTAAGTTTCCAAACTCAGTTGAGAGCAGAGACATAGAGTATCATGGAGTTGGATTCTGCCTCTGTCATGATCGCAGTGGGAGGTTTTCTGGTTCTTTAAAGCATTTGAGTCTTTCAGGCATACTCTGGGAGTGAGTTTCTCTGTGAGCGATACTCTCTTTAAAAAAATTAAAACGAATTCTTACTGTTTTCTTCAATGATTTCTCATATTCAGGTTCAGACAGTAACTTTAATTCCTGGAGATGGAATTGGCCCGGAAATTTCAGCCTCAGTTATGAAGATTTTTGATGCTGCCAAAGTAAGTGCTGTTAAAATTCTTTTAAGGATATTCCACAGAGACTTTGTAATCTGTTGGTGGTGTTATTAATCTCCACAGAGTTTTCTACTTTAAAAAAAAAAAAATATCAAGGGCTGTTAAGTTGGCTCAGTGAGTACAGGCCCTTGCCCAGCCTAATGATTGCCATCTCCCACATGGTGCAGAGAAACCTACTCCCTCCTGTTTTCTGACCGCCACAAACACTGTGGCCCCTGCGCCTGCACACTGTCTGTGTGCACAGAAATAAATAAATGCAGTGAAATTATTTCAAAGCTGAGTGTGATTTTCCAGACCTTAATTCCAGCACTTGGGAAGCAGAGACAGGCAAATCTCTGTGAGTTCAAGGCCAGCTTTGGCTACATAGTAAGTTTTAGACCAGCCTGGTGAGACTGTCTCCAAAACCCAAGATTGTTGTTCTATCTACTTTTTTTTTTTAAATTTTGTTTTGTGTGTATGCATGTTTTGCCTGCATGTATGTATGTACATGTGCATGGCTGGTACCTTTGAAGGCCAGAAGAGAGTGTCAGATCCCTTCCAACTGAAGTTACAGGTGGTTGTAAGCTTCCATGTGGTGCAGGAAATTAAACCATGGGTCCTCTGTAAGAGCAACAAATGACCAAACCTCAACCATCTCCCCAGTTCCTATTTACTTTTGAGACACAGTTTTGCCCCAAAACCTGGGCTGGTCTCAGTCTAGAACTTAGTGTGCAGCTCAGGCTGGCCTTGAGTTTGTAGTGTTCTTGTGTCAGCCTTGGATGACTGGCTCATGGCTGTCTGTCACTGCCAGTGTGGATAGTTGGTGTGTGTTATTTATTACATAATCAGAATAGCGCTCCAGTACTCGTGGTGCTTTAGAGTCTGTGTGCCCACTCACCTGCCTTACTGTGACTTCTGAAGAAGTGCCTCAGCATTTATGTAGGTGATTTTGAAAGAGTTGTGAACAAGGTCCACATCATGTCCTCTGTCCTCTGTCTAGTTCTGCGGTGTGCTGGCTATCAGATGTCAGTTCTCATATGAAGGGTGGAAGGAAAAGGAAGAAATACTAGTTTATTCTTTACATTGGTACCTTCATAGGCGTTTCTTGTTCTTTAGACAGCTTTACTAAGATATAATTCACATACTGTTGAAATCATTCATTACAATTGTACTCTCTAGGGCTGGGGCAAAGACTCAGTGGATAAAGTGTTTGCTGTGCAGGTACGAGGACCAGAGCAGATCCCAGCACCCAGCTGGATTGTGTCTGTAATCCCAATGCTCCTATTGCCAGACAGGAGGCAGAGGTAGGAGAGGCTCCAGAAGTCTGCAGTCAAGTTAGCGTGGCATACACAGCAGCAAACAGCAACAGTCCTGGTCCCTAACAAGGTGGAAGGTGAAAACCAACAGCAAAGTTGACCCCTAACCTCCACACATTCATTGTGACACAAAAAAAGGTATCTGGAAATGAGCGTACATCTAGTCCAGTGACTTTTAGTTTTCAGAGTTGTGCAGCCATCCATCCAGTCTTAATTCAGAACGATTTTATCACCAAAAAAAGATAGCCCATAACCCATAGTGATCACTCCAGGCTCTTCTCTCCTGCCCACCCAGCACCCCCCCCCCCCCCAACTCCTAGCCCAGGCAATCATTTGCTTTCTCTTTACAGATTTGCTAACTTGTTCATATCAGTAGACTCTTACATGATCTTTTCTGGTGGACTTTTTGCTCTTAGCGTTTTGTTTTCAGGCTCATCCCGTATCAGTGCTATGAATCATTTCTGTGAACCTTGTATCTCCACTTCTTATGCTAATCTAATTATAGCCTCCTTAAGAGTCCTCGTGAAGAAAATAAATGAGCAGGTGGCGGCTGGGTGTGACGACTGGCCAGGGTAATGCAGAGTTCCTTTGGGCACACTAGTGAATGTCACTTAGAGCATGTCAGGAACTTTCAGGACCTTAAGGGACATATCTTTACTATGTGTGGACACTATTGTATTGTAGTCTCAATGTCAGTAGTTCAGTCTGTCCAGTTCACTGTGCTGCTTTGTGGCTTCTAGGCACCTATTCAGTGGGAGGAGCGAAATGTCACAGCGATTCAAGGACCAGGAGGAAAGTGGATGATCCCTCCAGAAGCCAAAGAGTCCATGGATAAGAACAAGATGGGCTTGAAAGGTACAGTGGAGAGGAGCTGTGGTTAATTCTAGGTGTCATAGTTTGAGAATTCATGCATGCAGGCAGATACAGTAGGACGTTCTATCAAAAGTCAGGACCTCCTTTTATGAAGTATCCATTGTGTTAAGGTTCTTTATTTATTTATTAAGTGCTTATGTTTTTGAGACTGGGTCTCACATTATAGTCCAGCTGTCCTAGAACTTTCTTTTAACTTGAGATTTTTTGTGCCTTACCTTCTGAGTGCTAGAATTACAGGCATTCATCTCTAGACGCTTGCTTTTATTTATTTACTTACTTACTTATTTATTTACTTATTTGCTCTATTGTGGAGCTATATTCTTGGCCTGAGAATGTTGTTTCTTATTCTGAACATTTGTTTAAAACTCTATCTTTGGCTAATAGCAACTTTACTCTGTTATTTCCAGCTCCATTTACCTCTTATCCAATTTTTAATGTTTTTGTTATTTTAATACATGCTTAAGACCATGATTCAGAATAGTTAGCATTTGGTGTAGTCTGTAAAACCATGTTCAGATCCAAGTTTGAATCTCATCTTTAGAAAGCCACTGGCTGGTAAGCTTAGGTCAAGTTTCTACACTGGGATTATTGCTGTCCCCATTTGTAAATGTCCCTCGCGGGTGATAAGGTTTAGGGGATGCTAAGTACCTGGGTCCACAGAAGTTCTCAAGACAGGAAATGCAGTTCATATTCCAGGAACCTCCCTAGAGGATGTGTTCTGCTCTTGGGTCTGAGAGGAGGTAAAGCTGAAGGCAGAACACAGATTACAGGGGCCACGTAGGTTAGTCGGTTCCCTGTGAGACCGTGTACGCTATTGTCACCTGATTATTCTTTCCTGCAGGTCCACTAAAGACCCCCATAGCAGCTGGCCATCCATCTATGAATCTCTTGCTTCGGAAGACATTTGACCTTTATGCCAATGTCCGGCCATGTGTCTCAATTGAAGGGTATAAAACTCCTTATACAGATGTAAATATTGTCACCATCCGAGAGAACACGGAAGGAGAATACAGTGGAATTGAGCATGTGGTATGTTCATCTCAGAGAATTTTGTTTTGTTTTGTTTTGTTTGTTGGGGAGAGGTTTTGTAGTTGATAATGTTTTGAGAAGTACTTTTTTTGTTTTTCGTGTTTTGAGACAGGGTCTCTAAGCCCTGGCTGTTCTGGAACTCAGTATGTAGAACAGGCCGGTCTCAAATTCATAGGATCTGCCTGCTCTGCTTCCCTGGTGCTGGGATTAAAGACATGTGCTTCCACACCTGGTCAGATATGTTTTTTACCCCCTGTGAGATTTCCTTCTGTGCATTTTAGACACTTGTTCAAATTCTCAGTTGAAAATGTCTCTCAAAGACAGACCAGTGTCCCCTCTGTGAGGAGGGACCACCAACTGGTGGGTGTTTGTTTTGGTGCTGTGGGTCTCTGGCTGACTACTCAAATAAAGGAGAGGAAAAACCTGGCCTGCTGTCGTTGGGGTATAGGACTGGTATAAACTTAGGAATTTGCCCTCTATAGTTTGAACGCCCACTCCACAGGTGTGTCCTTGACTGGTGCCCATCTCTGTTGGTCACTGCATAGCAAAGCTTGTTATCACTGACTGTGCATGCTGTCACAATAGTGTGCTCTATACTCTGAAGCTGACTGGTACCAAAGTGCTGCCATGCCCCTTCCAGTGAAGCATGGCTTCCTCCCTTTCAGATCGTTGATGGGGTTGTGCAGAGCATCAAGCTCATCACGGAAGGAGCAAGCAAGCGCATCGCAGAGTTTGCCTTTGAGTACGCTCGCAACAACCACCGGAGCAACGTCACAGCCGTGCACAAAGCTAACATCATGTGAGTCCCAAGAGGCCCTGGCTGACTTGCTTTACTGTGGGGATGGAACTCCCAGGACTTAGTCTCCAGTTGGTTCTCTGAGTCCCAGAATTTAGAAAAGAACTGTGTACCGACCAGAGTGGCATTTTCTTCTTTGGGACCTCACTGGGGAGATGATAGGGACAAATGAAGGGGCCACCAGTTCAAGTCCTGGGAGTTAAGGAGGCCAAGCTGTCAGAAGGAAGCTGAAGAAAGACAGGCTAACAGAGGCCACACAGTTCATATCTCCCAAGTGGGAGAGCAAGGGTGTCTTCTTAAGTGCCACGTACTCAGGGGCTTAAAATAGAGCAGATACAGTCAGATGTATCTCTGACATTTCAGGTTCTCAGCCCAGTCTATTAAAGGCTCCTCTGACTGCACAAAGACAGGACTTTCCTAACCTAAGAAAGGACTGAACCTGCATAGTAGTAAACAATTTAACTAACAGTTACCCTCAAAGCAATTTTCGTATGAGCCCGGGTATGGGTCCATATGTGCCTACACTCCCAGCACTTGGTGTTTGAAGCTAGTCTTAGTTTAGTTACATAGCAAGTTCAAGGCCATCCTGGGTTTCTTGAGACCCTGTCTCAAAAGGAAAAAAATTAAGTATTCTTTAGTTCTTGACGGATAATGCTTCAAAAATCTAGTCTTCTCTATGGTGAGCAAACTATCTCATATCTTTACGCTTTTGTTTTGTTTTGTTTTTTTCTAGACAGGGTTTCTCTGTGTAGTCCTGGCTGTCCTGAAATTCATTCTGTAGAGCAGGCTGGCCTTAGTCTCAGATTCGCCCTCCTCTGCCTCCTGAGTGCTGGGATTAAAGGCGTGTGCCACGAATACCCATCTTATCCTTACACTTGTGTGCATCTATAATTACATGAAAACTTTTCAATTCCCAATTTTATTAGCTATTCAAGAAATAATTCTACTGTAATTGAAACAAGATGATTTGGATTCTGGAACTTAACTTATTTGTTAACTTATTTTGTTTTGTTTTTGAGACGGAGTCTCACTCTGTAGCCCTGTCTGGCTTAGAACTCATGAACATCACCTGCTTCTGTCCCCTAGTGCTGGGATTAAAGGCGTATGCTACTCTGCACCATGCTACCACACCAGGCTTTTCTTCTTTTAAACAAACAACCATCTGCTTGAAAAACCAAATTAAAAAAAAATATCTATCTGTCTGTCTGTCTGTCTATCTATCTATCTATCTATCTATCTATCTATCTATCTCCCGGACACAGAGATATACAGATAAACCCTGTCTCGGAAAAAAAAAAAAAAAAACAAAAAAAAAAAAAAAAAAACAAAACAAAATAACCAACTATCTGTGTGTGGGGTACAGATGAGGGGAGTTGTGTACAAGTATGTGTGTATGGTGGACAACTACAGGTGTCATCCTTAGGAACAGTGTCTACCTCTTGTGAGATGTCTCTCACTGGCCTGGAGTTCACTGCTTGGCTACACTGGTGCCCAGCGGGTCCTGAAGATCCTCTTGTCTGCACCCCCAGCACAGGTGTTGCTAGGCATCTGAACGCTGGTCTTTAACCACTTTAGTGAGCCATATTCCAGCCCTTGCAACTTAACCTCCTTAAACTTAGTTTTCTTGATTTGATTCTGTGCTTCATTTTTAACAATTCATCTATTTATATTATTGAATACAGGAGGATGTCAGATGGGCTCTTTCTGCAGAAATGCAGGGAAGTTGCGGAGAACTGTAAAGATATTAAATTTAATGAGATGTACCTTGATACTGTATGTTTAAATGTAAGTATGCATCAGTGCTTACTGGTTGCTTTTCATGGCACATTCTGTGTATCCACGGTATGAAAACTCTGTTAACTGTTACTCCTTGTAGATGGTACAAGACCCATCCCAGTTCGATGTTCTCGTCATGCCAAATTTATATGGAGACATCCTTAGGTAAGGCTTGCCATGCCCTTTTTAGTTTTGGCCTATAGTTTATACATAAACATCCTAAAGTGAATCATGGCTCTGTGTTTTCAGTATCTTATAAGCTGTTGTGTCTGCTACACAAGATGAGCTCCATCCAGTGTCATTTCAGTGTACTTTGTTACAGCACAGCTAGCTAGATTGACAGTCATTCCATAGTGTTCCCTCCCTTCCTCCTACCCCTCTGTGCTAAGGTCTGTGCTAAGCTATTGTGGGCTCCACCCCCAGGCCCAGTCACTATTGACATCATCTCAAACTGACAAAAACCTTACCGTAATGGTACAAGGAAGCCCCGTGTACTTAACTTCAGCCCTCAAATGTTAGCGCCGCCTCTTCCTCTATTATTCCTTCCCTTCTTGGATCCTTCCCTCCTACCCCCATGGGGTATTGGGAAATGTTGACTTTCTAAGCCCGTCCTTCCTTCTACAGATTTTTGTGGTGTTCTGTTGAGAAGTGAAAGGTTTTCCCTCTCGGAGTCTGACATAAGCTTCTAACTATGAAGCTTTACACGTTATCTGAGGAAATTATGCTGCGTTTTTTTAAAATTCATTTGTTTTAATTTTTGAGGCAGAGTGTCAATTGTATAGTCAGTTGTCTATATCGATATGTGTGTTCCTGGTTTTCTGCTTTATTCATTGGTGAGATCTTCACCAGCTCAGGTTGTCTTGACGGGGCTTGGTGCCTCCTGGGCTTGGTGCCTCCTGTCCATGGCCCCTGTGTCCCTGGGACTTGGCCTGCCATCCCCTCTGAGCCTTGCCTACTGTCCTGGCACAGTAAGCTGCTCCAGTTCATCTTCTTTTCTGACCCTGAAGCCTGGAATGAGCCACTTCTCCAAGGAGCTCTGCTTTCCTATGAGGGGTGGGGTGGGGGCTTATAATATTTAAACACTAAAATCTAAGTGCTGGTAAATTGCCTTCTTTTTCAAAATGCCCTTTTCTGTCCTTAGTGATCTGTGTGCAGGACTGATCGGAGGTCTTGGTGTGACTCCAAGTGGCAATATTGGAGCCAACGGTGTTGCCATCTTTGAATCGGTAAGGACCGTGACACCTGCATAGATATTCTGGCCCCGTGTATATATAGCCCATGCTGGCATCAAGCTCACGATCCTTTTTCCTCTGCCTCTGGCCTTGGGATTACATGTGTGTACTTTTGGTTTTTAGGTGTCCCATCTCAGGCCACCCCTTTCCATCAGTCCCCTGTCTCTCTGGGAGCCTGATTCCTAGAGTTCATCATCTGCCTGGTCCTGCCCCTTGATCACTGTTTGCACTTTCTTTCCCTGTTTCTCTTCAGCCTGTTTACAAGGCGCTGTGTGAGGCCTGTGGCTTCACCGAGCACTCTACCCATATCTGCACCTTTGCAACTGAGAGCAGCACTCAGCCTTATCGTTGGGTTTAACTGCAGCTTTACACATTGCCTGGGAAATTAGACTTTATTTTTTTATTGTATTTTAATTTATGTGACCTGGTCTCAAAATCCCAAGGCTGACATAGAATTTGCTATGTAGACTAGGCTGGCCTCAAATTCAGAGATCCACCTACCTCTGCTTCCCTCAGTGCTAGCATCTATCTATCTATCTATCTATCTATCTATCTATCTATCTATCTATCAAATATCTCAAACTGGAGATCCTCTGGCCTTATGTGCCTTCCTTCACTTTAAAATGTTTTACCAAAATTTGCTGAAAATTATTATTGACCCACAATTTTTTGTTTATGTGTATGATGAACTTATATGGTGTGTGTGTGTGTGTGTGTGTGTGTGTGTGTGTGTGAGAGAGAGAGAGAGAGAGAGACAGACAGACAGACAGACAGACAGACAGACAGACAGACATGCTGGGGCTGGGGGCATGTGTGTGTCATGCTTATATAGATCAGAGTGTTGCTTCTTTCTTCCCATCTTGAGACATGATCTCTGTTTTTTTCTGCTGCAAACAGCAGGCTTGCTGGCCCACGTGCTCCCCAGGACTCCAGTGTCCACTCGTGACCTCCCTATTGGGGCATTGGTTCTGCTCCATATCCAGCTCTTACATGGGTTCTGGAAATTCAGACTTGTGCGGCCAGTGTGGTTCCTCACTCAGCCAGCTCCCTGATTTGGTCCCATAGTTTTGCACTGAAGACTTAGCTCTTCATTTCCTCACAGCTCTGTGTTATCTCTACGATCTGTGTCAGTGATTGCACACGGCAGCTCTCAGTCAATGAATGCTTTCTCATTGGCAGAGAGAGGATGGAGACCTCAGCTTTCCCAGAAGGCTGCTCTGCTTTTTCATTTTTGTTGGTGTTGAGGCTTGAACCCAGAACTCCATGCATGCTGGGTACATGCTAAGACCAAGGTTGCCTGTTCCTGTCTCCCTCCTGCTCACTCTGTCTTCTGATGCCACCACAGGTTCATGGAACAGCCCCGGACATTGCAGGCAAGGACATGGCCAATCCCACGGCCCTCCTGCTCAGTGCTGTGATGATGCTGCGCCACATGGGACTGTTTGACCATGCAGCAAAAATCGAGGCTGCGTGCTTTGCTACAATTAAGGATGGAAAGGTATCTGTAAATCTGGCTGAAGTGTGTTTCTTCTGTGGAAAGAGAACAGAGCCCAGAACAATGTGATGTTAAACAGGGTGGTCTGGTTTGGTTTGGTTTGGTTTGGTTTGGTTTGGTTTGGTTTGGTTTGGTTTGGTTTTTTCAAGACAAGGGTTTCTCTGTATAGCCCTGGCTGTCCTGGAACTCACTCTGTAGACTAGGCTGGCCTTGAACTTAGAAATCCACCTGCCTCTGCCTCCCAAGTGCTGAGATTAAAGGCGTGCGCCACCACCACCCGGTGAAAACATGTTTTGAACAGCCTGCCCTCACTTTAGCGGCAGGAGCTCTTGTTATTTACGCCACGCCTGTGCTGGGAAGCAACAGTCCAGAGCTGAGCAGAAACACGCTTGACTCGCAGGGTCTCTCTTGGTTCTGCAGGACAGAGCTACAAGAGGGAATTTAACATAGTGATGTCTGTGTGCAGCAAAGAGAACATGAGTTGTCAGAAAACAGACTGGTCATACTAGAGACTTCTCCTAAAGTGGAAAGTTAGGAGTTAGCTGTGTAAATGTTTTCATGCTGCTTGCCTCCAAATACCAAAATAGAACAAATAGGCCTTACGATCTTTTTTTTTTTTTTAGCTTTAAAATTTCCCCACAGACTTTATGCTTAGATTTGCTTTCATTTAACTATCCATAACCAACCAGTGTTTTCTTGGTCAATAGTTTGAGCAAAGGGGAAATTTTGGAAAACCTGCCTGCTCCCTAAGGAGTCTTTTTTTTGTTTGTTTTTGTTTTTTGTTTTTTGTTTTTTGTTGTTGTTGTTGTTGTTGTTGTTTTTCGAGACAGGGTTTCTCTGTGTAGCCCTGGCTGTCCTGGAACTCACTCTGTAGACCAGGCCGGCCTCAAACTCAGAAATCCGCCTGTCTCTGCCTCCCAAGTGCTGGGATTAAAGGTGTGAGGCACCACTGCCCGGCAAGGAGTCTTATTCTTTGAGAGGTGTTTCTTAGATCTCTTCAGATTCAGGCAGTAATGAACCCAAGATGCACTCTAGAAAGGATTTTTGGTGGTTAGAGAAAAGCCAGCATTCATTCTCAGGAGCTAGCAAAGGACATGGCTCTTCACTGACTTACTCCTGTAGTTATACAGCGAAGTCCCTCAGCCCACACACAAGTGCTTGTGCTACATTTCATCCCTCACAGAGCATCCTGCCCTCCCCCCACCCCTCCCAGAGACCCATTTCCCTGCCTCTGACACCCTTATTGCACTCCTTCTTCCCTCCCTCTCTCCCTTCTCCTCCTTTCCCCTCCCTCCCTTCTTCCCTCCCTTCTTCCCTCTCTCTCCCCTCCATTCCTCCCCCCCTGTCGTATCTCCACTGTTCTCTTACCCTCTTGCTTCTCTCAAAGATTTCTCTGGCCATGACCAGTACATTTTTTTCCCTCTGCTCTAGACTCTTCCAGGTGCCTCTAGAAACTTCTCTTTATTATTTACAGTAAGAGCCTTCCCCTTAATGGAGCAGCCATTTCAGTGGTTTCTTTACTGCCTTGTTTTAAGATAGGCTAGGTCTTGCTATCTATCCCTGGATGGCCTGGGATTCAGTGTATAAACTAGACTGACTTTGAATGTGCAAGAATCTTTCTGCCTCAGCCCCTCAGTGCAGAGGTTGTAGCAGTACACCATCATGCCTGACTTGGGAGTGTTCTGGGGTACACACTTACAGGGTTTCCGCAGGCCTCACAGGGTAGGTGATGGTGTGTGACAGACCCTCTCTGTGACATCAGTAGACTGGTTATGTCTTGCTCAGTTCCTATTTCACCGAGTGCTTTAAATGTCCTTGCTTTAATTTAGTGTAGTGATGGATGTTTATTTTTCTCTTTCTGTTCTCAGAGCTTAACAAAAGATCTGGGAGGCAGCTCGAAGTGCTCTGACTTCACAGAAGAGATCTGCCGTAGAGTGAAAGACTTAGACTAGCACCTCTGCTGCCGGAGTTGTTGCAGCCAGCCAGTCACTCCAGAAGGACGCCCTGTAGTCCTCCGTGAGAGCACCCATCATTGGTTTGCTTGCTTCTTGACAGAGTACATTTTCAAATCTGGTCTTTTCTAAACAAAACCCTTGCAGTGGATGCACAGGATGGCCCCAGGCCTTCATTCAAAGGATTTTCCCAAGTGCTTGTTGTATTTATTGTCTGTCTGGTAAACCTTTTTTGTAAACTGTAAGTGAACTGTATCATTTATCATTGTTAACCCATTTTACACTTCAGGCAAAATAATTTTTCCTTAACTGTAAATATTCTGATGCAGAATTAATAAGAGAAGATATTTAACTTTTTAACAAAAACCCTGGATTTTTGGTTTATGAAAATAAACTGGGAATAAAACAGGGTTTTAACAGTCGCACAAAATAACATTATTCTAAGACCTAGTGGGCCCAAAAGAAATTTACTGGGAAAGTTCACAGCAAAAATGGTATATTTCTTTAAAATATGGAAATAAAGATATTTGTCATATACATGAATTACTATTAATAAAAATGTAAGCTCCAAGAAATCCTTAATGAATGATATAATTTTGTTAATATATAGGTAATCCTTGTCAAAGCCCCAGATGCTCTGTGTATTTGATTATTTTGTTAACTTGAAATTTACTATTTTGGAGGAAGAGCTCTCAGATACGGGAGATCATTCCTCCTCACTAGACAACTCGTCAGCATTGTGAGCTGTCAGTCAGGGGAGCCGGCCACTGCAGGTGGCACTGGTAAGACCTGGCTGCCCCTTCACTTTCCCTAAAGAAGGCAGTCACCGCCCTCTGCCCCAGTAGCACCCATTACAGACTTAATTGCAGAGGTGGAGCTGACTCAGCCCAAGCTCATACAAATCAGGCCAAGCTGGGGCCTGTGTTACCAGCTTCTGACCATCAGTTTCTGCCCCGTCCCTTCCCACGGCCTCTGCACCACAGCATGAAGCTGCCCTTTGGCCCACACCAAAGCCGAGCTGTCTTCCCTTAGGCCTTGTACTAGTTTGCAAACCCGTGGCTTTGCCTAATGTACCCTGGTCACAAGGGGATTTTGTATCAACAAATGCCCCTGTCTGGGTCATTTTTTAAAGCTTTTATTTGGACTTACAATTTTCTGTGTATTTTACTTTAAAACTGCTGCTTTCCCTGTCTTACTGGATTGTTCTGGTTACCATGGCTTTGGGTTCACAGTAATAAAGAACTTAAGAACTGACTGAGGTGTTTGCATTCTCTGCCTATTTCCTGGTCAGGTACTTTGGGGCATTTCGGCTTAGCTTGTTGTAATAGGTGGTAATAGAGTTGGCTGCTTCCTGCACCCTTGTAGGCCACTAATGATGTACTAATGGCTACTAAAGTTCTGTGAGCTAACTGTTCTAGCCCACCTGCTCATTGACAAAAGACACCAGGTACTTGTTGCAGATCTGTTAAAAGGTTTAATACTGAAAATTACATATTAAATACAGTCACACAGGCAGCAGCAGTTACTAAGCATCAAGCCTCTTGTGTGTGAGGTGGCAGAGTGTGGTACTAGTTTCCAAGAAACCAGGAGTCAGGCCATTAGGCGAGTTGTGACTGCTGTCCCTGCAACACACATTAGTAGTGGGACTGCCATCCCTTTCTCCCACAGCCAGCCCCGGAGACCTGTGAACTAGAACCTTGTAGTTCTGGACCTGAGGCCAAAGTGAGCAGCCCTTTCTTTTGGAAGAATGGTCTGGATTAACACCTGAACAGGGCCAGTGGTTAGAATTGAAGCTATTTGCATGTGAAGGCCTGGGAGATGTCAGTGCTATGCCCTGAGCTAAAGGGCTCCTGTGCTCACTGGGAGACACCTGGAGCTCTGGAAGATGCTTGCCAGGCTGCTCTCCAGTGGAAGCCACAGGCACAGCTCCTGACTACTGTTTTTGCTCTTGATAAAAGGAATCGATGGTATCTTTGTACTTCTCCAGAACTGTGAGCCGTTTCAATTTCATGGTGGGTCCTAAAAGACAAATTAGAAGAAATGAGTGTGGCCTAGGTGTGGTTCCTTGAGAAGGTATCGTTTGGAAGAGAATGACTCCTATAGGGTTGTGTTTGAATAACTGGTTTCCCAGTTGGTAGAACTGTTTGGGAAGGATTAGGTTATACAGCCTTAGGGGAGGTGTGTCATGGGGTGGGCTTGAAATTTCAAAAGATTTCTTACATTTTCTAGTTATCTCAGCTGTCTCTGCTACAATGGACTCATAACTCTCTGGAACTATAAGCCCATTGAACGTTTTCTTTTATAAGTTGGCTTGGTCATGGTGTTTTATCACAGAAATAGAAAAGTAACTAAGAGGAAAAATTGCATCCGTCCTGAACTTACACAGCTGGTTTTCTCCCCCCTCATCCTTTAAGTAACAGCAAGTAACTCCTCACAAAATACTTATAGTATTCTATGTATGAAATGGCATGTAGTTGTACATGACCAATACATGCTTTACTGTATGCTTCTAAGTTGTCTCTAGATGACGTTTGAAACCAAAGACACTGTAAATATTTTGTGAGGAGTTGCTATTAAAGGATGAGGGGGAGAAAACCAGCTGCACGTGTTCAGGACGGATGCATTTTTTCCTCTTAGCATTTCTAACCCAAGGTGGTCACATCCAGTGGCTCTGGAAGTGACTGCTAATTTTTTCAGGCTGAATAGAATTAGAGGCTTGTGTGCCCAGTACAGATGCTGTCCAAAACCTTATCTGACACCTTCTAGGTGCTCCTGCTTGTCACTGCCTTGAGCTTTGCCCTCCTATACAGCCCCAGGGACAGTGAAAAGAACAACTTAGCTGTAGGGGGAGGTGCTGATACTAAGGTGTGGTTCCCTCGTTGGTTCTTGACTTTGTCAATAAAGAAGGCCTGGAGCCAATTGCTGGACAGAAAGTATAGGTGGGACTTCCGGGTCCCAGGAGGAAAAGGCAGATGCGGAGAAAGAGAGGAGCTTTTTCTTTCATGCCTTGGAGGAAAAGGGCCTCTGCAAACATGTAAGGCTTCCGGGACAGCTAGGGCCAGCAGCCTCCGCTACAAGCGGGTAGCCAAGGATGTGGAGGAGAGATGGGGAAAACTAATTGATGAGGACCTGCCTCTCCAGCCCTGCAATTGTGCTAGCAGGCAAATTCTAAAGTAATAAAACTGTCTGAGTCTTTTTATCCGCAGTGCAAAGGAGGGTGGAGAGAGAGGCTGGGTTGGGAGGTGGATGCCATCAATCTTGGGCTAAGCTGGGTGGGACAAAAGAGAAGCCGGGAGGGGCCAGAGCCCAGCAGCTCCCGGACAAGCCAGGCCAGTGCTAAGCCTGGAGGGGCTAGTAGCGCGGTTGTAGCTCCCTGGCTAAGGCAGTAGCGTGATTTTTAAAACTACCCACAACACTTACCCAGTTCTCCACCTGAAATGGAGAAGTCACGTTCGAGAATGGCCCACTTCTGGATGTGGTAGGGCCGGGCTGCCGCGTTCGCGTTCACCCTCTGGATCCCTTCGTGGATGGCCTGATACACAGCCTCGTCTCTCTGCCCCACAATCTCAGATACGGTGATGGCCTTGCTGCCCACCCTCTGGCAGAACTCCACAGCTTGCTCGGTCAGATTGTCTGTTGGCTCAGACGTTTCTGGGTCCAGCGTGCACTGAAAAGAGGACAGATGAGGATCCACCCCTCCCCCGCAGAGCCACGCTCTGGTTTGGGAGGATGTCACAGACAACAAGATGGCAATTCTGTGGAACAGTGGACTGAGCTCCTGTTCAACAAGAGACATCCTCCTGCCTGGCTGTGATGCTGGGGCCCGCGCATGTGGGTGGGCAGTCAGATGTTTGCAAGCTGGAATGTAGTGGGAAGTGGGAAGGATCATCCCAGCAGCCCAATGTGGCAGAGGAATTTCCACCTACCTGGCACTGGCCGAATGATGCCAGAATAAAGTATGAATACCAGATGTGCCTTGGGCCACAGACCACCCTCCTGCTACAGCTCCAGAGCAAGAGCCCTTCACACCTTCAGGGTTAGCAGCATGGACAGGAACTTCCTCTGGTCCCCAATCAGCATGGCACTGCTGATGATTGGCAGCTCCATCTTCACGGCCTCCTCAATGGGCACTGGGGGCACGTTCTCCCCTCCCGCAGTGATGATCAATTCTGGAGAGGCAAGGCAGGCCCTGGCTAAATCATACTCCTAGACCACAGTTGGAGAGGCCTGAGCAGTAAGCACAGTACTGGAAATGACCTCGTAGGAGCCAAGCAGCAGGGGCTGACCCTCTGGCAGCCCTAGGACAACTGCTGAGGACTTCTCCCATTCCTAGAGCTGTTGTCTGAGTCCTCCCTGCTCAAGCAGCTCCTCCCCTGCTGCTCCTTAGCTTCTGGCTCTGGCCCAGCATTTCTCCTCCCTGTTTTAACCGCCTGTTACTTTGCTGGTGGCCATCCCACCCAGGTGACTTTACACACAGCAGTTTATTCAGGTCTCCATCAGCATCCAAGGAAGGCTTCTCATGGTTTGCAGAGAGGGAACTGAGGCCAGAGGTTTAGTGATTCATCCACTGCAACAGGGTGCTAAGTAATAAACCTGAGGTTTACACCCAGTTCAGTTCTGGGCCCCAGCCCTTAACACCCTCCCTCCCCTGCTGTGGGGCCCCTCCTTGCTCCTAGCCATTCCCTCTGGGCAGACCTCTTCTGTCCTTTCCACATGGCCACACCCACTTTCTCGTCCAGGTAGGCCCCAGCAGCCTCCTTCAAGAGCATTCCTCAGCCCCTAGCCCATTTCCGACTGCTTCCTTCTGAGCTGTTCTCAGAAGTCTCTTTGCCTACCCACATGTTCACTATTTATCCTGTCTCTGTGGGAGGGCCAAGGCACGCCATTCAAGGTGACAGGCCATGATAGATTTCCAAGCTAGACAGCAATAAACTCAATAAAACAAAATACTACGATTTTTCCAGTGAATTCTGTGCTGGGTGTGAGAGCAACGGGGAACCCTAATGTCGGGTTTCAAACTGGGACAAGCAGCTGAGGTGCCTATTTAACACATCAAAGTGGACCTGGACAGGTTCTCCCTGCATCCTGTAGTCCCCACCTGTTACAGGGCCCTCCTGGCTAGCATACACTGCCCCTACCCTGTTCTTTCCAGCCCAGGGGCTGGGCTTGCCCTGCCCTACATAATCTGACCATTTTTGGTTCTCTGCTCTCGTTGTACCTTTGGGCTACCTGGCTGCTGTACCTGGTCCATCTCTCTCCCCTCCCTTTTCCCTTTTCCCTCTCCTCACATGGCACAGCTCAGTCTAGGTTTGTCTACTCTGGACCCTGCCTCTGGCTCTGCTCTCCCTTGTATCTACAATAAACTTTCTCCTCCACCGTACCCAGGAGCAGCCATCTTTCCTTTTCTTTCTTTCTTTTTTTCTTTTTTTTTTCTTTTTGGTTTTTCGAGACAGGGTTTCTCTGTGTAGCCCTGGCTGTCCTGGAACTCACTCTGTAGACCAGGCTGGCCTCGAACTCAGAAATCCACCTGCCTCTGCCTCCCAAGTGCTGGGATTAAAGGCGTGCGCCACCTCCGCCCGGCTTTCCTTTTCTTTCTTTCTTCTTTCCTTTCTTCCTTTCCCCCATTCATCTAGTACCAAAATCTAGGACCAGTCTCTTTTTTCTCTTCCTTCCTTCTTCCTTCTTTCTTTCCTTCCTTCCTTCTTTCCTTCCTCCCACCCTCCTTCCCCCTCTTCCTTCCTTCCTTCCTTCCTTCCTTCCTTCCTTCCTTCCTTTTTCTTTCTTTCTTTCTTTCTTTCTTTCTTTCTTTCTTTCTTTCTTTCTTTCTCTGTTCATTTGGTGCTGAAACCTGGGACCAGTCATTCCTTTTATTTTTCTTTCTTTCTTTTTCTTCCATTCCAAGGAAGAGCTACCTCCCAGGACAAGATTCTGACAGATTTTCTTTCCTGACAGACCCACATATCCTGCATTTCCATAAACTGTAGAGGCCGCAGGCAAGGCAGAGAGGAGTGCAAAGGTTTCCCTTTCCCCATAGCTACAGCCAAACTGTGAACAAACCCATTACCTTTTAGGAAAAAAGGTAATGAGATAAAAATTATATAAAATAAATTCATTAAATTTGAACTCTGACCTGTTTGTGAGAGTGTCTTCTGTCCTATGTTATCTATTCAATAAAGGTCACTGGCCACGTTCTGTGCCCAGGTCCAGCCTGATGTCAGGCTCAGAACAGAGCCAGGCAGTGCCCAGTTATGAGGAGTTCACAGAGCAGGACTGACAGGAACAGCGGGGGTTACAGGAGATGAGAAACTGTAGCCCAGATGAGAAGCGTGCAGAGAGGCTTGACAGGCAGTGCCCAGGATGGAGTAGAAGCACATAGCCTTTGACAGCTAAGGATGAGCCAGTGAAACGGGCTCAGGATAGTCACGGCAAAGCCTCCCTGCACGTGGGAAGCTCTGGGGTAATGTTTTAGAATATTCCAGCAATGGGGGGGGGGGAGAGTTACTGAGGAGATGAGCTGGCCAGAGAGGAATCTACACAAGAGCACAAGCCTCCAGGGTTTGTCTGGAATATCAGAGGGCAGAGAAAGAAATCAGAAGTTCTGGAAACATGAAGAGGCAGCTCTAGCCTGGCTCCTAACTCCCCCTTGCATGCCTCACTCTGTCTGCCACCAACACCGTACGTGGTTAAAACCCTTTAGAAAATTAATGTGTTAGGATTCCCTAAGTCTAATAAAGAACGTCTGTAACAAGTCTATGTCAGCCGTACTTAGCGATTAAATATGGAGGACAGGCCCTGGGATAGGCACGGCAGGGACAAGTCCTCGCTGAGCAAGCCTGATGACCCAAGTTCAAGTCCCCAGCCTGGGTGAAAAAACCCATGTGTAATCTCAATGATCCTACAGTAAGAAGGCTGGTAGAGGTAAGCATTATCCAGAAGCTCGTGGGAAGTTAGCCTAGTGTACTCAATAAGTAAGCAAAACCAAGAAGGTGTAAGGTGAAAACTGACTCCTGAGAACTGTCCTCAGACCTCCACACACGAGGCAGGGCGTTCATGCACTGGCATGCACGTGCGAACAAAATGTTAACATTTAAAAATGTTTTTTAAGACAGGCGGTGGTTGGCACACGCCTTTAGTCCCAGCAGTCAGTAAGCCAGAGCATGTGGGTCTCTGTGAGTCTGAGGCCAGCCTGGTTTATAAAGTGAGTTCCAGGACAGCCAGGGCTGCATAGACAAAAACAAAACAAAAAAGTTTGTTTGTTTTTTAAGTGTTGAAGATACTGTGCTGAGATCAGGAAACAAAACAAGAATTGGTTCCACCACACACACAGCTTTGGGGGTTGGTGCTCGTGGTCAAACCCAACCCAACTACTAACATTTCTGTTCCACACTGTGAAAGAACAGGTTCTGACCTGAGTGAGAAGGCACAATCATGATAATGTCATATACAGATGACATAATTTTGTCCATAGGAAATTCAAAAGCACACACGTGCTAGGACTCGCAGGGAGTTAGAGAGGCAGCTCAGTGGTAGAGTCCTTGCCTTCTGTGGGCAATGGCCTGGGTTCATTCCACAGAACTTCAAAAAAATCAATAGCAGCCGTGCATGTGGCACAAAACCTGTGATCCCAGCTTCAGGAGGCTGAGGCAGAAGGATTGCTATGACTTCTAGGCCAGCTTGGGCTACCTAGCAAAACCCTGCTCAATAAATGAACAAACAAACAAAGACAACAGAACAAACATAAGACTCCAAAGCAAACCACTCTACGAGGTCATTAAGATCATTTGAAGTAGGGCCTGCTGGGTAATCTCAGCTACTTGGCAAGCCTAAGGCACAAGAATTAAAAATTCGAAACCAGCCCAGGCAACAGAGCATGCATGACCCTGTCCTCAAGCAAAAAGTAAGTCTGGGCTTACATCTGTCAACTGTAGAATGCTTGCCTAACTGGCTCAGAGACCTATATTTAATCCCTAGTACAACAAAAAAGTCATTTGACCCAAGACAAACAAGTAATTACATTTTATATCTCAAGAACAAATAGTAAAAATTTAAATACCCCTATTTACTATAGCACATAAATAAAATTCTTAAAATGAATGGATGCAAAAACTCTACCCTGAAAACTAGAACACACTATGGAGAGAAAAGTCAAAGACCTAAGTAAACAGGGGAGAGAAACAGTGCACAAAGGAACTTGCAACTCAACTCTGAAGGACGGACCTACAACCTCACCAAACTAATCTACAAACTCGGCGAGACGTAAGCCAACCCACACCACACACTGCACAGTGAGTCTAAAATTCAGACAAGTGCAAATGAAAGGAATGTCCAAGGTCACCATGTTGACCTTAAGGACCATGGGAAAGGGCATCTTTTTGGTGGGCAGCACTGCTGTGTTTTTGGAGAAATTCTTACCTTTACCATATACCATCTAAAACAGTATCCTCCTAATGCTGTGACCCTCTAATACATGTTGTGGCTTTTACCATATACCATCTAAAACAGGATCCTCCTAATGCTGTGACCCTCTAATACATGTTGTGCTGACTCCTGACCATGGATTACTTCCACTGCTACTTCATAGATGTAATTTTATTATAGATGGTACATAGATGTAATTATGTTATAAATCATAATGGAAATATCTCATATGCAGGATATTGGATATAGGACCTCCGTGAAAGGGTGGTCCTGTCCCTCAAGTTAAGAACCCCTGATCTAAAAACAGGGCCTTCCCTCCCAGGGCTGGAATGCAGGTTTCCTCATTTGTCATTATAAAAGTGAACACTAGGTGGTGGAAGAAAGCACAGATCCCATAGCAGCCGCCTGCTACTCCAGCACTTGCAGGTACAGCCCCATCAGTGGAACCTTCTGCATGTACGAAGGACCTAAACCTTCTTCAGTTGGAACTAGGTTGAGCTGTGCTGTGTAAGTTCCAGAAAGGAAGTGGATCTGCCACTTGGGGACTGTGAGTACTGCACGAACATCTTTCCACAGAGGGGTCCCTAAACTTCCCTTTCCCTGAAGAAAATGAAGTTTCATGTTTTATTTTAAGTTTTGTATGCACTCTGCTCTACTCTCTATGGTGTCTGTGTTTCTATATCAAAATACATAATACGTATGCCTTCAGGTCTCCTGGAGTCCTGTTCGTTTCTATTGGGGAAGTGAATCCCTGGTTCCTTCTTTATTATCTAGGTGACCCTGAACTGTTATCTGGCCCCCTTGTTTATTTATTGGTACTTCTATATTGGTACTTGGCCAGAGCTGATATTGACAGAGATGTGGAGCACTCCGTGATGGCTCAGGGCCCAGTGCCGATGAATAGTGTTGGAAAGAGGACTTACTTCTGCACCAATTGCTCCTCCAATTCCCATGTGCCCCAGGACAGGGATGCTCACCTTTGAGGCGCCCAGTGATGTAGAGGAAGCCATCATCATCCAGACGGCCCATGTCCCCTGTGTGTAGCCAGCCTTCGGAATCAATGGCCTCACATGTTTTGTCCTCCATGTTCAGATAACCCATGAAGATGGTGCGGCCCCACAGGCAGATCTCACCGATGCCATCTGCATCCTGATTGACCAGCTTCACCCGGCAGCCAGGTACAACCCTGCCGGAGCTGGTGGTGAAAGAGACAAGGCCAGGAAAAGTCCAGAGTCAGCTCCTGCTGGAGGGCTCCAGAGTCTCCAAACTCTCAGTCTTCATTGGTGGTTGGGGTCCCCTCACAGAATTGTGTTTTAAGACTTAAAAATGATTGTATGTGCACTTGTACACGCACACAGATACCTGTGGAATCCAAAGGAGGGATCCTGGATCTAGAAATATGTGTGGTTAAGGACCAGCAAGTATGAATGCTGTGAATGGAACTAGATATTCTACAAGAGCGGTACATTCTCTTAACAGCTTAGCTATTTCTCCAGACCATCTTTTTCAGAATTTGCTATTACTATTATTATTACCTGAGTATTACTACCACCATTGTTATTGTTACCATTATTATTTGTTTGCTGTGTATATGTGGGTATATATGCATGTGAACATGTTCATTTGTATGTTTGCACACAAGTGTATGTAAGTGTGCTCATGTGCGTGCGTGTTCCTATGTGTGTGCGTGCCTGTGTGTATGTGTGTTTGTATGGGCTCATGTGTGTACGTGCTGTGTGTGTATGTTTGTGTGTATGCCTGTGTGAGGGTGCGTGTGTGTGCATAGTCATAGGCCAGGGGTCAATGTTATGTGTCTTCTTCGATCATTCTTGATTTATTTTTTGTGACAAGATCTCTGACTGAATCTGGGGCTCACCAGTTTGGTAAGGGTGGCTAGGTAGTGGACCACCTACCTCTGCCTCACTCCTATCTTTCTACATGAGTGCAGGGGATATGAACACATGCTTGGGTCATGAACACTTACTGATTGAGCCGTCTTCCAAATTGAGGCTTTTGTATTTTAATGAGCACCTTAGCCATGTAAGGCAGGGCCACTTGATGGGTTTTCACTGGATGGATGGATGGATAACCAAACTGCTAATAGAAACTGGAGCACTATCATACCAGATACAGAGGGAGGAGCACAAGAGACCACTCTTCAAATCACTCCCCAGACCTGACTACTCTCCCTGTCCTCCAGAAGCCTGTCCCTGACTCGTAGTCCCACCCCAGTGGGAGCCTGTCCATCAGCTCTCCTGGGACACAATCTAGCATTCCCTATCTTACTGGAAGTGGAAGAAGGAAATTCCTTTACCAGGGAGTGATACCTGGGCATCTAAGCTGTCTTGAGCCACAGGACATGTCATCTGGGCAAAGACTGCCCCTCTAGATGCAAAAGGGCAAGCAAGGGACCCAAAATGACACAGTTAACACTTGAGGCCAGAGATCCGATGTGACAGGGAGAGAGAGCATGAGGAACAGTTCCCCAAGGCCCCAAAGGGTATCATCAAGGTCATCTGAGCCCTCAGTGTGTCCCAACCTTGGGCCTTACCTGTAAAGCCGGTAGTTGTAGGGGCTGGACATGAAGTGGGGGCCTGTGCTCTCACTGAGGCCATAGCCCGCGTACAGGCGGATGTTGAGGCCCAGGAAGAAGCGTTGTGTCTCTGCCGTCATGGGAGCTGCTCCATAGAAGTTTTTCTGACACTTGGCAAAGCCCAGAGCCTGACGGACCCTGGCTAATACTAGGTAATCTGCCAGTCTGCTGGTGAAGGGCTTCAGGTCACTGTGAGAGGGTTAGGGAGAAGAATGGCCCATAGGAGGAAGAACAAACACACTCCTGTGAGTATACACCCAGCACGGCCACCGAAGCCGTCCGTTTTGATGAACTGTTTGTTGTTAATGCTGAAACCTTTGTAAATATTTTGGATATCGGCCTTGTAGGCAACAGGAATTTGTGCAAATGTAGGTGTAAGTGCTCCTGATTGCATGTAGACATGTCATGAATCATGAAGTCAAACAGGCCGAGCCATCTCTCCAGAATCCTGTTTGTTTGTTTGTTTGTTTGTTTGTTTAGAGTCTCGTGAATTTACTTGGGCCTTGAACTTGCTCCATGGCAAAAGCAGACCTTAACTCTTGATCCTCCAGGCTCAGCCTCCTGAGTGCTGGGATTACAGACCTGCACTCCCAGGCCTGGCTTCATAGTCACCTTTCATGTGTGTTAATGAAGCCATAGGTAAACGGATGTGTCCACATCTCTCACAGAGCTGGCACTCCTATAATAGAACCTCACACCCCCATCCCTCCCCTCTTTGAAGTCAGAAGTTCCAAGCCTAGCTTTGTGCTTGTAGGTAAGTGCTCTAACTCCAAGCTGGATCTTCAACTTGAAAAGCATTTTTATGTTGAAACAAGGCCAGCTCTCTCCTGTGGATATCTGTGCAGCGCTGTGTGGGACCTTGGAAAGGAATCGTGAGCTGGCTGTGATGGTCTATACCTATAACTCCAACACTTGGAAGGCCGGGGAAGGAAAATCCTGAACTTTAAAGTAGCCTGGGCTACATATTAACACTGTCTCAGAAAACAAAACGTAATAATGATAGGCAATCAGGAGGGACTTGAGAGAGGTCCGAGTAGTCAAAAGGGCTGCTGGGAAAACTGGAGTAGCTAAGCCTGTATCACTGAAGCCCACTGTGGTGGTTTGTGGTGGTTTGTGTTTGAATGCTTGGTCCATAGGGAGTGACAGTATTAGGGGGTATGGCCTTGTTGGAGAAAATGTCACTGTGGAGGCTGGCATGAGGTTTTATATGCTCAAGCTAGGCCTAGCGTGGCATTCTCCTTCCAGTGCCTGCAGATCTAGATATAGAACTCTCAGCTCCTTCTCCATAAACATGTCTGCCTGCACGCTGCCATGTCCTGCCATGATGATAATAGTCCAAACTTCGAAAACTGTAAGCCAGCCCCAATTAAATGTTTTCCTTTATAAGAGTGGTTGAGGTCACGGTGTCTCTTCCCAGCAACAGAGATCCTAACTAAGACAACCCTTCTAAAGCCGCTACTCAGGGCAAGTAGCTGGCAAGAGCTATCTATCCCTAGGAGGATGAAGTCTTCAGAAGAAGCAAGTCAGTCCTCCCAGCCAAAGCCCCCAAATGCCAACTGTCCCCATTATGTCTGCAAAGGGTATCATAGTACAAGCCCAGTTGTAGACAGGCTACTGTACAAGATCTCCTCAAACTGAAGTGTTCTGGAACCAGGATACCTATCAGAGTCTTGCTCGTTACTTCGTATGAACCAGCCCTGTGCCTCCCCAGGCCTCCTGCCCCCAACTTACTCGCTAGGGCAGGTGAGGTTCTGTTCCAAGGTGACTGACATGGCCCACAGCAGCATCTTGCGGCGGATGAAGCCAGACTGGGCAGCCACCTCCTGGATTCGTTCCATGATCTTCTCCCACACACGGGGCACTCCCATGTGGGATGTAGGCTCCACCTCCCGAAGTGTGTTCACTAGGGTCCCCTGCTCAAGGGCAGAGGGGAGCAGAGTTGGTACCAGGCCTGAAGATGCAGCCTCTCAGTATAAACGCTAATGCTACCCACAGATACTCCTGTGGGCGTGAACATTTGTACTTGCATCCGGTTTGTGCTAACAGAACTTTGGCGTAATTTGTCGACCACTGTAGCCTGATACCTGAGAAGCATCTTGACCCCTCAGACCTTCTGCATCTGTCTAACTCAGACATGATAACCTCATTTTGCCAGGTGCAGTGATGCATATTTGTAATTCCAGCACTTAGGAGGCAGAAGCAGAAGGATGGTGAATTTGAGGCCCAGGCTGGGCACATAGCAAGTTCAAAGCCAGCCTGAGCTATCTAATGAGAGCCCATCTCAAGATAAACAAACAGATAAACAAACAGATATATAAAACAAAACCAAAAAAAAAAAAAATGAAAACAAGGGCCAGCAAGACAGTTCAGTGGGTAAAAGGAGACTGTGGCCAAGCCTGACAACACGAGTTCATTCTCAGAACCCACATGGTAAAAGGACACACTTGACTCCTGACAGCTGTCCTCTGACCTCCACACTATACATATAGTACACTATAAACACATAAGACCCCTGGTGTACTCCATACGAATAAGAAAATGAATGAATGAATGAATGAATGAATGAATAAACAAATAAATAAATAAATGTAGGATGCAGTGGTTCACATCTTTAATCCCTGTACTTGGGAGACAGAGGCAGGTGGATATCTCTGATTTCTAGGCCAGCCTGGTTTACAAAATAAGTTCTAGGACAGACAGATCACCGATCTCTCTCTCTCTCTCTCTCTCTCTCTCTCTCTCTCTCTCTCTCTTTCTCTTTTCACACACACACTTGTCTCAAAAACAAACAAATAAATGTAATTTTAAAATTATTTAAAAACAACATAAAGGAGCTCTGGAGATGGCTCAGTCAGGAAAGCATGAAGACCTGAATTCAGCATCTAAAGAGACAGTCACAGCACATGGGCCTGAAACCCCATGGTGGAGAGTGGATCCCAGGGACTCAAGAACTGAAAAATCTACCCAAAATGGGGAACTCTGGGCTCCGCAGGGGGCCTTTCCTCATATAAACATCCTACATTCAGATGATGAAAACAACATGGTACAGACAGGAGTAGCTGAAATGAGAAGGGAAGGGCTCTTTAGAGAAGAGGAATGGAGGTACACATAGAAGAGGGGCAAAATAATAAGGGTGCCTGAAAAGCCACAAGGAGTCATACAATCCATATGGTCCCTGAAGAGCCCGCCTCTTCCTGTTTCTGCCATCTGCTAACTCGGGCCCTGTTATTCCCTCTCTATGCTCTCTGTCCCCTTGTCTGGCCTTGGTCCCATTTTACTCTCCTGTCTTCTGTAGTAACTGCAGGCTGTGTGCTCACATCTGAAGATTTGGAGCCAGGAGCCTCCAATGAGAGAGACCATGTGACGTTCGCCTTTCTGGGTCTCGGTTACTACACTCAGTCTGATCTTTTCTAGTTCCATCCATTTGCGTTCCACGAGTTTATTTTCCTCGACAACTGAATGATAGTATATCTCTGTACAATATTTTTTCCATTTTTTAATCTTTAATTTTTTTTAATTTAAAGGTGGAGAACTATAGAAGATAGCAGCCTATGTTGACTTCTAGCCTTCACGTGCTTGCACACAGGTGAGCACATGAGTACATGTAACACACACACACACACACACACACACACAGACACACATACATACATACACACCGACGACAACAACAACAGCCAGACAAGTACATTCTGCCTTCTCCTTTCCCCAGCAGAGTTTGTTTTAGGAATAAACATGTGACAGTGTCCAGTCTACCAAGACACCATGTTGGGGGTGACAGCTAGGTGCTTTCTGGGAACTTTTCCTCATGGTTAAAATAAAGATGCAAAGAGTAGGTATATTATATGAGATTGGGGTACAGGGAACTATGTTTACCCTCTGACCATCTTGTGGTCATACTCTGAGGAAGCGGTAGCTTTATGGTGGTTGAGACTGAAGAAGGCAGTTTATATGACTTTTCCTAATTGTTTGGTCATCTAAGTCAGGGCTATACAAATAGCTGCTGAAAGAACTCTGAGTGCTATGTGCACTGGGAGCCAGCAACCTATGGACACACACAGGACAGGATTCAGGAAGACAGACTGACCTTTAGAGCATCTGGATCTGCAAAGCAGACCTGGGCCCCCCACTGGATACCAGTCCACAGGTCGTAGATCTGAGCAGCAATGTGGCTGAGAGGCAGGTAGCTGACCACTACCTCCTGCTGCACTTCTGCTGGCTGGATGTCCCCAGCCTGACTGCCATACCGTGCTGTCCATGTGATCTGAGGGGAAGGAAAATGACCCCAGGAGGTCCACACACAGTCCTCAAAGTACATAAAGCAATGTTTCCTTAGGGGCCTGAGCTACCTCTTTACAGGTTCTCAGAGTAGGTAGGTGCCCTCTCGGGCATTTCCACAGGCTCTGGAGACCTCCAGGGACCAGCCTCCCGTCTGCTCCTTTTCCTTTGCCCTATGCAGTGCTCTGTCTTTACCACAAAGGGGTGAATGTTCCAACTAATCTAGCTCCTTAAGCTGAGCAGTCAGAGAGGCTTCCCCAAGAGGCCATTGAGGCAGGACCACAGCCCAGAGTCCCCCCATTCCATCCATCCATCTGGGTGTCTGTCTATAGGGCCACAGCCCAGAGTCTCCCCAACCCATCCATCCATCTGGGTGTCTGTCTACAGGACCACAGCCCAGAGTCCCCCCAACCCATCCATCCATCTGGGTGTCTGTCTACAGGACCACAACCAGAGTCACACCATCCCACCCATCCATCTGGGTGTCTGTCTACAGGACCACAACCAGAGTCACACCATCCCACCCATCCATCTGGGTGTCTGTCTACAGGACCACAACCAGAGTCACACCATCCCACCCAACCATCTGGGTGTCTGTCTACAGGACCACAGCCCAGAGTCCCCCCATTTCATCCATCCATCTGGGTGTCTATCCTACATTGTCTTGACTCAGCATCACACCCTTGGGATTTCCTGTGGTGCCTGATGTGTAGACGAGCACACAGCACTGGTTGGGCTGCTGGGTCTCGATGATGGCATCTAGGGCCTCCTCAGGCACTTCCTGCCCCAGTTCTATGAGTTCTTCCATCTATGGCAAGGGAGGGAGAGAAGTCAGTCTGGGACAGCTGGGTAGCATAGATAAACCTCACCCAGGGCCTGCTATTCATACCGTGTACACATTGGCCATCTTCTTTGGAGGAGGTTCTTGGTATATCACCACTGCCTTTAGATGTGGCAAGTCTTTCCAGATCTACATTGATGGGAAAACAAATTGGGTTTTAGCAAGAAAATGGCCACATCTTGGAAAGAATTTATCTACCTGTGTTAGTTTGGGACAAAATTCTCCTTTTTCTGACCCTTGACTCCAGTGGGACATCTCTGTCCAGGGTTCTCCATTATGGGTAGTTGGGTACAGTGACAGTGGGGATCTAGGGCCTGATTGAACAAGTCACACAACAGAATATTAGGTTAGCACAGATGACAGAGAGTCAGAAGTACAAAGGGAGCCCTAAACTCCAGTACAGAATGACTCCTAGGAAATATTACTAAGCAAAAAAAGACACTGTGCTTGTAGCATGATACCTTCACTTGAGAAAGGAATGCAGTGTGTGAGTACATGTGCGTGCACGCGCACGTGCACACACACACACACACACACACACACACACACACACACACAAGCAAGAGGCATTTTCTTATGTTTACCACAAGGGACTCTGGAAGGTTAAAACTCACTACACTGACTCTCTACAAGCAGAGAGAGGGAACAAGCATAGGAACAGAGAGGAGGGGAGAGTTCAGGTGTGACATATAATTTTGACATTGGGATCGTATGGATACTGTAATTATTTAACAAATTCATTCATATGAGAAAGAGAAAAGATGACTCTTCAGTACCTGAGAGCGATCTGAAAGGAGTGAATACCACAGTCAAGAGTGGAGGCTGAGGCAGGAGGACCACGATAATTATGAAACCTGATGATGCAGGGATTGTTTCTGTTAGCATTTCTTCTAAGGCTCCACCCAGCAGCTACCTAGCTAGGTAGGAGCCTGGCTTGCTATAAAAGGACTGGTTGGCCTCCCTCCCCCACCCCTCGGGCCTTACTCTCTCCGGCTTCTCTTCCTTCCCAGGCAATGTCTCTTCACATGTTTCCTGCCAACCTCTTCCTTTCTTTTTCTCTCCTCTCTTTTCTGGCCCTCTTTGTCCCTTTCTTTCCTACAATCCTTCTCAACCCCTTCTCATGACCCAGAATAAACTTCATTTTATACTAGACCTGTCATAAGGCTGGAACCTCAGGGGAGGTCTTCCCACGGGCCCACTAAGGCACCCCTTCCTGCCACATCATGCCACCACATTACAAAACATATCAGTCTCTGCTTTTATTTCTCTGACCATTTCTATAATACAAATTTTGTTTTGAACCTAAGGCAGGCATTTGACTGAGGTCCTAGAGGTGGACCTCATCTTCAACCATAAGGTAGGGATGGTTTGTTCCCTGGCAGAAGCTTATAGGCAGCTTTTTAAGCTGTCCAGCCTTCCCCCTCAAAGGACCCAGATATAAGCGTGGAAGCGGTCAAGAGAAGGCATACCCCGGCTACAGGGCCTTGAGTTGCTTTTCCTTCTTGTGACAGCTCAGCAAAACCACTGAACTAGGCCATTACATGGGTGGGATAGAGGTTTGTTCTAAATATGAAACTGCCTCATGGCTGTCAGGTGGTAGAGAGTAACCAGAGGGATTTCAGGGAGTCCAAAGCTGCCATGGCTACCTGGGGGCGGGGCAGAGAGCAGTGGAGGGGCAGGCGTGCTTGCTAATTTCAAAGAGAACAGTGTAACAGTGAAAGGGAGGGAGAAGAGTCTGAAGTAGCCTGGAAGTTTAGTGTAGAGGGAAAAGAAAGTGTGCAGGCTCGAAGAGCCAAGTGGATTTCACATGCATCACAGGCAATGTTAGACAATCTAGGCTGGGGATTGGGTTACACCTCTGACTGAGCATTGCCAAACTTATAAAGCCTTTGATTAACATTTTTAAAAATGTATAAAAGCAAAAAGGAAAAGGGGGCGTGGGATAGGGGTTTTCTAGGGAGGGGAAATGGGGAAAGGGGAAGGCATCTGAAATATAAATAAAATATAAAAATAAATTTAAAAAAAGAAAAAAATAAGGAGGAAAGAACATGGAGGTTAGCTCGGAGCTTTGATATGTTACATGTATGTGCTAATAGGAGCTAGATGTCCCATTTGTCAGAGGTAGGGAAGATAAGGCTCTTCCTGGCAGGTAGGTTCCCAAGGATGCTGAGTGTAGACGTCTATCTGCTTGCCAGCAGTCCTTCTCAGTCTAGCCTGAGCTAAGTCCAGACTGTTGGTTAGGACATTGTGAGTGGCACTGCCATTTCAGCGATTGGGACCTAACCATTCTCTCCAGCCCTTTGCGCATGCGTGTGCACATTCACAAGTGTGCCATGCCACAGGCTGACAGAAGATGTCTTTCTTCATCCACTCTCAACCTTTTTGTCTGAGGTCTTTCAGTAAGCTTAGCCAGTGACTTCCGGGGACCTGTTTTCTTCCTTTTCTTGCACCCACGGTTACAGGCACTTGCTGCTGTGCCTGGCTTTTCATGTGTGTGCTGCTGATCCAAACTCAGGTTCTCATGCTCACCTGGAAGACACTTTACTCACTGAGCAATCTTCCTGGCCAAGCTAGATTGAGTCTTTTAAAACACCACCCACCTCTCTTAAAATTATAATTACATCACTCACTTCTTCCCGTTCCTCTCGCCAAACACTCTCATAGACTCTTCCTAGCTCTCTTTCAAATTCATGGCCTCTTTTTTTCATTAATTATTGTTTACACACACACACACACACACACACACACACTCCTAAATACATTAAATACAGCCTGCTCAGTCTATACAGTGTTACTTTTATACTTGTACATTATGTTTTCAGGGCTGACTATTTGGTATTGGATAATTGGTGTGCTCATCCCTGGGGAGGATTAACTCGCCAGCTCCCAGAATTCCCTAGTTGCCTATAGTTCTTTGTGCTGGAGAGATTTAAGAGCCAGAGGATCAGGGTGTTCCTTGTGAGACTGTATCTCCTAGGAGTATCAGAAGCTCCACCCATGAAGTCTCAACATGACACCTTACCATAGGCTCAACAAGGACACCACCATTAGGCACACGAACCTGGATGATGAGGAGAGCTCATGATGTCTCAACCCTATGCTTGATTGGTTCCTGAATCATGAAGGCTTCAGGCCTAAGTGGGCCTCGGGAGCATAGCTCTGTTCTGGGTTAGGTTGTAACGAGTGAGGCTCAGAAAATGACCTAATAACCTCACTGCTCCAGACCTCCAGTGAGGCCGCTGGGTTATCTGAGGACTTCTAGGTCACAAAAAGTCTCAGAGTGCTTTGGAAATGCCAGGAATAGGTATATATCCCTAATGACTACTTCAGTAAAGTCAAAGAAAGGCACCTTTCCTGACCTCTCTGGAAACTCAGGTCCCATGATTCTAGAAGGTTGACCAGTTGGCTCTCAGACCAAGAGTTTGGACAAAAAAAGAAGAATACCTGAAAAGAGTTTAGCCCTCCTTGTTTCAGAGTACTGGTTGGGGCCACACAATCTAAGTCTATCTGTCCACTCCCAATCCTGAGCCAAGCCAGGCTCAGATTCCATTCAGCACTAGTGTGCCCTCAGCAGGCCTGGACTCTGGAGGTCTCTCTGTGAGCTAGTGATTCTCAGTCAGGGCTGCTCACAGCCTCACCTGAGGGAGCTATGTTTGTCATGATGGGACCCTCTTTAGGAGCTCATGCTGGGTGTCTCACCCATAGCCTGGGCCTGCCCTAGGGAGGATTTTCTACAGCGAAGTAAGAACTACAAGCTCCAGCTTGCTTTTTCTTAGCTTAAGAGACTTCTCCAGCAGAGATGAGGGGAGGCATCTACTATGCTCTCTGGAGACCCAGGTTCTCTAGTTCTGGAAGGTTGAACACCTGACCCTCAGAAGCAAGAAAAGAGTTTAGCTCTCCTTGTTTCAGAGTACTGGTTACTCTGGGTATGGCCCAAGGAGTAACCAGCAAATAAAATAAGCCACAGAGGGGCCTTAATATCCACATCTCTCCCTCCTATCCAGAGGAAAAGCCATGGTAGACAATGGGCTGGCCAGAAGTATGAGTGAAAAGTGCTATTATCCACCTAACTTCCTCCCCTGTCTTTGTCCTGTCCCCCTCCATGTGTGTGTATGTGTGTGCATTTGCATGTGTGCGTGCATACATGCATGTTGTATGATCATATGGGCTGTAGGAAATAAGGATGCTGGGTGGGAGGTAAAGTCTCCTTCCAACACTGGAGTAGATGTCCAGCCTCCAACCACACGTCCACTGCTCCTTCCCACCAAACCTTCAGGATCTTTTCCAGCTGCTTCTGTGTGTCAACCACGATGACATTGGCTCGGCAGTCATGGGCGATGTACTGGCAGGCCTCTGGGGAGCTGGTGGTGTAGATGCCAGTGACGATGCCCCTATTTGTCCAAGAAAATTCATATCAGGGATAGAAGAACCACCCCCTCTCCTATAACCTCCATCCTCAGGGAAATCCAGAAGCCTTAAGGTAGGGCCCTTAGTCGTCTCAGCAGCCAGGAATAGGGAAAGGCAGGCCAAGAAGGGCCTAGAGGAGATATGGGATGTTGGGGAGAGGCAGAGGGCTCTCTACAGAGATAATAACCCTTTCAACCCACAGGAGCACTTAGCCACTCACCCTGCAAACACTGTGCCCACTGCAGAGAAGAACCATTCTGGAGAGTTGAAGCCAAGGATCGCCACGCTGTGGGCACGCTCCAGACCGAGCTCCAGGCCAAAGGCAGATAGGCAAGTCAGCTACACAGAAGGGTAGAAGGGACCTCCCCCAGACACCCCCTTCCCATCTTGCTCTCCAGTAGACTGCAGAGACCCCCTCCAGGTCCATCTCAGTCTCCACCAGCCAGAGAACCTCCTGGGGAATCAGTTTCTGGTAGTCCTGTTGATCCTTCTTATGGTTTTTTTAGGGAGCCCTATCTACTAGGTTTCCCAGCCCTGCTTGAAGGTGGCCTGTGATAAAGGCTCCATAAATGTAAACGTCCTAGCACAGGACCTAGATATGGTATTAGCCCATCTGGTGGTGTCTGGCTTTACAATGGTGGTTTCTAGGAACCTTGCTTGGTGGAGAGTTGGGAAGGAGGCCTTTGAGAGCTCAAGCTAGAAAGTGGGTTGGGGAGTGGGGGGGAGGATGTGCAGTGATGGGCTCCTACCTTCAAGAAGCCTTTGGCTACTTTGCGTGCAATCAAGTAATATTGGTAGTAAGAGATGCGTTCCCACTTGTCCTTCCTCTTGAAGCCCAGAGCACTGAGGTCCCCATACTTATCCAGGGCCTCATAGAACATCTGGTGCACAGTATAGGGAAGCTGTGTACAGAAGGGTTCCAGGCGTAGGCGCACTTTCCCATCGGCCCGAGTTGTCCATAGTGCTGCCTCTGCAAGGGGAAAGATGGCCACAGTCTAGTCAAGCCTACCTGGGTTGTCTTGAGGGAATTCAGTTCTGACCTGGGCCGAGCTTCCACGGCTGCTGCTACCGCCACCTCTAGGACGGAATCTTGAGAGGCGGCAGGCAAGCCAGGTCTGGGGTGGGCTGGAAGGCTATTTGCCCTTGGAAGATGAGAAAAGCTCAGGGATAGCAGTAAAAGGAAGAGGAAACAGAAACAGGCCCTTTTCTGCTTTTATCCAGTTAGAGCTTGCTTGCCAGGATGGGGGCGGGCAGAGGCAAAGCTCAAATCAGCTCACTAGACTAAATTATCTCTGGGCTCAGAGCTTCTCAGGTTCCTGCCAGCAGATGGGGATAGATCCAGTTGAACAGAAAGCAAGGCTCTGAAGGGGACTGAAAAGCAACAGGCCTAGATCCCTAGTCAGCAGAGCCGGAGTACAGAGAACTGACAGCCAAAGTCTAGATGTCCAACTATGCCACAACCTTCTCTTTCCATCTTCGGGATGTGGACTGAGACAGGCTTATGTCACAGATGAGCAGCTGGGGCCCAGACAGCTTCACACACTTCCTCCATGTCACACAGCAAGGACGAGGCAGAGTCAGGACTTGAATTCACACTCACCTGATGTTTTATCCCACAGTTTGGGACACTGTGTGTGGTGGGCAGAAACAGAGCCGGAAGGCATCTGCCTCTTGGTTGAATGACTTAACGTGGGTGGAAGCAAATACTACAGCCTGAATCTGCTTCCTCAGAGGGAAGATGCAGTGTTTGTTGTTGAGTATGGGGATCAGAAGAAATGTGTATATGAGGTACACAATAACTGCACACTCTCCTCCATTTTCCTGTTTGAAAAGGAAGTTTGCCTGGGTGCTCTGAACTCTTATAGACATTTTTGGGTTATTTGCTTGTTTGTTTTCAGGGTTTTTAAAGGCTAACTTCAAATTTACAATCTTCCTGCCTCTGCCCTTTAAGTACTGGAATTGTAGGTATGTGCCACCATATCTGGCTGGGACATTCCCCGGGACCAGGATGATCATTCTAAAAGAGTCAGCACAAGTCGGTAGAGTGTGAACTGCCCAGGACCCCTGAGGTTTCACTGCTGCCTATTTGCCAGACACCTCCATCGATTGCCCATCGCCCCACCAACACCCCGACCCCAGCCAACTGCTTCATACTGCTTGCCTGGAGGCTGGCATCAACAGGGTATCTTGCCTCTGACCCTATAAGAGTTAGACAAACAGATCAGGTGCGCTTCTTAGATACATTCTTAGACTGCAAATAGATTTTGAAGTTGGTAGAAAGAGGAAAAGCTCCTGGCTCTGAGGCAGGAGAGCAGGTCCAAGCCCAGTCAAAAGGAAACATAAGGCCAGTCAGGGACATGACAGCCTGTGAGAAATACAGGCTAGGCCAGGGGAGGGCACCAGAGAGAAGCCTTATTATGGATCTGCAGTGAATCTATCTCGCAGCCCCAGTCTCCAGGCTTCCCTTTTGCAGAGGAAACCCTCCCATCCACTAACCAGAAAGCTGGAGGAGGGACTGCAGAGTCAGGGTAACTTGAGTTCTAAACTTTGACCCTGTCACTCCCTAGTGTGACCCTAAGACGTTATCTACCTCTCGGATGTACTGTAATCATGGAAGGTAGGAGGGCTTAGTGAGGACAGAGAAACAGGATACTCAAGCATTGCTGGTGGGAATGAGGGCAGTGGTATAGCCCTACCGGGAGAAGGGAAATAGCTTAACAGTTTCTCAGAGTGTCACTGCAAGACCTGGCATTGTGGCACCTAGGTATCCACACAAGACAAACAAAAACATGTATCCACACAAACAGCTGTGTGTGGGTGTTTAGAGCAATATTATCTATCAGCCCAAGAGGGGAAAGAACTCAGACATCCACAGACAGGTGACTCAAGACTCAATGTCTCAATGTGAATGACCCATACAATGGGATCCATTTCCACTGTAAGAAGGAGTGAAGTACTGATTCTAACTTGCACATGGAGACAGCTCAAATCATGCTCAGTGAAAGAAGCCAGATATAAAAGACCACGTGTCTTGTGAATTCAGTTATGAGAAGTATCCAGAAAAAGACTGGTTGGTTGCCTACAGTAGAAACGGGAACATTCATAAGAAAAACATAAGGAATTTTTGGGGGTGAATGAAATATCCTAAAAGTGAATTATGTGATGATTACACAGCTCTGAAAACTTCTAAAATTCATTGGATTGGACCTGGTAAGATGCTCAGTAGATAAAGGCACTTGCCTAGTGATCTAAGTTCAATCCCCATGACCTACATGGTGAAAGCAAAGAACTGACTCCTGAAAGTTACCCTTCACCTAAATAACAGGATACCTTCACATGCCAAACCTACATACACATAATAAATAAGTAAGTTCAGGGGCTGGAGAGATGGCCCAGAGGTTAAGAACACTGGCTATTCTTCCAGAGGTCCTGAGTTCAATTTCCAGTAACCACTTGGTGGCTCATAACCATCTGTAATGAGATTTGGTGTCCTCTTCTGGCAGGCATGTGTATATGCAGGAAGAACACTGTAAATAGATTAAAAAATTTTTAAAAAAAAATGATAAATAAGTATATTTTAAAAATCTCTGGGTTGCATACTTAGAATATGTGAATTAAATGGTCTATAAACTATACCTTAGTGAAGTATTATTTTGCCTCTAAAATAATGAAAAAATGAATGAGAGAAGGGCTGGGGCTGTAGCAAGGGGGTCGAGTGCTTGTCTAGCATGTACAAAGCCCTGGATTCAGTCTCCAGCACTAGATAAACTAAGTGTGGTAGTGCATGACTATAGAACCAGCACTTAAGAAGTGGAGATAGCAGGGTCAGAAGTTCAAGCTCATCCTGAGCCACATAGCAAGTTTGAAGGCGCCTTGGGCTACATGAGACTCTGTCTCAAAAAAAAAAAGAAAAGAAAAAGAAAGAAAAAGAAAGAGGGAGAAGGAGGAGGAGGAAAAGAAGAAGGAGGAGGAAGAGGAGAAAGAGGAGGAGGAGGAGAAAGAGGAGGAAGAGGAGGAAGAAGAAGAAGAGGCGGTGGTGGTGGTGGTTGACCTTCTAAACTGAGCAAGGACCAAGAAGCCAGTATGCTTAGTGTGTGGAACTGGACATCTAGTTGCTGTCTTACTGGCTGACCTCTTCTTTCCCTAGGAGACAGACTCTTCTGACTACTTAGACCAGAAAAAGTGGTTTTCCCCTCCCATGGTCTCTTCCGGAAGTTCACGGCCCACTGCACCTGTTCTGCTAGCTGCCAAGACAAGCAGAGGTAAGCTTCGGTCTTGTGATCCATCACGAAAGCCTCCCTCAAGCCAAGCCCTTTCTTTCTTCCTTCTCTCCATGGACTGGAGATTGACACCAGGAACCTGTGTGTGCTGGGGTAAGTGCTCTGCTGCTGTATTGCATCTCCAGCCCAGACCAAGAGGCTTACTGCTAAGCAGTTATAATCTCCTGCTTTAATAACAAAAATGGAATACTTCCTATAAGAAATATGCAATGGGTCAGAAGCCTGAGCAGTAGAAGTGGGCGACCTCCTTTCCCAACATAGCAACAAAGACTTGGTTTTAATTTGGCCGTTGTCACAGTCGCAGTTTTTGGTTTTGTGTGCTGCTGGAGATACACCCTGTACAGTAGCCTACACTGAGCCACAGATACAGCTCAGCAGTGCTGCTGGTGTTTATTCAAAAAAGAAACATGGCGGGGGAGGGAAAGACCACGCCATTTGAGAGATAACTAAGGAAGGAAGACTCAAAATGCCCACAAAACTTCTGTGAGTCATGTATCAGCATCATAATCAATAATGCATAATAATAAATGAATGAGCAACCAGGGTCTTCTTGTGGAACCTACAGCACAGCCATAATTCCCACAAAGAAGGAAACCCTCTTGCTTTCTTGGAGACACAGAGCTTCCATGTGGACCCTTGGTTTCTTGGCCTTTGATGGAGACTCTCAACAGTATATGTCTCTAGTCTGAGAAAAGCTATGAAGTTTGAGAGAGGACAGTAACTAACAACATGTCTGTTTGAAAATGGCTGAGCTGACTCTGTGCTCTCAGCACAAAAAATTTAGTCTGTGATGTAGTGCGTATGTTAACAGTCTCGATTCAGCCATTCCACACTATATACATGTTTTAAAGCAGGCCATCATAAGTACATGGTTTTTTAATTTGTTAAAATTAAAATATTAAAATCTTAAAAATATTTAAGAGGAAAATCTATAAAGCAAGGACAATAATTGTGTCCCAAGCCTCTGTTAGATGGGTAACAGGAGTCAGGGTCTGCTGCTGAGGAAATGGAGGGTGTGCTGGACAGAGGAGGGCACAGCTACTCAGCAGCGGGACCTGGTGTCCAGTAGGAATGCTGTGGAGGATTGAATGACAATGTCCTCTCAGACCCAAGAGTTTGAATATTTGGTCCCCAGTGGGTGGAACTGTGTGGGAAGGATTAGGAGGTGTGACCTTGTTGGAGGAAGCCTGACACTGGGGTTGTTTGGAGGTTTCTAAAAGGCCTCACTGTTTCCAGTCAGCTCTCTCTCTCTTCCTCATGCTTGTGAATTGAGACATGAGCTCTCAGCTGCTGCTTCAGTACCATGCCTGCCTGCCTGCCTGCCTGCCTCCTGCCTGCTTGCCTGCCTCCTGCCTCCTGCCTGCCTGCCTCCTGCCTCCTGCCTGCCTGCCTCCTGCCTGCCTGCCTGCCTGCCTCCTGCCTCCTGCCTGCCTGCCTCCTGCCTGCCTCCTGCCTGCCTCCTGCCTGCCTCCTGCCTGCCTGCCTGCCTGCCTGTTGTCTGCCTGCCCCCTGCCTGCCTGCCTGCCTGTTGCCTGCCTCCTGCCTGTTGCCTGCCTGCCTGTATACTTCATGCTGTCATGATGCTCATGGATGACTCTAACCCTATGGAGCCATGAGCCCAAAATTAAATACTGTCTTTTATAAGTGATTTTGGTCATGGTGTCTTATCTTAGAAATAAAAGTAACTAGGACAAATGGAGACCAAGAGTTATCAGAAGTCTGAATATATATGCATATATTCAGAATTATTATATATAATAAATTATATATATTTAAAATTTGTGTTTTTGAACATTTAAATATTTTAAAAATGATGTGGGTCAGATCAGACATAGCCATTTACAAACCATCCATCCCAGGCTCTCTACAGGACAGATTTCTAGAGGTAGGATTTCTGGATCAGAAAAAAAGGGGGGTGGCTTTTAAAATGTTGTTTTGGTACTAATGAGGTCGATGCTTTGGATGGAACCTGAGCACATTCTGAGAATGAACCTTGGGCTCCAGCCCAGCTGTGTTTAAATTTTTGATGCATGTTTTTGGTTAGAGTTCTTCATCTATTTTTTTCTTTAGCCTCCAGAGCCTATGTTTTTGCTTTTGTGTGCTCAGTTTACTGGCTGCCTGAAAGGATTTAAAAAAAAAAAAAAAGATGGGAAGAGAGGAGGTTGGCTGGGCTGCAACTCAGCTTCCTCTTAGTCCAGCTGTCTCATGAAACAGGCCAGAGAGCCTCTCCTCCTGAGGCCAAGTCATCCTTCTCCCAGGAGAGTCCACCATTGCCACATGAGTTGGTTGCTGTCTTGTATGAACACAACCACCTGTCACCTAGCTAAAGCTGTAGGTCGCAGGGAGGCTGGGTGGTAGCGGGGCTGAGTGACAGAACTGAGGTTCAAAGCCACACTGCCTGACACTCACACTGTCCACATCTGGTGTGCTGTCCCTCATAGTGGTCTTCACTGTAAACCTGGTTCCCTGATCTCCTCTGGGGAGAGATAGTGACTACTCTTGCTCAAATCCTAGCTTTGTAGCCTTGGACTTCCAGCTGATAATCTGCCCCACATTCCTCGGGCTCCCAGAGTATTCTTTCTAAACTCAAATCAGATCTGCTCAAATTTTCTCTTCAGGCACATTGGACATAGCGTTCTGGCTACTCCCTTGTTCTCTGACAGGCTCTCTCTCACATTCCCTTAGTTATCCCAGCTTCATTGACACCTTATCTCCTGAGATGTTTCCAGCCCCATCTGCCTCCTTTGTACCTTTGTTCGAGTTGTGACTCTAGCTGGAAGACCCCTCCTCTCGCTCTGCAACAAGGACATATTCTATGTCACTTTAAGGCCCATACACTGCCCCCTGGCTGAAGATCACCATGCCCAAGCTAACTGGGTGGAAAGCCATAGCTACAGCTGCCTGCAGTGGTGGCTGTTGTTAATCTGCACTGAGCTCTTAACTGGTCACACTTTTAGCCATCCGCTAGAGCTCTCTGCATTCACGAATGAAACACACACACATGTCATCTTAATTTTTAACATGCCTAACTAGCTCAATGCCCGGGCACTTCCAGACCTCCCCACGGCTCGCACACATTCCCCTCCAGTATTCTTGAGTTAACATTTTTTTTTTTTTTTTTTTTTTTGTCTTTGGTTTCCTAGACCCAAGCAGGGGAGTGGTCCCTGGGGCCTCTTTCTTAGATTCTTACATGGTGGTGGGCCTTTAATCTGATCTCTCTGCTCCCCCGTCATGATGATTCTGTCTGTTCATCTTCCCCCTCAGTCCCTTGTCTGTGCCATCTAAAAGTCCCGTCTCTGTTTCCCTCCAATTCAATAAAGAATTGTCATATAACTCATGGCTGGGCAGGGACCCTCAGTGTCTGGAAGCACGACTTTTGGAAATCAAATTAAGACAAAGCATTAGAACTAATCCCCAACAAATGCCTTTCCTGCTTACAAATACAGGTGTCTTCTCCTCTGGGTCCTGAGAGTCAGCAGCCTGGTACAGAGTAGAGGCCTTTAGGTATTTATAGAAGAATATGTTGGCCTTCTTCTCAGCCTAGTAGAGGGCTGGGCTGAGTGACTGTGTGGCAAAGAGATCTAAGACTTTATCTTTGTACTTCACCCAGGCCCTGAGGAAAGTTTTATAGCAAGACCGGGCATGGTGCTATCCAAATGCAGGCAGCAGGGACAGTATCAAGACCCACAGGTAGGACATACCAAATCAAGCCCTTATGGTTTGGGCCTGGTGGGATTTATGTTGGCCAGTGTCCCCCTGGCTTGAGTCTAGCACATATCTCCGGCCCCTGGGCTTCTGGCATCAGCTGAAAAGCCTGCCCTTGGACTTTGGCACTAAAGGAATGGGAAACAGAGGTCTGGGGGGTATTTCCTGCTCCCAAGTCTGTGTTGGCACTGTGCCCTCCACCAACCTCCAACCCTACAGCCAAGGGGACGTGTCTAGACAACAAGTTAAAAGACCCGAGCCTGGGTTTTTGTTATTGGTGTTACCACACTTGCTAAATGCAAGCCAGAGAAGTCAGAGGAATCCCTGCCCACAGGTGCTGGGCCTTGGGCAGTAGTCCTGCTACCTTGGCCATATGGGTGAGAAGAGAGCTTCACACTTGGCCCTCATGCTCGTGCATCACTGTGTGGGCAAGCAGTTCCGTCAGACTCTTCCATGTGGGTGATGAGTAAGTAACACAATCTGAGCTCTTCAGCTCTTTTGCTCCCTCCCAGAGGTGACTGACTGAGATCAGGATAGACAGACTGAGACAGAGACAAGCGAGGCGAGATCAGGCACACGTGCTGAGATGCTGAGGTATTAGAAGCCACTTCACAGAGTGAAATGAGAAGAAACAAGGAGCAGGCTGAAGCAGCAGGGCAGAGGAGACCTGGAACCTCTTCACCGGAGCTGGAGAGCACAGAAGTCCATTCCTCCTCCTTTCCCTCTATTCTCTTTTTATAGTGTTGTTCTTCCCTCGTCCTCGGGATAAACAGCATTTCATCTCCTGAAGCTATCTCGCCTGCCGCCTCTTACTCCTGATTTCCCTAGAACAAAAGAACCCAAAGCAAGAGCATAGCCACGCAGAGACAGCTAGGCTCGTTATTCAGAAGGATACAATGTAGACACAAACTGATAAGTTAACCAAAGGTAGCAGACTGAGCTGCCTCACAGGAGGGAGGCGTTCTGGAATCAACAACGATGCAGTCAAGAGGCTACACAAGTGAAACAATGAGACAAATACAGCAAGCCTATGGACTCAGGCTTCCTTGTGTACTGCTGGAAACAGCCCCATGGTCCAATAGGGACTAGTGAAATGCATCATGGGGAGCAGGGATTCCCACACAGTCATTAAGATACCAAAATACTTAATGATACAAGAAAATGTTCATAGTTATAAAGCATCAAGCTAAAATGAAGCAAAACGAGGCATGGGGAGATGCCATCCAAGCATAAGGACTTGAGTTCAAATGCCCAGCACCCAGACAAAGAGCCAGACACGGTGGGAGGTATTTATAACGTTGACACTGTGTAGGGGGTGGGGGGTGATGGGGGGAGGGGAGTCAAGTGGCTTTCCTAAGCTTAATGACAAGCAGTCTGAATACACTGCATTCAGGAGAGCTTGTCTCTAAAAAGTATGGTACAAATTAACAGAGGAAGACACCCAAGATGAGTCTGCCTTCTGTACAAACACGTACCCATATGCACACCTGTACAAACACCACCTACACACACGCACACAAATACATACATAGGCATTTTTAAATTCACAGGGAAAGAGCGAGAGCGAGCGCGAGAGAAAGGAGGGAGAGGGAGGCAGGGGAGAGGATGCTGCTGAGTGAGGAGGGAACTGAATCTCAGGGGAGGTATAGATGAGCCAGTCATAGGAAGTAAAAGAGACGAACACCATTCCATTAGTCCTGTATTTGTCTTGTGTCTAGTAGGAAGACTAGCCAGTGAATAGAGGGTGGGTAAGTCTCAGTCCGTGGGCTATTGTAGGCTGCTCAGAGCCATACCCTGTCTGGGGTGGTCTGCTAGGGCCTGCAAAAACTTAGAGAATCAGGTGGGACTGCCAAAACCCACCAAATTCTACAGGAGCCCAGCCATTGGCTCTTTGCTTTGCATAAGGTTAGTGCAGGAATACTAGCCATGATTTACAGCCAGTTGAAATTTTCATCACCCATCAAGGCAGCCAGAATTCCCCATTGGAGAAGACTCTAGACAGCAACTAATATGGCTCAATCTGCTATGCCAATAGAACCAAGCTAGAAAAAGCCCTGTGTTAGAAGCCACACTCTAGTACTAGCTGGGTACTGCCTACCCCAGAGCCAGGCTGCTGGGTATGTGGGGCAGGCTTGTCCTGCCCCCCACACACTGTCTGGTCTTCCCCTTTCGTCTACTACCTTTCATGTTGCCTTTCATCTTGGCATGACCATGGCAGAGTGTTCATCAATCCACCCATTGTGCTAAAGGGGGCTGGGCAGGCAAGGGCTGCTGGCTTTTGCTCTAGGCTTTTGGAACAATGGCATCTAAACTGCAGACTGGGGAGGAGAAAAACATCAGCACAGGGGTGGAAGGTGGGGGGTAGAGGACAGGGGTGAGGAATAGGGGTGTTTCCTGAAGTCTGTGGGAATAGACAACCTCAGAAGCCAAGTATATTTGGGGGAATGGGATGACATACACTGGGCCTGAGGATACCAGGCTCCCAGACCAGTGACAAAGTTTTCTTCTCCAAAACCACACAAATGATCTCAGAGCTGCTTCACGGCAGACCCCTTCCCCCAATGACCTGTGAAGAAGCAGCCCCAGGAGGTCTTCTCACACAGGGATTCCCGACAAGGGTCTGCATTTGCCTATGGGCCCAATCAGGGATAGTCTTAGAGATATAGAAAGTGCAGAGGTCACACTGGCCTCAGGACATGAGGGATAAGGACAGGCATGTAGGTCAGAGTGCTCTGTCCAGACCTTGGTGGTGTGGCATAGACTATTTTGCTAAAAGTTCAATGATTCTGTTTCTCTGTGCTTGGTAGGAGCGGCCCTGAAGCTGGCAGTGCCCCCACTAGGCTTCCCAGTGATGGGTCAAGGGCAGAGGGGTCCTAGGAATATCTGTTATTCCTGAGCCTTGGTTTCCCTATTGAATGATAACGGAGAAGAACAGGAAACAGCTAAGAGCCCCTCCCAGTTATAGCTCTAGAGATTTTAGCCAGCTTGGAAGACATATAGGAGACCCTGGACTGAAACCACCTGCTACAGAAGAATGAAGTCAGGAATTCTCCTACCTGCCCTGAAGAGTCCTCAGGAGAGAGCAGAGGGTCAGGACATGAAGCAGTGTCCAAAGAATGTCTAGGAGAAGTCAAGTCCCTTGATCCCTGCAAAAGTCTCTCCAAGGACCCTTCAGATGTGTCTTTGGTTGACAGAGATGGATTGCCTCCTAGCTCTATTTTACAGAGGCACCTATACCATTTTTCCAGACCCTAGGGCAGCCCTTCCCACTTTTCTCCAATCCTATTCCCAAAAAAGCTAAAGTGCCAGCTGGGCCCCTTCCTGTTCCCCAACTTCAGGCTCTGAGCTTCTGTCTATAAGGATAGAAACCTGTTTCCTTCTGTCTCTCTAATTTGGTTCTCCAGCCTGGGACCCTGACATGTGCCCCTGGGATAAGAGTAAGGAACTAGAAAATGGTTTAAATCTCTTTGGCCTCAGGGTTCCTCCCTGGCCTAGAGACCAAAGTGGGCTGAGTGCCTCTACTTCCCAATCCTCGGCTTGTAACTCCCCAATAGGACTGGCAACTTCCTGGGGGGGGGGAGGGGTGGGCGTGGAAAGCTACCCCAGGCAACACCTCTATCTGCTGTGACCCGGGCAGCTGCTCTCCCTAAGTCTCCTCCCTTCTTCAGCTGGGGTTCATGTTCAATCTAGAAAGGGCTAGGAAAAAAATGTGTCTCAGGCCCTGGCACAAGGCTGCCTTTGTGTGGAGGTCAGATTCCAACATCTGGCTTGGCACCACTGCTGCCTGGGAGTCCAGTCTAGGAATGGGAATGTAGGACCCTCAAATCTCTTGGGAACTCAAGGAGACCAAGACGCCTCTGAGGGAGTCGTGCTGAACCCTGACTCCAGCAGGCAAGAATCCAGGAGCCTCTGTAGCAGATAGGTGGTGAGGAGCCTGGGGCTGGCCTGACTCCTGGTATACAGCAGGGTCTATCTAGGATCTAAAGAGGCAGAAAGGACCCGGAGCAGCTCTGCCTCTTGCAAGGTTTTGGCCCAGAGAAAACTGCTTCTGGTTGTGGAGACATCTTTCATGCCAGCACTCAGGAGGCTGAGGCAGGGAGACAGCAAGTTCAGGGACCGGCTGTGCTACAGAGTGAGATGCAAGACAGAAACACACACACACACACACACACACACACACACACACACACACACACACACACACTCACTCACCTGCCAACAGTCTAATGAAGCAAGAGGATGTGAGGATTGTAGAGAGGCCAGGAGTCCATAGAGGGCAGGAATGAAACTCGCCTAGTTCAGCATCCCCAAAGCCCAGATGACAAGGTAGAGAGTATAACCAGGGCCAGCCAGACAGGGCTGGCCTGTCCCTGACAGATTCCCGAAGGCCTGCTAGACTAGTCATGGTAGCTTTCTCCCTTCCTGTAACCCCTCCTACATTAACTTCTGTGTCCTCTCATCCTGCCTGTCTCCAAAAGCTCAGATGGCGCTGTAGACAGGACCTTCACCAGGATTCCATAACCAGTTTGCTCAGACCCACTTTTCTCTGTGCCTGCAGCTACAGGGCTAAGGGTGGTTGTGATTATAATCAAGCAACTGAGCCCTACAGGCTAACATCACTTGTACCTCCCGGGGGAGCTAGATGCCCTTCTGAGCTCTCCCATCTCTTCCTTCTCTCTCAACTGCAAGAACGCCAATGCTACCACCCACTTCTGCTGGCCTAAGCCAATGGTTCTGGCACCTGTCCTTCAAGTGCCTCAGGAAGCAATTAAACTTCTGCACAAGCAAGCTGGGCTCGTGCAGGGAGGGGGCACTGGAGGGAAGACAACGTGTCAGTGAATTGCCTGGGCTCCTGGGAACATGGCAGTGATTGCTGCTTGAGCCTCACAGGCTCTGCCTTTTGCCTTTTCTGGATGCTAGCAAACCAATTCCCCGAAAACAGTGAGTCCACTCAGTGAGGGAACCTGGGAATGAAGTGCCCAGACCTGGTCCAGGACCCCTCTACATTATTCTTCTTTAATTGTTTATTATTGTTGTTGTTATTGTTGTTGTTATTGTTATTATTATCTTTTATATTTATTTAGAGACACGGCTAGCTGGGAACTTGCTATCTATCCCTGGCTGGCATTAGATATACAGCAACTATCCTGCCTCAGCCTCCTAAGTGTTAAGACTACGGGAATCGCAGGGCAGTGGTGGCGCACGCCTTTAATCCCAGCACTTGGGAGGCAGAGGCAGGTGGATTTCTGAGTTCGAGGCCAGCCTGGTCTACAGAGTGAGTTCCAGGACAGCCAGGGCTACACAGAGAAACCCTGTCTCAAAAAAAACCAAAAAAAAAAAAAAAGACCACAGGAATGAGCTATTGTGCCTCAGTTTCCCTGCTGAAAGTGGACACAGTGACTTCCCTCTAGCCTATGATAATACTTGGGACACAGCAGAGAAACCTGGGCCCTGTTGCTGTCTTTGAGGCACTCTGACTCAGCAGAAGTACAAGGAAAGAGGATTTGAGACAGAGGCCATGGGCCTCCTCGTCTTTCTCTGGTCCCTGGATCTAACATTGCTCTGTAGTCCAGAGATTTAGAAATGGCTCCTTCTTCCCTGCCTTGTCCCGTTTCACACATTGCTTCCCACATTCCCAAACTTGTAGACGCTTTAATCTTGAGAAAAATATAGGCATGCTCAAATGGAAGGCACCACTTCAAACACAGCCACAGCTGTCCTCAACCTCAGTCAGCTCCTGCTTGCAGGCCCACAGGGTGGGACGGCTGCTGGGCAGGCTGTCTACTCCAAGAGGAGCCTACGGCTGACAAAATCTCTGCTGCAAAGACCAGCAACACAATACTTAGCCCTGAAAAGTGACTCAGGCCAGGGACATTAGATCTCAAGGACAGCACAGATGGTGGGAAGCTGGGAGCCTCTGAGCTGGGTGCTTACTGTTTTATTATTATTTTGAAATGCTGCTTTCGTTACCATATTGTTCTGCATTTGATAAAAGTGAACAAATGCTGTAGTGATAACATTATCGTCCAGATAAATTTTCAGGGTGAGTGATAATTGCCTTCCTTGAGGCACACTTATCTGAGGAGAAGGTCACTTGAGAGAGCACGTGATGATCCAGCTTCCAAAACAAACTGTGTTAGCTTGCATCCATCTGCCTGCCCCTTGCCCTAGTTGACTAGGTCCAAATCCCAAGGTGTTGTTTTTCTGGCTGGGCCCCTTTCTGTCCTTCCAAAGCTCAAGCATTCAGGCCCTGCCTGCTAGCGCCATCCCATTGCTGGCCCCTTCCCAACCTTACATAAGAAAGAATTGGCCTTGATCTCCCATCATGCCTGGCCCTAATGGCAGCTGTGGTAGCCATAAGAGGAGAGTTAGACGGAGTTCCTGGAAGGTGGAAATAGCAAGATTTCATGTACTCTTCCCCAGAGTTCTGCTTAGTGGCTCCCAGCAGTCCCACAACTCCCTCCAGAAATACTCCATTCATCCAAACTCACCTGCAGCATCCAAAGAGGCAGCCCTTGCCTTTTCTGGAGCTGAGAGCTCGAAACCATGACTTGGAGGCTCTTTGGAGAGTGTCTGCCCATCAATTAAGGAGCTGGTGGGGGGAGATGAGTAGTATTGGTTAGAACATCCTGCACTTTACCTCGCTTCCTCTAGTGCCCCCCCCCTCGAAGAATTCAAGTCCTGATGTTCTATTATTTGCTGTGTGTCTCTATGCAAGTTCATGTCTCCCTCTGAGTCAGTGTCCAGACAAGAAAAGGGTTGGGCTCTGACTTTGAGAGACTCTGGGCCTCCATTCTAAGACAGCATAGGCTTTAAGGGTAGGAGAAGGGCTGGAGAGATGGCTCAGCAGTTAAGAGCACTGACTGCTCTTCCAGAGGTCCTGAGTTCAATTCCCAGCCACCACATGGTGGCTCACAACCATCTGTAACGGGATCCAATGCCCTCTTCTGGGGTGTCTGAAGACAGCTACAGTGTACTCATAAAAAAAAAAAAAAAAAAAAAAAAAGGTTACGAGAAGCACCCACCACATCATTCTTCACACCTATTAGTCCCAGAACTTGCCAAGGAGCCCAGAGTAGAGCAGAGGACATTTCTAGAACTCTGGGAATCCTAGAAGGCTCCTTCTTCCATGCCGTCTGCTTTCAATGCTGACGGATTGCCCGTAGAGAGGACATGGGTCAGGGAGGCCTGGGGCTGTCTGTTCTTAGCTCCTTCTGGCCTCCCAGGCTAGGTGGTTTGGAGTAAGGATCAGCTCCTGGATTTCTGTCATCATCCAGGCCTCCCCATCCCTCAGCCCCTCAGCATCAGCCCTCCCCAGAGTTTACCTGGCTATACCCCTGCCTGGGTAGAGAAGCAGAGGGATTTCAATACACACTCTCAGAACTACACAGGGCTGCAAGATTGTACAACACCAGGGACACATTGTTTTAGCTTTGTAAACAGAGCCTACTGCAAGTGTATAGTGAGTAACCTGTAAAGCTGGTCATAGATGCCCTGAGGGTATAACCCTGGCTCCAGGGAGTCCCATTTGTTTGTCAGGGTGGGGTTAACCCCATCCCTACCCACTTCCCAGGAAGTCAGGCCAATTACCTGCTTCGTACATTCAGCCTTATTCCTTGCTGGTACTTCAGGTTCAAACTAAGTTTTCGAACACACCCAGGCCCACCTGGCAGCAGTCTGCTTAAGAACCTGAGATATGTTTTAAAGCAAAAAGGAGTTATAAAGGGAGAGGGATGGGAAGGGGAAGAAGGGGAGGACTAAGTTGGTCCTTTCTATGTGCACACTGTGAGTAAGGCCTGGACCACAGGGCTGGAGCATCCTTCCTGTTGCTATGACAACCTGGTGAAGAAGTGGAGAACCAAATTGGCTCTGTCTTGTGCACCCTTGCTCCAGGGAGGATAGAAAGATAAGAAAGCTGAGGTTTCTAAGCTGTCTGGGTTTGTTGACTTGGGAGTATCTGTCACAACACAGTGGTTCTCTGAGTCAGCTGGGTAGGCGCTGCCCCACTTGAGGACAAAGACTAATGTTACCAAACAAGTCCACGAGCTCCCACAGAGAGCTGTATCCTCCAAAGATGGGACCTGGACAACAGGGTCAAACCCTGTGCACAGAGATGATCTATCTTTGAAAGCACAGACTGGAGAGCCACCACAGAATTACTTGTAATCTCCCAGCATCTTAACAACCACTTCTCAATAGGTCTGTTTTTAAGTCGCCACCATTAAAGGCACAGGTGCAGTTCCTCTCCTAATTAAATTTGGGCAAACTGGTTCTGGCTTTCACAAAGCTAAACAGAGGAAATGAAAAGATAGCCACCCGGGGGATGCCAGAGGACTAAGTGACTTATCCTGATGAAAGCAGAGCCCTGGTTACAGAGTGAGAGGCAGCCCAGTCTTCCCAGAACAGGCCTTTCCTGAGGTCTGGCACCCAGTGCAGGAGAACTCTCCAAAGAATCAGCAGGTCTATTCTCCCTCCCTTTTGGTGGACCCTGTTCTTCCTCCAAGATTGGTGGAAGAGGACACCTCACTTACCCTTGCAGTTGGCCCATATGGTTGAATGGACCCATGAGGGTCATATTCAACCCTCATGTCCTGGCCTTAAAGAATTTGGGTTAAAAGAAAAAGTCAAAACGGAATTTTCTAGACAAATTTCCAGCTAAATTGCTGATCTCCCCTTGTGAAGGTCTTGGAAGCCTAGGCCCTTCAAGGGATGATCACCTGTGTTAGATATATTCACTGTCCTTCTTGCTCACTCAGGGGTCTAGCTAGCAGCAGAAGTGGGTTCATCTGCATTATAGCAAGTGTCGTGCCCATGAATCTCCAGCCTCACACAGCTTGGCTTCTTTGTCACTGCTGGAGGAAGCTTGGATTTTGTCGTTTATCTGTGTGTGTTGACATCTAGCAAGGCATCAATTTTATAGCAGAACGGGAGACAAGAGAGCCAAGTGTGCTCGAGCTAGAGGTTAAACCAGAAGAGGGATTTCCCAAATGGAATGGCTCATAATTTTCTCAAAACCCTACTCTCCAAAAAACATTTTGGAGTCCTGGGGTGGCAGAACATGCACCTAGCATGTGTGAGGCCCCCATGTTCAATCTCTGCACCAAAGGAAAAAAGTGGGGCTTTCCTTTTGACTCTCTGCTCTTTCCAGAAGGACTGGTGACTGGTGGTGAGCCCAGCAGGTGAGATGACACTACAGATAGTAACAAGGTAAGGAGCCGGTCACTTACACCTGTCATTCTGGAAGGTTAGACTTCTCTGGAATCAGTGCTGGAAGCCGATATGTTTCCAGGAGGAGGAAGTCTTCTCAAGTAATAAAGGGGCAATGGCCAGTGGGAGAAGCACCTGAGCTGACTCACTTCTGTCTGTGTTTTGAATGCCAAAAAGGAAGAATTCCAAGATGGCAGGAGGCTGGCTGCCTTCACCCACTCAGCACCCTTCTTGTACAAGCACAATGTTCACTTTTCACAGAAAATCAAACTCAGGGTTCTTTGCCACCTCCCCAGGTGTTCACCTCCCCAGGTGTTCAGGGAACGAGAACACCAAGGTACATTTGAGCAACTTGATCTGACAAATACAGGGCAGTGGGATGTGGTAGTGGGATGTGGCAGGGCCTGCTCACCGCCCCCATCTTAACTGTCATTCCACCTCTCGAGGGCTTGCCACAGCAGACTAGTGGGAAGCATCTGGATGCACAGCCTCCCTAATCTCCTTAACTCTTCCCCCAGGAAGCCCTCCTTGATTCTCCCAACACCCTCTAGATCGGTCCCAATCTACCTCTGTTCTCTGGCCATGAGTCATCACTGTGGTAGCCCAGTAAATGTTGGTTGGATCACCACATCCTCATTGTGTGTGACACATACGTAGTAAAGGAGAACCCTTGCTGTCTGTATGAATCCCTCACAAGTGTAAGATCCATTTCTTATATGTCTTATTATTCATTCTTCCCAGTTATCCCTCAGCAGTGATGCAACAGGTGCTCAATAAATAAAATGTTTTCTTGAAACAGCCTAGCATGGAGTCTGTCTGTCTGCTAGGGTTCAACTAACTTTTCAAGTGTATGCTATGATCCAATTTTCCTGTGCCTCTGCACTGTTTTGTAACCCATCACCTGTGCTACCGTGAGATGAGGTAGGAAAGTATCCATTACAGAGTCATCTGTCGTCGTTATTTCTGGAGGATTGTCACAGATCTCTTGAGAATCGAGAAGCCTGGACAGTAAGGTGGGGAGGCTGAGTGAGTAGGGGGGAAGAGATTCAAATCTAGGTCTGAGACTCAGGTACTATTATAAGTACTGTCCCATGGGAGATGGCGATGAGGCTGGAGGCAGGAGGATAGTGTGGGACCCTGGTTCCTTACACGGTCCTCAGGATGGAGCTGGCAGACCTGAGAAGAAGCACCTCTGGCATGGTCCCTGTGGGGTGGCTGCACCCCTCGAGCTCACCCGGGAGAGAGGGAGAACCTCAGAGGGTGTGTCACAGCGTCCCCTGGGGAAAGCCACCGCAGCCCCAGAGAGGCCCAACTCCACCAGACAGCCCTGCAACAGAGACACATGGTGAGTCACTGCCAGGCCTAGCAGGTCGAGGGGTAGTTGCTTTCCTTTGAGGCATGCCTCATCACTCCTGGGGCTGGGCACCTGGCTGTAATTTATTGCCTCCTAAACTCCTTCAATCTGGGAACAACACACGCTCACAGGAGGCGGCTGCCTTGAGGCTCTGGGCACAATATTTCCTAGAGCCAATTGCTCACCTGCAAGAGCAAATCAATCAGATTTCCAGGACTCCTGCTTTGCAAAGACTTCTGACCACTGTTCCTCAAGGTCAGGTTCAAGTACCCCTCTGATACTTGAAGTGTTCATCTTTCTCTGCTCAGAGGCAAAGGGAAAACCAGCTTCTAGAAACACTGAGAATGTTGTTAATGGAGGTGTTACCTCAGTGCACCCTGCAATCCTAAAAATCCCAAAGAGAGGAGAATGGTTTCTCCAGCCCTTAGCGGTACACGCTGGGTGCCCCCAGAGAAGGCTGAGTCTACACTTTGCAATACTATTCCCTTGTATACTGGACCTCATACCCCAGCTTCATTTTGGTCTCCTTGTCTCAGTGAGGCTTCTAAAATTCTCTCCAGCCCTCACTCCCATCCCACAGAACCCCCCACAGAAGACTCACGGTAGAGGACTTGCCTAGCAGGCTCTGCCCCAAACTCCCCGCTCACCTTCCTCTTCCTTGTGGCAGCAGGCTCAGGGCTGCGTACCCCCTGCTCCTGCAGCTAAGGCATGGTGAATCTGAGAACTGGCTGCCGCGGTAATCAGGTTCTGGGTGATGAGCCACAAGGGTTGGGCGTGAATGGGGACCCGCCCCAGCCCGCCTTGGGGCTCCTGGCAAGGTGTGGCCCCAGATACCTCTGACCTACATGGCACAGGACCCAGCTGCCCACCTATGTGTCTCTTACATAAGTGGGGCGGAAAGCAGAACAGGGACCTGTTAGTGCAGTACTAGAGACAACTTGTTGGCTGCGATTGCTAACAGAACCTTGGAGAAATTGCTTCTGCTACTGGGCCATACACCTGAGAGGCTGTCCTGGGGCTTCTTAGGTTGGGCCAGAAGATTGATTTGTTCGTTCAATTTGGTTTTTTTCTTTTTTTCTTTTGGAGAGGTGTTCCGTTTTCATGGTTCCTATGTACACATACCTTGTTACATGGGCTGGGCTGGTTTCCTGTATCCTCCGTTCAACCTTGTAATGTCAGTGTTATTAATAGCCCCATTTTCCAGATGAGTGAATGGAGGCCCCGAGAGCTCCAGACTTGCTCTGTTGTTGACACAGTCAGCAGGAAGTGGAGCTATCATGTTTAAGTTGGCTCTGATGACAGAGCCAGGACACAGGTTTATCCAGCACTTGCATCACAGACTCATCCATTCTACCTACACTACCTCAGAGAGCCCTCATCCATGGACCTTGCCCTCAGCTTTCAAATGTCCCCTCACTGCCCCAAACACTGGCAGGGTTGCAGCTGCAGCGACTACTTTAGTGCCTCTTAAAACAAGAGTACTGCTGCAGGAGAGCCCAGTCCTTCCTTCCCCCCTTTCGGTTTCTTGTTCCCCTTGAGAAATTCAACCATATCTTCATCTTTAATTATCTCTGGGGAGCTAAACTCCAAACCCCAAATACTCGCAGGCTGAGATGAAGCCTGGAGGCACCCCAGCCAGCACAAGGGGAGACTTTAAACCCCAATTTTACCCACAAAAGCAGGGCACAGGGATAGTAATAGAGGTAGGAGATAGTGGGAAGGCCCTCTGCCAACTTGGGTGGCAGGAAACTACCAGCACCCCATTTTCAAATCCTTCTGCCTTCATCCAGTTTTAACCCCTTATCAGCTTCTTTTCCCAAGTGGCCCCTGCCTGCTCTCCATCTTGGGACACCCACAGACTTCACTCTTCACCCTGAAACCTGGTGATTAACCATTTTGAGGGCCTCCTAGAAGCCCCCACTTCTCAGTCCACTCATAGGCTCCTGTACTCAGAAATTCTCTTCCCATTTCTGGAATCTGTGGGACCTCAGGACCCCAGGCCCTATTGACAATCCAATCATGCTAAAAGCCTTCAGACTTTCCACATGGAGAGCTAAGGATGGAGCCCGTGCCCTGTGTCGTGCTTCCACCCCTCCCCCTCTGATGTCCCAATGCTGGCTGAGAAATGGCATAATGGTTGGTATCAGTACTGCATCACACTGTGGGTTAATAGTGACAATGTCTATACTTGAAGGTAAAGGTAGCCTCAGCCGTCAGCCCTCTTGGATGGCTGGATATGGTTTCCAGATTGATGAAGTTCGGGGAGCCTGGGAAATATGTAGCCTCCTCCAGCAGCTAGCTAGCTAGCTTGCTTCCTTCTTTCCTTCCTTGTTTCCTTCCTTCCTTCCTTCCTTCCTTCCTTCCTTCCTTCCTTCCTTCCTCCCTCCCTCCCTCCCTCCCTCCCTCCCTCCCTTCCTCCCTCCCTCCCTTCCTTCCTCCCTCCCTCCCTTCCTTGTTTCCTTCCTTCCTTCCTTCCTTCCTTCCTTCCTTCCTCCCTCCCTCCCTCCCTCCCTCCCTTCCTTGTTTCCTTCCTTCCTTCCTTCCTTCCTTCCTTCCTCCCTCCCTCCCTCCCTCCCTCCCTTCCTTCTTTCCTTCCTTCCTTCCTTCCTTCCTTCCTTCCTTCCTTCCTTCCTCCCTTCCTTCTTCTCCAAGCCTAACTTGTACCAAGAAGCACCCTGAGAGGGTCCTCTGCTGTCACAGCTCTTCCTGGATCTGGCTGGCTAGTCCATGGCAGTTAGCATTTAGGGACTAGGAATTGCTAGGAAACCAAATTTTAGCTCAGTCCTTATTTTCTGAGTTGGAAATAACCTCTCTCCCTGTCCCAGTGATTGACAGCTTCTAGAGGGTCCTCTCTCCTACCTCAAGTATTGGTTTAATGCCTTCTAGGAGCCAGATGGCCTATGGGCTTATTTGGGCAGTGGTGAGCAAACTGGATGTGTCTTAGAGATAATTAATGGCTGGTGAACATGTATGTGTTCAAGGCTACCGGGAGGAGATGCCATGGAGACAGCCCTGGAGAAGGAAAAGAAAGAACGTCGAGTAGGGTTGAAGCTATGATTATTACTTTATGTGAGGCATGAGGGGTAGGGCAGGGGAAGCTGTGGACCATCCAGTTTTCAGCTCGGGGGTACGCCCTTGGGCCAAAGTGAAGATAGACCAGGCATATGTGGTCTCTGGGAAAGGGTTAGGGTAAGGCATACATGATGTAACATCCGCCCAGAGCCACCAGAAGGAACGCATGGGGGGCCCTTGACCGACTGGATCCTAGCAGGATTACGTTGTTTACTGAGAGGCCTCACCCTCTAGCATTCATCCTCCCTAAGACCTGGCTCCTGTCTCCCTGGGTGGGGCAGCCATTTAGCCAGTTCACTTATAACCCAGCTGGCAGTACCTAGACTGAGTGTTCAAATTTGTTAAGCTAAATCCCCTTGTCTGTGTAAGGAAATAAATATGCCAATCATACAAAGGCTAGAATGAGAGATAAGGCTACAAGTTTGCCCACTGCCAGGATCCTCAGCCTGAGCGGGCGGGGAAAGCATGGGGGATAAGAACAGTATGTGCTGGCGGCTTTCCTGCACTAAGCACTTACTGGGTATTGTGCAAATCTTCCCATGTTTTACACTGTGTGGATGCATCCATCCTCACAACAGAAGCACACTCAGTTACAGACTCAGCAAGGTGGCCTCCAGAGCTCAAGCCTGTAACTAGCCACTCTGGACATGTCAAGCCGCTCAGGTGACTAAAATGGGACATAGTGGGGACAAAAGGGCCAGTAGAGAATGGGCACTCTCATGATCAGTATTGATTCCTGACTTCATATTAGATATCCAGTGTTAAGACAGATGCTGTGAATAATAAGAAGGGTCAGAACTCCAGTTCTAAAATCCTAATGAAGCTGCCTTTTTTAACCCCAAAATTCTCTTTTTTCTTCCTTCCTTCCTTCCTTCCTTCCTTCCTTCCTTCCTTCCTTTCTTCCTTCCTTCTTTCCTTCCTTCCCATCTTTTTCTTTCTTTCTTTGTTTCTTTGTTTCTTTCTTTGTGTGTGTGTGTTTGTGTGTGCACGCATGCACATGCACACATGGGCATGTGTTTACACATGTGGAAGTTAAAGAACAACTTGCAGGCATTGTTGGTTCTATCAGATGGGCTCCAGGCATCACACGTAGGGTTTCAGGCTTATTAGCTGCATGTGGCATCCATGACAGATACACTTGGTGGGCCCAATGACCATAGGAGAGGCCGTGTGAGGCTCAACGTTGACATAATTCTAGCCCAAAGATGACTTGACAATCAGCCACTCTCCACTGAAGTACCGAATGTGTGACTCTGAATTCGTGCTCCTTTGTGTCTCAGGGCCTTGGCTCTCCCATCTACAGAGAGGTTCATGGGTGGGCTGGACCAAGCAGATGAAAGATGATTCTCTGCTTGTCTCCCAGGGGGATGAGAGGAGGAACGGGTGCTGCCTGTTCCTCCAGATCTAGATGAGCCTCTCTGTGGAAGGAAGCCTTCCATCAGTGCACCAGCTGTGTGCTGATGCTGGGTCTCAGGTTTGGTCCCTGACCTGGGGTACACACCAATCAAAGAAAAGAGAAAAGAAGTGACCCACAACCACAGTCTGTACTTCTCAGACCTTGGCAAGCAAGGGGCTCTGCTGTGGGCAGAGCTGTGCCTTTGGGCAGCAGCAGGGACTCCAACTCTGGCATTTCTGAGGTACTGGTATATACCAGGTAATGTTCCAGTTGCATTATGGGACTGGTTCATTTGGCTGTCTTAACTCAGCATGACTTCCATTTTGTAAGGATATGGGAATGCATTGAGATAAATTGTGGAAGGCCTCGCAGCTAGTGACAGGGACACCTGGCACCCAGGTGAGCAGACTCCAGAGTTCATGGTGGGTTTTTTGTTTTGTTTTTGGTTTTTCTTTTTCTTTTTTTTTTTTTAGATGTATGTATGTATGTATGTATGTATGTATTTATTTATTATGAGTACACTGTAGCTGTCTTCAGACACACCAGAAGAGGGCATCAGATCTCATTACAGATGGTTGTGAGCCACCATACGGTTGCTGGGATTTGAACTCAGGACCTCTGGAAGTGCAGTCAGTGCTCTTAACCACTGAGCCATCTCTCCAGCACTCTTTTTTTTTTTTTTTTTTTTTTAATTTTTATTTTGTTTCCTGGTGTTGGGACTTGAATAAAGTTGAGTCATTCACTTGTGCATGCTGGGTCATCCCTGCCCCTGTGCCCAGCTCTGAGACCCCAACTCCATTCTGTATGTCTTAGCAATGTGGGATTTCCTAGAAACAACTGACTGGGAAAAGCATACATGCATAGCTTAGCTTAGCATAGCTGAGGCACTAGTCTAATGTGTGTGTAAATCCTTCAAACTAACAGTCATAGTCCTTTCGATGCACGGCGCATGGTATCAGCCATCCATCCAAGAATAACTATATATTGGAAAATATACACAACCAAGAGGGAAAGGCAGAATCAGAAATAGAAACAAACCCTGTTTGTTTTGGTCTCACAATGTATCCCAGGCTGGCCTCTCCATCCTGCCAAAGCCCGAGCGCTGGACTCCAAGTCCATGCCATCATGAAGGCTGCAACAAGGTTTTCTCATTCCTCTCTTCCAGACATGGAAGTGAAGATACCACCAGGGCTTTAAAGCACTTATTAAGACTCGAGAATTAAAGGGGCGGGGGAAATATCACCATTCTCTCTCTCTCTCTCTCTCTCTCTCTCTCTCTCTCTCTCTCTTTCTCTCTGTCTGTCTATCGTCTGTCTGTCTGTCTGGGTATATGTGCACTTGAGTGTGTGTTGGTGGATGCCTATGTGGGTGCATGTGGAGGTCAGAGATTGACGCTGGGTGTCTTCTCCCATCACACTCTATCTTAGCAGTTGAGCTAGGGTCTCTTACTTGAACCCACGGCTCACCAATTGGGTGAGTCTAGCTAGCCAGCTTGTCCCAGTATTCCCTCTTTCTACCCCCTGAATGCTAAGATGTCAAGAGGACTGCCACACTCACCCAGATTTGCATGGGCACTGGAGAGCTCTTTTTAGGTCCTCTCCTTGCACAGTAAAGCTCCTCCCTGACTGAGCCTTCTCCCCAGCCCCCAGGGAGGAAGTCTCCACAAAGAAACACAGTGCAATCTCTGAAGTGAAGGGTTCACCAGATGGCCTTAGATTCTAATGGAAAAAAAGTGTTAGTGAACTTGAAGACAAATAATAGAAAGTATTCAATCCATAGAGAGAAAAGAAACTTTAAATTCAGTAGGGCAAAACATTACCGGGAGAAGTTGAAGAACTAAATAGATGCCTTAAGAATGAGAAAACCTTGTTGCAGCCTTCATGATGGCATGGAGTTGGAGTCCAGCACTCAGGCTTTGGCAAGATGGAGAGGCCAGCCTGGGATACATTGTGAGACCCTGGTTCCAAAATTCATAAAAGGAGACAGACAGAGAGAGAGAGAGAGAGAGAGAGAGACAGAGACAGAGACAGAGACAGAGAAAGACAGAGAGACAGAGAAAGACAGAGAGACAGACAGACAAAGACAGAGAGAGAGGTTGATTTAATATTGGCCAAAAGTTAATATAATCAATCCCAAGTGGTATCCTTGCAGAAATTGAAAAGAGCTAGGAACTGGAGAGATGACTCAGCAATTAAAGAGCACTGGTGGCTCTTCCAAAGGACCAAGTTCAATTCCCAGCACCCATATGGGAGCTCACAACTGTAACTCCGGTTCCAGGAGATCCAGTGCTGTCTTCTGACCTCCATGGGCACCAGGCACACACCTGCATACATATACGCAGTCAAAATATCTACACACATAATTAATAATAATAATGATAATAATGATGTTTTTAAAAAAAGAAAATTTAAGACCCACAATAGAACAAAGTTGGAGGATTTACATTTTCTGATTCCAAATTTTGAATGCCCTCTGTAATCAAAACTATGATGTAAAGGTAGCACAGGGCAGACACACGGACAAGTGCAGTTGAGTGAAACCCAGAAATTAATTTAAGATTATTGTGAGTTTCCAGTGAACTGATTTTCACTAAGATAAGAAGACAACCTAACAGAGAAATAAGGATCTTTCCAACAAGCTGAGGCAGCTGAGAAAGAAAGAAGCCAACCACAAAAAAAATCAACTCAAGATGGAACAAAGTAATATAAATTATTTGATCTAATTATTCAATGTGAACTCAATTATTTATTGCAAAAGTTAAAAATAAGTTAAAGCTATAAAAACATTGAAAGCAGTAAATCTTATAACGGAGAATTAAGCAAAGGTTTCTTACACTTGTCACCAAAATATAAGTAACAAAAGAAAAAGCAGGTAAATTAGATATACTCAAAATTAAAACTCTTTGACTTTAAAGGACACTATCAAGAACCTGAAAAAGTTAACCCAGGAAAATAAGAAAAAATATTCTCCAAATTAGATATGTGGTAAAGAGACTCGTCTTTAGAATATGTAAAGAACCCTTGCCAGGGCTGATGGTGCTACATGCCTTTAATCCTAGCACTTGGGAGGCAGAAGAGGCAGGTGGATCTGTGTGAGTTCAAAGCCGGCTTGATCTACACAGTGAGTTTCAGGACAGCCAGGGCTACAGACAGAAACGAAACCAAACCAAAAACAACAAAAAGTAACTGTTGCCGCTCGATAATAAACAAAACAAACATGGTAAAAGTCTTGGAAAGATCAGGAATTCAAGGACCGTAGCTAAACACAGTAAAAGCAATATACAGCAAACCAGTAACCAACATCAGATTAAATGGAGAGAAACTTGAAGCAATTCCACTAAAATCAGGGACTAGACAAGGCTGCCCACTCTCTCCCTACCTATTCAATATAGTACTGGAAGTCCTAGCCAGAGCAATTAGACAACAAAAGGAAGTCAAAGGGATACAAATAGGAAAGGAAGAAGTCAAAATATCACTATTTGCAGATAATCTGATAGTATACTTAAATGACTCCAAAACCTCCACCAGAGAACTCCTAAACCTGATAAACAACTTCAGCAAAGTGGCTGTATATAAAATTAACTCAAACAAATCAGTAGCCTTCCTCTACTCAAAGGATAAACAGGCTGAGAAAGAAATTAGAGAAATGACAACCTTCACAATAGTCACAAATAATTAAAATATTTTGGTGTGAATCTAACCAAGCAAGTGAAAGATCTGTATGACAAGTACTTCAATTCTCTGAAGAAAGAAATCGAAGATCTCAGAAGATGGAAAGATCTCCCATGCTCATGGATTGGCAGGATTAATATAGTAAAAATGGTCATCTTGCCAAAAGCAATCTACAGATTCAATGCAATCCCCATCAAAATTCCAAATCAATTCTTCATAGAGATAGAAAGAGCAATTTGCAAATTCTTTTGGAATAACAAAAAACCCAGGATAGCGAGATCTATTCTCAACAATAAAAGAACTTCTGGGGGAATCACCATCCCTGACCTCAAACTGTACTACAGAGCAATAGTGATAAAAACTGCATGGTACTGGTACAGAGACAGGCAGGAAGATCAAGGGAATAGAACTGAAGATCTAGAAATGAACCCACACACCTATGGTCACTTGATCTTTGACAAAGAAGCTACAACTGTCCAGTGGAAAAAGGACAGCATTTTCAACAAATGGTGCTGGTTCAACTGGAGGTTAGCATGTAGAAGAATATAAATTGATCCATTCTTATCTCCTTGTACAAAGCTCAAGTCCAAGTGGATAAAGGACCTTCACATAAAACCAGATACACTGAAACTAATAGAAGAGAAGGTGGGGAAGACCCTTGAATACCCAGGCACAGAGGAAAAGTTCCTGAACAGAACACCAATGGCTTATGCTCTAAGATGAAGAATTGACAAATGGGACCTCATAAAATTGCAAGGCTTCTGTAAGACAAAGGACATTGTCAATAGGACAAAACAGCAACCAACAGATTGGGAAAAGATCTTTACCAATCCTACATCTGATAGAGGGCTAATATCCAATATATACAAAGAACTCAAGAAATTAGACTCCAGACAACCAAATAACCCTATTAAAAATGGGGTACAGAGCTAAACAAAGAATTCTCAACTGAGGAAACGTGAATGGCTGAGAAGCACCTAAAGAAATGTTCAACATCCTTAGTCATCAGGGAAATGCAAATCAAAACAACCCTGAGATTCCACCTCACACCAATCAGAATGGCTAAGATCAAAAACTCAGGTGACAACAGATGCTGGTGAGGATATGGAGAAAGAACACTCCTCCATTGTTTGTGGGATTGCAAGCTGGTACAACCACTCTGGAAATCAGTCTGGCGGTTCCTCAGAAAATTGGACATAGCATTACCTGAGGACATAGCTTTACCACTCCTGGGCATACACCCAAAAGATGCTCCAACATATAACAAGGACATATGCTTCACTATGTTCATAGCAGCCTTATTTACAATAGCCAGAAGCTGGAAAAAACCCAGATGTTCTTCAACAGAGGAAGGGATACAGAAAATGTGGTACATTTACACAATGGAGTATTACTCAGCTTTTAAAAACAATGAATTTGTGAAATTCTTAGGCAAATGGATGGAACTAGAAAACATCATCCTGAATGTGGTAACCCAATCACAAAAGAACACACATGGTATGCACTCACTGATAATTGGATATTAGCCCAAAAGCTCGAAATATTCAAGATACAACTCACAGACCACATGAAGCTCATGAAGAAAGAAGACCAAAGTGTGGGTGCTTCGGTCCTTCTTAGATGGAGTAACAAAATACTCATGGGAGCAAATATGGAGACAAAGTGTGGGACAGAAACTGAAGGAGGGGTTGTCTGGAGACTGTTCCACCTAGGTATCTATCCCATGTGCAGTCACCAAAGGTACACTCTGATGCAGATGCCAGGAAGTACATGCTGACAAGAACCTGATATAGTTGTCTCCTTAGAGGTCTGCCAGAGTCTGACATCACAACTAACTATTGAACTGATCATAGGGTTTCCAATGGAGGAGTGAGAGAGAAGACTGAAGGAGCTGAAGGGGTTTGCAGCCCCATGGGGAGAGCAACAATACCAACCAACCAAAGCTCCCAGGGTCTAAACCACCAGCCTGGGAGCACATAGGGAGGGACCCATGGCTCCAGCTGTATATGTAGGGGAGAATGGCCTTGTTGGACATAGGTGGGAGAGGAGGTCCTTTGTCCCATGAAGGCTCGATTCCCGAGTATGGGGGAATTCGAGGGTGGGGATGTAGGAGTGGGTTGGTGGGTGGGGGGCACATCCTCATAGAAACAGGAGGAGGGGGTATGGGATAGGTGGTTCCTGGGTGGAGAGAAAATGGGGAAAGGGGATAACATCTGAAATGTAAATAAAATATCCAATTTTTAAAAAAATTAAAAAATAAACACAACAAACATTAAACAAAGGAGAACTGAAAAGACTTCTCTCTGAAGAAGATATAAACATTGACAAAATCTTTACTGGTTACTCAACATCTTCAGCCATTGGGACACCCAATTCAAGGCCACAGGAGGTAACAGCTTATGCCTGCCAGGGCTGCGTAACAAAAGCACAGGTGTGCAGGCCAGGCTGCGGAACCACTGGAGGCCTTTGCCTACTCAGACGCCAGCTTCTCTGGAACAGTCCTTCTGCTTCTCAAGAGTATGTGTTGAGCTGGGTATGGGATGAACTCTTTAACCCCAAAACTTGGGAGGCTGAGGTAGGCAGGCCTCTTGAGGACAGCCTGGTCTATATAGAAACGTCTAGGCTAGCCAAGAGTCCATAGTGACACCCTGTCACAAAAAGGAAAATAAGAAATTTAAAGGTTGTGTATTGAATTTCATCTGACCTAGCAACTCCCTCATAGGAATATACCCAGGAGAAACAAAATTAGACACCCAAACTTAGGCATAAATATTTATAATAGTCCATCGGAGGATTGGGGGGAGGGGTAAACAAGTTGTAACATATAAAGAAATATCATTGAGCCATAGAAGGAATGAAAAACTTCTGCACCTTTAATCCTGGTAGTTAGGAGGCTATGGCAAGAGAACTGCTTGCGTTCAAGGCCAGCTTGGGTGACTCAGAGAGAGCCCGTCTCAAATCTGTCCCGAGTACAAAGGGAAGGAGATGATAATAAATGTTCTATCATCAGTGAATTGTGAAAGCATTAACACTTTCACGTTAGAGGGAAAATGACAATAGCTCATCTCAACAGAATGTCTCTGCAGAGGCGAATTAGTGGCTTCCTCAGATTAAAGGTGTCAAAGGGCTTATGAGTGCACGTGAAAACAATCTTCCAAAATCTGTTATGGTTATGGTTCCACATCCCTGTGAATGTACCACCAAACAAACTATACGCTTTAACCAAGTCAATTTTACATACGTGACTGTATTTCAGTGAAGCCATACTTTTATAAAATAAAAGATTTTAAAATAAATAAAAATAAAGAGATTTATAGTGAGCTATTAAATAGTTTAACATACATTTATAATACACACACATTTAATGCTCCAATATAATCCTCCCACACTGGAATTCCTGAGAGGAAGAAAAGAAGAATGGGACATAGAGACATATTTGAAGAAACCATGTCTATATTTTTTAAGTTTGGTTAAAAAAAATTAACCTACAAATTACACACTAAATCTAGAATTTCCATGTCACTGAGACTCAGCTGGGCTTTAACAAAAGGGAAAGAAAAATCACACTCAAACCTATTAAGGTCAAATCCCTTAAAACAAAAACAAACTCAAACAAAAAACCAAAGGGCCAGTAGTTTAAAGGGAATAGAGGACAGGGAGAAAAGACGCATTACATAAAAGGAACAAGGGCAGAAGTGACTGGCCATTGGCTACAGGAAACCATAGACCACAGATGTCAGTATGGTTAGAGTGAATATTTGGATTAACATCAGAATCCTCTTCACCTTTAAAAGGAAGGTAAAAGAATGGCATTTTCCTACAAATAGGATAAGAGGATTTGTCACAAAACCTGCTATAATAGATTAAAAGCTAGTCTGAGAACTCTTGTGAGATAGGGTCTCCCTCACTATCCCATCCTGGTTTGAGCTCACAACCCTCATGCCTCAGTTTCCTGAGTGCTTGGGTTATAAGCGTGAGCCACCATGCCTGGCCATCTTGTAAATTCTGAACACTGTTCCATCAGTAGGTGAAGTCTGATTAATCCCACCCACACCCCTTAATAAGGAGTAGCCCAATGCCTAGCTTTCAAGGCTAGGTCAGAAAAAGAAATAGTTTCTACCTGACTCTCTAAATATGTGACTTGGGATCCCTGACTCATTGTGTCAGAGGTCTACCTCCCTCACCTGCATGATGGTAACATCATACAGGGAAAGCCCACAGAAAGACATATGATGAGGAGTCCCAGAGGGTAACTTCTCAGCAGACCGCGTCTTCCCAGCACAGCCTCCAGACATGTGGATTCTCAGATGACTCTCTAGTAGCCCTGGTGACCAGCCATCATGCTTGAGGACACTCATCGAGTGAACCATTGGCAAAGAACTAAGGTCTCCAGCCAAGGCCACTACAGTAATCAAAATGTCTCTCAGATTATCCACATCCTAATCACAGGCAACTTGTAAATATGACATTTTTGGGAGGATGTGGTTTTATGGCTGTGATTAAGGACCCCGGGACAGGAAGGGGATCCTGTATTACCAAGCAGCCCCCGAGTACAATCACACTTGTTCTGAAGAAGGTGGCAGCAGTTCAGGATGGTGGTAGTGTGACATACACCAAATAAAACAGGAAACTCAAATGACCCTTGACAGAATAAAGAAGAAACACATTTTGGCACACACAAAGAATAAAGAATGTACTGCTGAAACACTTAATGACACAAATGACATCTCAGGCATAAGGCACACGAGCCAAGCACAGAAGGGTATGTTCTGTTTGGGTTGGCTTACACATATGATGTTCAAGAACAGGCAGAGAAGTGGGTAGGCAGGAAGAACTTTCCTGGGATGATGAACGTGTTCTATATTCCACTTGGGTTGTTGATCGCATGCTGTGCACCTTGAAGTCAGTATGTTTCACCATATGAGACATTGACATTTCCCCCATTGATAAAACCCCACCCGCCCACTCAGCTCTTCAGGTGGACATTCTGGAAGTAGGAATTCAGGGAGCAAGGCCTAGATGTCTCTTCTGTGATCGTAACCTTTATAGTTTCCCGGCACTCTGCTCCCAAGTGTTTTCCACACATGCTTTTGTCAAGAAGCCATAGCCAGCAATCCAGGAGACTATTAACTTAATTTTTAAATTACTGTATCCCTTGGCAATCTTATATGTATTTACATTGTATGTATGTATGTATGTATGTATGTATGTAACATTCTGGTAACACTCACCACCTTCCCTATCTTATCCTCATCCTTTACCCCAAGACTCTCTTCTCAACAAATGCCCTCCCACTGTCATTTAAAAATTTTTTTATTGTTAATTATATGTATGTTAGGGTGGCCAGAAGTATAGGATCCCCCAGGAGGCAGAGTTACACAGGGTGCAGGGAAATGAACTCGAGACCTCTGAAAGATCAGTACATGCTCTTAACCACTGAGCCATCTCTCCAGCCCCACACTATCATGATTGTGTGTGTGTGTCCCACTGTGTTTAAGCAGGGCTGTGTTAACAGGTTGTGGAGCAGCCATTGCAGCATGTACAACTCATTAGTGGCTGTACCACTACACACAATGACTTCCAATCCCACAGCTGCCATCAGCTGCCACTAGCACCTGGAAGAGGGATCAGGCCATGAACACCACCCCCCTTCATCTACGACTGAATGTTGATAGGTCCAGTCTTGTGCAGGTAATCCCAGCTGCTTTGAGTTCATAAGTGGCCCCAGAGGCCCCTACTCATTGTCTGGCCCTTCCATTCTTTCTGCACCACAGGGGTGTCTTAAAGGACTCAGTGTGAAACAGAACTTTCTCCTACCACCACTGTTCTTACAGAGATAACACATTAGCTAGTAAATTCCCCTTCCCTGGAGGTGTTGGGGTTAGAATAGATTGATTCTGTTATAACAGAATGGGTAAGACCAGAGAGAACCCATTAACCTGGGAAGGTATTTGTTGTTCAGAGCTTGCCTAGGGGCACAGTGATTAACTTTGGTCCCCGGCACCTGACTTTGAATCAGTTTGGCTAACAACCCAGAGAACCAACAAGGACCCAGAGTTGGCCTGGATTAGTCTGAAGACATCCAGATTGCTTTCGTAATCTGCCATTCCCACGGCCTCGAACACCAAAGGCCTTCCTACCCTTCCGTAGAACACGTGCGCCTAATGAGATTCTGCCTCTCTTTCAGAGCTCAGATTTTCAAGTCTTCTTTAATTCCCAAGACTAAGTTGGCTCTCTATCCCATTACCTCTATTTTTTTTTAATTACCAACATTAAAACACATATTTATTGTGGTAAAATAAACATAACATAACAGTTGACATCTTTACCAGGAAGGGTGTATAATTCCCTGGCCCTGGGTATTTTTTCCTTTCTTTTCTTTACTACATTAAAAAAGAAATTATTTGTGTGTTTGGGGAATGTGCATGCGGAGGTCAGAGGTCAGCTTGCAGTAATTGGTTCTCTTTTTCTACCATTTAGGTTCTGGGGATTGAACTTTAATTATTGTCAGGCTTGGTGACAAGCAACTTTTCTGGCTGAGCTCTCATCAGTGTCTTCACCCCACCCCCTTTGGCACTAGGTACAGAACCCATGTCCTCATGAAAGCCAAACTAATACCTACTACAACACACACATACACTCACACACACACTCACACACACACACACACACACACACTCACACATACTCACACACATATATACTAACACACACTCACACACAAACACTCATATACGCTCATACACACTCACACACTCACACACACTCACACACACTCACACACACACTCACACACATATACACACTCTTACACACTCACACACACATATACTCACACACTCACACACACATACATACATACATACACAAACACTCACACATAAACTCACACATACATATACACACATGCATACACACATACACTCACACACACACACACTCACCACACTTACACATATACACATCAGCATTTTTTGTCACATTTTAAAATTACTTTTTGGTATCATTAAACTGGAAGTTTAATGACTAATTACATAATTGTTTATTAATGTCTTTCTTCTAGGCATGTATGTAAACTCCTTAAGGCAGAGGCTTACTTTGTAGCCTATGATAGTCTGTAGTGTTTAGTGCAATTCCTAAGTAATCAACAATACATGATTTTGAGTAAATGAACATGTTATAAAACAAGAAAACAATAGAGATATCCAAGCATTAAGAAAAGAAAAGACAAGACACACTTCCGTACTTCGCAAAGTAGGCAGTGGGAGTTGGGAAGAGCTGGAAGGCCCTGAGTGTTCTCATACCGAGGACACTTGTACCTTGTGATAACATTCCATGCTGACTGTTCCTCTAAGGATAGCATGTCCCTGAAATGGAATGATCTCTCCCTGCCATCCTCGGCAAGCTTGATCTGAGAGAACCACCTTTCTTGCCTAGCTTGCTGCAGCCTCCTGGACTGTCTTTCATGATGGCCTCTCAGGGGCTCCTCTCCACACTGGCTTTTTTCAGGCAGAGCTAGGAGAGTAGCAGGTAATTCGAAGGTGCAGGGGGTGCAGAGGGAGTAGTTTGGAGGCAGCAATTCTACAGACCAATCTTCTGCCACACCTCTCCAGCTACCTCATGTCCTTGTGATTACCACCATATCTGTTCCTTATTTCCCACATATCACCCACCCACTATGAATGGCTCGAGAACCTTCCAAGGATGAAAGGATGCAACTATCTGTTTCTTCAACCTCTCTGGATGCCCTAGGCCTGTCCATCACAAGTAGGGCACACCAGACTCTCTAAACCCATGAATCAGCCTGGCCCCAGCCTGCTGGTCTGATGGCTGCTCCTGCACTCCCCCACACCTGTTACTTTCCTAGGACTCATAGCCTTTCAAAACTGCTATGTTTTGAACTGTTGGGTTCCTCTGAGGACTTTCTTCCAGTGGAGTGTTTCTCCCAAACCTGGGTCTTGATACAGCCAAGATTGCCCTAGACATGCTCAGTAAAGCCTCTGGTGGATGGCGTGGCCTACACCCTGAGTCTCAAGAGGCATACCAGTTCTAGGCACCCCTCAGCTGCCCTATGCCTCTTCCTCTGCCTCCAGCCAACCCCTCTGCAGAGGGAAGAAAAATGAAGCAGAAATCTCTCAGATTATAGGAGGTTTCTGGCACTGCCAACCCTACCCAGAAGCAGCTGTGCCTGGCCCCAGATATGGCAGCTTCGGTGACTCCAATAAGAGACCAATAGTCTCTTCTTGCAGCTACACTGCAAGGTTGCCAGGGTATATTCAACTTCCCTGTCAGACAGATGAGAAAACTGAGGCTCACAGAGAGTATGTCTTGACTTGAGTCACAGGGTAAGTCAAGACCAGAACCGGACCAAAGCCCAAGTCATGAGCTTTGCAGTCTGCTGCCAAGATGCCCTGGGGTTTGTTCTGGGGTTACTGTGCCTGTGGCATGTGTGCGCCTGGATCCCTGGAACCATCTTCATACATGATCAAGGTCAAGGGAGAACAAGGTCATCTTCAATTGCAGAGAGAGACACTGAAACTCACAGGGGTTCAACAACTTACCCAAAGTTGCTCAGAAAGCAGGCGGTGGAGCTGATATTCTAACCCTGACTTCTAGTCCTTGTCTGTCCTGCATGGCTCCAAGCCTGTGCTCCTTTCCATGACAGAGTCCTTCACTGCCCAAACTAAAGTTGGCCCCCAAGTTTGACCACCTCAATCCATGTTATCAGTGAGGCAGACCTAGGGCCTGTGTTCAAAATTCCTCCCTGTGGCCAAGTCCCTGTCAACATAGACCTGATACATAGACTTCAGCAAACACTGGAACTACTGACCCTATGCAGAAAGAGATGGGACAGAGAGGAAGACGTGGACATGCGTGCCCCATTAGGTCCTCTGGACAAACTCACCAGTCCTCACTTAGCAGAACAAAGGACTTTGAAAACCAGCAGACACTGTGCTTCATTTCCGAGGGCTGAACTTCTCAGGCCTCTGGGGGCACCACCTGGGATGTCAGGCTAGTCCCTGCTCGCTGACCTCATGAGTAATGCTACCCAGAGTAGACGCAGGCCTCCAGGGTCCAGGCCTTTCTATGCCAACAGCATAGAATTATTCAGGGCCACAGTTGCTCCCCTACACTTGCTATTTCTACAGGGGGAAGGGATACTGTTTCTGGATGAACAGCAGCCCACTCTGGCCTGATGAGTTTGTCCAGAGGACCTAATGGGGCACATTAATGTGTCTTCCCATATGTCACACCTGTTTCCACATAGTCCTTATGAGGACAGTGGCCATGTTCTTGTAGCTCAAACCTTGCAGATTCTGCAAGTTATCAGACCTCAGCCCTTGTCCTTGAACTACCCCAGTGCAGCCCAGCTACTTAGTATAACGCTGTCCGTCAGCGGTATCTTCCACTGTTCTGCATTCTTGTTCCCTTATGGGACACAAAAGCAGTTCCTCTGTATCAGAGGCTTTAGATAACTTCAATCTCTGCTCAGGTACTGAAAGAGAGGACCAGAGACTTTCCAAGGTCATAGCAGGCTAGAACTGGGACCATGGGCACTCCCATGGTCCAATCATTGACTCCCCCCACCCTCCCCCATGCCATGTACCACTTCACCTCCAACCCTGGGGAGACAAAGGAACATGCTTGTTGACTGGAAAATGTCTGTCTTAATACCAATGTGACCCGTACTTCAGTTGAATCTCTAACAGCCAACAGAGGAACAGACACACTAAATCACACTCCAAAGGGTAAATGTCCCTGCCCTGCTCTTTTTCCTTCACAGAGATCTGGTGAAGAGACAGAGACTCAGAAAGAGGAGCATCTTGCCTCAGGTCCTACAGCATCATGAACTCGGCCCCAAGCTCCACGTGCTGAGACTGGAGCACTGGACCCACCTGGTTTGCGAGTTGTCTTGGGAGGTCCCCATGCTGGCACCCTGCTGCTGCTGATCCTCTCTGCTGTCAGGCATGTTGGAGTCCCGGGACAGACAGCAGTAGCCTGCTTCAGAACTGCGTGGCATGTGCTGTGGGCATTCACCGAAGACACTGCGGTCTCCCACGGTGAGAGGCTGGCCTTGAGTGGGCAGTGGGGGCGGGCACGGGGCTGAGGTGGGCGGTTCCTGGAGTGACCCGGAGGGCCCCATTTCCTCTCTATTTTCAGAAGCTCAGAATGTTCCTAGGCAGTGAAGTTGCTCAGGACTAAAACTTTCCTTTTCTTCCTGGTTTCGCTGCACTCAAGACGAGGAGAATTTCAATGAAGCCAGCCTTCATTTTTATGCAAATTGGCCCCCAGTTCCAGAAGGTCTGGCCAATGGGCTTAGGACTTCTAGGCCCCCAGAAAAACTCTTTACTGTCTTTAAAGGGACGCTTTGGAGCAAAGGGGGTTCCCAGCACAAATCCAGACCCTAAGCCTGAGCTAGCTGCTGGTCCCAGGGCCCAGCTTCGACTTGTGCAGCCTCAACTTGAACAGATGAATGCAACCCAGGAAGGTTCGCCCCCAGTCGCTGGCTCTAGATCCTGTAGTGTGTACTACAGGAGAGGCCACAGCCCCTGCCCACAAAAAGCCCAGCATTGGGAGGAGAAGAAAGCAGAATTTCCAGTAAGAGGACTACTGTACAGAGCTCATAGGAGCATCTGTACTAAAACAGGCATGAGAGAGAACCCCAAAATGGGGCCATTTGGGGACACCTAGACACAAGCAAGGATTTGCCCCTTTAGTTTAAGGAGGAAAGGCAAATTGGCAGGCAGCCATGAACAGAGAGGCAGGAAATGCACGGAGCAGACACTTTTCTCTGCATACCAGGGAGCTCCTCTACAGCCAACTATATATTCATTCCTGTGACTTCCATAATTAAAAAAAAACAAAACAAAAACAACAAGGATAATCCAGATGATTTAGAGGAACAAAAATACATTCTCTCGTAGTTCTTGAGGCCAGAGGCCTGAAATCCAGGTATGAAAGGATCGTACTCCCTCCAAGGCTTAGGGGAAGACTGCTGGCCTCTGCCCTAGTTTCTGCAGGTCAGTGCCCCTGCTTGTTCTCCTTGGCTTTGACACGCAGTGTCCATATCCCCTCTACTTTCCCATGGCTGGCTTCGCCTCTGTCTATATCTCTGTTTCCTTATAAAGGCATCAAGCATCAGACTAAGGTCCATTGCAATCCGGTATGAGTTCATCTTAGCTGGTTACACCTGCATTAAGCCCGTTTCCAAATTAGGCTGCCCTTTTAATGCTCTGGGTGGACATTAATTTGGGGGAAACAAAATTTAACTCAGTGCAAATTTTAGCAGAGATTCCTTTTGTTATTGGGAGAAGTCGAGGTTCTCTTTTTGGGTCCGTGGTCTTATTAATAAAAGAATTTAGAAATAAACATAGAAGAAAGCCTGAGAACAATTTTATTATAATTTGAGAGAAACAACACAGCAGGTAAGGATATGTATACACACACACACACACACACACACACACACACACACACACACACCCTGACATCTGCCAGAGGAGGGAGATAGAAAGTCAAGTTTAAGTTAGGTATGAGGGTCAGAGAGACAGTGAGTGATAAAGAAAGCATATTTAGGCTTTTGCCTGGCATCTAAAACACAGAGTAGAAGAAGGAAAAAGATAAAAAAAAAAAAAAAAAGGGCTGTGGATCTGAATTCATAGGGTTCTGTGGAGTCCCTGCGAGTTCTACTGCCCACAGAGAAACGAACCACAAGCAGTAAGAAGAAAACCTAGTTCAACATAACTTAGTTATCCGGGCTGGCTCAAGCTCCTGGAGTCTGACCCCAAGCAGTTTGTTTTTGGTATATTTAAACACTGTACAACTCTGGGGAAAAGTTTCCTCATGACAATTATCCCAACAAAGCATAAGGCATAGCTACATCTAAACTCCTTTGTAAAGGACATGTCTTTTACAAAGTACCTGTGACCTCTTCCTCAAGAATACATTTTATTGACTGAGAAACCATGCTCAGGATAAGAGTCTGGGGAGGAAAGTTTGTAACAAGCATAATAGCAAACTCTTTTGCAAAGCACATGGGACCTCTTTCATAAGAATGGGTTATTTGGGTGAGGCCTGGCTCTACAGATAATAAAGGTTACAATGTTATTAACGCTTCCATTCCCAGCATTCTGGATGGAAAACAACCATGCATACCCCTTCTGTTGAAGAGAAAAGCCTACATGTTTAACAATTCTGGATTCTCTATTACTATCTGTAAGCATATGAAACTTTTGCCCTCTACAGGGTACCAGAGTCCAAGCTCTTGTGTCCCAAGACAAAAGGTTGCACCAAGGACATGTGTCTAGAAATAGACACAGAGACCATTTATGTAAAAAGGGTAAACTGGCTCAGGAATAAGAGTGGGCTAGTGAGCAGAGAAGAAAAGTCTCAACAACATTGGGCCAAAAGGAATTCATCTTCGTAAGACATTTCCATAACACCCACCTTTTCATGTTTGTGCATCATAAGCACAACATATAGAAGTGCATGTTCTGTCTATTAGATGAAGCCAGGTGGGGAAGGACTCCAGACTTCCCTGCACACTAGCTTTTTTCCTATGTTAACCTGGTGCAGCTTTCTGTGAGTTCCACACTGCTGTCACAGTAAGAGATGCTCCCAAGAGCATCAATGAGTCTGCTGGTCACAGGCGATGCTCTTAACTAAGGAAGACAGGTGACTAGGAAACATTGGACTGTCCCCAAGCAATTCAGGGCATGAGTCGCATTCACCCAAAACTGCCTCCACAGTATAGGTGAGGGAGGTCTAAGTCTTCTTAAAGACTCCCTTTAGCTTTGTACTGATTGGGGAGTCTTCCCGAGTCTCAGTTTGAACACTTTGGATCATGAAGTGATGGCCTGGAGGCTGGCCAAAGTCACTGCCAGTTCCAGCTGCACATGAGGACGCAATGGGGAGAACTTTGCCAGGAGGCTGATTGGCTGTGCTGAGGAGATGGGTAATGTCACTGTAAGTGATGTCAGTGTGCTCCCACCATGGGGGAACTGAATCAGAAGTGGGAAAAGACCAGGAATTGTTGGCTTTGAAGTTCAGAAGCCTTGTTCAATATGAAAGCTGGGGAAAGGTTGAAGAAATGAGTGGCCTAGGATGAGGTGGGTGGTGGCAAGAGAACTGGCTGGATCTGCTTAGGTCAGTGAGACCTAAGGGTGGTGGTACCCAGGAAAGTGAGAAAGTCCTAGGATGCCCAGCAAGGCTACAGAGGAACACCAGAGGGAACAAGGTCCAGGCAGCCACACATCACAGAGCAGGAGGTGGCCTGTGTGTCAGCCCCTGTGAGGAGAGGTTTGGTGGGCTGGCAACAGAGGCTGAGGAGAACTGACTCTTAGTCACCTGGGGACAAAGGATACATGTCTCAACAGAAAGTCAGTGCTGGGTCACAGTGACTAAAACACCAGGGAGTAGGAGAGGCTGCTCTAGCTGAGCTTGAAAATTGCAATATAGTCCTCTTGCAAAACAAATACGGCTACCATGGTTGTTATTCTGTCTACCAGAGTCCTTCTGTCCACTTTGTTGGCTGATGACCAAAAGGAAGAGGGCTAACCATGGGAGCCTCCACCCTTGTGTTTCCTGGCCCCTGTTCTGTGGTGGTGGGAAAGCAGAAAGTGGTTAGAGTGGTGTGTATATGTGTGTGTGTGTTGTGAGTGATATATGTGTCTGTGTTTGAGTTTGAGAGAGCCAGGGAGTATCAGGTGTCTTCTATTTCTTTCTGCTGTGTTCCCCTGAGACCTCTTGCTCATGGATTCACTAGGCTGGCTGTCCAGCAACTCCCAGCCATCTTCTTCCGATAGGCCTTTTCATGAGTTCATGATTTGAACTCAGCTCCTCATGCTGTGCAGCAAGCACTCTTGCCCACTTGGTCGCTTCTTCAGATTAACTTTGGAATTTTGATGTCTTCCTGTGGCTATACTTTTGGCAGCAATTGTCCTGTCCAGCAGGGCATTAAACAGGGGTCCGGGGAGGTCACCTGAAAGAGAAGATAGGGGACAGGCAAACACAAAGAAACACAGCTTGTCTATAGGCTGATCAAACCGTCATTTTTACTTTTCCACACAGGGGATATATATATGCAGGATGTGGGGGAAGGAATGACGCAGGAGCATAAGTGTTCAGGGGGAGTATAGATATCTTCCAGAACAGAGTATCAGCTGGGTGAAGCTTCAGGGGACAGGTCACTCTGACTCCACCTATTATTCACTTGTCCCTACCTAAGTTAGTATTATCCATCAAGGTTACTTATCTACAAGGTTTATGATTGAGATCTGGCAGCTTTCCACTAAAGCTGCGTGTTTACAATAGCTTCTAGCCATCTGTTTCAAGGTTTTTTCACAGAGACCCAAGACTTTGTGTTAGCAGGCTGACTTTAAGCCTATGGCTGATCCCAGGCCTTCAGAGTACAGGCAGAGATGCCCCTGACAAGCAGTGAAGTCCTTGTCCTTGTAGCTCGATACACCCATCTTTTCCTGAGCAGCTCCTCCCTGGCCATGCATAGAAGAGAAGTCCCCAACCACAGGTCTTCATCTGACAGTGGGGGCCATGGGAACTGTGAAGGTTTGATGTCACTCAGACCTGACTGCGGCTCCTGGCTCTTCCACTGAGTAACTGAATGATCCTGACCAAGAGGTTCCATCTCTCATGACATTGTAGATAAGGAATGAATTGGATGACTGGGAAGGCATCAGTGGGAAAGGTGCTCTAAGGTCCTATATATAACACATAGAATAAAAAAACTATTAAATGACAAAAAAAAAACCCTCAGAAAAGACTTTTACTAAGCTGAGTTCTTATTTTAGTTTAAAAATCTTCAGTTTGACTTAAATTTGTCAGCTATCCTTTTAAAGAGGGCAATGGGTAGATAACAACCACAATCCCTCTTTCCCTTTGGCCCTTGTGTCTGTCTTTGTATCTCTATCTCTTTTTTAAGATATTATTTTTGTTTTTATGTGTATGAGTGTTTGTCTGCATGTTGAGTATGTGCCTGTCCTGAGTGCAGTGTCTGAAGAGTCCAGCAGAGGGCATCAGATCTCCTGGAACTGGAGTTACAGATGGTTGTGAACTGCTGTGTGGGTGCTGAAGCTGAACCCGGATCCTCTACAAGAGCAGCCAGTGCTCTGAACAGATGAGCCACCTCTCCAGCCCAAGCCCAGGCTCTTTTAAAGAAATATCTTCTGTAAGTGACAGGTACTGTCTGGCTACAGTTCGTGGTGTATACGTGTTAGCTCCAAAGACATCCTGGTAAAGAGCCTTGCTTTTTTAGAAGGAACCTTCCTTCTAAAATCCAGTTTCTGTAAATGAGTTCTCTGTAGTTCATACTGCCTGCTTTTTAGTTCCTTTACACTCTATACTGGATCACATGCTGGATCTATAGATGGATAGTTTACCTGCAAAGTATTCTCTAAATATTGTCCTACTTGTGTGTCCTGAACTCTTATTCAGTGTGTATATAATTTAAGATTTCAATAGAGTTATCATTTGCCAGCCTATATGAAGATGATCACTTAATAACTTAATAATAGCCATCACCTGGCTATTGGTAGAGAAGAAAGTACTTTTAAAAACCAAAAACCATTTTTTTTTGTCTTTGTAAACATCTTTAAATGCTTGCAGGTTAAATTTAAGCATAACTCAACCTTTCAAATATTTAAAATGTAAATAATAAATGCACAGAATGAAGTTTTTAATTTTTTATTTGTGTGTGTGCATGTGTGTGTGCATATGTATGTATGTGTGTGTATGTGAGTGTGCATGTGTGTGTGTGTGCATGTGCATGTATGTGTGTGCAATGGTGTGGTGGCTTGGGTGAGAACACCCCCCATAGGCTCATGTCTTTGAATGTTTGATTTCCAGTTGATGGACTATTTTGAAATGGTGTGGCCTTGTTGAAGAAGGTGTGTCCCTGGGGTCGACTTTAAATTTCAAAAGCCCATGCCAGAAATCTTAAATGGAATCATCAAATAAAGGAGTAGACAAAGCCCCAACAAGACATCTTTCAGCACTAAATGAAACCTCCATAGCTAGAAATGAGTTACATTTAACTGAGTTGTAGACCAAAGGGGCCCCATGGAAACCCCTAAACAACCCAAGGCTATCGGTTACCCTCGACAAACTGAAGGTAAGACCCTATTATTAAAGACATAACTCACTGAACATGAAGAAATCGAACTGATGCCTATCCTAAGCATTTGCTCCTCTGACTAGTATCTGTAATACCGGAAGGGATCACACTACCGGGTAGACAGCATCCCAGCTGCAACTCCTGTGGACCACAGGGAGATAGATACACTGCAAGATTCTGAGGCAAGAGTGGCATGAAAGCTGTAGAGTGAACAATTGTATGATTGACATGAAGGCCCACTCCATGAGATGGAGCCTCTGCTTGATGCTGCCCTGGTGGGGCATGAACCTGAGACTACATAGGCCAGGAACCTAGGGGAAAACAAAACTGGTGTGCTGCTAAGAGAATGGTAGGCGTGGAGTGAGTGCTAATGACTTTCTGCTCTACTCAGCATCATCAGAGAAGCCTCCTCCTGCAGGAGATGGGAACTTACACAGAGACCCACAAATGGACAGTGTGCAGACAGTGAGAGACCTTGGAACTCCCAGTTCAAGACAGGAGGTCTCCATTAAATTCCTCCCCTTGGGGCTCAGAGAACTCTGGAAAGACTGTAAGTGCCAAGGGAGACAGCTGTCGATACTGCAGGACGATTGTGCGTATGAACTCACGGAGACCGTGGCAGTGTGCTCGGTGCCCACACAGGTCTCAGTGGTATTTTTGGAGGGTTATTTATTTCTCACAGAGCTTTGTCGAGGCATTAAAAAAAAACTTTACAGATCATTTGCTTATATATTATGGTTTCCAGTTTTGCTTTTGTGAGTTTTCAGCGTGTACAAATATGTGTGTCTCAGAGCCTGTGTTTCTTGTGCTCTCTGTCTCTCTGTCTGTCTGTCTGTCTGTCTCTCTCTCTCTCTCTCTCTCTCTGTCTGTCTCTTTCTCGCTCTCTCTGTTTTGCCATATTCTGCTTTGTTTATTTTTATTTTTGACTTCTTTTATTTTATTTTTTCCTTATTATTTTTATTTTAGATTTCTGTTTATTTGCTAATGAGAAAGAAAGGAAGGGTGTGGATTTGGGTGGTCAGGGAAGCAGAGGGTCTCTGGGAGGAGTTGGGGAAGGGGAAACCATAATCAAAATATATCCTATGAAAAAAAATATTTTTCAATTAAAAAGAGCCTATTCTAGTCTTGCCCCATCTTTCAGATAAAATGAGATAAGATGCAAGCTCTCCAACGCCATCTCTGCCTGCCTGCTGCCTGGAGCCACACTCCAAGGCCACGATGATTATGGAAGATGTATCAGAAAGGTAAGCAAGCGCCCCAACTGAATGCTTTCTGTTACAAGTTGCCTTGGTCACGGCAATGGAAGAGTAGGTAGGGCACACCATGTGAGTGGAGGTCAGAGGACGGCTTTCAGGAATCGGCATGTAACATATCGATGGGATCTGACTCAGATTGTCAGGCTTGGCAGCAAGCACGTTTACCTGTTGAGCCATTCGCCTGTCTGTAGAATGCATTTAAAAAATAGGTTTCTCTTTCTCAATCACCCATTATCTATTTCATAAGCAGATAATGTGAAGGATTATTTGCTGGCAGAGAAAGGTGACTCTTTCAGGTGGTGATGGTATTCTGTTTAAGAAGTAGTTGTGTACTTCATATCCCTGTTGGAGACCTGGGAATGATACAAGGTAGTCTGTATCTGTGACTAGCTGCCAGTGTTCTAATGTTTGGAAACAAATATATCATTTAATGGATACTATTGAGTCTTTCTGTCCTTATTTGGCCTATCTTGGCTGCAAATTCAGATTAAAGCAGAGACACGTACAACAGAGAAATTAGTATCTTCCCCTACCACTCCCCCCAAACTGTAAAACCCTTCAGTGTGACATATTTAAAGAAATATCTGTGTCTAATGTAAAGGCACCAATGTTCAGCTAGAACCCAGTTCTAAGACAGTGGTTCTCCAATTTCATAATGCTGCGACCCTTTAATACAGTACCTCATGTTGTGGTGACCCCCACCATAAAATTATCATTGTCACTACTTCATAACTGTAATTTTGGTACTGTTATGAATCCTAATGTAAATATCTGAGATGCAGGACATCTGACATTGATTCCCAAAGGGACCACAACCCACAGGTTGAGAATCAATGGTCTAAAGAAACAAAGCTTTCTTAAAGAAAGCTGTTTGATTTTTAAGAATTTATTGTTATTAAAGGGGGATCGTGCATACGAGGTCAGAGGACATCTTTGTGGAGTTGCTTCTTCGAATCCACCGTAATGTGAGTACTGGGGATCAAACTCAGACCCCAGGTCTGCGTGGAACAGCCGTCACTCACAGAGGCATCTCTAACCCAAAGGTATTATCTTGTTCTCAGTATCATCTACAAAATGGAATTGTCTTGAAAGATGAGATTTTTGCATGTTTTAAAAAAAGGTTTATGTTTTCTGGTGATCTTGTCAGGCTTTTGATTACTTTTTAAAAAGATCATCTTGGTGCTAGAAGGAAGGCTTAGCTGTTACAAACTGTTGCTCTTCTTACAATGGACCTGAGTTAAATTCCCAGAACTCATACTGAAGAGTTCATAACTGCCTGTAACTCTAGCTCCAGGGGATTCTATGCCCTCTTCTAGCCCCCACAAGCACCATATGCATGTACACATATACTCAAGCGCACACATGCACACATGCACACACACACACATACACACACACACACACACATACACACAAATAAAAATAACATAAATCTTTAAAAATTATCTTGTAGTTTCTGTTTGTTTGTTTGTTTGTTTGTTTGTTTGTTTGATACAGGATCTCACTATACATATCTGGCTGTCCTGGTTGGTACTCACTATGTAGACCACACTGGTCTTGAACTCACAGACATCTGACTGCTTCTGCCTCCTGAATGCTTGGATTCAAGGCATGTGCCACTATACCTAGTGTGTAGTATCTATTTTAAAGTGGTATTAGCACACTTAGCACAACATATCTGACTATAAATATATAGAACTATATGTCTGAACTTTATATATCCAAAAATGTACAGAATTAATGCAAGTTTAGTATACACAAAATAACCAGAAAATACTGTCTTTAATACAATATGCATTACATATAAAATAGCTAGTAAAACATTTTTTGGCACTTCTGCTTATTTTAATTAGTGCCATTCAGATTTTTTTATATCTGCCATTTTGGGCAATCCCGTTATTTAAAAGCCTGGTGCGTGTCTATTTGCCCCAAGTAAGTATTTTGTTATTGTGTGAGGTGCACTTTCACATCAGAGAGTGGGTATGTTTTTGGTCCCTCACACTGTTCCTTAAATCTGTCAGGTCTAAAGTATTTTATTTCTGTCAATGTTGTGGCTCAATGACTGTACTGAGGCATTTTCTGCATTTTGTTTAGTAGGAGAAACTGAGTTGATAATCAGAACATGTCTGTGTAGTTCTGTGTAGTGCTGACTGATCACTGTGTACTGTGGGTGGCATCTAAGATGCTGAGCTGAGAAGAACACTTCTGCAGGTGTCCTATAAACTCTAATGATGCTAACCTTTTCCCAGTTTGTGTTCATTGATTCTAATTGTATCCTGGCTATTTTCTTTCAGCAATGATAATTAAACATACCCTAATACTGTGCACTCCAGGTCATGACTCCTAGTAATTAAATGTCCTAGGACATTTGTCACCAAAGAGAAACATCTGGAAACAAACATTTAATCTTCAAACTACTTTTTAAAAAATATTTTCTTTTTGTTGGTTTCATTTTATTCAACTTTATAATGTTGTCTTGTTCTATTCTATAGAAGTATTTGTGCTTGAGAGTTGTATTTGTGTGTGGATGAGTGTGTGTGTGTATGATGTGATATGTATGTATGTATGTATGTATGTATGTGTACAGGTGTGTGTGGAGACCAGAGGTTAACATCTGGAAACATCTGGTATCCTTCTCTGTCCTTGCTCTCCATCCTATTTTTTGAGACAGGGTCTCTTACTGAACCTGGAGCTTACCAATTTAGTTATATTGGCTGACCAATGAACTCCAGGAGTCTGCCTACCTCTGCTCCACCCCTGGTGCTGGGATTGCAGACATGCACTCCTACAGCTGGCTTCTGTGGGTGCCAGGGATCTGAACTCGGGTCTTTATGCTTGGGTGGTAAGAACTTTACTGATTAAGCCATCTCCCTAGCCAGGTGAGTACTGCATTTTATACATTAAAAACTCTCTCTCTCTCTCTCTCTCTCTCTCTCTCTCTCTCTCTCTCTCTCTGTGTGTGTGTGTGTGTGTGTGTGTGTGTGTGTGTGTGTGTGTGTGTGTGTGTTTAGAGACTAGAGGACAATTTGTGGGAGTTGGTTCTCTCCTTCCACTAGGGATAGAATTTAGGTTATCGTGACAGAAATTGCCTTTACCCACTGAGCCATCTTACTGGCCCCTAATTTGTCTCTTGAATTGCCTTTTTGAGGGTATCTGGCTGCGACTACCCTGTGAGGGCTGCCAGGGTCTACACTCTAACCTTAACAACTTCTGTAACAGTTCAAACTAAGGCAGAAACCATGATATTCAGAAAGTACTGGTTAATGTACTAATTATGAACATGAAAATGAACATGTATTTTGTTCCTTTCTCAGGTAGGGTAGCTTGGAAGATTGGGGAGGCAGTAGAAGGGAGGGAGAATGAGCCACATAGGTTTCAGGGAGGAGTATTGGAGATGGCAGAAGACTGGAGAGTATGTTGAGAGTGAAGCCCTTGCCTGCCCTCAGCCATGGGCTTGATCATCCTGAGCTTCCCACAGGCTGGAGTCATGAAGGGCTTATCAGAACTCAGATCTGACAGTTCACTGTTCCTTTGCCAGAAGCTTCTAGAAGCTTCCAGAAGCTTCCAGCCTCACACTAAATGCTGAAGTTCTTACTTGGGCCACAGCCTTCTTTCCATTCTCTGACCTTGGCTTCTACAGCTCAGCTCTCTGGCAACAGTCACACTGGCCCCTTGCTGCTGTGCACTCTTTCCTCGGGGCCTTTCCACCCTCCTCTGTCTGGAACAGTTTCCCTCTTTGCTCACCAACTCCCCCATTCACTTTCTCTAATCCCTCTGTCAGTGTCAACTCCAGGTGAGGCCTTCCCTGAACATTGATCTGGAGCCCGGCCACCAGCTGCCCCTTTACTGTTTATTTTCCTCCCTCACCCTGGCCAGCAGCGTCGGGACATACCATGTCTTTCATCGTGTGTCCGTCAGCTCCTTGGATGCAAGGGTTCTTACTCTGGCTTCAGTAAGTTTGCCTGATCCTAGATCTCCCTTTCCATAGTTTCAGTTACACACAGCTGAGCCACGCACAGCTCCAATAGAGGAAATGGAAAATTCTAGAGTAAAATAAATCGTACGTTTTGATTTGGTTTCTGTTCTGAGGGCGACCTGAATACGAGCACAGCGATATGTGGCACTCGATTTGACGCGGAGATGGCTAAGCTAAGTGGATGATTAGGCTGGATGTAGGGATAGGTTCACATCTGGGGCAGAAGAGGGATACATGTCAATGGGATCCCATCACACTGCTCAGAACAGCTTCTCCAGGATTGATGGAGGAAGACAGTAGAGACGGAATCATAGCTCATCAGTCTGTGTAATTCACCTCATGGACATGGACATGGACCCTGTATCACTTCAGCTCTTCCCCAAAACCTTGCAGAACCGTGAGACAGTTTGAGAGAGACAAACTGCATTTGTATTGCATTATGATATACTACTATAGGTATTCTGTTTTTGTAATGAGTTACTAATCTTTTACTGTGACTAATTAATGAATTAGATTTAATCACAGGTGCTGATGCATAAGGTATCTATAAGGTTGGTCTAAGCCATTTACCTGGGGCCTGCTCTGGCTAGCTTCGTGTCAACTTGACACAAGCCAGAGATTTTTGGAAAAGGGACTCTCAGTTGAGAAAATACTCCCAGTAGATTGGCCTGTGGCAAGGCTATGTTACATTTTCTTGTTGATGACTGATATGGGAGGCCTAGTCACTGTAGAGAATCCACCCCTGGGGTGGTTGTCCTGGATCTTGTATGTTGCTTTAGGGTTCTATAAGAAAACAGGCTGAACAAGCCATGGCAAGCAAGCCAGTAAGCAGAACTCTTCCCTGGCTTCTGCAACAGCTCCTGGCTCCAGGTTTCAGTTTGAACTCCTGCCTTGGCTTCCTCTAATGGACTGTGATTCATGGTGTGTAAGCCAAATAAATCCTTTCCTCCCCTTTTGGTCATAGTGTTTTATCACAGCAATGGAAACCCTAAGACGGGGCCTAGGTTTAACGTCAGTGGATAAGGGAGGTAGGTTACAGCACCTTAAAAGAGTGCCTGGCATACAACAGGTACTGCAGCAGCATTTGTCAAATGAAGGACCTGTGCCCTAGGAGTGGCAAAGTGACGCACTGTGGACCAGTGCCTATCATGATAGCTAGTTCACTTAGAAATACTGGAAGGTCAGGCATGGTGGTGCACGCCTTTATTCCAGGACTCAGTTGATGTCCCAGGAAGCAGAGGCAGGATTTCTGTGAGTTTGAGGCCAGTCTGGCCTACAGAGTGACAGCCAGAGAACCCTGGAGAGAGAGAGAAAGAGAAAGAGAGAGAGAGAGAGAGAGAGAGAGAGAGAGCAAGAGAACGCAAATGATCCACTCAAGTGTCCCCAAGTAAAACTAGAAAGGTAGGGATTCCCCTCCCCCACCCCCAGATCCCTACAGCAAATGAATCCTTAGTCTGAGATACGAGCATAAATGAAGAAAACAGGATAATTGGAAATATCAAGAAAAATATTTTGTAAATCTGAACTGTGACAACTGTAAGGCAATGGAGCCCCACTACCTTCAGAGTCAGGCACACTCTTGTTTGTGTAGCCCAGGGTGCAGCCCAAGGTGTAGCCCAGGGTGTAGCCCAGGGTGCAGCCCAAGGTGTCCAGCACTGGGCTCAGCTACCTTCTTGATTTTTCCTCTACCACTGTGCATCACTGAAGAGTGTGTGTGTGTGTGTGTGTGTGTGTGTGTGTATGTGTGTATGTATGTTTGTGTGGCGTGAATGCTCATGTGTGTGCAGGCTCCCATGTGCGGGGGCACTTGTGTGCTGTCGAATGTGGAAGCTGAGGTGAAATTTGGGTGTCTTTGTTGATTGATCTCTACCCCTGCACTGTGGCAGGATCTCTCACAGGACCCAAAGCTCACTGATCTGGCTAGTCTTGCTAGGCAGCTCACTCCTGGGATCCCTCATCTTCTGTTCTAGAGGGCAGGGCTCACAGGCCTACGGTCATGGACACCCAGGATTTACATAGGTGCGAGCCATCTTTAGTCTGATCCATCTCCTCATAATTTAATATCTTTATTCACCTCAACTCACTTTTAAAACTTAAAAATGGGTTTTAGTTTTATTCTAAGAAAGTTTGCCTGTGGAATCACAAACCGAAGGACTTATATCTATATGCACATACATATATTTTCTAATATATTGAAATTTATGTGAAACAGATTTTCAAATGCTAGTCTACCTCTCCTCTAGTTTATTATAGAGTGCTTTGAAAGCTATCAGAAAAGTTGGGGAAATGATTTTTTAAGAAAAAATGTTCTATTTATTCTTTCACAATTTCATACATGTATGCATCTCTCCAGTCACACACACACACACACACACACACACACACACACACACACACTTAGTGATGCCCTCGTGCAGATGGTGTGGGGACATCAACTGAGCATGCTCAGTGACCAACTCCCAAAGAAAAGTGACTCCCACGCCCTAGCAGGCATTGAGCCAGGGCTGAGGACTCACCCTCCCTCCCCACGCATACTGGGCTGTGGACCAGCTTGATCTTGTGCAGGTGACCACGGCTGCTGTGAGTTCCTCTGACTCTTCCCTTTTTCTATTCCCTTTTCCTTGCTGTGGGAAAACTTTTTATTTTTATTTTTTTTAATGAAAGCGTGTGTTACAAATTTCAACAATGGCAAAGTAAAGGAATGATTGAGGGGAGGCGGAGGTGGGAGGAGGATGCTGAGGTAAGTTCTCATTATGCAGGAATGCTGTTCAGAAGGTGGAGTTAAATGCCAGAAGCTGGGGTGGGAGTGGGGTTGAGGGTGGGGCGGGAAAGGAAAGTGGGGAGGGGGCTTAGTTTAACGACCTAACTCTCTGGGACCAGTGTTGTAGTAGGTGACTAGCTCTTTAGATTTTTAAGCAAATAAGCCCAGGCTCTGTAGCTAAGGATGGTCTTGAACTCTATAGATCCTCTTGCTTCTGTCCTGTATTAAGATTATAAACTTGTGCCACTCCCCACCCACTCGCGTTTAGCGTTTATGTGGTGCGGGGGGGAGCGCGGGGGGGAGACCATACCCTAGGAATCATGGGCCTGAAGCACTCTACCAACTAAACTGTCTTTAGTCCTTGCTTTTTACAAAGGTGCCTCTAGGTCTTGGGTAGGAAGGTCATTGCTTTGCACCAGCTAACAGGGAGATACCCACCCACACACTCCGTGTGGCCCAAATTTCATTCTTCCCCTTCCCTGCTGCTGCCGCCGCCGCCGCCGCCGCCTCCTCCTCCTCCTCCTCCTCCTCCTCCTCCTCCTCCTCCTCCTCCTCCTCCTCCTCTTTCTTCTTTTTCTTCTTTTTTCAATTTTAAATACTTCACATGGGGGCCCTTGGCCTGGTCACCACGGGGAAGAAGCATGGCCTCCTTGGGTCTCTGCTGACCTCTGCTGGCTACAGACCTTTTGTGCGCCCGCCGGCTCACTAGCAATGCCTGCCTTCATCTGCCTGCGTGGACGCCTCTGTCCGAAGTACGCAGGGTCTCAGCTGCGTCCCTGGGCTGCTTGAGTGTTCTCTGGGCCCGGTTGACATGGGCTGAGTTGAGTGAATTCCAGGTCAGAAAGCCAGTGTCCTCCCGCTCTGGATGATGATCCTGGAGTTTGCGGAGACCAATGGTCCGAGGGAAGAGTCGAGGAGAGCGCCTCCATCTGGACAGAGCTGTGTCCACAGCAGAAGCTAAAGGCTGCAGTGGGGATTCCAGCTGCTAGACCGCTGAGGTCCGTGTTGGAGGAAGAAATCAGAGCAGAAGAGGAAGGAAGCAAGAACTGATGCCCACCTGACTTGAGCAGAGGGGACACCTGCTTTCCTCACCAGGAAGGGCCTGGATGGAAGGCTGTGCACACTGTACTCAGGAGTATGGATGATTGGCTTTGCTACATGGGCCAAGTCACCGACCTTCCCGGTCACTTTATCTCGTGGTTCCGAGGTGCAGAAATCCTACCCGGAAACCAGCTAACGCAGAAATGACCCACAGATTCCAGACAGTGCAAACAACTAAACAGGGTGGGTGAGGGTTTATACCTTGCCAGACGCCTGCCCCTTCATTATGTCTGTTTTTCTCCCCATAACTTGCTTCAGCACAGGGAACGGGGAGGAGACCCAGCACATTTGTATTTGTTCGTATTCTCTGCCCCGCTCCTTCTCTCAAAAGAATGGACCAAGGTGCAGAGCCAGGACCTGTCCAGATGTTGTATATGGCAGAGAGCTATCTATGTTTTCTCGGGCGATGCTGGGGAGCTCTAAATGCGGGTCACTGCCACCCCCTCCATTTCTGCATCACTGGGCCCTGTATCTGCTCCCCCAGGCTTCAGTCAGGAGTTTTGCTTTGGTACTATTTTCTAGGGAACCTAAGCCAGCTGTGTAAAATGGAGTCAGAACTCACGGAATCACACACATTAAATACACAGGAAGCACTGAGAGCAGCCTGCTATTTTTCCATAAACGTGAGTGTGGTATAACCTAGCCTCTCCTGAGGGCAAGATGGGAGGGCAGCTTGAGCCCAGGAGTTACAGATCAGCCTGGGCTACCTACAGAGACCTTCTTTAAATAAATAAATAAATAAATAAATAAATAAATAAATAAATGTATGTTGGAAAGGTGGCTCAGCAGTTAAGAAAACGGGCTGCTCTTGCAGAGGACCTGGGCTTTGTGGTCATGGTGGCTCACAAGTGTCTACAGTTCCAGTTTCCAAGGTCTGGTCTTTTCTGCACCAGGACTGCAAGTTATACACAGACATACATATAGGCAGAACACACACACACACACACACACACACACACACACACACACACACGGTTTTTAATGATGTCTTTTTTTTTTTAAATGTGCATTGGTATTTTGACTGCATGTATGTCTGTGTTAGGTCCCCTGGAACTAGAGTTACATAATTGTGAGCTGCCATGTGGATGCTGGGAATTGAACCAGCGTCCACTGGAAGAGCAGCCAGTGTTCTTAACCACTGAGCCATCTCTCCAGCGTATGTATGTATATATGTATGTAATATATGCATATATATGTAAAGAGTGTTTATTACTCTAAAGACCTGGGTGAAGTTCCCAGCACCCACATGGCAGCTAACAACCACCTGTTCTCCAGTTCAAGGGGATCTAACCCTCCTCTAGCCTTCAAAGGCTCATGTACACATGTGGTATATGTATACTTCAGCAAGACTTTAAATATGTACACACAGTACATATTTAAAGATAAAAAGTAGAGTTAATATTTGTTCATAGTACTCTGTGGCTCTCGATAGCTTTAGACTGCTAGGATTGAGGCAGGTCATTGAGAGAAACATGGAGGTTGGGAGGGCTTTCTATAGAGACAGGCAATCATAGTCCTGGGGCTCCTGGTACGATTTTAGACTGTACCTCCCTTGGCTAGTTGTACCTGAAATTGGGGGACTGTCTTGAGCTTGAGACATACCAACAGAGGCAGTGGACTGGGAGAGACCACATCTCAGAACCTGTTTCCTTCTTTGTGGAACGGCTACAGTGACAGTGGGCACTTAGCTGTGGGCTCTGAGTGAGAAAGTCAGACCTGGATTCAAAAAGAGTTCTTCCAGCCCTGTGCATTCAATTTATAGGCAAGAAAACAGAAGGAGGGAGGGATGGAGGGAGGAGAGGGAAGAAGAGCAGAGGGAGAAGGATGGAGGCAGGGAAGAAGGGGAAAGAGGAGAGAGAAAGCTATTTCTGCCACTGGCTCCCCAGATCTTGGATGAGCATGCCCACCCTAAGTGTGGGACCTCTCTAGTCTCTGCCAAGGCTGGAGGGTATGGCTAAGAACTAGAGAAGGAGTGCCTAGCAAGACTCAAGAGTCCTGGCAAGTGGCCTGAGAGCCAGGGACCAGAAAGAAGGCTGGCAGAGCAATGTTGTTCACTGAGGGCCTAGACACCCAAGCATGGAGAATATACTTCCTCACTCAAATCTCCTGTCTCACTTAATGACAAAGTTCTGTGAGAAGGAAGAGGAGGCAGAGTGGGGGGTCAGGGCCCCAGGGTGCTACCTCACATTGGGGAGAAAGTGATCAGTTAACACACACACACACACACACACACACACACACACACACACCACTTATGACTAGCTGCTGCTTCTGGAGATTCCCAAAGGAGACAGAGGAGGGAAGAAATCACACTGGGGCCGATGTGCTCAGATACACAGTAGATACTCGTAGCCAAGGGTTCATTCGTGCCTTTGACAATACAGCCAGGAAGCCTTAAAATACGGCCATCACACTAGTGGAAACGCCCTGAGGAGTTCAGCTCCAACTGGAGTTCCATGCAAGCCAGATACAGACCTAAAACCAGAATGCAGGGAGACTGACCTATGATCCAGGCCTCAGTTCCCCAGATCAAGACCTCTGTGTTGGGTGGAGGGATGGTATACGACTCTGCAGTCAGCTATGGATAACCATTTGTGGCGGTGACAGTGACAGTGACCCAGGCAAGAAACTTCAAGGAGTCCTGTGGCAGTGAAGTACAGGGTCATGGATGAATGAATTGTTCTTTTCTCTAATATTACCCAGAAGTCTAAAAGTCAGTCTCATTTTTTTCCATGTAGAATACCATCTTTATGCAGATGCTTGCTTTATTGGGACTCACTAAGGCAAAATCCAGACAGACTCCACCCCAGCTCTAAGAGAACAGCCTTGGCTGGGCAGGGGTGAAACCAGCCTTGACCAGCCAATTCTGAGGACTCCTGGGACACAGAGAAGCCACCTCATCCCAGGGGACCTTCCCATCATGGGGGAGATGTTAGCATCATTTAGAGAGAGAGCTCAGAGTTGAGGTTGTGGAAGGAGATGGTGTGAAGATCAAAAGGGTGGGGAGAGCCTGGGAGCTTCCATTTTTGAGGAATGCCCCCCCCCCCACCGCTAGACAGGGCAGGTGCCCTGCTGTCTCCTCTCCTGTAACTTCTTATGTTTATCTCCTCTAGGAAGCTTCCCTCAAAGCGTCTCCTTCCATTGGGCCCCTCATATATCTCCTGGAGACACTTCTTTTTACTACTGTCAGTCAAGCTGACATTTCTGCTATGTTTGGCTTGGGTCATAGGAGACAGGTCTTGTTGCTGGATGCAGGGAGTGTATGTACTCAGGTGTGACCATGCCTATATCCTGATCCCCATAAAAAATGAATGGTCACTATGACTACTCCTCCTCCTCAGAGGCCCAGGAATGAGTGACAGCTTCCACTTGCAATAAGTTATATATTAGTTGGGGAGCCCGTGGAGATCAGGAGAGCTGAGTGAGTGGAGTCTGAAGTGGAAATTTAGGGGTTCTTTGGAAGTCAGTTGGTTGGATGGTGTTTTGCTGGGGCACCCATGTGAAGGAGTGTTTTGTTAAAGTGGACATAGGTGTGAAAGGCTAAGGCGGACTCGTGAGGAATGTTTCGCTGAAGTAGACACAGAGAGAGGATGTTCTGCTAAAGCAAGCATATGAAGGGACACATGATGAAGGATTCTTTGCTAACAACACACATATATTGGTTTGCCTTACATTGTGTAGTTGAACTGCATTTGGCAAGACTCCAAAAAAACTTCTGGTGGTGTGCTGCAGTTTCTTGCCGCTTCCGAAGACTTGGGCTGATTGGATGCACATGCTGAGACAAGACACATGGAAAACACATGATGTTTGGAGGGTAAAACTAGGACTCCATGGAGTGACAGAAACAGAGCTTGGCTTGCTGATACAGCTAGCTGGACAACACTTGTGAGTCTCAAGTCTCGCTGATCTTCACTTCCCTGAGAGAACTTCACCTGGTGTTCCTGCTGGTCCTTCCTACTGACAGGAGCCAAGGATAAGGCCTGGCTGTCTCTGCTATGTCATGTTACCACTGTTGCTAACCTGACTCTACCAAACTGGACTGCTGGTGTATCTGTGAAGTGTTTGCAAGTGGATTGAGCTGCCACTGCCTGCTAATCTGTGAATTAAACTGCCAATTTCCAGACAACACGGAAAGAACCTTTCTAAACAGGTCCACTTCCCCCTGCCCCACCCCCACCCCTGTATCCCCTTTCTTTCCCACTACCTCTGGTGAGTGGTGGGCTACAAGAGAGGTTAAAGCATTTAAGAACCATCATTAAAAATAAGGTTTGAAGCCAGGCAGTGGTGGCACACACCTTTAATCCCAGCACTTGGGAGGCAGAGGCAGGCAGATTTCTGAGTTTGAGGCCAGCCTGGTCTACAGAGTGAGTTCCAGGACAGCCAGGGCTACACAGAGAAACCCTGTCTCAAAAAACCAAATAATAATTAGGTTTGAAATAATTAAAGTTACAGAAGCCCCACTCATGTGAATGTGTGCTGTTGACAGAAACAAGACCACATCAAGGACTCAGCCCCACAGAAGTGGCAAAGCCTTGTCTGGGTAAAGCTCAAGTTGGGTGCCCAAGTTTTCCTCTGGGGGCCAAGTCTGAATGAGTGGCCAGTGTGTGCAAAGACTACAACTGGAGCTTCTTCGTCCTCCGGGATCTTTACAGATGGAGACTGCTCGCCCACAGAGACCTACTGAAAGCAGCTAGTTTCTCCCCCTGTGCTACACCTAATAAACACAATGAGGTTGTCAGTAGTAGTATGTGCCCTCCATGAGAGCAGGTGCCCTCCATGACAGCTTGCACCCCCTCCTCCAACACTGGCCAGCTTTCCTGTTTAAAAAAAAATGTATCCAAATGTCTCAACTATTTTTCCATTACTGTGACAAAACACCATGACCAAGGTCACTTATGAAATGAAATATTTCATTAGGCTTATGGTTCCAGGGGGTTAGAGTCCATGGGAGTGGAGCATCAGTGCAAAGGACAGGGAGTAGAACCTAAGATGCTACGAAAAGATGTTGTGAAGGGGAAATGGTTTAGCCTGTCCCCCAGGCCAATGTGAGGGCAGGAGTACGCTTTCATCTTCCCTCAAGATGGAAGAACCACTTTGGGTTCAGCTAAGAGCCTGACTGTGTCTGAGGAGGCCTGGGGTTGGGAAATGGCCAACCCCAATGGAGCAGCTGCATTTCTGACTTGAATATGTCATAAAATGTAGGTAGGTTCTGTCAGGTGACAGCCTACTGGACTTAAGTCCCCACACTGCTGCCTTTTCAGGTGGCTTAGTCACATTCGTCAATAAGTGTTTATACAAACGACTCCCTCTGTTTTGGGTGGGTACTGCTCTAATAACCTGGAGTCCCAGTGGACACTGTTCCACTAGTCGGGGAAGCCAATTGCCTTATGATTTAGACAGGATTTGATATGTCACACAGATTACCAACACATGTGTTAGTGGCATCTCCTTAAATTAGAACAGATATGATTGGGAGTTAATTGGGCCCCACCTCCCAGGTGTTTGGACCCACGGTAATGATACCAAAGATGTGGCCCAATTACAGCAGCACATCCTAGGAATATAAAAGGTTTATGATCAGACTGCTTCTCCTGCTGATGCACAAATGACCCTTGGTGAGCATCTAGGCTTTAATCCCTTTAACGTGTTAGATAGCCCTTTTGCTTTCCTCTGGGAGAGAGGCTGTCATGCTCCTTTTTCTCATCATAACAGTGTGGAGCACTGAAGGGAACTGCCCCTGGACTAAGCATGACGATCCACCCTGAATGTCTAAGAAATAAAGGACTTGTAGGCAGTGGAGGAAGCCCTGAGTCCCTGGGTTCTCAGTGAATATGTGTTGTTCACACAGGCATAGTTATGACAAAGACCAAGACTGCAGACCTACGGGAAGTTAACAAAGCCCTTTCCCATAGGGACCAGGCTCTAGGGGGATGGCAAAACTTTCCTCCCAGGTCTGAGTGTGTGGGAGTGACCAGTGTGTGCAAAAACCAGTAACTGCAGCTTCTTCCTCTTCCCAGACATTTATAGCATGGGAATGCTCACCTCCAGAAACCTTCTACTGAAACTAGCTAGCCCCTCTCCCTTCTATCTAAGACATATGACAAGGTTCTGGCTTGCAGGGTCATAGTAGGAGCCATCTATTACAGTGAGCACACCCCACCTGATCCCAGCTATCCTGTATATATGTCTGTGTGTCTGTCCTTTCTTCATTCTTTCACTGCCCATAGTCAGAGTTCCAGGACCAAATTGCAAGACACAAGGCAGAAGCTTCTTCTTATATTTTGGTTGTGAGTCTAGCCTTTAATGCTTGAGCCATCTCTCCAGCCCCAGAAGCTTCTTCTACAGCAACAGTTGAGCTGAGTGTGTGTGTGTGTGTGTGTGTGTGTGTTACAGGGGGATGTGAACCAAGGGCCCCTGGCATACTTGGCTGACAGTCTACCACTGACCTATGTCCCAAGCCCTAGACAGTAGTTTTAAAATACAGTTTTTTACTGTACATAAGGCTCTGTGCTTTAGCATTTCAAAATATCTATTTTTATTGTATGTGTTATGTATATTTTCCACCCATTTATCTCTGTGCACTGAGCCCATGCCTGTGGAACTGAGAAGAAGGCATGGGATTCCTTGGAATTGGAGTTATAGAATGTTGTAAGCTGCTGTGTTGGGAATTTAACCCAGGTCCTTGCAAAAGCAGTAAGCACTCTTAACCACTGAATCACCCTCCAGTCCTTTTCTACGGAACTTTATGCACATTCTTTTGTCTAACACACACACACACACACACACACACACACACACACACACACACACTCAGCCTTAAGCAAAATTTTCAAATCACTATTATCACTGCTTTGTAGAGGAAGAGAGTACAACAGAGGCGTCAGTCTGTCTAAGTTTGTTTACATGGACTGCACAGGACAGATTCAGACAGACAACCAGTGTCACCTGTCAGAGCCACCAACCCTGTGCGAAAGAGGCGGCCACTTTCATGTGGGGGCAGAAGTGGCTTCATGAACACTCTGAAAACAGGGTCTAAACGTGCAAGGGGGGCCAAGAAGCTGCTGGTTGGGGGAGGCGGCGTGGGTGTGGCCTGACAAGAACAAGGTTCGGACTCAGAGATGTCTAAGTTACTTTTCTATCACTGTGATAAAATACCATGGCCAAAGCACCTTATAAAAGGAAAAGGAATTGTGCTTCCAGTTCCCGAGAGAGAGGAGTCCATCAGCCCTGCAGCAGGAAGCAGGCAGGATTACCAGAACAGCAGCTGGCAGGAAGCACTAAAGAGGAGGCTTGGGAACCTTAAACTTGCCCTAAGAGGTGCGCCTCCTCCAGCTAGGCTACACTTCCTAGTCCTTCCCAAAAGCCACCAGCTGGAGGCCATGCACTCAGTTGCCTGAGACTAATTAACAGTGGACAGAGATTCCTGTTGTGGGAATATTTAATCTCAGTCAGGGGCTTCTACTCTGCCTTTGATTATTGTATTCCCAGATAAAAGACACATGAGGCCTTTAATTTATAGTAAGCCTTTGTCAGCACTAGAGCTGGGCAGATACCTACCCTCCATTCTGTCAGAACTCACTTTCCTATAGATATCCCTGAGTTATTACTTACTATGTTTCATCTGGGCTGCTCTGAACTCCAATTGGCCGACCCTCATGGCCATGCTCTCACTCACCTAACCCATGGCAGCTTCCTTCTCTCCAGCTTCTCCTTTCTTTCCTCTTGGTTCCCTGATATACTGGAACCCCAAGCCCAGCCTATGTCTCTTCTTCCCAACTATTGGCTGTCAGCATCTTTATTTAACCAATAGTTTTAAATCAAGGAGCAAGGTGACATTGTATGTGTGAATTCTTCACTCATAGAAGCAACCAGGCCTTGGGGCCAGTACTTAACATTACAATACATATTAAAGACCAAACCTCAACAGATCTGAATAGACTTGAAGACTTCCAGTCAGTTTAAGCCTTCCAGATTGTGGTACATGTACTTGAAGTCTGCATGACTATGTTAGTTAGTCTGTTTGTCAGAGTAGACTTGACATGTAGTATCAGTTAAGGATTTTAATCACAGTGACCTTAGAGACAGGAGGGTCAGAGTGAGGGGTGACATCATGACAGATTTGGGGTTTGAGAGAGACTTGAAAATGTGTCTTGGCCAGTTCTGCATATAGAGGAGGAGCCATGAGTCAAGGAACACTGATGCAAAAGGCGTCTAGAAGCTGAAAAAGATAAAGACGAAGTTTCTATACTCTAGTCTCCAGAAGGGCACAAGCTGTGAACACCTTGATTTGGACCCAGTGAGACTCAGTCTGGGATTTTTTTTTTTAATCACACCTATGTATTTACTTTCATCTACCATGTGTGCGCGTGCGTGTGTGTGTGTGTGCGTGCGTGCGTGCGTGTGTGTTTTGGGGGGACATGCCACAAAATCCATAGGGGGATCAGAGGACAACTTGCAGAAGTCAGTTCTCTCTTTCTACCAAGTGGGTCTTGGGGGTTGAAATCAGGTCATCAGGCTTGGTGACAAGCACCTTGACTGCCTACGCCATCTCATCAGCCCTTACATGAGGTTTCTGACGTCCAGAACTGTGTGGCAATCAGCAGGCATCATGCTAAGTGCGTGTGGCCATTTGTCACAACAGCTACAAGAAACTGATGTAGGGCCCTTACCAGGCACCATGTGGTCACTGGGGTCTAAAGGAGTACTCTCCCATTGGGCTCATTCTACAAATACTTACTGAGTACCTTCTATACCAGGCCAGGCCATGGGGAGATAGTGGCAAGAAAAGATGCATTCCCTCCTCTGGGTGGGATCACAGTGTAACTGTGGGCATTTCAACACAGGACTAGAAGTGTGTGTAGTTCAGGAACTAGCAGTGACCAACAGCTTGAACAGAGCCTGTGCTCTCCAGGCAGCTACAGAGCCTTATAGTTGGAAGGAGCCTTTATCTGACACACAAACACACCACAGAGAGAGAGAGACAGGAGGAGGAGGAAGAGGAAGAGGAAAAGGAGGAGGAGAAGGGAGAGAGAGAGAGAGGAGAGAGAGACAGAGACAGAGACAGAGACAGAGACAGAGACAGAGACAGAGACAGAGACAGACTTTACAGATGAACCAGAGACTGCTGGCAGCCATTTGCTGTGGCAAATTTGTACCCTGACTATCCCCTGCCCTTTCTTAGCTGAACAGCCTGAGTGTCTCCTGAACAACACGGGGCTGGGGGCTCTGAGGATTTCTCAAGGCACCAAGCAGGAGTCCTCACTGCTGAGGGGAAGTATACAGGAAGAAAGCAAGAGGAGCATTAAAATGTCACCCCCAAACGACCCAGCAACTCCAGTCCTGGGGCAAGCATCCAGGAAAAGACACACCATGCTCGCAGCAACACCATGATAACCCTGCATTAGAAAGAGCCCTGTTGCCCATGAAGAATAGAATGGATGGTCATGTGCAGTGTATGCTTATGATGCTCACAAAGAAGCAAGACAAAGCTATGCATTACAAATCAGAAAGCAAGAGCTGGGGGGACAGCTTAGCAGTCAAGTGCCTACCTAGCATGCAAGAAGCTCTGGGTTCAAATCCCCAATGTGAAGCTGGAGGGATAGATCAGTGGTTAAGAGCATTAGTGGCTCTTCCAGAGGATCCAGGCTAATTTCCATCACCTATATGGCAGCCCATAGCCATCTATAACTCCAGTCCTAGGGAATCTGATGCCCTCCTCTGGCTTCCATGGGCACTGGGCATGCATGTGGTATACAGACATACATGTAGACAAAACATACATATAAGATAAAATAAAAATCTCCAATGTCACATATACAGAAGGATCCAAAACACCAGTGGGGTGAGCAGAAAGCACAATGATCAGGAGGAGGGGCAGGACTTCCATTGCAGGAGGAGGGGCAGGGGTTCCTGGCAGGAGGAGGGGCAGGGGTTCCATGGCAGGAGGAGGGGCAGGGGTTCCATGGCAGGAGGAGGGGCAGGGGCTCCATGGCAGGAGGAGGGGCAGGGGCTCCATGGCAGGAGGCACAGGAATCTGTGGCAGGAGGAGGCACAGGGATCCGTGGTACTGGCAGTGTCCTCTTCGTACTCTGAGGTGAGATTAAACAGGAGCAGCCACTCTGTGACAGTTTGCTGCACTGTCTGTTTACAATCTGTGTGTTCTCTTCGTGTACATCATTACATATATTGAGAAATTATTTAACATTTTCTCAATTTGCAGTGGGGGGAATTGTACCTGGGACTTGTACATGCTTAGTAAGTGCTCTGCTAACTACCAGCATCCCCAAATCTCCCCAAAGCACTAATAAATGTACTTAGGCAAATTTAGGTGTCTATGTGATATGAATGACATTGTCTTAGAGTTAAAAACTCAGGTTTGTAATGTTAATCTGCCTGAGCTAAGATACTGGGTGACACTGGGCAGGCCCTGGTTCCTCTTTAGGGCCTAGTTTTCTCCATCCAAAAATTGGAAGGGTGGGAATATTGAGAATGAGAGTTCTCTAAAGCTAGAACCGTGGGCCTGGGGGTTTAGTTTAGTGGAAGAATGCTTACCTGGGTTGCACAAAGCCCTGAGTTTGATCCCCAGGGGTGAAGGTAACACACAAACAAGACCTTCATCTGTATCAAAGACTCTTCAAGCTGCTGAACCTTGGCTGACTAGGACATCGTGGTTAAGAGAGATGAAAAGTTGTAGATTAAGAACTAAAAGTATCTTTGAGCTGTTTCAGTTTCGTATCTAACCTAACATCATAGCTACTAGGTAAATATCCTAAAGTCCATCACAAGCTTAGCAGACTGCTGGCCTTTACCTACCCTAAAGCTAAGAGATTTGCCCATCTGTCCTCAGCCCTCAGGTTCCACCCTGCCACCAATGTAATTAGCAGGTGCACTGGCTGGATTTGTGTGTCAACTTCACACAAGCTCGAGTTACCACAGAGAAAGGAGCCTCCCTTGAGGAAATGCCTCCATGAGATCCAGCTGTAAGGCATTTTCTCAATTAGTGATCAAGGGGGGAGGGCCCATTGTCGGTGGTGCCATCCCTGGACTGGTAGTCTTGGGATCTAGAAGAAAGCAAGCTGAGCAAGCCAGGGGAAGCAAACCAGTAAGTAACATCCCTCCATGGCCTCTGTATCAGTTCCTGCTTCCTGACCTGCTTGAGTTCCAGTCCTGACTTCCTTTGGTGATGAACAGCAATGTGGAAGTGTAAGCTGAATAAACCCTTCCTCCCCAATTTGCTTCTTGGTCATGATGTTTGTGCAGGAATAGAAACCCTGACTAAGACAGTAGGTGATTGATCTGTCCTTTGTTCTGCTGCTATGGAAGTTCACATGACCTCTCCCACAGTGGGACATGTTATTCAGGGTATTCCAGGCCATGGTCACTCATATTTAACTCAAAACAGAATGAGAGGTTAATGAGATAGTTCTGTGGGTGTCCACCACCAAGCCTGACAATCTAAGTTTGATCCCTGGAACCTACATGGTAGAAAGAAAAATCCAACTCTCAAAAGTTACCTTCTGACTTCTATGAGTATCATCTGTGGTACCTATGCAAGCATTCATGTAATGAAATATTTTTTTAGAAAGAAATAAACCCAGAACCATTTATACTGCTTATGGATGGTAGGATTTTGCAGAAGTTCAACAAAATGCTGGAGTGACAGCTAACTTGACGATAGCAAGCAAACAGGGATGATGGGAGAGGAGGGGGGTGCTCTGTTGGAGCTGAGGCTGCTTTTCTGTTTCCCTGTTAAAGGGGTCACAAGACAATTTGGCTCCATTACTGTTGGCTGGATTCCTGGCCGTTGGTGGTGGAGACAGGTGTGTGGTGAACTGGAAAGAACATGGTGGGTAGAAGGACCATTTTGTCTGGGTTAGAAGTCTGTCAGGGTCTCGTCTTAGCTGTGTGTGAACTTGGGTAAGCTTCTGTCTCCTCACTAATAATTCAAAGATCGCAACTATTGGCCACCCTCCTGGCAGGTGCGCTGTTTACCTGGGAAAACCGCCCACCCATCTTCATGGTGAGGCCTCTGAGCTAGGTGGCTTTCCTGCTGGGTCAGGGGCAAGGGACACTTTTGATCTTGGTCCAAACTAAACAAAGAGGGCACCTACTGCCTTCTCTGAGGCGGAAGGACCTCCAGAGAGTTGATGCCTCCTTTACAGTCACAGACACTTTGCTTCATTAATCCAGTGCCACCGTGGGGGGAGGCAGGGACTTGGGGAAGTCTCACAGAGGGGAAGGGCTGCTCTGAGAACTGGGAAGGGTGTGGGCGAGTGCTCTGGGGACCTGCCTTCCAGTCCAGCATTGAAGACAGGTGCCTGGGAACCCTTGCTGAGCTGGGGGGAGGGGGGGCTGAGCTCAGCTCTGGGCCTCACACCCTGAGCAGTTGGGTTGTGGGTGGGTGCGTCCAGCATAGGAATGGGAAGAATCTTCTCACAGAGAGGCAGCTGAAAGCCGGATGGAGTGGGGGCAGGGCAGCTCAGAGAAGCCTCAGGAGACCCCGGGGACACACTGCTTTTCAAAAATCCGATGGATTCTGAGTTTCTCAGCCTTTTACGAAGCAACTAGTGTTTCTCTGATCTCAACTCAGTGGACACTCATCGGACAAACTGCTTGCTAGGCCATTGGTAGGGAAACACCTCACCGCTGCCACAGTCGCTGTTGCCACCATAAAAATTAAATAAACCCAGTCCCTGAACCGTTAAATTCACTGTCAGACTGGGGACCTGGTAGCTCAGGCCTGTAATCTCAGCTACTCCAGTGACTTAGGCTAGAGAATCAAACCGTCAAGACCAGCCTGGGCACTGTAGGGAGACCATTTCTCAGAGGCAGAGTGCTTTCCGAGCAGACAGGAAGCCTTGGGTTTGATCTCTAACATCAGCGGAAAAACAGTATCAAAATTGTATGGTGAGCAAAAGCTGGCATTGCATTTAAATGGAGGTCAAGAGCAAACTGGATGACAAAACTCAATAATGAGCAAACTTACAGGGTGACAGGATTGTTCTATATCTGATACATCTGGCCCAGGTGGCCCAGTGGGCACACACATGTGCAAGAAATCACTGCATTTTGTGTGTTTTACTATTATGCTGTAATCAAATGCTGAGAAAGATCTTTCTACACCACCAGAGCTGGTTCATGCTTGGTAGAGCTCCCAGCAAGCTGCATACTTCTGTAGACCAGGAGTGTGGAGCTGACCTCATCCTTCCATGGCTGTGGAAAGATCTAGACATACACATTGAGCATCCTAGGAGAGTGGTACAATGGAAGTGAATGACTGTGTTGGCTCCATTCCCCGCAGAAGGGACTTTCCAAGCTTCTGCTCTAATTGGCTTTGTGCGAGTGTACATGTACATGTATGCACACACATTCCTGTGGTAAATGTGGGGTGTGTACGTGTCACAGCATGTGTGTGGAGATCAGCAGACAACTTTGTGTCTTGGTTCTTACCTTCCACCTTTGTTTTGAGACAGGGTTTCTCTGTAAAACCCTGGCTGTCGTGGAACTTGCTCTGTAGAGCAAGCTGGCCTTGAATTCAGAGATCCATCCACCTCTGCCTCCAGAGTTCGAGTGCTGGGATTAAAGGCACGAGCCACTATGCCCCTGCCTTACCTTCCACCACCACCACCACCCCCCCACTCCCCCACACCCCCCCCCCCCCCGGATTAGGAGCTCTGCTGTTTTGATGTCTCTTACACCAGGCTGACTAGCCCTAAAGCTTCCTGCTTGACTCCTGTCTGCCTCTCACCTTCCCATGGAAGGTCTAGGATTGCAAATGCTCCTGACCACACCTCTGGCTTTCACAAGGATCTTGGGGATTTGAACTCAGATGCTTATACTTGTCCAACAAACACTTTATCCGATGAGCTGCCTCTCGCCCCCTTCTCCTGTGGCTTTTTACATCTAGGTAGGGTTTGTATCATAACAATGGCCAACACTGACTGACTGCTATTCAGTACCACCTGGGGCTTTTTATTATATATCAGACTTCCTTAAAACCCTGTGAGGCAGGTAATTTTTAAAGATCAAAACGAAACTTGAAGTAACTTGGTATCACACCCCAGGTACTGATGGGTTTATTTGCAAAGAGCTAAACAGGGTGTGGCTCCAGCTCAGCTGCTGACTGATACAAGCTTAGACAGGCCATCCTGAAAGTATATATGCATCCAGGAGGATATTTTGGAAGCTGTGAATATGTTTCACTCTCTCAATTAGGGGGATGGTTTAACAGGTGATATATAAAGATATCCAAATGTATCAAGTGGTACGCTTTATGTGCAATTCATCATGTGCCAATTATTCCTTAATAAAGGCATTTTTAGAAACAGACCACAAGTACATAATGGAAGAAAAATATTTGTAATTTTTTCTACAATGACTGTCATTTAATCTTATGTGATTCCATCACAGTGTTCAAAGTCTGATGCATAAAACTCGTGGTCATTTTGAATTTAACATTGCTCTGACAATTGAGAATCTTTTCAATTCTATGCTATGGGTCAGAAGAACAAAATGTCTCTGGATTAAAACTAAAAGATACAATGACTCAAGAAATGTTTTATATTCCTACATTACTAAAATTAGGACAAAGAGTGCAAAGATGTTGCTCCTGACAACATGGTGAGTTTGCTGAAGTTAAAAATGTAAGCCTGCCATAAGTGGCATAGTGGCTCACACCTCTAACCCAGTACTTTAGAGACAGAGGCAGACACATCTCTGAATTATTCAAGTCCAACCTGGTCTGCATAGTGAGTTCCAGGACAGTCAGAGCTACACAGTGAAACCATGTTTCAAAAAAAAATAGCAACAAAGTAAATTTTATGGATCAAATATTAAACAATTTTACCTTTAAAACCTTTTAGGGGCTTCTCAGTTCTCCAAAAGTACAACCCCAAAACAAAAGTTCATATCCCCACTTCATCTCTGTTCCAGAGACAATGGTCCCTTTTTGTTCCTTTGAAGCCAAGTCTTCCCACCTAGGTATTCCTTGGCATTTTCCTCCCCAGCGCTGCAGGATCTACCAACGCTAGGACACCACTTGACTACCCAGAACACGAGAAAATAGGCTTCCTTCCCTACCCTCATCACAGCATACATTAAAGCTTCACTCCAATGTATCCTTGCTCTCTGTGAGGGTGAAGACAGAGCCAGCCCCCCCACTGTGTCCTACACCTTGTATAGCTGGAACACAAAAGGTGTCACAAACACTTGGATGTCACATCATCACTTTCATAGTTCTGTATCCCCAAATAAAGGTGTCATCAACTCTGGGTAAAGGCTAGCTTCCAAAAGAAAGTGGGCTTTCAGAGACCAGGATCTATAACCCACAGAAACATCAGAGGACACTTGGGCTAAGCCCATTCGAGCAAAATGACAGTGGGTGATCAGTTCTTTCGATGAGTTGTTTAAATTTCTATGGGGTGCAGCACCCTGGGTCACCCAGATTCTCAGGCAATGCTAGTCTGTGAGCAACCATTCTTCTTTTCCCTCCATCATGGTTAACGCTGAGGACTGAAGCCAGGACATCATGAATGCTAGCCAAACACTTTACCACCCCTTTATCCCTCTTTTTGTTATTGGTGGTGGTGGACTTGTGTGCCAGAGGTTGCTAAAGTGTCTTCCACAGTCATTGACCATCGGATTTTTTGAGACAAGGTCTCATTTGAACCTGGAAGTTTGCTAATTAGACTGTCTGGCCAGCATGCCCCAGGGATCCTCCTGTCTCTGCCTCCTTAGTGTAGGATTACTGGCTGCTGTTGCCAGGCCCAGCTTTTATGTGGGTGCTAGGAATCAAACCCGGGTCCTCATGCTTGCACATATTATAGCCCAAGCCCTCTTCTCACTTTTGGAGATAGGGATGCACTAGAATGTCCAGGTTGGCCTTGGCCATACTCTGTAGAGTAGCAGGCAGGATGCTAGGCCACTTGAGTGGTTGGGATTAGAGGAAGTTGTCTGCCTGGTTGAACTGTGTGCTCCTCTCATTTTGTAAAGAGAGAATGCAGTGGCTCAGGGAGAGATGTAATTACTTACCCAGAGTCACACAGCCAGTGAGAGGCAGGGCTTCTCCAAGCAGAAGTTCCATGTGATAAAACAAGGTTTTGGATGGCAACTGTTTTATAAGCCAATAAATTTCATTGGAAATGTCCTGAATCTTCCCCCTGCCAAGTACCAGCGCTGCTGTGCTGGGCTCTGGAGGACTGGCTTGGTCCTCTCTGTCCTTTCTTGCTGTTCTCTGATCCTTGTGTTTTTAGCTCCTTTCCATTTTCTAGGGGAGGGGTGGTCTCTGCCTCATCAATGGCCAATGGCTGTTCTTTCTCTTCCCATTTCCTCCAGGCAACTGCTCCCCAAGGTCTCTCCTTGGCCCTCTCTCCCTCTCTCCACACTTTCTCTGGGCCAACCACTCAAACCTGTCTGTCCAGCTCAGCCCTCTTCATGAGGGGGCACACCCAACTCCCACGACCACTGCTTCTTACTCCCCACCCCCCAGAATTCCATTGTTCCCCAGAGCCCATCAGTGAAGAAGCAATGTCCTCCCCAAGGCATCCAGGGATCTGTTTTTATCTCCCAGCCTTTCTCTGAGCTCTCTGGGCTCTCTGCCTTTGTCTAGCATAACTCATCTCCCTCCCACCTCCACTCAAGGTACTTCCAACTTCTTGGTGTCTGACTTTGCCCCTTCTCTGTGAGGTCCTTCCTGTCCCTCTTCCCAATCCTGTGGCTCTTCCTTGTTGGAGGATTCTATGGAGAACACTCAGGCCAGGTTCCCTGGGCAAAAGCTACTGTGTTTTGCTTGCTTTGACTCTCCTCCTGACCCAGTCAAAAAGAATCTAGTACCAGGAGTGGGGAACAAGGCCCATCCTGTGCCTTCTGGTTGTACCAGTCACTTAAAACGTTTCCCCATCTGGAAAAGACAGTAGTGAAAAGGGCCCACATCCCCAAACTGCATTCAGTTATGTACCACCGGGCTCCCTTCACAAGCCAGTACCATCGTGTTTATTATCTCTAAGGAAACAACATTGTTCACCTGGAAAACCAATGCCATCTTCAATAAAGATTTGGGGGAGGAGTGGCAACCATGAAGATAAACACATAACTGATAAGAGATGTGCGTCCTCATAGGTAAAATTCTAGAGAACAATTCAGGTCATCAAAAGTCTTTGTCAAAGATAGATGTGGAGGCAGAAGGATCAGTATTCAATGTCATTCTTGGCACCACGTCTCAAAAGGCAAACAAAAGCAAGAGAAACAAAGCTAACGCTTATAGAACTGTAGAGGACAGATTTTCGTCAGTAATAAATTTTGCCAAGAGTCCCGTATGAACATATTTCAACTTCTACTTGCATAAAAGGACCTGGACTTTCACAGAAAGGATGGAGGCAGAGGGAGAGGGACAGGAAGGACTTCTACAGGGTCCGGGAAGTAGGAAATTTTAAAGGGGTGGTTGATGTAAACAAGACTGGCTACTGTGTGCACTGTGAGCCAGCAGATGTCAGTCAAGATTCCACCCTCTAAAGGAGACTTGGAGCCAGAGGCCCTAATCTCAGATGTGGGCCAGAACAGTCAGTTCTTTGGCACACTTGAGTTTTTCAGGCAGGGATTTTAGGGGAGGTGAGGGTCATCCTAGAGATACAGCCTTTAAAGGTCCAGACTGGAAAATGCTCAGAGAAAACAGTATAGAAGTTGGTAAAGGGCAACTTTTTATCCATGTTTAGCTAAGATGTAAAGATTAAAAAAAAAAAAGAAAAAACCCTAAGCCTTTAAATATAGCATCTGGGAGTCCAAGACAGGTGGATCTCTGTGAGTTCAAGGTCTATATAGTGAGTTTTAGGACAGTCAAGAATACAGAATGAAACCTTGTCCAAAAAGAGAAAGAAAACCCACCAGTCAGAAATAATGTGCGGGGTAACACTCAACAGTGCACACTTGTAACCCCAGCATTTGGAAGGCTAAGAACACAAGCTTAACTAGCCAGTCAGCTATAAACTGAGATCTCTGTTTCTAGGTTCTAACCACATCTTTCTCCCATGCCCCACCTACCAATGCCGCTGGTCCACAGAACTAAATCTGGGGGAAATGGTGCAGCTGCGCTGTGTTCTCAGCTTTAGCTCCAATACTAGGGCCACTTGACAGGGTGCCTGCATTCTACTTGGAAGCTCTGCAGTAACTGGGATGTAGCCTGGAGTTTTAGACGTTTTCAGATGAGCTAAGTGTAATGCCTCATGTCTATAATCCCAGCATTTGGGAGCCTGGAACAGTTGCAAGACCTTGTTTTAAAGGTAACATCAATAACAAAACAGGGGGGAAAAAGAAAAGAATGTTTCTTAGTGATCCCTATGAGCAAGTCAGGTTCTTGTCTGGAGGCTTCTGTTCTCTGATTCTTACAGATGTCCTGTGAAAAGATGGGCACTTGACAGTGAACACGTCACAGTAACGGAGAAATAACCCGAGGCAGAGATTCATGGAGAGAAGATACAGGAATGGGATCACAAATTCCTGACCTCCGGTTCTGAATCTGCCCAAAAGTGACTGCTGTACAGGAGGAAGACCCAGAAGGTGAATTACCATGTTCCCCGGGAAAGAAGCTAGTGGCTTGGCTTAATTTCTCATGCGTATTAAGTCGTTTGTATCCCTATTGCACGCATGAAAGTGGAGCTTCAGCCACCCGATCAAAACCCAGTCAGTGGACCCAAGGAAGCTGGGCAGAGTGGCTTCCTCTCCTGGATAAAGTGTTGCACCAACAGAAGCCTAAGTAGGCCAGAAGGGTCTGCAGTATTCTGATAGCGCTGCAGCAGCCAGTCCACACCCACATTTTTTGAGTAGTCTTAATCATGGCAGCCGTTGAAAGCAGCCTAGAGAAGAAGATTGGACCGCCTGGTCTTGTACGCTCCAGTGCCCGTTAGAGCTGCATTACTGGTCGATGGCTTTGCCTTGGTCCATTTGTGCACTGTTATTTATATGTGTGTGTTGGGGGGAAGGGATTCCCACACCTGAGAAAAAGAGAGATCACTGACCATCCTTGAAAGACTTGGGAATATGTCACTGTTCACATGTGACAGACGTCATCACTGCTCACAGCTGGGAGACGTCACTCCTCACCCTTGGGGTACTTATGAGGTTTCCAGCTGTGGGCAGTAGAGAGGCCGTGTCCAAACTCAGGCCACCTGAAGGCCGCTGTTCAAATCTTCAAAGGCTAAGGGTCACCCGGCCTTCAAGATGCCTAGGGGGAACCAGCAACCACAGGATCTCGACACCACCACCACAGAAGGCAGCCATCCACTCCAACACCTTCAAAAGTGCAACAATCCGAGGCAGACCCCAGAGCACACCCCCGCAGTGACCGAACAGAAGGGGGCCACACCCCGAGGCAGAGGCCGGGTGGGGCCGGCACGCACGCTGCCCTCCCAGTCCAAGCTCTCCTCCGTCCAGGGTTCGCGCACACGAGGCCCTCCTGCAGGCCAGCGGATCCCAGAGCGGCCCAACCCCGCGGACCCACGCAAGGGCAAGGGGCTGGTGTCGGGGCGGCGTGACAGTCGGCAGCGGACGCCCTCCAACACGAAGCCCGAACCGTCCACGCCGAAGCCCCTCACCCCCGAGCATCCCAACATGGCCCGGGGCGGCAGTCAGAACTGGAGCTCGGGGGAGTCGGACGGCCAACCAGAGGAGCAGACTTCCGAGGAGAACGGGTGAGCGCGCGCCCGGCCAGCCGGCCGCAGAACCGAGCCCCGGAGCCGCCGGAACCTCCGCGAAGGTTCTGGGCCTTTGTGGCGTCACGCCTCCTGGCGGAACCTTCCGCCGGCGCCGAATAAAAGCCCGCGGCGGAGGTGCCGGCGGCTCGAGTGCGGCGGTGCCGGGAGCGCAAGTGGGTCCCGGGCGCACGCTCGGGACGGAGCTCCGGGAAGCGGCCGCGACCGAGACGGTGACGCGCAGGCCGGCGGCGGGGGCGCGGGCCGGGGGCCCCGGGGGCGTCGGGGACGCGCTGACCCGCCTCGCCCGCCCCACCCCGCAGAGACAAGATGGTGAAGGAGACCCAGTACTATGACATCCTGGGGGTGAAGCCCAGCGCGTCCCCGGAGGAGATCAAGAAGGCCTATCGGAAGCTGGCGCTCAAGTACCACCCGGACAAGAACCCGGATGAGGGCGAGAAGGTGCGGGGCTCCGCGGGGCGTCGGGGTCACGGGAGGACCCGGGCTGTGAATTATTGAAGGCGGCGCAGAGGCTCTCTCCTGGCGCCGCGCCAGCCCGAGGGAGGCCGCGGGGCGCAGTCAATTGGGGGCACCTAGGTGCGGGGCGCCAGTGCCAGCAGCCATCCGTGCCTCTGTTCACTCTACAAGTGTTTCTGGAGCCCCTGCCTCCCGGCTGTGAGGACCCTGACAGGGCTCCCGGAGCCCAGCTCTTAGAGGTAACCCTGGCATTCCTGTGGGAGAGGACGCCGGCAAACCAGAAACCCTGGCACCGGTGAACAGAAGCTATGTGCTTGGTGGGCACCCCCGGCAGCGAAATATTGTGTTTATGTTCCGCGTGTTGCATAAGCCCTAGGGATGAGTTCCTGTGATCTGACTTGTCCCTTAGACAAACCCAGTGTCCCTCTTGAGAGCGGTTGAGTGGATTTGATCTCTGAGGCCACCTCCTGCCTGATACAGTTTTGAGATACGGAATCGTCACGTTTTTGTTGTCCTTATGAATCAGGGGTGCAGAAGTCTGTAACCTGACACATCTGTTTATAGTGAGAACTCCAGGTTTCCTGTGACAAATGACCCACAGTTGACCATAAGTACAGACAGATAGTAGGCTGAAGAGCTCTGCACATTGTTGCCCTAATTTGCACCTTTTTCCATCCTGTTTACAGAAATAAGGCATTCTTCATTTTGTTCCCAAAGAGGACATGACCCACCTGAATAGGCGAGTCAAAGTACCAGCCATTGCAAGGAGAGCTGGCTAGCTATCCTGTTTCTTTCTTCATTTCTTGCCGTTTAAGAAAACAAAACAAACCTCTAAGCAAACCAACCAAACCAAAAACCACTTTGGCCATCCCAGATGAGTCTGGGGAGCCAGTGCCATGGCTGGAGCTCATAGCAGTCACACCTGGGCCACCTTTGGAGCCAGTGAGCACCCTGTTTAGCGTTTAGACCTGTGGAAATGACACTGGGATCAAAATACCTGTCTGCATTAGTAATTCCAAGCTGGAGCAGGGAAGCTGCTGAAGGAAGATTGGCTGGTGGCAGCAATGATAGAATATTTATATTTAGCCACATGTGCTGAATGTGGCTGTCACAAGTTTAAAATGCTTCCCTGTAAGACCATTATACCCATTCGTGTCCCTTCTTGTCTATATTTAGGTGGCTTACTGTAGCCTTTAAAGTCACCAGCTTTCTGCATTGTTGGTGATTCACAGACATGTTCCCCGTTTCAGTTATGCATCGCTGACCTCTTTCTTTTCTTTTCTTTCTTTCTTTCTTTCTTTCTTTTTTTTTTTTTTTTTTTTGGATATTTTTGTGTGTATGGATGTTTTGCCTGGATGTATCTTTGTGTACCATGTGCCTTCCTGGGGCCCTTGGAGGCCAGAAGAAGGTGTCAAATCCCCTGGAACTGAAGTTACAGATGGTCATTAACTACTCTATTGGTGCTAAGAATTGAACCTTGGTCCTCTGAAAGAGCAGCTATCTCTCCACCCCTCCATCTCTCCATCCTGCAGACGACAATTCTTTAAGGAGAGCCTCGAGGCTCCCGAGTTGCCTTCTGTTTCAGCAGGCAACTTGGGGGAAAACCTTCCACTCTGGTCTCAGGTCACATCACAGTCACCAAGAGGTGGTCCCTGCTGTTTGCTTGCCAGCTGAAATGAGAGCAGATTGTATTTGCCCTCTTCGCATAGTCTGTAGCTTTCACCACCTACACACCTGCCTGGGTGGGTTATTTGCCCTTGTTTTAAACTAATATTTATTTATAGCCAGGTACCCAAGGTAGTATCACATAAATAATTCTTTTACAAAGTAAGATATGACAGGTCCCTCTTTATGTGCTGGGAGGAGGGCAGTGTGTACCCACTGTCAGAAATGCACCTCCCTTCCTACTTTCCATGAATGGGTGACCCATTTTCTTTAGTTTTTTACTAAGCCATCTTGACAGAGGTCACCCCAGACCACAGACTGGCTGACCAGCCTTAACCTTATCTTACCGTGATGACCCTTAGCGGTCTGATGCCTGTTCCACTTAAGGGCATGGATGACTTTAGCCATGACATATAGATGCTAAAATGTTTGTTGGCTGGCTGAGTAATGAGGTCAGAAGAAACAGACTTTAATTTTTTAATTCCATGTGTAAGCAAGAGAACTCTCAGAAGTGGGAGGGAGGGCACAGTGGAGAGGGGCTGGGGGATGTGGATTGCAAATCTGAGGGGACAAGGAGACTGGGGACAGTTTGTGGAAACTGCTATAGAATTCTCCAGAGAGCTATTGGTTATTCATTCGCACACCAAACAGCTTCTCTTCTGGTCCTATGATGTGCTGGGCACACCATGCAGGCTTTTCCAGGGGTTTGTGAGAATTTGTATGTAGTTTGGGACTACTATGTATGCTACAGGTGTGAATTTTTTTCCACCTAAGTTTCTCATATATTATTAATGTCTTAAAACTAGATTGAGTGTGTCCTTTCCTCCGAGTCCTAGGACAGCTGAGACACCCGCCATCAGAGTGTTGGTCTTTGTTTTCTGCTCTGTTGTCCTGTGTTGCTAAGCAGTGGGCAGCCTGTGTTTGTTGTCAGCCATTCTGCCCTACATGAGGTCTATGCTTGTTGGAACTGCAGTTGGTTTTCTGTAAGGCCCAGGGTGGCAGGTCAGCAAGGATAGTCCTTTCAGGGGTGAAGATAGCCGATGATTTATCCAGATGCTTTTGCTCTTTCGCCCACTTCATTATAGATTTTAGTTTGAGTAACAGATGTTCAAGATAAAAATCTTAGCAGACTGTAACAATGCAGAAAGTTTCCGAATATGGGCTGAGGATGTAGCTCAGTTGGTACAGTACTTTCCCAGCATGCACAGTGTCCTGGGTTTGGTCCCCAGTGCCATGTAAGCCAGGGGTAATTGTACATGCCTGCAACTGTAACACTTGGGAGATAAAAGCAAGTGGATCTGAAGTTCAAGGCTATTTTGGGCTTCATAGTAAATTCATGGGAAGTCTGGGATTCATGAGACTTTGTCTCAAAGAAAAGAACTGAAGTTTCAGAATACAGAGGAAAAGCTATCTGGAGTGTGTCCAGCCCAACCCTGTGTCTCTCCAGGCCCTTACCCACCCTCCCTTTATCCCCTCCACCCTTCCTTTTGATTTTGTTTTTGCTTTGTTACAAAGTATCCAGGAGTCCAGGCCGACCTCATAGCAACGGTCCTACCTCAGCTTCCTTGAGTATAGAGGTTATGGGCGTGAGCTATACACCTGCAGTTTCCCCTTCTTAGTACTTTATCATAAGTACGTTTCCAGGTTGCTGTGTGGTTCTCAGAGCCATTTCTCAGCTGAATAGTCTTTCCATGAAAGGTCTGTGGCAAAGATCATAGAACCCTAATTCCAACTGGGAGGAAAGGAGATCTTTAAAGGAGCTGGATTTGACCCCAGAGTGAACAGGTCCCCAGAGGTAGGAGGACCTGTTACAAGCATTTAGAGCCCCTGTCCCATCAGGTCTAGCCTATAATTGAATCACTCAAGTGACATGCAGGGTTTTTTTTTTAATTTTTTTTTTATTCTTCAGTTCATCTGTTAATCCAAGCCTCATTGGGGTATCCAGAGTGTTTGGTGAGTGTTTTAGGGGGCCCTCTTGAGCATACTTACCTTCAAAGAAGGTAATGCACCAGAAGCCCCTGGTGGCAGCCTAGCCTACTTACTTTCTGACCTTCCAAACTATGTATTTAATCCCCATGCCTCCTGTTGGTGGTTTGTTTTTTGTTTTTATTTTACTGAAGAAAGCAATCATAGTATGTGATCCTCACTTCCTTGAAAAACTGTGGGAGTTAACTCAGAACATAAACAGCTGTGTGTGTGATGCTGGTGGCTTTGTGTGTGTTGGAGGGTAGGTGCACGCATGCCGTGGTATCTAGGTGGAGCTGAGACAGCCCTTGGAATTAACACTTGCCTCCTCCCTTATTGTTGGAGCGGGCATTGTTTGTTTGTTACTGTGTTGTATATGCTAGGCTAGCTGGCCCCAGAGCTTCCAGGCATTCCCTTTTGTCTCTCCTCCTCCCACACCCATACTGGAGGATTACAAAAGCTCATAGCACATAGGCTTTTTCATGTTCTGGGGATCTGAACTTAGGTCAGTATGGCTGGAACTTGTACCTCCTGGTCATCTTCCCTGCCCCACGAAGGGTTTTTAACACTCTTTCCTGGGGCGGCAGAGATGCCGCAGAGGCTAAGCACATACTGCTCCTACAGAGGCACCCATGTCAGGCGGCTCACCCCATAACTCCAGCACCGGGGATCTGTATGTCCTCTTCTGGCCTCCATGGTGCTACATGCATATGCATGTATACCCATAGACATGCACATAAATAAATGTTTGATTAAAACGTTTAACCCCCTCTTCCCCCCCTTTTTTGGCTGATTCCTATTTCTTGCTCCTGCTTATTAGGTCTTGGTCAGGAATCTGTGGACACAGGATGACTTAACATCTCTGTCAGTTTCTGTATCTGTGTCTTTGTGGCATTTATTTTACCCCGTAGGTTCTAAGAAGTCATGCAGTATAGTTTATATTTCTGTCCTTCCAAGTAAAGATTAGCCTTGGGAGGGCCAAGAGCCAACCTCATTTATTCTTATCTGAACTTCCAGAACTGAGCTGTTCATTTAACAGATAGTTGCCAAGTGTTGTCCACATGGCAGACACAGTTGTAGGCTCAAAGGCACCCTTGGTATTCCAAGCTGGCAGCCCATCTTCATGGGGCTTGTCTTGCAGTGGGCAATAGTGTGAATCCTAACTGCATGGCAGAAAGTAGTGCCCGTGGAAGGGGCTGGGAGACCTGTGGGTGGGCTTGCACTTTGAAAGCTGGGACATGAGGGGTTTAGGCTCCCTGGGAAAGGAGGCTTTGAGCAGAGGCTTGAGGTCCTGTGTTTGCCATAGGGAGCCCTGGGGCATATGTTACAGTGTTCAGAGAGAGCTCAGAGGCTGTGGACTAGAGCAATATTGAGATCAGGAATTTAGAAGACAGAGGCAGGGGGATTATTGTGAGTTTGAGGTCAGCCTGGATGACATAGTGAGTTCTAGGCCAGACTATGCTACAAGGTGAGACCTTTCCAAAACACAATTACTGGGGGCCAAAGAGGAGAGGAGGGCAGAGTTGGGTTGTAGGTAACAGCAAGGATGGTGGCTCGGGAGGGTCACAATTCACAGGGTTGATGCAGAACTGGCTAAAAGCAGGAGTGAGGAGGTTCCTGGATAGAACAAAATAGCAAGGACAGAGTTACAGGTTTTAGTTCTTTGTCTTATTTTAGATAGGTTCATATACTTAAGAGTGTATTAAGAGACATTCTCCACCTGGCCTCACAATTACAGATATTTGTCACATAGTTTTCCTATGTGCTTTCGTAAGGACTGTACAGTTAATTTCTATAGCATGCTCTTCCTAGGAACAAGGACATCTTTACAGTAATCCCAGGAGTTGGCAAATGTATGACTTTCACTTGGAAACATAGTTTTCCCATTTGTTCCAGTAACACCATTTATAATAATTTTTACCTGTGCATAATCACTCATAGGGTGAGCCTCTATGCTCAGCTTTCCTGTTTAGACTTACAGAAGGCCCCTCTCGGTTTGAGTTTTCTAGTTCTTTTCTTACAATTGGATTCTAGTGGTAAATTTTTGGAAGGCATGCCACACATGGGGAATTGCATCTGTCAGAGTTCCAGAGATGTAGATGGAGAGTAAGCACCACCAGGATTTGTTGACAGCTGAGACTGGTGTTGACATAACAGATTGGGGAGGGGAGACACTCGGATATGTGGAGTTGTGAGGGCGGTACAGCCACATAGTGTCTGGCACTGCACAGGTGTCACAGGCGTCTGTGGTTGGACTTCACAGTTGTAATCTAGTAAAGTGATTCCTGTAGCTGGAATCCATGGCAACACTGGGAAGCCTGGGCTGCAGTGCTTATAGATGAAGCCTTGGAGTCTCCTTCTCCTGCTGGACTCCATGTCTTCTGACTGGTGCTACCAAGTGGCCATGAGCTTTCTCTCTCCACTGCTTTCCAGCCCTGTCTTTGAAATAGCAAAGTTCCTTATAATGTCTGTCCTTTGGCAGCAGATATATAGACGTAGCAGCTGGAGGGAGTGGCTTGTGATTACATTCGGAGGTAGGCTTGCTTATGGGGAAATATTGCAAACCTCTCTGGGACTCATTTTTAATATCTCTCTCCCCCCTCATTCTCTCCAAAGTTTAAACTTATATCCCAGGCATATGAAGTACTTTCAGATCCAAAGAAAAGAGACATCTATGACCAAGGTGGAGAACAGGCAATTAAAGAAGGGGGGTCGGGTAGCCCCAGCTTCTCTTCACCCATGGATATCTTTGACATGTTCTTTGGTGGTGGAGGCCGGATGACTAGAGAAAGAAGAGGTAAATGGTTTTAACTGATTTTTTTTCCATTTGTGTGTGTGTGTGTGTGTGTGTGTGTGTGTGTGTGTGTAGCTCTGTATAGGTGTTTGATCAGAAGACAACTTGCAAGAGTTGGTTCTCTCTCCTGTCACGTAGATTCTATAGATTGAACTCAGGTCAGGCTTGGCAGTAAATGCTCTTCCCCTCCAAGCCATCTTTCCAGCCTATAAATGCTTGTAAAGAAATGTAAGCGAGGTTTATAGTGTCTATGTTGCAGGAATCAAGACAGCGCATACTTCTAAAAAGTGTGGATGTTAGAGATTATTAAATAGTTTTGAATTTTATTAGTGTGCAGGCTACTGGAATCTCTTGTATATTTAATTATCTGACACCGTCCCAATGCCCCATAAAAAAAGGAGCAGATGGAATTACAGATAGAATTGAGGAACACGTGTGATACCAGCACCCAGGTGAGCAGAATAAAAGTATTACTGAGTTCTAGGTCAGCCTGAGCTGCACAGTGATGCCCAGTCTCAAAACAAACAAATGAGTAAGGTCACACTCATCCCCTGTTGTATGGCCAAGCACTGGAGTGTCCAAAGGGACGTAATTTCAGTGCTTAGCAAATCTATCAAGAGTGCCCCTCTTCCCTCCCCTTTTTACCCACCCATCCAACTCTTGGGCCCCAATCTGGGCTAGGGCCTGCAGGCTCTCTTGTTATTCTGGTCAGGATATTGCCATGTTCAGGGTGGCCTCATCCCCAGCCAACATCAGATGTTCTGAAAAACAAAGTTGACCTCTGTTTTAAAATATTTGTAAAATGAATGACCTTCTCAGAATCCATTCTGGTTAGCAGCTTCAATCCTAGGAGGTAAATGACAGTCCCTCACACACATACAGGGGTTCATGTGTCTCCTACCCTCTTCCTGCTCCTGCCTCCTACTTTGAGTTAGGGTTTAGTGTGTCCTAGGCTGTCTCCAGATTCCCTATGTAGCTGAGGGGTGATCTTAACTTGTAACCTTCCTGCTGCTTCCTCCCAGAGCTCCATGTTAGGGGACTGCACCCTGCCAGGAGCTCTGTCAGCCTTACTTCTGTACTCCCACCTCCAGCCAGCAGGCCTTACTAGTTGGCTGCTGTGTGGCTGAATTGTCTCTCTGCTGATAGCCCCTCCCCTGCCAGCTTACTGCAGATAATCCACTTTGGATCCTAAAACCATATAGACAGCCAAGCTTAACTGCACTGCTAGATTGGAGAAGTACACTCATTAGTTTTAAGGAGTGCGTCTTTGGTCAGCAAGAGCTCCTGGATAAATGTATTTATTCTCACATTATAATTGGCTTTGAGCTTTAAAAAGCATGGCTATCGATTCTGTGCACACAGTGTACTGTAAACCACAGTGTTATTGAGAGAAAAGTCCCTCCCCACTCCTGGGGTGCTGCCTGTTCATGCACTTAGTGGTACAAACGTGATTAAAACTTTGGGTCTTTTCTTGCCCAGCTCTCTAGCTATCTTGAAATGAAAAGCTTCACACCCTTAATTGAGTCATCTCTCAAAGATGACAGCCAAAAACCAGGACACCTTGTCTCAGTGACTGCTAGAACACCCGGGCAACAGGGAAGTGTTGCTGTGTTGGTTCCCCAGGAGTAGGGATAGTGCCAGCACAGCCAGACTGCATCCTGAGGGCCAGGTCTTCCTTCCATTCTGAATGCCGACAAGAGATTTGGTCAGAGAAAAGCACTCCTGCCTGACCATATACTACAGAAGAGCTTGTCAGGTCAAAGGCTTCGTGCCCAAGCAAGACTTTCCTTGAAGGAGCTGGAGACTGCCCTCTTTCATCTCTGAGGAAATGTCCTGTGTAAGAATTAGGATTGTTGCTTAACTGACTTTCGTTTCTCTGTATCCTCAGAAAATGAAAATGGACACTTTTTTGTTGTTGATGGCCCTCCATCTTGGCATGGACTAGTAGGATAGGTTGGTTTAATGATGCATTACTTCCTGTGGGGTAGGGCGGGCTCTGACCCAACTCTAGCGTTCAGGCCTCCAGAAGAGTCGTGGGGTATAGTGTAAGGCAGTGGTCTGGCTAGTCCCACTAACTGGCTCTTTGTCCCTCGGCAGGCAAGAATGTTGTGCACCAGCTGTCAGTAACTCTGGAAGACTTATATAATGGAATCACTAAGAAACTAGCCCTCCAAAAAAATGTAATTTGTGAGAAATGTGAAGGTAAAAATTAATATCGGAATGCCTCTCACAGCTCAGATCCCCGTTTCTGCTTGTTTCCTAGCTCAGAGAAAAAGGACTGATCTTGTCAAACGTAGGAGCTAAGCAGGGTTTGTACGCAGGGAACCCTGAAGCCATATCTGTTTGCCTTAATGTTTTTATTTTTTCTGGGCTGCACATCTATTCAGTATGTTGGCACTTATTCTAAAACTTTCAAAATCTGGACAGTTCTCCTAATGTCAGGGTCGGCAGAGTTTTCCTGTCAAGTACGAGCCAGTAAGACATCTGTGACTGTTCTGCCATCACAGTGCATAAGTAAATGTGTCCGTGTCCCAGTAAGCCCTTACTTAATGTTTAATATTTGAATTTTCAAGAAAAGTAAAATCTAGTGACCCTACAACCCATGTTGCGCTGACGAGGCTTATGTCCTGTCCCAGACTGTGGCACAGGCGTTAGCACCCTGGGTTAGATGTTAACATCTAGATATGCTCTGCTTGACTATTCTTTTCCAAACACCCCCACATTGCTTTAATAAGTATAGGATGCTAAGCACAGTGCCTGGTGGGGTAGGCAGCTCCCTGCTGAGGAACACAGCTCTTCCGCTTGTCTCCCACCTCCACAGGCATTGGTGGGAAAAAGGGATCCGTGGAGAAGTGCCCTCTGTGCAAGGGGCGGGGGATGCAGATCCATATCCAGCAGATCGGGCCGGGCATGGTACAGCAGATCCAGACTGTGTGCATCGAGTGCAAGGGCCAGGGCGAGCGCATCAACCCCAAGGACCGCTGTGAGAACTGCAGTGGCGCCAAGGTTACCCGAGAGAAGAAGATTATCGAGGTGCACGTGGAAAAAGGTGAGGCAGAGCACTCAGTGCTGGAGGGCCCCGCTCTGCTAATCACGGCACGCTCAGGGGCTCAGGGTGCAGGTGTCAGGATGGGGCTCTGGTGGCAGCATGTTTATAGGACAAAGGCTGCCAGGAGTCCCTTTTCAGGTCATCTTTCTATGACCTGGCCTGTAACCAATGAGGTCACAGAAAAACTCTTAAGTTTTTCCTACGTTCTGAGAGTGTTGACCCGAGTCTGTTCAGCTGCCCTTGCCCGTCCTTTCAATGTATTCCTTAGGAATCTCTGAAGTATTTTTCCCAATGGCTTTTATTGCTCATTGGCTGCCATAGCTTTTAAAGGTTTTTAGACCTGTATGCTAGCCCCCCACTTCCCTGTCTTCCCTGTGCTGCTCCAGATTCTACCAGATGCAGTGCTTTCCCTTGCTGTTTTTTTTTTTTTTTTTTTTTTTCCTGGTACCATCATCTTAGGCCCATTTCTGTTTTTCCAAAATTCTCAATTCTTTGACTTTCTGATCCAACAAATATGTCATACATCAGTTGAGACCAAAAACCAAACTGCTAAAAGACTTCCTCAGATAATGCCTTTAAAATGCCTTTATGTTGCGTCTGTAAACCAACATCTTAAAAAGACTAGGCACTTCCACAAGTCTCCCCTTCAAGCCGAGAGCCATGTCCCACGTGGACCAGGAAGTGGGTGGTGGCCTCACAGTGTCTGAGGAGGGTGATGTGATCAGATGTAGGATCTTACTTACTTCTCCCTCATGACCGTTGATCCAGGGCCTGTGTTGGAATTAAAGCTACTCCAACACTGTGCCCACGGGAGCCTGGGAGGGTTAATGAGTTAAGACACCTTCCCCCCCCCCCCCCCCCCGCCCCAAATTTCTGTCCCTTCAGAAGCTCTGAGCACTGGCTGTGAGAAGTGCTAATCAGGAGGGTGATGTTCCACAGGTATGAAGGATGGGCAAAAGATACTGTTTCATGGAGAAGGCGACCAGGAGCCTGAGCTGGAGCCTGGTGATGTCATAATTGTGCTTGATCAGAAGGATCATAGTGTCTTTCAGAGACGAGGCCATGATTTGATCATGAAAATGAAAGTTCAGCTCTCTGAAGCTCTTTGTGGCTTCAAGAAGACAATAAAAACACTGGATGATCGAGTCCTTGTCATTTCATCTAAGTCAGGTAAGCACCACTTCCGTGTTCCGCATGTCTGGCTAACAGATTGTGCACAATGGCTGGCTTTCGTGGTCTCAGCTGGACACTCTGAATAATGACATCATCTTATTCTTTTAAAGATACACTTTATTTTTAATTATGCATATGTGCATGTGTCCTTGTGTGGGTGTGTACACTCATGTAAATGTACCCTTGAAGGCCAGAGACTCTTTCTGGAGCTGGAGTTCCATGCAGTTCCATGTCAGAGTCACCTGACATGGGTGCTGGGAACTGACCTCTGGTCCTGCGCTGTAAGAACAGTACCTATCTTTAATTGCCACACCATCTCTTTACCCTTTACTGTGCTGTATGTGTATGGAGTGAGAGGACAGCTTTAGAGTCTGTCCTGTTCTCTGCTATCTCTGGCTCTAGAGATACACTTAGGTTGGGTATCAGGTCCGCACAGCAAGAGCCTTTACCTGCCGTGCCAACTCATTAACCCGGCTGGTGAGATTACCACCCGTGACTAGAGAATATGATGGATTTCTCTAGTATCCTCCTAGGATAGGAAGAGGACTCTCAAGTAAGAATCTCTTGAGCCTGAAATTTTATCTGGAACCTTCCACCTAAGCAAAAGTGTAAAAACTTGAATAGTGGAACACAGCTGGTGACAGGCCTTTGCTGTCAAGGAGTATCTGAGTCTTTGTATGTAACTCTGTTTTCTGAGTTGTTACATGAAAACATTTTAAAATAGGATTTTCCTGAAGGGAAAGAAAGACATCAGCTGAGAGCATGTCTTGAGAAGCTTCCACAGAAACTGCCACACACCCTAGAGGAGCTGCACTGGGGCTGAAGGCAAAGGAGGGGTCCCAGGACCCTGGGTCCAGTCTCTCAGCACTTACACAGTCACCAGGTTCTCAGCACCCAGGAAGGCTGATGTTTACAGAAGTCATGGGTCCATCTGGGCTCTAGAGCACCTGTCTAGAAGGGACTGAGGCAGAGGCTGGGCTAGTGACATAGACAGTTGTGCACAGCCAAGATGTCTGCATGGTGCAGAAGAGGCTAGGAAATCTGTGTCCTGGGGCCTTGACACAGGCAGGGTTTACCTATAGTGAGAGTCTAGAGGTGGGTAACTGGCTGATAAGCCTTTGGCACAGGCCTTGGAACTGAAGTCCTGTGACCAGGTGAGCACCTATGTCTGTGTCCAGCCTCCAGGACCTCTCCTGCCTCTGCCCATTTCCCCATTCTGTCTGCTCTTCTCTTTCCAGTCTTCTCTGGCTCCTTCTCATTTCTCCTTTGCTGGAGATGATAGCAAATGAGACTGCATTTTTTTTGTTTGTTTTGGGTTTTTGTTTTGGTTTTTCGAGACAGGGTTTCTCTGTGTAGCCCTGGCTGTCCTGGAACTCACTCTGTAGACCAGGCTGGCCTCAAACTCAGAAATCCGCCTGCCTCTGCCTCCCAAGTGCTGGGATTAAAGGCGTGTGCCACCACTGCCTGAGACTGCATTATTAAACTGGCCAGTTTATGATGATTTTAAAAACCTGAGTTTCAAATTTACAGCCGTGCATGGCGTACACACGTAACCCCAGCACTCAGTAGGCTGAAACCAGGGACTTGCAAGATTGAAGCCAACCCTGGTCTGTGGAGATTGGGTGTGTGCGTTGGAGATGCGGCTTAGCTGGTAGACTGTTTGCATAGCACTCACGAAGTTGTGGGCTCAGTCCCTAGCACCACATGAACCAAGTATGTGAGTACGGGCCTTTAATCCCAGCACGAGGACCTTCAGCAAGCAGATCAAACTTACAAAAGGCCGTAAGAAACAGACTGTCTCAGGAAAACAGATTTCAAGCTTACAAAAAAGTTGTAGAGATAAAAATATACAAAATCCACCAATGTGAGATTTGCCACTACATTTTTTACCCCATGTACATGTGCTTACATATACTTAGTCAAGATCATTTATACCTTGACTTGGGTGTGTATGTGTGTGTGTATATATATATACACCCCTTGACTTGTGTGTGTGTGTGTATATATATACACACACACAAGTCAAGGCTTATACTGTGATGTAGACTCTGTCAAGTTCTAACATCAGAGATGCCTATCTTTAGGCTCCACTCCACAATCTCCCAGGTACCCAGTCCCTCTTGTCACTTGAGGCATAAAGTAGAAAGACTGCACTTCACACGAGGCCCTAGGTCACCTGTTATGAACAGAACTGGGCCTGGTGTTGTGTCTCAGTCCCCAAGCATTCTAATATCCCAAATTCTAGCGTTTCGGAGAGAGCTAGGACTGGCAGCATTTGTGTGACTTTGGCAAAGCCCACCCTTGGCTAAGCATGGATAATGAGGTCAGGTGTCCTGACTTTAAACCATCCTACAGTATGGTAGAGGTCTCAGTGTGCTTGCTGCCTTCCTGATGTGGGCCAGAGTCTGCTGCTTAATGTCTAACAGGGATAGCACTCCACCCTCTGCCCGTCACAAGGCAACTACCCTGGCTCTTCTTAGAGGGAGGTTAACCTCTTTAGGCTCCCCTCAGCTTCCTGTTTGATAAATAGACTTTCTTTTGACAGGTGAGGTGATAAAGCATGGGGACCTGAAATGTGTCCGCAATGAGGGAATGCCCATCTACAAAGCCCCTCTGGAGAAGGGGATGCTGATCATACAGTTTTTAGTAAGTACAGTCTCTTTACTCTCATTAGACATACCATCCACTACTACCTTGACAAAAGCAAAGAAACCCATCTCCCTCTGTGCTCACCTCTGCAGGTAGTCTTCCCTGAAAAACAGTGGCTTTCTCAGGAGAAGCTTCCTCAGCTGGAGGCTCTGCTTCCCCCTCGGCAGAAGGTGAGGATCACAGATGACATGGATCAGGTGGAGTTGAAGGAGTTCAATCCCAACGAGCAGAGCTGGCGCCAGCACAGGGAAGCCTATGAGGAAGATGACGATGGGCCCCGCGCTGGCGTGCAATGCCAGACAGCATGATGGTGCGGTGCGGCATGGCCTGGTTGGACTAGTACATGATGAATGTAAACTTGGCACAATGAAAATGGCATCGCTTTAATAGCCTCGTGTTTGGGGTGTCCTGTTATGTGTTCAGCAGTCTCCATTGCTGAGTATCTTTTGGGTTTCCTTGTTTTTCTTCTAGTTGTAACTTAAGTTATAGCTTGATTTATATTTAAATGTTTTAAGTTCAATCACTTCTAGTCTGCATATGGAATCTGTTCATTTGTACTTTCAGGACATATTTCGGAGATGCCAGTATCACACTGACCTTTTGTGCTTAGTGGCTTTGCCATGGTTCATTCCCACAGTAGGCCCAGAGAGCCACACTTGGGCCCTAACAAAGGCAGACAAAGTGGGTGTCTGGCCCATCTCTAGCCTGTGGTTTTTCTCCCCTTTCTCCCTTGGCAGAGTCACCGAGGATACGAGCTCAGGTCTGCTAGTAACATTTCTGAATTTAGACTCTAGAACTCTTAGATAGTAAGAGCACATGTATGGCTTGCAGTAGGCCCGGCATGCCTGGTTCACACTGAGTAGGCTGGACTCAAAAGCTGCAGAGCCAGTCTAGGGCCTACCGTTCTTTCCCCTTGACTAAGGTTAGAAAGGGGTTTGTTTGAACATCTCTTTTGGAAGTTTTCTGAACTTCCCAAGCCTTGTGATGACAAGCCCATTTTAAACGATAAGCCAATAAAACCATTTGCCTGTGACCCCATACTTTGTTCTTTGTGGTCTTAATGATTATCTGTTGATGACTTTTTCAGTGTTGTCCCACCAAAGTGCTTTCCCTAAGGAAGGCTATATCCCTGGCAGCCTCTGTGCACCTGCAGAACCAACCAAAGGGAAGTGCTGGTGGCTTAGCTCCTGGCACAGCCAGCTTAATGTCTTAAGGCCTCAGTATATCTCCTTCCTAAAGGCCCGTTCTTCTCACTGTACAGCCATACTGCAAAGGGCTTTCTGCTTTTGATGTGTGGTGAGAACTGACCCAACCAGGTTCTAGTTAGCTGACATGAACATCACTGACAATGATAGCTGCTTGGGACAGGTCCTGGCAAGTAGACTGCACTTTAAATAAAGGCTACCTCAGCCTCTAGCCATTACTACTCCCTTTTCTACAATGAAGTTAAATACCCTGCTTCTCAAGCTGCTGGGATGACCCGTCAGATCCACCCTTACTTGGTTTTTATGTTACAAGAGAGTTTGACACAGATCAGGAACCTCCCCTGGGGTGGGGTTTGTGTGTGTGTCAAATGGCAGATGAGACCCATGGCTGGTCGAGTATGCCAGCTAGCGGGACCAGGCTCCCCAAGAACACTGCTGGCCAGTAAAACGTTATTTTTTCCAAGTACAATGCTCACTTTGACCACAGGCCATGACAGACTTAAAACTGCTTCCTCCAATTAATAAATGGACCACAACTCCAGGGTGGTGTTTCTGTGCTGTGACTTACAAATAAATCACTGCTGGAGAGAGCTACTAATTAGCTTGTGGTAGGACAAAACTAGATTCAGCTCCTTGTTATGAATCTACAGGGTGTTGCTTAACCTTCCCACCTGTACATTTTTCACTTTAAAATTAAAATTGAGCTGGTATGAGACAAATGGCTTTGCTTTTTTTCTTTTCTTGAACACTTCACAATGTTATGTAACAGACTATCTCACACTGGTTGACAGAAGTAATAAACGTTCTCCTGGGGGAGCTTTGACTTGGGCACGGGATAAATGCAGCATTCCAATAAGAGTGAACCAGAGTAGAGAGCTGGAGTAGTGGGGAAGAGCAGAGGGAATGGGAGATGAGAACTCTGAGATGCTGCCAACTGCAGAGCCTCTGACCTGTGAGGGTGGGGACCTGTCTGAGGAGGAGACACTGAGGCCAGGGAAACAGGCAAAGTATAGCTACAGGGGAGTGAGCAAAGGAGGTGGGAAAACCAGCCTGGACTGTTCTAAGGAGCTGGAGGACGGGCACAATGTGACCAGGCACATAGTTTCAGTAAGAAGCAACAAGTACCAGGATGTTAGTATCTGAAACCTTCCCCATTACCATGCAGTCCTAGTCCAGAGGTGACCGCAGAAAAGGCCTAAGGTGCCGGAACTCCAGTCTGAGGCAGAGCAGTGTTCAGCCCCGTCCACTAGTCTTGAGCCCACAAGGGCTAAGGCAGGCTGCCAGTAGGCCAGACCTGTCTAAAAAGAACAGGGAGAAAGGGTGTGGCAAAGGGTGCATTTTAAATATATACGTGGAAGGATGCAAACAGGTACAATGATAACAAAATTCCAATGCATTCCGCCTGTTTCCTTCAGAACTCCATCTGAAATAGACTGGTGTCACCTGGGAACAGAGAACTGCCTTTCTAGCCCAGTGAGCACCTGGATCTCCGCTCTCAGGCAGGCACTCTCCACTAACCATCATTGCTCTCCAGGGACAGGGTCAGGGAAAAGAACAGCACGTTCACAAAAGCAGCTGGTTGCATTAAGAATGCTTTATTTACATTAAAATATGAGGGGCATTTCCAATAAAACAAGAAAAATGTATACTGTATCTACAAAATTTCTATAATATATGCTGTACTTTAAGTATGCCAAAAAAGCTGAGGAATGTCATGATCAACCCTGCGTAGTCTGAGGCAATGGCCCTGAAGATGCTGGTGTTTAAATTGGGCAATCATAGACATGAATCTCTTGGTCATCTCCAACAGATACAATTTTTGATCCATTTCCATTATATTTTACTCCCCAAACCTGCAAATTAAAGAAACAAAGCCAAAAAGCATTCTAATTCCTGTGTTTTGGTAAGGAATGCTTAAGGAATGAGCCCCGTTCCTTCTCTGGATCTAGACCAGCCCAGTGTCCACAGGATGGAGCCTCATCTTTAACTGGGCCACTTGCCTGGCTATGGAACAGTGCTTCCCCTCTCTAAGACAGGACAATCTACAACTCTTTCAAAGACTCCGATCCAGGGGAAATGCCATGGGATTCCTGCCTGGGCCAGCACTATGCTTCTAGGAGGAGCCTGAAGGGAAAAATGCAAATTAAACCACTCATGCCTACTCCCAACAAGGTCAATATTTACCCTCTGCCCAAAGAGCCGAGAGCTCCTGAGCACCACTGATTTCAATCTCCTTGGCTGTGCACTGAACTGGACCTCATGGTTCCTCTCAAAATAAATGTGGCTGAGTTAACTGTGATGACTAGGAACTCATCACTCTCAGGCTGTACCCTCACCGTGAGACTGGAGGCTAACCTTGGTTTCAGGCCATATGAGGGCCTCACTTCCATTCCAAACATCTTTCTCTGAAGCACCATCACAACCCCACAAAATAAGCAACACAGTTAGGACTAAGAAAAATGCTTAAAGCCAGTAGTGGACTACCAAGATCAACTCTTCACTGCAATAATTTAACAAATACAAAGCAGTATGAACAGGAATTATGCTAGTTAACCATAAAATACACCCCCCAAAAACATGTGAGATATCTAAAAGCATTCAAATAATTATTTGCTGATTTTTTTTTGTTGTTGTTGCTCTGAGCATTTTAATTTTTATGCTGCCTAGTTCCTCCTGACCAATGGTTCTTAATCTTCCTAGTGCTGTGGTGACCCTTTAATAAATACAGTTCCTCATGTTGTGGTGTCTTCCAACCAGAAACTTATTTTAATTGCTACTTCATAACTGTTACTGTTATGAATCATAATGGAAATATCTGATATGTGACCCCGTGAAAGGGTTGTTTGACTTCTAGGTTGAGAACCACGGCTCTTGACCCTTTGCTACCTGCAGTGACTAGAATCAGCAGTGACAGCAACATGCAGGAGAGGCTGAAACAGTCTCAGCAAGGCAGGGGGTTCCCACCTGCAATCCCAGGCAAAAGTTTAAGACCAGTCTAAGCTACAGTGCAAGACTCTTTTAAAAATCCCCTTCCCTAGGTCAAGAAAGGGGAATGAAAAAAAAAAAAAAAAAAAAAAAAAGAAAGAAAGAAAGAAAAGAAGAGTCTCAGGCCCATGAGGCACCAAGTGAATCAGAATCCATTTTCTTCTGTATGGAAGGTGGAAACTGGGACCTGACACATGCCAGGCAAGGAACTACCAGTGTAGATCCTCCAGCCTCTGCCTCCAAGTCTGGGATTACAGCATGCACCACTGCCCGCAGCACACAAGTGACATTTTAAATCCCCAGGAGACTCTTACAAACAGTAAGGACCAAGAAGAATCTATAAAGATGCTACCATTTCCTTTGCCTTACAAAGATGGAAACTAGACTTAGCGCTATCATTACAAGTGCACAACCTGTAACATCCCCCACCTATATAATTAAAGAAATCATATCCCTGGATAACTCCAAAAATGGAAATGATGATTATGTTAAGCAATGAAACCACCCAAAGAAGGTGGCTTCTAGAAGTACCCAGAAAGGGATCCCACGCATAGGTGTGTAATTCAAAGGAGGACGTGTGGCTAAGTCGTGTGTCTTGGCACACGTAGGGACAAGGCTGACATGTCTCAGGGCTCTGTCACTCTTAACTCCAATACAAAGACTATAATATAAAGGAAACCTAAATGCAAGGGAGTTTAAATGCTGCTTATTCCATACCTGATCCTGGTGATCAAAGAAGGTGTGAATACAGGTCCTTGTTCCAACATCCCAAACCTTTACACTTTTGTCAGATGAACTGTTTCAAAAGCAAATGTCAGGATGAGAACACTGAGTTATCCTACACTCCTCTGCAGACTTACACATTTCTACCTTTAGAAGGCCCCTTGTTGCTACCCAGCGCTGGGGTTCAGGTGTCACCAGATGACTAGCTCCTCACTGGGCAGCCAAGATTCTCCTCATCAGCTTGGCCTTCCTGCCAAGTTGGGTCATCAGGAGCCTTAAGCCTATCTACCCATTTCTGGATGAGACTCTGTAGAAATGTCGAAAGCTCTTAGAACCACTGAGCAACACTCATCAGCTCCAGTCCATGTTTCTCAACCAACTTGGCCTCCAGGGGCCTGAACATCACTAGCATCTATGAACACACATTATAGGCAGATTTGCAGACTCTAAGTTCCTTTGTGAACATAGGGATATGTCAGAGTTACACTAAGTGGAAACTTAGATTTTTAAGAAAAATCAAAGATTTCAATAGTTTACTTAAAAACAACAAAACCCTTTAAAAACTAGAATAAACAAAGGCAATTTGAATTTTTTGGGGGGGAGGGGACGAGGTGACAGGATCTCACTACATAATTCTAGCTGGCTCTGAACTCACTATGTAGACTAGTCTAGCCTTGAATTTAGAGGTCTACCTGCCTCTACCTCTCCAGGGTTGGGCTTAAAAGGATTATACTACCATCCCTAGCTGGGAAGCTTAAATTTTATTAAAGTTTTTAATTCTACTTATGCATATGAGTGTTTTGTCTGAATGTACTCCAGTAGACCAGAACGTGGGATCCCCTGGGAGTAGAGTTTCACATGGTTGTGAGCCACCATGTGGGTGCTGGAAATACAAGAGTAGTCAGTTGTCTTCAACCACTGGGCCATCTCTCTAGCCACAGTATTTTAAAAAGTCTGTAATGTAGTCTTTCAATTTTAAGGCACATTACCAGAAGACTGTTCCTCCCTGACAAGTGTTTTAGAAATGTAAGACTCCTACATACCTGGAGACAAAGTGAGTGTCATCAGGACAGAAAGCAACATTCAACACCCAGGATGCATGGCCACTCAGCGTACCAGCCAAACTGGCATGTTGTCTGAAAGAAGAAAGAGTCCAACAATGAAGATGCCCATTTGGGGAACCTGAATTGCTGAAGTGGTGAGTGAATGATCTCTATTCACACGGCAGGGTATAATATCAGAATGACCAAATGTCTTAAATTCCATTTTTAGTGACACATCATCAAACACCAGAGACAAATTTTTAGAGCAGCATTAAGTTAAAAATATCAAGAGCTTGGAAGCCAGAAAGATGGCTCAGCCAACTCCAAGATGAGGACACAGAGCAGCAGAGGTGAGTAAGCTAGCCAGACCTTCTTGCAACAGGACCTTTCCCATGGTGACAGGAGAGCAGCCAAGATGTACCCTTCATAGCATATGTGGCTCAGAGAGATCATTTATAATCTAGTTAAGAACAAAGTAGGCAGCTGGGTGTGATGGTGCACGTCTCTAATCCCAGCACTTGGGAGGCAGAAGCAGGTAGATCTCTGTGAGTGAGGCCAGCCTGGTCTACTACATATTGAGTTCCAGGCCAAATAGGGAGGGCTATTTATTTAGTAAGACCCTGTCAAAAATAAAAATAAAATAAAAAACCCATCCAAAACAAAAAATACCATAAAAAGCCAAAAACTCATGTTAGCCTAATTCCTACAACTAGTTTCGTGTTTCTTTTGTTTTGAAAAAGGTTTTTATTTTACATATGTGCTCCATCCATGTAGAGGTGCTTCTGGAGTCCAAGAGAAGACATCAAATCCCCTGGAGCTGGAGTTACAGGCAGTTGTGAGCCACCAAGAGGGTTGCTGAGAACTCAACTCTGCAGAGTGGCAAGTTCTCGTAACTGCTGAACCATATTTCCTGGGAAACCAAATACCTGTAAGAGAAGTGCCCTGGGCCTGAGGTCAGCAGTTTTGCCCCTAGAAACAAGCCTCAGTTAGGGAAAGCAGAGGCAGCCCTTGCAGGACAGGAGGCGGTAGACCCAAGAGGGTAAGGAATCCTGAGGCTCATTGTTTCTTGGGCAATCACCACCTCTGTTCAAGGTCCTCCTCAGCAAAGTGGAGGCACTAAATCATGTTGCCTCAACAGCTCTTGGGAGGTCAATAAAAGAGCAGCAGTGACAGCTAACAAAGACCTGCACCTAACTGCCACATTTAAGCTGACTCTATCACTACCAAGTACATGCTACTTTTACAGTCTCTTCTCTAAGTCTCAGCACTAACATCAAAAGCAGCATGCCCCTCTGATCAGAGTTACAACTCTCAAACAGCTCATGGAGTCCCATAAAGGGACATGGACACATACAGTCAAGGACAAAGAACATGTTGGAGTGAAGAATGTGGACAACAGAGTAGAAAAGAACTGGGGAGTAAAGAACCAGAGGCTCACTTAGCAGGGAGACTCATCATGAACAACCCAGGACAATGCATGGCATTTACTGCAATAGCAGTGGGATGAGGATGTGGGAGGGACTCAACAGAAGGAGAGCAGTGCAGGCACCCAGTGCTGGAGTTGGGGACATGGGTAACCTGCTCACCCCTACACCACTGCCCAGGACATACTTCGAAAGGCTCCCCACCTAGACCTATGAAGTAGCTTACCAACTGAGGGTTCCCTGATGAGATGCTAGCCTAGTAACAGCAGGGCCCTGACGTTCTAGGTTTTCACTGTCACTCCAGGCCAGCTACAGCCCAGAGCGCCATTTCCTCAGGTGTATACTACACAGCACGCATCTACCCCAAAGCACTGTATACCAGTGATCCGAAACGCCTGGCCGCCTGAGAGAAGAGCACTAATCCTTCTAGGACTGCACAGGCGCACATTTACTCCACAGAGACCTCAGGGATACGCTCGAAACTCCTGCAGGAAGGGCTGGCTGAGGAGGAATAGCTGGGAAGCCCAAAGCCTTAGAGCTGACTCATGGCCATGAGCAGGCAGCAAATTCCTACAATGGCTCCTCACAGTAAGGGGACAAGTTGCTACCGGTGCTGCGACCTTTCCTCTGGAGAAGGTAACTCACACATCATAGATCTTGATGTAGCCATCATCTGAAGCCGTGACGAGAAGCTGGGAGTCAGGGGAAAAGGTCAAGGAGCGAATGGGCATCGCATGGCCTGAAAATCAGAAAAGCCGTTAACCTGGCAGCTGTTAGGTGAGATCCTGCTAACTGTGCCCTTTTAATGACCAAAAATCACTGAGCAGAAATAGCCCTGGGCTTCTGTCAGACTCGACCCTTCCCCATTCCCACTGGACTCCAGCCTCCTTCATGGAGCCACCTCTTCTTAGTGCCCTTCTCTAGTTACTCAGGCCTCAATACACATTGCTAAGATTAAAAACCACCTGGGGGAGTTGGGGCAACAGCTCAGTGTGTACTGCTCTCTCAAGAACCCAAATTCAGTTCCTAGTACCCACAGCTAGCAGCTCACAATCACCTGCAATTCTGGCTCCAAGGGATTAAAAAAATCTGGCCTTTGCAGGCAGGCAGGCACGCACACACACACTCTCTCTCTTTCTCTCTCTCTGTCTCTCTCTCTCCCTCTCCCTCTCCCTCACACATACATATACATAATTAAAAACCTTAAAATACAAAGAAACATCTGTAATTCTGACTCCAAGGGATTAAAAAATCTGGCCCCTGTAGCCAGGTGCATGGGCGCACACGCACACACGCACACACGCACAAGCACACACACACACACGCACAAGCACACACACACAAACCTAATACAAAAACTCAAGTATAAATATAGTCAAACATGGAAATACAGACTGCTTCTGATTTGTAAAGTTGGACAAATAATATATTTTCTACTAAATCTCTTGTCCTTGGGTGAATGGTTAAATAAGAAGATAATTTGTGTACTTGTTTAGAATTCAAGATCATACATGAAGAGTGAGCTCTTTCCTGTTCTGTCCTCCCCAGTGGAGGCCCCCAGTGTGGACAGTGACCACAAATGGTCTCATCTGATATCAAATGAGCACAAAAAGAAAAAGCCTTCCAATCACAAAGCTCATGAAGAAAAGAAGAGGGAAGGAGAGAGAGAGAGAGAGAGAGAGAGAGAAGGAAGAAGAGAGGGAGGAAGGAGAGAGGGAGGGAGGGAGAGAAAGAAAGAGAGAGAGAGATCAGAGACATGTCAAAAGCAACCTACTTCACTAAAAAAGTACTTGACATCCTAAGAACTATTTGTCCAGATCAGACCCACAGTTCTAAGTCCAACACATTAGCGGCACTTCAGTTTTCCAAGAGATTAAAACAATGTAGACTTTAACATTTTAACAAAGAAGTATTCTTGCTTTGTGACCTG